>NC_044032.1:126120786-126720786 GCF_901765095.1 Microcaecilia unicolor
GCGTTTACTTCCGGGGCCTCAACCCCTTTGTCGGACCTAGAGAGAAGGGGCAGCGTTTTGCATAAGGAAGGCCTGATGCAGCAGCAATAAAACTCGGGGGAGAAACCCCCAGACTGTGTATTTCAGCAGCCTGGGCCAAGCCCTAGACGCACCCTCAACCGGCGCTCGCAAGAGCGGGGGAGAAACAGGCTGCGCATCCAATATGGCGTCCGGGCGACACTCCGCGAAGGAGCCGCGCGGGAAGAACGGCGCTTAACTTTAGCCGCTTTTTTGCCAGCGCCCAAATCAAGGGCGGCCATGGCATGAACGTCTCCCACCTCAAGGCGGCCCAAGAAGAAGCCGTCCGGCAGAGTGGTGGCCGGCCAAGATGGGGAGGCGAGCAGCGGGGGATGGGCATTTATGGCGGGAAAAACCGCCGCACCGGAGGACCCGGGACACTGACCGGCCTCCAAACTGACACCCAACAAGGGCGAATCAGCAACTTTAAAACCCCGCATCCCCGCTAGAAGCGCACACGCGTCCGGGGGCGATTCTTCGCGCCCTCGCCCTCCGACGCCATAGGCCACGGGAGATCGATCGGGGAACCCCTGCCCGCTATAAAAGGTAAAAATACCTGCTTCTCGCTCCGAGCTGTAACGACCTGTGTCCCAGTGAGTAGCTGCAATAAACGTTTTAATCAACTCAAATAACGCCCTTAAGGACGTCCAAAATTTTTTTTTTTTTTTTTAAACGGAGCCAGCGGGAGGGGGAGAAAAGGAGGGACCTGGCGCCACCAGGTTTGCACTTGCTCAAGAAGAGCCCTCAACCCCAGGTACTCAACAAAACCTAAAGATTAGGCTTGGAGACCTAGCCAGAGCTGCTGCTGTGTGGTGACCACCACCTGCTGAGACAGAGAACATACTGAGGAGTTTCCGGCAGCACATGACCACATATAGGGAGGCAAAAGCTTTGCTCTCTATCTCCACCTGCTGGTAGATGGACACAACCCACCAGTCTATGGATTGATCAGCATGATGATATGGAAGTAGTAAATACCTGCTGAGACAAGCAACGCCTCGGAGGGGAAGAGAAGCACGCTCTCCACAGGCTGCCCATGTTCCATGCTCATCACACCTCTTTCTGTCCGAGCATCAAACCCTTCACCGTATGATCAGGAGCCTGTCAAACAGCCACAGAAAGAGAAGCAGATTATATTTAATGGGCAACTCTGTGTGCTATATCAAATCGTGGAAATATTACAAGTTATCAGCCAAGACCCAGCAAGAATTAAAGCAACAGGAATGACCTTGCCCCGGTTTTGGGTAAGTATTCCCCTTGTCACCTTTATCCAGGGATCTGTTTTCATTTATTTGGTTTAAGGTATTATTTAGCTCCATTAACCATATTAGAGCCTATTACTAAGCAGTGTTAGCTTTAACGCCCTCTCCTTCCAGACATTCATCCCCGTTTCTTATTCCCTCACTCCATTTCTACAGCCTCTTTCCTCCAGACACTCTTGTCGCTCCACTTTCCTCCCTTGCCCTATGAAACCCAACAGTCTGTGGGGTCTGCAGGATATAATTAGGAAGCCCAAGAAACGCTTTCTACCACTTTTGGTCTATGGGAAAATTGCTCCGTAAATAGGGCCCTAATTGCATTCAAGTCTTAGTGGAAAGATAATAAAAATCACAAGGAACTAGGAGATTTTAGGATGGGAGTGGTTTTTTTTTTTTTGTTTGTTTTTAAGTACACACTTTATTTAATCATTTTAATTAAAATTGATCAGGAAACTGAACGAATTGATTCACATAGTGCAATGTTTGATTACTCCTTTATTGGATTACCATAACTCATTGTACTTAGAACTGCCTGTGTGTAGATCACGAGCTTTACAGACTGTGCAGAATGCTGCTGAATGTCTTTTAACTAGTGTATCTCAATTCACTCAAGTACCCCCCATTCTAAAAGATTTGCACTAGTTGCTTATGCAATGGAAAATAAAATTCAATGCACCTAACCTTTATACCTCTATTCAGGAATCTAGACTGCCCAATTTGACTGCCCCTATTTGACTGACTGTACATTTGTCCTTTAGACTGTAAGCTCCTTGAGCAGGGACTGTCCTTCTATGTTAAACTGTACAGCACTGCGTAACCCTAGTATGCTTTAGAAAGTTAAGTAGTAGTAGTTAATTGAATGAGACGGCATTAAGCCATTAATAACCAAGGAGTTCTCAGCCTCTGTGCACCCCACACTCTGCAGATAAATTTTTGCTTGATGTACACTCCTTTCATCATATAAACTAAATGAACATTGTTCTTCTCTATATTCTATGCTGAGGGTGCTATGTTATGGAATGCACTACCAACTGAATTACACCAAAATTTGTGTTCTATAGGTTATTAAAAAAATGAAGACGCACTTATTTGTACTGGCTTTTGCTTCGGTCTGACCTACTATTGAGTTTCTAAAGCTCTACATACTGAGTTTCTACAGCTCTACATACTGCAGTCAAAATGATTCTTATATATGACATTGGTTTAATTTTATTGTATATGTTTTTATTGTTTACCATCCAGAATTGTGGCAATACTTATGTACTTATGATAGTGCAGGTTATACTTTTTTTAAATAATAAATACAATTCATGAAGTAACCTTACAAAGTAATACTTAGTTGAGTGGTATATTTTAAATAGTATGTCTATAATTTTCCCTATATTAAATAATTATTCAAGCCCTTTGCACTTGCACCTTTCTTCTCTCTATAAACACTCTAAACCGCTTCACACACCTGTTATCTTCCTCCTTCCCAAGCTATTCCCCTTCTACCTCTCTGGATTATCTTCACCCTTCTCACCCCTCCTCCTTTCAGACTCACTTTACCATTTTGTAATCTCTCCCTCCTGAAGCTATTACCCATTTCTCACTCCTTCCTCCTAAAGAAGCTCTTCTCTCCTCCTCTCGCACTTCTCTCCAAATGATATCCCACACCCTGGCATGTTCTTACCAAGTTCTTCCCTCTAACTGCTCCTTTCCCTTAGTTCTCCATCTCCCAGGATGAACAGGCCACCATGACATTACCCATACTCTATCCCCCCCTGACCGTATATCCCTACTAACAAATTTAATCTGACATCTCCTGCTGTAAGCCCAAAACTTGCAGTGCTTAGCACAATGATCCATTAAGCCTGGGTGGATAGAGAACCAAGTGCAGAAATGAAGGGAGGGGAAAAACTGTTGCCTGACACCCCTTGCTGCAAGACACCTGAGGAAGCTGCCCCATTCGCCCCCCCCCCCCCCCCCATAGTCCCAGACTGAGATTAAAATAATCTGCAAATTGCAAAGTTCAATCGGTCTCTGCTATGATAGGGATATTGTTCCCCACAAGTTTAAGTCTTCTCTTTTAAAAATATGCCTCAAGTTTAACTACAAACTCGTTAGTCATGACCCTAAACATTTTTATTTAATTTAAATAATTAAATTTGCATCACCACCAGTAGCCCTATAGTCCTGAGATTCTGGGCCAAGTGCACATAGATGTGCAAGCCAGCATATAAGGGCAGTGGTAGCCATCATCTAATGTTCCTATATGGGAAGATCCTAAATTAAAATGGGCACAGTTTGAAAAGAAAAAAAAGAAAAAAGTGCCCACTTTGACAAGCCCTTATTACCCAATGCAATTCTTCAGTCTCAAAATGGCCACTTTATGGTCTTCCTGGGCCCAAAGGTGGCCCAACTTGAGACTACGAGAGACAATGCACTGTACTTTGGGGCTCCATCCATGTGGAATTCCTTGCCGCTATCAGCTCACAGTGAACTGTCTTTGAAAAATTTTAGACCAGCAATCAAAACAAAGCTATTTCAACAGGCCTTTGGCGCCTGATTCTGGTAGGCTCTGGTTGCTCCTGTTGCCTCCCCTATGCAGTTCAGGCTGCTTTGTTTTTGTTATGGGGTGGTAGGGGGGGGGGGGGGGGTCATATGTGTGTTAGACCCTGTGCCTCTGTCCTATCACTGCTGTAGTTCCTTTCCTCCAAGATTTTTTTTATTTTTTTTTTAAGATTGACAAGTACAGCAAAGCACAAAGTGGTTCCTACCAAACAAATAAATACATGAGAAGGCCAGATCTATACATGAGTGCCTGCATTTATGCTCCATTTGCATGTACAATGTACAATGACTGCATTTTCATGGGTAAGTGTACATGTGCATAAGTGGCAGAAATGCAACTATGTGCTATTTGTGTAAGGGGCATAAGATGCAACTTCAAAAGGGAAGAGGGACATAGGCAGTGCTGTCACTTATGATGGCGGTTATGATGGTTTAACTGTAGGCGTGTCGATGCCAGGATTCTACAGCGGAATCTGAGCACCCAGATGCCATTCTAGAATAGGCTCTCACCGTGCGACATCCGAACGCCTAAAAGCATTGCCTTGATAGTTGCTAAATAAATTCAACGCAATTTACTAACTTAAAAGATGGTTTAAGTAAAAGATATGGAGGCCTGCACAGAATCTGCATAAACAGTAAGGGAGCTGCACCTTACACATACGTTTGACACAGCTAACACTGCAAGTTCATGGAATCTCATTCAGCGAGAACCACGTTAGCCCAATCAGTGTTGCAGAGAAAAGAAAGGGATGTGCCATGCTGTCAGAGCAGTATCCCGTTTCCGAAGGTGAAACAGTTTCAGGCCACTTAATAGTACCTGTGTCAGGATTGATGGATGGGAAAATTAGGTTCTTACCTTGGTAATTTTTCTTTCCTTTAGTCATAGCAGATGAAGCCATTACGTATGGGTTATGTCCATCAACCAGCAGGGGGAGATAGAGAGCACTCAACTTTCACAGTGCCCTCTTGGCCAGCTAGCTCCACTGCCTCTTCAGTATTTGAAGCTTCCAAAGCAGTATGGCAAACCGCAATGGGAATCACAAGAGCTTTCCTCACAGCGAACGATGGCCCATCACAAAGGCATGAACTCATAAAGGAGGAATGCACATCCTCCTGGAGGGAATAAACTCATCCTCCTTACAGTGGGGGAAATAAGTATTTGATCCCTTGCTGATTTTGTAAGTTTGCCACTGACAAAGACATGAGCAGCCCATAATTGAAGGGTAGGTTATTGGTAACAGTGAGAGATAGCACATCACAAATTAAATCCGGAAAATCACATTGTGGAAAGTATATGAATTTATTTGCATTCTGCAGAGGGAAATAAATATTTGATCCCCCACCAACCAGTAAGAGATCTGGCCCCTACAGACCAGGTAGATGCTCCAAATCAACTCGTTACCTGCATGACAGACAGCTGTCGGCAATGGTCCCTGTATGAAAGGACACCTGTCCACAGACTCAGTGAATCAGTCAGACTCTAACCTCTACAAAATGGCCAAGAGCAAGGAGCTGTCTAAGGATGTCAGGGACAAGATCATACACCTGCACAAGGCTGGAATGGGCTACAAAACCATCAGTAAGACGCTGGGCGAGAAGGAGACAACTGTTGGTGCCATAGTAAGAAAATGGAAGAAGTACAAATGACTGTCAATCGACAAAGATCTGGGGCTCCACGCAAAATCTCACCTCGTGGGGTATCCTTGATCATGAGGAAGGTTAGAAATCAGCCTACAACTACAAGGGGGGAACTTGTCAATGATCTCAAGGCAGCTGGACCACTGTCACCACGAAAACCATTGGTAACACATTACGACATAAACGGATTGCAATCCTGCAGTGCCCGCAAGGTCCCCCTGCTCCGGAAGGCACATGTGACGGCCCGTCTGAAGTTTGCCAGTGAACACCTGGATGATGCCGAGAGTGATTGGGAGAAGGTGCTGTGGTCAGATGAGACAAAAATTGAGCTCTTTGGCATGAACTCAAACTCGCCGTGTTTGGAGGAAGAGAAATGCTGCCTATGACCCAAAGAACACCGTCCCCACTGTCAAGCATGGAGGTGGAAATGTTATGTTTTGGGGGTGTTTCTCTGCTAAGGGCACAGGACTACTTCACCGCATCAATGGGAGAATGGATGGGGCCATGTACCGTACAATTCTGAGTGACAACCTCCTTCCCTCCGCCAGGGCCTTAAAAATGGGTCGTGGCTGGGTCTTCCAGCACGACAATGACCCAAAACATACAGCCCAAGGCAACAAAGGAGTGGCTCAGGAAGAAGCACATTAGGGTCATGGAGTGGCCTAGCCAGTCACCAGACCTTAATCCCATTGAAACTTATGGAGGGAGCTGAAGCTGCGAGTTGCCAAGCGACAGCCCAGAACTCTTAATGATTTAGAGATGATCTGCAAAGAGGAGTGGACCAAAATTCCTCCTGACATGTGTGCAAACCTTATCATCAACTACAGAAGGACGTCTGACCGCTGTGCTTGCCAACAAGGGTTTTGCCACCAAGTATTAGGTCTTGTTTGCCAGAGGGATTAAATACTTATTTCCCTCTGCAGAATGCAAATAAATTCATATACTTTCCACAATGTGATTTTCCGGATTTAATTTGTGATGTGCTATCTCTCACTGTTACCAATAACCTACCCTTCAATTATGGCTGCTCATGTCTTTGTCAGTGGGCAAACTTACAAAATCAGCAAGGGATCAAATACTTATTTCCCCCACTGTATTGTATAAGTGGAGGGGAACACACGCGCCTCCTGGAGGGAATCACACATCCTCCAACACACTGGAGGGAATGAACTCATCCTCCTATTTATAGAACTGGAGGGGAACACACAATCCTCCCAACACCTGGAGGGAATGAAACACATCCTCCTAAATTTAAACTGAACATGAATCCTGAAGATTGTTTTCCAACTTTCTCCCAAGGAAGGAACTTCAGGAAATTAGAATAGAACCCTGAAAAACAGATTCACAGCATACAGACAATCATACAGGGAGGGCTCATGGCTTCATCTGCTATGACTAAAGGAAAGAAAATTACCAAGGTAAGAACCGAATTTCCCTTCCTTGTCATCAAGCAGATGAAGCCATTACTTATGGGAGTAACAAAGCAATCCCTAGATAGGGTGGGAACAAGCCCACACCACGCGCTAGCACTTGTGCACCAAAACGCGCATCCCTCCTGGCAGCCACATCCAGCCTGTAATGTCGGGCAAAGGAGAGCTTAGAAGCCCATGTTGCTGCACTGCATATCTCTTGAAGAGAGAGTGCTCCAGTTTCAGCCCAAGAGGAAGAAATCGCTCTAGTATAATGCGCCTTAAAGGCTACAGGCGGAACCCTGCCGGCCAGCAGATAAGCTGAAAAGATAGTTCTTTGAGCCAGCGGGCAATAGTGGCTTTAGACGCTGGAGACCCTCTGCGAGAACCGGATAGCAAAACAAACAGATGATCAGAAGTCCTGAAAGAGTTAGTAACTCGCAGATACTGCAGCAGAGTCCTGCGCACATCCAAAAGGTGCAGCTGCCCAAAAGATTCTGGAAACTCTTCCTCTGAAAAAGAGGGCAAGAAAATGGGCTGGTTTAGGTGAAAGGCTGAAACCACCTTAGGCATAAAGGAAGGCACGGTCCGAACCGTGACTCCGGACTCTGAAAATTGCAGAAATGGGTCTCTACAGGACAGCGCCTGGAGCTCTGACACCCGTCTCGCCAAGGTAATGGCCACCAGAAAAACGGCCTTCAGTGTCAAATCTTTCTCCGATGCTCGCCGAAGCGGCTCAAAAGGAGATGCCTGTAGGGTTTTCAAAACTAGCCCCAGGTTCCCAAGCTGGACAGGGTGCTCGCACTGGAGGTCGGAGCCGAAGCACCCCTCTAAGAAACCGTGCACCATCTGGGTGAGCAGCCAAAGACACGCCTTCCACCTTACCACGAAGGGAGGCCAACGCTGCCACCTCCACCCGCAGGGAATTATAGGCCAAGCCTTTTTGTACACCTTCCTGCAAAAAGTCCAGAATCGGCAAGGACAGGAGCCCGCATTGGAGCAATGGCTCTGGAAGCACACCAAGACTCAAACAGGCACCAAATCCTGGCATAAGCCACGGAAGTGGACCGCTTGCGGGCTTGCAGGAGAGTGGAAATAACTTTATTGGAATAACCTTTATCCCTCAATTGCGCCCTCTCAATAGCCATGCCGTAAGACCAAAGCGGCCGGCGTCCTCCATGGCTACCGGTCCCGGAGTCAACAGGTTCGGTACCAGAGGTAACGGCAGAGGAGCCTCCAGGAGCATCTGTCGGAGGTCTGCATACCAAGGTCTCCTTGGCCAATCCGGGGCGATGAGGACCACTTCTCCTGGTGCAGCCGAATCCGCAAGAGCAGGCGCCCTATCAAGGGCCATGGGGGAAACACAAAGTAGACCCGGAGGCCAGGGTTGAGCCAAGGCATCCAACCCCGCCGAGCGAGGATCTTTCCGTCTGCTGAAGAAGCACGAGACTTTGGTATTGGCACTTGTCGCCATTAGATCCATCACGGGCTTGCCCCATTTGGCACAGATCTGCAGGAATACTTCGTCTGCCAGATTCCATTCTGCTGGATCGATCTGATGCCTGCTCGGATAATCGGCCTGCACATTGCTCTGACCTGCAATATGAGCTGCCGACAGACACTGAAGATGCAGCTCGGCCCAGTGGCAAATCAGTTCGGCCTGCGCGGCTAGTGCTCTGCACCGTGTTCCGCCTTGTCGATTTATATAGGCCACCGTTGTCGTGTTGTCCGACATCACTCTGACAGCCAATCCTTCCAGGGTCACTTGAAAGGCCAGAAGCGCTGTGAAACACCGCTTTCAACTCTAGGCGGTTGATGGACCACTCCGACTCCTCGGGTGTCCATAGACCCTGGGCATGCTTCCCCTTGCAATGTGCGCCCCAGCCCTTCAGGCTGGCATCTGTTACCAATAGGCACCAAACGGGGAGCGTCAGCGGCATTCCTCGCCGCAGCATGCTGTCCGAGAGCCACCACTCCATGCTGAGTCGGGCTGCAGGGAGCCAAGTAAGTCTGCATTGGTAATCCTGAGAAATAGGAGACCATTTCCGGAGTAGGGAATACTGTAGAGGTCTCAGGTGCGCTCTCGCCCAGGGTACCACTTCCATCGTGGCTGTCATCGATCCCAGCAGCTGGACAATGTCCCAAGCTCGCGGGCGGGGCATCCTCTGGAGCAGACGGACCTGATTCTGAAGCTTGCACCGCCTTAGCTCGGGTAGGAACACATAGCCCGAGACTGTGTCGAACCTGGCCCCCAAAAATTCTAGAGATTGAGAAGGGGTCAGGTGACTTTTGGCCATATTGACGACCCAGCCTAGAGATTGCAGTACTGAGACCACTCTGGCTGTAGCTTGTAAGCTCTCTGTTGCAGAGTCTGCTCTGATGAGCCAGTCATCTAGGTACGGGTGAACCCTGATACCCTCTCGCCTGAGAAAAGCAGCTACTACCACCATTACCTTCGAAAAGGTTCGGGGAGCTGTGGCGAGGCCAAAAGGCAAGGCCCTGAACTGGAAATGCTTTCCCAACACCGCAAACCTCAGAAACTTCTGGTGCGGGGGCCAAATCGGTATGTGCAAGTAAGCTTCTTTCAGGTCTAGAGACGTGAGAAACTCTCCTGGCTGTACCGCCGCAATGACGGAGCGCAGGGATTCCATGTGGAAATGCCGCACTCTCAGGGACTTGTTCACTTCTTTTAAGTCCAGAATAGGGCGAAAGGACCCACCTTTTCGCGGCACCACAAAGTAGATGGAGTATCGGCCGCAGCCTTGCTCGGCGGGAGGCAGCGGGGTCACAGCCCCTAACAGAATCAGACCTTGGCAAAGTCTCCTCCACCGCCGCCCGTTTGACGGCAGAACCGCATCGGGACTCCACAAAACACGTCTCTTACTGGGGAGTTGAATTCTATTCTGTATCCATCTCTGATCAGGTCCAGAACCCACTGATCTGAGGAAATCTTGGCCCACTCCTCGGCAAAGAGGGAAAGCCGTCCTCCGATGACAGGCATCGAGGAGAGGGCCGGCGCACCATCATTGAGAGGGTCGCCCCTGAACTCCTGTCTTGAGCCACCGGCTGCGGAACGCTTGTCCGAGCGAAGGAGTTCCTCTGCTGACCACGGGGCACGTGAAGTGAACCCAGCAGAACGCCCCGGGCGGTACCTTCTAGCTTCACGGAAGCGAGGTCTGTACGAGGAGTGGACTGCCTGGCCCTTAGAGGAAGGCCTCTGCCTATCTTCGGGCAAGCGCTGGGGTTTAGGATCACCCAGGCCTTTCACAATTTTCTCCAACTCCTCACCAAATAGGAGAAGTCCTTGAAAAGGCAACTTCACCAACCTTTGCTTAGAGGCCATGTCCGCTGCCCAGCGTCGTAGCCACAGACGACAGCGAGCCGCCACTGCTACTGCCATTTGTTTAGCCGAAGCTCTGACAAGGTCATAAAGGGCATCAGCCAGAAAGGACAAGGCCACCTCCATCCGCGGAGCCACATCCAAGAAGGGCTCCGCTCCATCTCCGGGCTGAGCCACTGCCTGTTGCAGCCAAGCTAGGCAGGCTCTAACAGCATAACAGCTGCATGCAGACGCCCGAACAGTGAGACCTGCAATTTCAAAGGACCATTTCAATGCTGTTTCCAGCCTACGGTCTTGAACATCCTTCAGGGCAACACCTCCTTCAACAGGGAGGGTAGTTCTCTTTGTCACCGCAGTGACTAGGGCATCCACTGAAGGCATTTGAAAACGAGCCAAATGCCCCTCACGCAGAGAGGATAACTGCCCCATAGCCCTGGAAACTCTCAAAGGTCCCTCGGGGTCAGCCCACTGAGCCGAAACAAGCTCTAGGATGGAGTCATGCAAAGGGAAGGCCCGAGCAGCTTTCTTGGTACTAGCCATCCTGGGATTACCCGAGGAGGCCATGCCACTGTCAGGATCTTCAATCGAGAGGACCTGCAGGGTATCTGAAATAAGCGCTGGCAGCTCATCACGGTGGAAATCCTCACCGCGGAGGGATCATCCAGATCCTGTGGTAAATCCGCACCTGACTCTGGTTCCTCAGACCAAGAAGGTCTGTCAGAGTTCTCCGAATCCTCACACCCTGACCACAGGGGGGGGGGGGAAGGTGCACCACAATCTGAAGGGGAATTAACCCTTCTGCGCTTATCTTTAGGCCAAGCATCCGGGAAAAAAGCCTCACTGGGCAGTCCCAGGCCAGAAATCCATCGGGGGGGCAATCAGAGGAGCCTCAGGCGACCCCTGAGGAAGGGCTCTTTTCATCATGTATGCTTTATGCAGCAAAAGCACAAAATCCGGGGAGAAAATCTCACCCTGGGCACCCAAATCCTGTCCGGTGCCAGCCACTCCTGAAATAACCTCATCTCGAGGTGCCCCACCCGGCTCAGGTCTCTCCGTGTCCACGGAGGCCGTGCCATGCGGTGTAAGCAAAATGGCGCCCGCTGCCAGCTCAGAGCGGGAAGAAACATCGCTCGCCATGCTCGGGCCGGCTCCTACGCCAGTACAGCACGATTTACAGAGCCCTGCTGCTGATTTGCGCTTGCCACAAGTGGAACAGCGCTTTACATTGTCCGCAGCCATCACCGAAAAACGGCGGTAAAATCCAAAATGGCGGTTTCGCGCCAAAATTGCCCCGATCGCGGGCCCACCCCGGAGGAGTTGGAAAACACTCTTACCTCAAAGGATCTAGTGTACAACTACGATCCTGCTGAAAATCAGGTCAAAAACCTCTGTTCTTTTTTTTTTTTTTTTTAAGCTGTGAGGAAAGCAGAGGTATTGAAGACTCCGGAGGCTCAGATGAGTGGGAAAGGCAGGGAAAGGGCGAACCTATATGCCTGCATCCACTGTTGGTGGGAAAGGACAGGGAAAGCAAGGCAATATGTCCACATCCACAGAGGCATGGGTAAGGCAGGGAAAGGGCTAACCTATGTGCCTTTAAAGTGAAGCTGCTATAGCCTCCAACACCCCGGTTAACAACTGGCAAGCCAGGAACCACCTCCCGGCAGATATTTCTGGAGCTCGAACAAGCTGCAGCCACCCTGCTAGGGGAGATAGAGAATACTGAAGAGGCAGTGGAGCTAGCTGGCCAAGAGGGCACTGTGAAAGTTTGAGTGCTCTCTATCTCCCCTGCTGGTTGATGGTCATAACCCATACGTAATGGCTTCATCTGCTTGATGACAAGGAAGTCAGGATTGCTGGACATACTTAGATTAATATGAAACCAGCTTCTGATAAGGAGTGGCCTAGTGGTTAGGGTGGTGGACTCTGGTCCTGGGGAACTGAGTTCGATTCCTGCTTCAGGCACAGCTCCTTGTGACTCTGGGCAAGTCACTTAACCCTCCATTGCCCCAGCTACAAATAAGTACCTGTATATGTAAGCCGCATTGAGTCTGCCATGAGTGGGAAAGCGTGGGGTACAAACGTAACTAAAATAAAAAAATAAATAAAATAACTCCCCCCCTCCCTCAGGAAGTCCTGAGGATGGCAGATGGACCAAATGTTGCCCAGCTGCCTGCTAGCCCTTTGTTTTCACAAGTACCCCTAATTAACATAAAGCCAGACAGGCACCAAAACTAGGAACTTCAAAGACTAAAACCTGTGAAAATAAGTACCTGTATATGTAAGCCGCATTGAGCCTGCCATGAGTGGGAAAGCGCGGGGTATAAATGTAACTAAAAAAAAAAAAAATGCTCACCTTCCTTACATCAAGAAATTAAACTGGAGGTTGCAAAGGAAAGAGCTGATAAAGGCTGCGAAGGAAACAAGTTATTTGATCCCTCTCTGTTCCTGTTAGGTATAAAAATCAGAGCACAAGGCTCTGCCTTTGGCTTTTTCTCTTTCTCTGCACACACACATCCTCCGCCACCAGAGCACCTGGCTCTGGTCCCCCTTCTCCTTCAGCCCTACCCCAAAGCTTTCTCTCTCTTTCTCTGCACACCCACATCTTCAGCCGCTCTTCCCCCTCTCTTTTCCCCTGAACACCCCTATCCTTACCTTTCTCTCCTTGATTCCCATCTAAACACACACCCAGATACAGCATTGCAATATTTATCTGTACTAAGTGCTGTGAGCCTATATATATGCAAATATAATATACTTTCTATCCAAACCCATGTGGATTGTGCATTGAGAACCCACTGCCTCTAAGGACTGGACCCGGGACCATACCTAGACAACGAATGCTGACACCTGGCAGATTCTAATCAGAAAAGCTCATGTTACTCAAGTGTAATAATTGTTACTGGACCCGTCTTCTAGGAACCTGCTCAAATCCATTTTGAACTCAGCTATATTACCAGCCTGGACCGCATTCTCTGAAAACAAAATTCCATAGCTTAATTGTACGCTGACTGTAAACACTATTCTTGAAATTAAAGTCTGCTGCCACCTAGTTTCATGGAGTACTCCCTAGTCCTAGTACTATTTGAGGAGAGGAAAAGAAAAAGTTAAAAAGCCAACGATCTGAAGATGTACACCGTTAATTAAATTGGCAGCAAAAGCTATGGAGTTATTTTCATGCAAATATTTCTGGAAATCTACTTACAGCAAGACAGGGTAAGGGTCATGGATTTGTACAACCAGTGGTTTATATTATATGCATGTTATTTCTCTATTCCTAATGGGCTCACAGTCTTCGTTTTTGTATCAGAGTCAATGGAGAGTAAAGTGACTTGCCCAGGGTCACAAGGAGCCACAGTGGGAATTAAGCCTAGTTGTCCAGGTTCTCAGCCCACTGCACTAACCATTAGGTTACTCCTCCAGCTGTTCACCAGAGGCAACATACCTGTTACAAAGAGATCTGCATTCAGCTTGCTGGTACAGCCACACCTGATGTAATCTGTATGTTCCCTGTACGACACGATTTCCGTTGCATTTGGAATGTCCCATAGCTTGGATGTATAATCATCCGAGCCAGATACTATCCGATATTTATCAGATGTGAAGCCTACCACATGAGCTGCTCTGGAAATCAAAGAAAAAGGAGAAAAAAAGGACAACAATAACAATTAACACAAAACCAAATCAAGCAAAGACCAGTAAAAATAAAAAAGAAAAGAAAATTTCAGGCGGAGAGGGCATAATGGAGTATTTATGGTGGCTTTATTTCCAGCACACTAAATACCTTTTTTTCAGACCGTGTTAATGTGCAAAGAGGGGTTTTCCAGTTATTTACCCTCCAGAAAACAAATTTAGGTGACTTGTGTCCATAGTGCATGTAGAGAAGGAAGCCTTTTTCAGACCATGAGCCAATGAGTACTGGGACACTTAAATCAGATACTAATTTCTGAAATCTAGAGAGCTGTAACCGAAAGGTAGGTAGCAACAACTTGGTGACAAACTGAAGATTCAAAATTTCTCCTTTCAAGAAAAATGTTGGTTCCTTTTTCTTCCCACATGGCAAAAATCAGTTAAAGATTTAAAACTGAGCAAAACAGATTGGAACAGGCAAGATGGAAAATGTGGTTACAGTTTGATAAGAATGGTTATGTTGTTATATATCTGAACATTTGCTTTATGATATTTTATTTTGGTGCTTTTAGATTTATAGTTTAATTGCTATGTATGCAATTTTGTATACCACTTAGATATAAGTGGGTTAAACCAATAATTAGATGGAATCAAATTTTTCCTAATGTTTATTCATCATAAAAAGTAGTAAATAATCCTATATCACCAGCGCAAAACATCTGTAAGAACCTGTAATTTCGGGAGGAGGAAGTGACGTCACCACCCGAAATGGCTGCCTGAGCCATGAGCTCCGACTAGCCCCAAGCTATCAGGACTCCCACTGATAACTTGCACAAACGCGACCTCCAAGTACGCGAGAATTGCATCTGAAACCAGCGGTAAGCGATATATGACTAGTTCCAGAGCCCCGATAGTCAATTTACAAGCGTTCGCATATAAGGGCCCAGCCGCGAACATGAGCGCGCCAACACCTGAGCCTCGTCAGCCAGATTCCCGAAGGGGCAGCCCAACGCAACTTTCCCCACGGGCGAGGGACACTTGCCAGAGGAAAACCGCATGCAGGAGATTCGGGGGTGGCTACAGGAAATAAAAGCAGATATAGCAGCGGTGCGAACGGACATTACCATGCTGGGGGCAGAACTTCGCGGAGAAATTGGCGCGCTAGGTATAAGAGTAGCTGAAACGGAGGACCGATTGGAAGAACATACTGAGCTAATCCAAGCTCTTGACACGCAACTCCGGGAAACCAAGCAGGAGACTCAGCAGATCTGGGATAAAGTAGAGGATCTAGAAAATCGCAGTCGCCGATGCAATGTGAGATTTCGTGGCCTCCCCGACACGCCACAATATCTAGACTGCGAACTGACTATAAAAAAAATTGCTAGCGCATTGCTTCAGGAACTCCAGATTATCAAGGATCCCGCAGAAATTCAACTGGTACGAGCGCACAGAGCCTTGGGCAGCATGAACTCAAACCGTCCAAAGGATATTATTGCCTGCTTTAGTGATTTTAAACTAAAAGAGCAGATAATGCAGGCCTCGCGTGCCACCCCAGGATTTCAATGGGACTCCTATCATATAGAGTGTTACCAGGACTTGGCTGCTACTACACTGAAACGAAGAGCGGAGCTTCGACCCTTTACGAAATTCCTGGCTGATAAAGGCATCAAGTACAGATGGGGCCATCCATTTGTGCTCAGATTTTACAAAGATGGGAAACAACATCAGGTCCGGGACACTGAAGAAGTCGCGGAGATTTTTCCGGAAGACGGACCAAGTGGAGATACTGCGACATCAACGAAACAGAAACCATCAGCAGGAGACAAACCACGTTGGCAACGAGTTAGTGCAGGAAAGGGACGGCTACAGCGCCAGCACTCTGATACTCAGCTAAGAAGATCTGAAAATAAAATCCGAAAATAGAACGAAGTTGATGCTACAGAGGAACTAGATAAGAGACCTTAAGCTGATGACTATAATGTTGCAAATGGTAATTTGAATTTGGTTAAAAAAAATGGTGTAAGTTAATGTACACAGGCGGTAATGGCCTGACAAAGATATAGCACTCGATTGCCTGATGAAGTGGGGATCAAGCTGTTTATTGTTAATAAATGAGGGGGGGGAGGGTCACTTTCTTCTCTGACATCCTTATGAGCATAATACAGGGATGTCTTAAGGAGGGTAGGGCGGGTATGGGAGTTAATAGTTGGGGGGGAATAGTTCAGATTATCTTCAAACTGAAGGTCGGGGAGAGAGAATCACAACTAGGTACAGACCAGAACCAGAGGCGATGTAGTGGAATAGACATAACAATAATAAGGGGGTGATGAGTATTCTAACGTGTATGACCCTTAATGTAAAGGGACTTAATTCACCAGGAAAACGTCAACTCATGTTTAAAGAGATCCAACGCCTGAAGGCAGACATAGCATTTATTCAGGAAACACACCTAATTCAGACGGCTGAACGGCTATACTATGAAAAGAGAAATCAGCAAATATTTTTTGCATCTAACTACCTGGGAAAAAAAAGAATGGAGTATTGATAGTACTCTCCCATAAATACCCTTGGCAAGTACAGCGTGTGATCAGAGACAAAGGGGGTAGATACCTGTTGTTGATAGTGAAAATGGAGGGGAGGTATTGTCGCTTTTAAATATCTATGCGCCCAACGATCAACAAGGGGCCTTCTATCTAGATTTGTCAATACTTCTTACCAAATATATTGAGGGTACCCTATTGATTGGCGGAGATTTTAACCTTATGCTGCATCCCACGTTAGACAATACCACACAGGGGATTCTATACTCACAAGCTGACCGGGCCCAATTACACAAATTTATGAGGCAATGGCAGATATTGGACATATGGAGGCAGATCAATCCGCAAGCGAGAGGGTATACATATTATTCGGCGGTACATAAATCTCAATCTCGCATAGACCTTTGGCTAGGGCCACTGACTTTACTGTCCACTGTAGAAGATATCCAGATACATTCTAGGACATGGTCAGACCATGCTCCAGTGGTGCTGGAGCTAAAAAGGAAAACACGAAACTTGGAGAAGCCACAATGGCGCTTCAATGACTCGTTGCTAGCAGATCCGGCAATAGTCACTAGGCTAGAAGCAGATATTAAAGAATACATTGACCTCAATGATAATGGAGAGGTGTCTTCTGGAATACTCTGGGAAGGTTGCAAGGCCGTGATCAGGGGAAAAGCCATCTCCATCCAGGCACATGTTGAGCGACAGGCGAGAGCGCGGACACAACAGATACATACAGAATTGATGGCCCTTAATGAGCGAGCCACTCAACATGGAGAGACAGGGGACATACAACATCAGATGCATAATTTAAGGATGGAGCTTAGGGAACTCCAACTGGCAGAGATCACTGAGCAATTGCAACGAGTAAGACAGACCTATTTTGAATTTGGGAATAAGGCCTCACGGCTACTTGCCCATAAATTGAAAAAATGGTCCACGAATACGCATATCCCCTCGATTCGGGATATGGACGGGAATGTGCATACCACACGAGAGGACATTGGGGCGGTTTTCTTCCACTTTTATACAACATTATACCAATATGAGGGGACCTTAGATCAACAACAGGCCCAAAGTTATCTAACCCACGCCATGCTTCCTCGGTTATCTCTAGTACAGGGGGAGATGCTCTCAGCTCCTATTACATCAGATGAGGTGGTATGGGCTATAAGAGACCTGCCACATGTCAAAGTGCCAGGGCCCGACGGATATACTAATAAATTTTATAAATGCTATAGTAAGCAACTGATACCATTATTGGTCCGAGCTTTTAATGAAATCGAATTCCAACATGAGTTACCTTCTACCTGGAGATTGGCAAATATTGTAGTCCTGCAGAAACCCGGGAAGGATCCACAGCTGTGTAACTCCTATCGCCCGATATCACTCTTGGGATCCGACTATAAAATCTTTACCAAAATATTAGCTAAAAGGCTACAAAAGCTCATGCTGAAATTAGTTCACGGGGACCAAACGGGCTTTATTGTAGGACGGCAAGCATTTGATAATGTTAGGAGAGCTCTACACTTGATCCATGAGTCAGTCAGCACCCGACAACCTATGATGCTCCTTTCATTAGATGCCGAAAAGGCGTTTGATCGGGTTAATTGGGCCTTCATGTTTGAGGTCCTAGAGCATATGGGTTTTACGGGTCGATTTCTCCTTTGGCTTCGATTAATATATGCTCAGCCATTGGCGGTGTTACGGATCAATGGGACTAGTTCCCGCCCTATTACATTAGAACGGGGAATGCGGCAGGGTTGTGCGTTATCACCATTGTTATTCGCCTTGACCATGGAACCTTTAGCACAACACATACGCCAAAACCCTTACATACATGGTCTAATGGTAGGACACATAACCCATAAAATCATGTTATTTGCGGATGATGTCCTTTTAACGGTGACAACCCTTAGCGAATCGTTACCCCAGGTAATACAAGAACTGAATCAATACGGTCAGTTATCTGGGTTTCGTGTGAATATGGCCAAATCAGAGGTTTTAGGACTTGGGATACCACAGGCGGAGGAAGTTTTGCTACGGCAGCAATTCCCGGTCAAGTGGGTTACCCGAACTCTTAGATACCTGGGTATCTAATTAACACCTAACTTGGCGGATCTCCATCAGGCTAATTTTCCGCCAAAGCTTCAAGAACTCTTTCGAGATTTAGATAAATGGGAGGGCTTAGAATTATCTTGGTTGGGAAGGGTGGCAGCTATAAAAATGATGATATTGCCCAAGCTGTTATATTTGTTTCTAGCGTTACCATTACCAATGCCGAGGGTTTTTTTTTTCGCCAACTAAATCGAAAAGTTTTTGCCTATATCTGGCAGCACAAACCACCAAGAGTAAGAGCAAACGTCCTGTACCAATCTAAAAAACAAGGAGGTATGGGAGTACCAAATTTCGCCCTATACCATCAAGCGGCACAATTACGAGTGTTAGCGGAGTGGACTGTTGGTAATGCAAAACCATGGCTTCAAGTGGAACGGCACTGGATGGGGCTCGCTGACATACGCTCCATTATATGGATGCCAAAGAAGCAGGTTCAGGCATACATTAGGAAAGCCCCATTAGCAGTGCAATATCCCCTACAGACTTGGTTGGCTATAAGGCAGCGGTGTCTCCCCAACAGACTAATTCCAACAGATGGCCATAAAGACCGCTCCGGGTTGTCCTCTGGGGATGGCCAACCCACTTTATAGCTGTTGGGAGAAGAAGGGACTGAGCACATTAGGGCAACTGTGGGATGAGGGGCAGATGATACCATTTACAGATTTGCAAGAGGAGTATGGTTTGCCATCTTACCACCTGTTTCACTATAATCGTATGAGAGATTATATAAATAAAAGGGCAAAAATTGAACTGTCCTTAGAGGAACTGGCCATAGAACAAGCAATAAGGGTGGGCAGTCATCAGGGATGTGTTTCTCGCCTCTATGAGGCATTGCTCTATGATAAGAAGCCTATACTACATTATCTACAGCAGTGGGAGCAAACCTTACAAATAACAATAGAATATACACAATGGGAAAAAGCCATGGAGCATATGTTGCGGGTTTCTATATCTAGTTTAATGATAGAAAGCAGTTACAAAATATTATATCAATGGTATCACACTCCTAAGCGATTGGTAAAAATGTATGGGCAGGGGTCTGACAAATGTTGGAGGGGCTGTGCTGCAGTGGGGAACATGCTTCATATTTGGTGGACATGTCCGAAAATACAGCTTTATTGGGCAGAGTTGATTGATATGTTTATCCAAGTGACTGGAGTACGGTATCCTCAAAAACCGGAGATCTGTTTGCTACATGTCCGCCCCTTAGGGGTACGACTTTTAGACCATCGGCTCACTTCAATATGGTTGGTGGCGGGAAAAATTTTATTGGCTTCACAGTGGAAAAGCTTAGTGGCACCACCTGTGATAAAAGTAGTATATAAGATGGACTCTCTATCAAATGTCTAAAATGACAGCTCTACGATCTGGACATGTAGCAAAGTTTAATATGCTATGGGAACGATACCGATCATGGAGACTAAAATCTAGCATAGACCTAGATGCCCCTAAGCTCATTGTTCCAAGGCTTTGAATGCTTCTGGACGTCTTTCTACTGACCTTCAATGTTTTCTAATTGCTGATTGCAAGATGGGGGGGAGGGGGGAATGAGGGAATATTTTGTGTGCTATTTTGCATGGTTCAGTATTTAAGTTTATGAGATATGTTTAATACACGGTTGCTGTGTAATGACTTGATATCTATACAATACTTTCAATAAAAAAAGAAATTTAAAAAAAAAAAAAAAAAAAAAAGAACCTGTAATTTCACAAAACAGTACAAAGTAGCAGCACCAGCAAAAGTAATATAGCATTATTTGTCATATTTGTACTTCCCTCTCTTTACCTACCCTCTAACGGGGCATGGTAATTGTGTTTAATACCCACAATCCTCATGGGAGACTCCTAAGAAAATTAAAAGCCACGGGATAGGAAGCAGTGTCCTTCTGTGGATTAGGAATTGGTTACTGGACAGAAAACAGATGGTAGGGTTAAATGGCCATTTCTCTCAATGAAGGAGGGTGAATAGTGGAGTGCCACAGGGATCTGTACTGGGACCGATGTTATTTAGCATATTTCTAAATTGTCTGGAAATTGGAACGATGAGTGAAGTGATTAAATTTGCAGATGACACAAAACTATTCAAAGTTGTAAAAACACATGCGGATTATGAAAAATTGCAGGAAGACCATAGGAAACTGGAAGACTTGGCATCCAAATGTCAGATGAAATTCAATGTAGACAAATGAAAGTGATGCACATGTGAAGAATAATCCGAATCAATTACCTGATGCTGGGGTCCACCTTAGGAGTCAGCACTTATGAAAAAGATCTAAGTGTCCTTGTAGACAATACACTGAAATCTTCTGCCCAGTGTGCAGCGGCAGCCAAAAAAGCAAACGAGATGTTAGGAATTATTAGGAAAGGGCTGCAAAATAAGACCAAGAATATTATAATGCCTCTGTATCGCTCCATGGTACAACCTCCTCTTGAGTACAGTGTTCAATTCTGGTCGCCATATCTCAAAAAAGATGTAGCACAATTAGAAAAGGTTCAAAGAAGAGCAACCAAAATGATAAAGGGGATGGAACTGCAAGGCTAAAGAGGTTAGGGCTCTTCAGCTTCGAAAAGAGACAGCTGAGGGCAGATATGATTGAGGTCTACAAAAATCCTAAGTGATGTACCAACCAGGAACACAAATAGATCAGCACGCACATTCTTGAATCTCCACTACCCCAGCTGCAAAGGACTTAAATATAAATCAACATAAGCATCCAGCTTCTCCTACATCAGCGCGCAACTATGGAACGCACTACCAAATGCCATAAAAACAATGCATGACCTAACAATCTTCCGAAAACTACTGAAGACCACCAACCTGTTCAAAAAGGCATACCACAATGATCCACCCTAAATACTAGGCAACTAAACTCTACCTGAACTAGGAAAAACAAAACTCTCCACACTAATCTGATTAACCTACGCTATCACTAATGAACATCACGCATTACGCACTACCACTTTATCCCTCACGCCAGAAATGAACTTTCTATATTCGACTGTCTAACTTACTCTATAATTTACGAACTTTAATGCAATACCACTTTGTAAACTACCATTTACGTACTTTAATGTAATACCACTTTGTATTTCTCAATCCGGAAATGGCGATCGCCATTACAGCATAATGTAAGCCACATTGAGCCTGCAAATAGGTGGGAAAATGTGGGATACAAATGCAACTAATAATAATAGTGAATACATTTTTCACTCTTTTAGAAAGTACAAAGACCAGGGGACACGCAATGAAATTACATGGAAATACTTTTAAAACAAATAGAAGGAAATATTTTTTCACTCAAAGAATAGTTAAGCTTTGAGTGAGCTGCCCATAGTCTTCTATTGAGACATATATTGGGAAGTCACTACTTGCCCTGGGATTGGTAGCGTGGTATGTTGCTACTATTTGGGTTTCAGTTTCTACCTGGATTGGCCACCGTTGGAAGCAGGATACATGTCTAGATGGAACATTGGTCTGACTCCGTATGGCTATTCTTATGTTCTTAGGATTACCAAATTTGGAATGAAACAAGAGCAGTATATCATCTGCATATATATGAACAGAAATTCCTGCTTCCTGTATAAGTAATGCTAAAGGACTAGATTAAACAAAAATCGGTGCTAAAATTGAACCCTGGGGAGCTCCATAATGAAGCTTCTTAGCCGTCGATTTTCCAGATGCAGTATACACGTAAAGGAATGATCTATTAAAAAGAATGAAACCAGGCTAATACAATTCCTGAGATAACTAAAGACAAAAAAATAAGACAGAAAAAAAGGGTATGATCAATAAGATCATACGCTGCTGACAAATCTAACTGCAGAGCAAGTATTATCTAGCCATGAATAAACTTCACTAAGCACAGCAATACTTTCAGAACAGCAGTATGGACAGAAACCCGACTGACGAGGATGAAGAGCTCAAATTTGTTCAGCAAATTGGGAAAGCTAGATATAAACCACTTTCTCTGCAATCATAGGAACAAAATTAAGATTAGATATAGGACGATAATGATCCGGCAAAGATGGATCCAGAGGTCTTCTTCAAGACTGGTTAATGACAGCCTCTCATTGAGCCATGCTCCTGCCCAGTGGACGGTTTCTGTAGTAAAACCATAGTTAATAATGATGAAAGCAAATTTAAATGAGAGAGCTTAATCCATGAGGAAGGAATAGGGTCCAGACAGTATGTTGAAGGTCTCATAGAAGACACAATCTTACCTAAGGAAACTAACGATAGCAGCTAAAAATTAGAACCTTTTAGTGCTGTCCTCAATGAGCGACAACCCCTCTTCAAAGTTAAGCACAGAGTTTACTTGAGCTATGAGTTCTGCCATCTCATCCCGATGGAAAATACGGACCATGGACGATATTCTCCAGGTCTCAAAGCCTCCTCCCTAAGGTTCTGTGAGGGAAGAGTCTCATCTTCCTGAGGACTGAACTCCCCCCTCAGACCCCAAAGAAGCCAGGTCCTCAGCCCATTCCATCCTAGGCCACTTGGCTGTAGAAGGGGGTCGGAGGGGGGAGACAGAGCCTTACCTCCCTCCAGAGGCTCCCCTGCCTTCCAAACCCAGTACGCAGCCCATATGAAATCGGGAAGAAACCTCATTCTTCCCAATGCACGAAACCACTGCATCCCTGAACTCATGCTATGCCTACGTCCCGAATCATGGGGCCGGGCAGGAATTCCCTCCACACACAACCGCTTGCAAGCAGATAGCACCATGGAGGACTGAAAACACAGTCAGACAAGAACAGAATGTTCCTGTATCGGGAAAATTTTGGATTTTTTTTTTTTTGTTGTTTTTTCTGAGCAGCTGCTGCCGGCACTCAAGACTCCAGCACACTAGAGCCGAGGCACACATGGTCTTCCCAGCAGGGGGAGGACGAGGGTAGATAGACCCAGGTGTAGCACCACTGGGGTAAATGTGGCTCCCACAGACCAGCACCCCAAACTCAAAAGGCACAAGAGAACAGCCCAAATAACCTTTTTTTTTAACTCCCCGAAGGAATCCAAAGATTAAACAATCCCAATATTAGAGGTAGACCTTGAGGTTTTGCACATCTACCATCTGCTGGAGACAGCAAATATACTGGCTTGGTAAGAACTGCACAAGACTATGATACAGTTACAAGCGTTGATGTTCTCAGTCTCCACCTGATGGTAGGCATGCATAACCCAAGTGTCTGGACTGGTTTCAAGGACTGCCTAGAAGTGACATTTGTATAGGCAAACCCTGCAGGGTATTATAGCTCTGTAAAAATTATGCTATGCACTATCATTCACCAAGAAATAGTACTTCAGCTTAGAATGCTGTGTATGGGGAGAGGTGGGGCAGAGAACAGTAGGGTTTTCTGTGAGATGGATCTGCCCTCAGCCTGTTTCTCTTTATTATTTATTTTACAAGTTTATACACCACTCCATCTAAAATTCTAGGCAGTTTACAATATGTACAAAAAACATTACAACATCATAAAACACAGATATAAAACATTTAAAACAATACATCAGCATACATCATTAATATAATGCCAGCATAATCTGACATAAAAGATATATCAAATTGCATTCAAGACTATGGTAAAATTATGTATCATACCTGATAATTTTCTTTCCATTAATCATAGCTGATCAATCCATAGACTGATGGGTTGTGTCCATCTACCAGCAGGTGGAGATAGAGAGCAAACTTTTGCCTCCCTATATGTGGTCATGTGCTGCCGGAAACTCCTCAGTATGTCGATATCAAAGCTCCATCCGCAGGACTCAGCACTTAGAGAATTACACCCACGAAGGGACACTCTGCCCAGCTCACCACCGCCGAAACGGGGGAGGGGAATTAACCCAGCTCATCCCCACACAAGTGGGGGAGGGGAATCCGTCCAGCTCATCCCCGCGGAGCGGGGGAGGGACACCACACCCGCCGATGCGGGGGGATCTGGCTTATCCTGCAACCACAACCGCGGGAGGAGCTGACTGACCCTAACACCGCCGAAGCGGGAGGGGTACAAAGCTGCCCTACAGCCGCACGAAGCGGGAGGGAGTGCCGGCAGAATTTAAATCTCAATCCAGCCCCGTAAAACGGAGGGGAGAGGAATGCAGCAGCTCACTGTAACACAAACTCGTCTCAACTCTTGAAGAATCCAAGTGAAAGAAGAACTTGAACACGAAGTCCTCCTGAAGTAACTGAAGGCTAAACTTGAACCTAAAATTCAACCAGAACATAAACAGTACAGATATCTGGGAGGGGCTATGGATTGATCAGCTATGATTAATGGAAAGAAAATTATCAGGTATGATACATAATTTTACCTTCCATATCATCAAGCTGATCAATCCATAGACTGGTGGGATGTACCGAAGCAGTACTCACCCAGGGAGGGACATAGAAATCCCTGACCGCAACACTGAAGCTCCAAACCGGGCCTCCGCCCGAGCAGCCACAGTCAAGCGGTAATGCCTGACAAAGGTATGGGCCTTCCCCGCGGCCACCCAAGCCGCTGCAATGGCTTCCTTGCCCATCTTGCCACTGTAGGCTTAGAATCCTGCAGACCCTTACGAGTACATGTAAACAGGACAAACAGATGATCCGATTTCCGGAAATCATTGGTCACTTCCAAGTATCTGATGATGACTCGTCTCACATCCAGAAATTGAGAGCAGAGTATTCCTCTGGGTAGACCTCCCTACGAAAGGAAGGGAGACAGAGCTGCTGAATCACATGGAAGCGAAAAACAATCTTGGGCAGGAAGGAAGGCACTGTGCGAATAGTTACTCCTGCCTCAGTGAACTGCAGAAAAAGCTCTCGACATGAGAGTGCCTGGAGCTCGGAAACTCTTCTGGCTGAAGAGGTAGCCACCAAAAAGACTGCTTTCAACGTCAGGTCTTTCAGAGATGTCCTCGACAAGGGTTCAAAAGGCGGCTTCTGCAATGCTCTTAGCACCAGGTTGAGATTCCACGCAGGCACCACTGAGTGCAGAGGAGGGTGCAGGTGATTAACTCCCTTGAGAAAGCGCACCACATCTGGCTGCGAAGCCAGTGAAGCACCCTTCAGGCGGCCCCTGAAGCAAGCCAGAGCCGCTACCTGAACTTTCAGGGAACTGAGCAACAGGCCTTTGTCCAGACCTTCTTGCAGGAACGCCAACACTGAAGAAATTGGAGCAGCGAAGGGAGAAAGTGAGCCTGCTTCACACCACGCTGCAAAGATACGCCAAACCCTGGCATAAGCAGTAGAAGTAGAGCGCTTCCTCGCTCTCAGCATAGTGGCGATGACCTTGTCTGAGAAGTCCTTCTGTCTCAGACGCTGCCGCTCAATAGCCAGGCCGTAAGACCAAAGGGGGAGGGATCCTCCATCACCACGGGACCCTGATGTAACAGGCCCTGCTCCACTGGCAGCCGCAGAGGATCGCCGACTGAGAGCCTGATCAAGTCCGCATACCAGGGACGTCTGGGCCAATCCGGACCCACCAGGATTACCCTGCCGGGATGCTTTGCCACCCGGTCTAGCACCCTGCCCAACAAGGGCCAGGGCGGGAACACATAGAGAAGCTCTTGTGTCGGCCACCGTTGGAGAAGAGCATCTACTCCCAGGGATCGAGGGTCCCGTCCTCTGCTGAAAAAGCGCGGCACTTGGCAATCGGCCGATGACGCCATCAGATCTAGGCTCGGCTGGCCCCAGCGCTTCGTGATGCCCAAGAACGCCTGAGCAGATAGCTGCCACTCTCCGGGCTCCAAGGTATGGCGACTGAGAAAGTCCGCCTTGACATTCATGACTCCGGCAATGTGGGCCGCTGACAGCTGTTCCAGGTTCGCTTCCGCCCACTGGCATAGATTCATGGCCTCCTTGGCTAGAGGGGCGCTCTTGGTACCTCCCTGGCGGTTGACATAGGCCACAGCCGTGGCATTGTCCGACAGGACCCGTACAGGCTTCAACACCAGTACCGGGAATGAACTCCAACAACACCAACCGAATGGCTCTGAGTTCCAGGAGGTTGATAGACCACTTGCCTCTGCAGGAGAGCAGAGCCCCTGCGCTGTCCTTCCCAAGCAGTGGGCTCCCCAGCCCATCAAAGAGGCGTCTGTCGTGACGACAATCCACTCCGGGGTCACCAGAGGCATTCCTGCAGACAACTTGTCTGTCTGCGTCCACCAGCTCAGCGCCTTGCGCACTGCTGGGTCCAAGGGAAGGCGCATAGCATAATCCTCCGACATCGGAGTCCAGCGCAGCAGCAGAGATTGTTGTAGTGGTCTCATATGAGCCCTGCCCAGGGCACTACTTCCATCGTGGCCAGCATAGAGCCCAACAGCTGCACGTAGTCCCAGGACCGAATAGGAGAGGCTACTAGGAACTAGTCCACCTGAGCCTGAAACTTGACAATCCGATTGTCTGGCAGGAACACTCTGCCCACTTGGGTGTCGAATCGAACTCCCAGATACTCCAGGGACTGAGTCGGGCGCAGCTGGCTTTACTCCCAGTTGATGATCCAACCCAGGGAGCTCAAAAGAGCAACCACCCGGTTCACAGCTTTGCCGCACTCTGCATAAGAGGGGGCTTGGATCAACCAGTCGTCCAGATAAGGATGGACTTGAACTCCTTCCTTCCTCAGGAAGGCCGCGAAGACCACCATTACTTTGGAGAAGGTCCGCGGAGCAGTAGCCAACCCGAACGGGAGGGCTCTGAACTGGAAGTGTCGGCCCATTACTGCAAAACGCAGAAAGCGTTGATGAGGAGGCCAGATGGGAATATGCAAGTACGCTTCCTTGATGTCCAAGGATGCCAGGAACTCTCCATGCGAAAGTGCCGAACTTTCAAGGCCCAATTGACCCCTTTGAGGTCGAGGATAGGCCGTACAGAACCTCCTTTCTTTGGAATCACAAAGAAAAAGGAGTAACATCCCTTGCCAAGCTGATTTTCTGGCACCGGAACGACCGCCCCCAGGCGGATCAGATTGTTCAAGGTCTGCTGCACTACCACAGCTTTGACCGGAGACTTGCAGGGAGAGAGTACAAACCCGTCTTTTAAGGGTCGGCAGAACTCTAGCTTGTAGCCGTCTCTGATGACTTCCAGCGCCCAAGCGTCTGAAGTTATTGTGGTCCACTCGCCCATAAACGAGGACAGCCGTCCTCCAATCTGCACTGGGGCGTGGACCCAGGCCCCGTCATTGGGTACAAGACCCTGGGGGAGGACCGGAGGCAGCACCTCCGGGACGGCGGTCTCTGCGAAAGGAATGCTGCTTGGGGGAGAAGTTCCTCTTGAAGGAAGAGGGGGCAGAGGAGCCCGACCTGCCCGGGCGGTACCGACGGGTTTCCTGAAACCGTCCTCTGGAGGTACCAGGGCGAGTATTAGCCCGAGCCCTGACCTCTGGTAACTTCTTGCCCTTAGACGTGCCGAGATCGGTCACGATTTTGTCCAGCTCGACCCCAAAGAGCAGCTTGCCTTTAAAAGGCAATCTAGCCAGGCGGGATTTAGAGGCGTGGTCAGCA
Organism: Microcaecilia unicolor; assembly: GCF_901765095.1. NCBI lineage: Eukaryota > Metazoa > Chordata > Amphibia > Gymnophiona > Siphonopidae > Microcaecilia > Microcaecilia unicolor. The sequence continues at coordinate 126,148,814 of NC_044032.1, forward strand.
GACCAATGTTTCAGCCAAAGCCACCGCCGCGCAGAGATTGTCTGAGCCATGCCTTTCGCTGAGGCCCTCAAGACATCATACAGCAAGTCTGCCAAATAGGCTAAGCCCGATTCCAGGGCCGGCCAATCAGCCCTCAAGGAAAGATCCGAGGGGAAAGCCCGCTGCACCATAGTCAGGCACGCCCTGGCCACATAGGAGCCGCAAATTGAGGCCTGCAAACTTAAAGCAGCTGCCTCAAAGGACGACCTTAAGGCCGCCTCCAATCTTCTGTCTTGGGCGTCCTTTAGGGCCGTGCCACCTTCCACCGGCAACGCCGTTTTCTTAGTCACCGCAGTGATTAAAGAATCCACGGTAGGCCACAGATAGGCCTCGCGTTCACTTTCAGTCAAAGGATAGAGGCGGGACATAGCCCTAGCCACTTTAAGGCTCGCTTCCGGGACATCCCATTGAGCCGAAATTAAGGTGTGCATGGCATCATGCACGTGGAAGGTTCTAGGCGGGCGCTTCGTCCCCAGCATAATGGCAGAGCCAACAGGGGCTGAGGGAGAGACGTCCTCCGGAGAGGAAATCTTCAAAGCGTCCATGGCCTGTACCAACAGGTTGGACAAATCCTCTGAGCTAAAAAGCCGCGCTGCAGAGGGGTCATCCGCTCCATCCGAGCGGGGATCCGTCTCCTCCAAGGAATCCGCAAAGGACCGTTGGGAGACCTCAGATACGCTGCCCTCATCTACATCGGAGGAGACAAAGTCCTCCAAGGCCTGTGAATCAACCCGAGGGCGTTTACCTCTGGGAACCTCAACCTCTTTACCAGACGAGGGAGCAGGGGCAGCGTTTTGCATAAGGAAGGCCTGATGCAGCAGCAAAACAAACTCGGGGGAGAAACCCCCCAGACTGTGTACTTCCGCAGCCTGGGCAACAGCCCTAGACGCACCCTCAACCGGCGCTCGCAAGAGCGGGGGAGAGACATGCTGCGCATCCAAGATGGCGTCCGGCGCGACACTCCGCGAAGGAGTCGCGCGGGAAGAACGGCGCTTAACTTTAGCCGCTTTTGTGCCGTCGCCCAAATTAAGGGCGTTTATGGCATTAATGTCTCCAACCTCAAGGGCGGCCCAAGAAGAAGCCGTCCGAGCCGCGTGGCCGGCCAAGATGGTGGAGGCGAGCAGCGGGGGATGAGCGTTTATGGCGGGAAAAATCGCCACGCCGGAGGAAGGACCGGGACATTCATCGGCCACGAAACTGTCACCCAACAAGGGCGAATCAGGCTTTAAGACCCCCGCATCCCCTCTAGAAGCGCCCAAGCGATCCGGGGAGCGACTCTTTACGCCCTCGCCCTCCGACGCCATATGCCACGTGGAGATAAATCGGGGAACCCCCTGCCCGCTATAAAAAGGTAAAAATTACCTGCTGTCCGCTCCGAGCTGTAACGACTTGGTGTCCCAGTGAGTAGCTGCAATAAACGTTTAAATAAACGTCGAAATAAACGCCTTTAAGGACGTTCAAAATTTTTTTTTTTTTTTTTTTAACGGAGCCAGCGGGAGGGGGGAGAAAAGGAGGGACCTGGTGCCACCAGGTTTGCACTTGCTCAAAAGAGCCCTCAACCCCAGGCACTCAACAAAACCTAAAAATTAGGCTTGGAGGCCTAGCCAGAGCTGCTGCTGTGTGTGACCACCACCTGCTGAGATAGAGAACATACTGAGGAGTTTCCGGCAGCACATGACCACATATAGGGAGGCAAAAGTTTGCTCTCTATCTCCACCTGCTGGTAGATGGACACAACCCACCAGTCTATGGATTGATCAGCTTGATGATATGGAAAATATAAATTGATCAGTGAATGAAAGCTTTATTTAATAAATAAGCTTTAAGTTGTTTCCTAAAAATCTCCACTGTACAGAATGCAAGTACAAAGGTAAAGTGTTCCATAGGTTCCGCCCTGCAACCAAAATATAAATGGACAATATTCATCTAATCAAGCCTGAAGAAAGGAAGGAATATCTATAAAAAAAAATGTGTCCGTAGATTGCAGAACTCTGCGCAGGCGGTAGACTCTCAAAAAAAAAAAAAAAGTTACATTATACACAGTGGAACATTCTTACTGAAAGCCTGGTGAATTAATGTCATTATCTCAAATTGAGCTCACCAATAGACCAGAAGACAATGTGAATATTCATAAGTTGATGATATGTGATCAAAATAATAAATGTTTAGTAAAGCCAGTCCCAGACACAGAAGGCGGTTAAAAACGAGACTGAGGAGATAGCATGCATGGCTGCACAACCCATAGGTAAATTTGTGCATGTTTTTGATCGACGATCCAAGATGGCGATGTGGTGAGAGGACGTACCTGTCTGTGCAGCAATATCTCCACTAAAATCTTATTCTCGTTGGACTTGTGAAAACAGGATGGGGAAAAGGACAGCAAAAATCTGAGGGCTAAACCCCCCTGCTCCCTCGTTAGATCCTCCAGCGAGACAGACGACGCTGGATCGATATTGTCTGCAGCCAGGTCCAATTTTGTCTTCTTCTTCCCCCATGCCGGTAGCGGAAGCTTCCGGCGGCAGTTTGAGCGGGGTAACGTTAAGCCCTGTAGAACGCACGGTTCCCCCACAGTCAAGCAGCAATTATACGCCCGAGCAGGGTTCTTTGGAACTGTACCGATAGGTTGATCAGTTGGAAGGCCATGGGGGGGGGGGGACAGCCTGTGGCTTGGGAATTCTACCATTGGAGTAGAACAACCACCACAATTAGCAGCCAGAGTACTAGGGCAAGAAATTGTTAAGTACTCTGAGTAGAGCTAAGGATCAAAACCTGCCTGAAATTGTGAGTAGGGTAATACAAAAGACCTTAGAGCACTGTGGGACGCAATTAGTAATTTACAATCAACCTTGTCAGAATCAGTTCGACAAAATACTAACGATATTGCTGTGATTTCCGAAGCAGTATTAAATCAGGCTCACATCACTGGTCAGCAGATTGCTGAGATGAATACCTTAAAGACTAAATTACAGACTATGGAGAATTTGGAGATTTCCTTTCCTTAATAAAGGTTCTTTGTCAATAAGCACCTGGAATATTTGGAAAATCAATCACAAAGGAATAACTTGAGATTACTGAACTTTCCCAAATCTCCTCTTCTTTCTCCCTTGGATATGTTTAAAAAATATATGATTGACATTTTGAAGTTCTCTCCTCTTTGCCTCCGATTACTAGAGCTCAATATATTCCATCTACTAGAGCTTCTGATTGAATAATTTACCTCAAGGAGGAGAACTCAATTTGACCTCTTTTCTGGAATCTTCGCTAGAAGTGATAACGCAAAGAACCACTTTGGTGGTTACCTTTGCTCTTGAACCTGATAGAAATACTGTACTAAGACAACTTTCAATACGTTGTTTATGGGGTCTAAAATACGAGCATTCCTGATTTGGCTAAAGTGACACAGATGAGGCATAAAGAATTTTTGTTTATAAGGCTAGGGGTTCAGTCTTTGGAAGACAATGTTATGTTACGTTTTCCATGTGCATGTTTAGTATTATATCAAGGTCAGCAGTTTAAATTCTTTGACCCTAAGCAACTGAAGATTTTCTACAATTCAGGGAAGATGTAAATGTGACTGTGTAACCTATATGTTCACTGTTTAGGGTGGGCTGAGAAGCATTATTGGTTTAACGCCTTCTTGTGTTTTTTTTTTTCATTTAATCTTGGACCCTATTTCCTAATAACGTGGTCGAGAGAATTTAGTTTTCTAATATTGTTATGATTATTTCTTATGTTTATAATCTGATTTCTATGAGTAGCTCTTGAGTGCTTACTGAATGACTATTTGTAAACTTGAAAAATATATAAAAAAAAAAAAAAGATTTGTGCATGTTTTGAGAACACCGACTATAATGGTTACAAAGAAAAGAAAACAATCTTACTTGCTATGACCATCAAATTGCCTTAATGCTGCTTTCCCACCAATATCAAAAAGTCGGACCACGCCATCCTCGCTGCCAGCAACCAGCAGCCTCCCATCGTCTCGAAATGTACCACAATATGCCGTGTCTTTGAAGCGTGAGAAGGTTTTTATGGGTTCCTGGGAGTATCGACCATAAATATGGATCTGCAAAAAATAACGAGTGATTACCCCGTCAGCAACTGCATGCACAGACACACTGGAAAAATTGATCAATCATTTGCATATTACCAGATATAAACACTGTACAAGAAATAGAGGACAGTTCCTAGTGCCTGGAGCTTACAATCTAATCAAGACATACAAAACTAAACCAGGAAGACAGTAAAGCCATAACTGGGAAGAATGAAAGCAGATGGGTACCAGTCAGACTGATTAGCATGTAGGCTCTGCTCAAACTCACCCTTGTAGAAGCTGTGACTGCATAGTTATATGGAGAAAGTGAAGAGAAGTCAACTTTGGTCACTGCACCAAACTCCTTTATCTGAATGGGAGGCTAAAGAAAGAAAAAGCAACAACAGTTACATTGTGCTTCCATACAAAAGTAAGACAGCAGCTATTTATTGTACCAAATTACTTTAGACTCTGGTTCCTTGCTCAAAGCATTTTATTGCAGGTTATACATGAAACAGTAAGTTTACTTAGGTGTTATCCTGGATGAGCATATAAGTTTTAGGCCCCAAGTGAGGAGTATTACTACATAGATTTATTTATTACATTTGTATCCCACATTTTCCCACCTCTTTGCAGGCTCAATGTGGCTTACAAAATATCAAGATTAGTGGAAATAGATTAGAAAATAGGCACTTATTGTTACAGAAAGATATTGGGTAACATATTAGAAATAAAAACAAGCAGTTATTGTAAGACATGAAAACCATTACTCGATGTGTCAGACTTTCATGCTGTGTTAGCTCCAGTACTAGATTACTGTAGTTCATTCATGTCAATCTTTCAGTTACCTTGTTAAAAGGAAGGCTATTACTTCAAAATTCTGTAATATGGTTTTGTGAATGGGTGTGCAAACACAGAACACGTTACTCCCCATTTTCCAAATTTGCACTGGCTACCAACTGCTAATAATCACTTTCATGGTGCCTTCTTATTTGCAGGCAGCAATTTCCCAGTTATCAACCAGGGTATTCTTTAAGTCTTTCAACAGTGCTCATCACTCAGTCCTTACCTAGAGCCAGGGCTTTTGTAATTACTGGTCTACTACTATAGAATGCCTGGTTGAATAAACTGTCACTGAGGACTGATCTTTTAGCTTTCTGAATGAGGGCCCAAACTATCCTTTTTATGCAAGTATTTGCAAAAGGTGTTTAAAGTGGTCTGGGGTCTACTTGGAGATTTAATTATTTTGTACTACAAATAAAACCACCCAACTATTGTTTTATTATGTCTAGTGTTTCTTGTTCTTCACTTAGAATGTATGGTGGGCAGAAAATAAATGAAACGAAACTGAACTGGAAAACGTAAACCACAGGCTTCAAAATGGGCTTTCCCACGGATAAAAGGAAACATCTTACTTACTCCGCTGCCAAAAGATGCTAAGAAAAAACGCAATGGACCTAACCAATTATCGCCCAGTAGCATCTATCCCGCTCATAACCAAGCTCATGGAAGGCATAGTGATGAAACAACTCACTGAATACATAAATGGGAAAATTAGGTTCTTACCTTGGTAATTTTCTTTCCTTTAGTCATAGCAGATGAAGCCATTACGTATGGGTTATGTCCATCAACCAGCAGGGGAGATAGAGAGCACTCAAACTTTCACAGTGCCCTCTTGGCCAGCTAGCTCCACTGCCTCTTCAGTATTTGAAGCTTCCAAAGCAGTATGGCAAACCGCAATGGGAATCACAAGAGCTTTCCTCACAGCGAACGATGGCCCATCACAAGGGCATGAACTCAAAGGAGGGAATGCACATCCTCCTGGAGGGAATAAACTCATCCTCCTTATTGTATAAGTGGAGGGGAACACACGCGCCTCCTGGAGGGAATCACACATCCTCCCAACACACTGGAGGGAATGAACTCATCCTCCTATTTATAGAACTGGAGGGGAACACACACGCCTCCTGGAGAGAATCAACACATCCTCCAAAAAAAACATGCTGGTGGGAATGAACACATCCTCCTAAATTTAAACTGAACATGAATCCTGAAGATTGTTTTCCAACTTTCTCCCAAGGAAGGAACTTCAGGAAATTAGAACAGAACCTGAAAAACAGATTCACAGCATACAGACAATCATACAGGGAGGGCTCATGGCTTCATCTGCTATGACTAAAGGAAAGAAAATTACCAAGGTAAGAACCTAATTTTCCCTTCCTTGTCATCAAGCAGATGAAGCCATTACGTATGGGATGTAACAAAGCAATCCCTAGATAGGGTGGGAACAAGCCACACCACGCGCTAGCACTTGTGCACCAAAACGCGCATCCCTCCTGGCAGCCACATCCAGCCTGTAATGTCGGACAAAGGAGAGCTTAGAAGCCCATGTTGCTGCACTGCATATCTCTTGAAGAGAGAGTGCTCCAGTTTCAGCCCAAGAAGAAGAAATCGCTCTAGTAGAATGTGCCTTAAAGGCTACTGGCGGAGCCCTGCCGGCCAGCAGATAAGCTGAAAAGATAGTTTCTTTGAGCCAGCGGGCAATAGTGGCTTTAGACGCTGGAGACCCTCTGCGAGAACCGGATAGCAAAACAAACAGATGATCAGAAGTCCTGAAAGAATTTGTAATTCGCAGATACTGCAACAGAGTCCTGTGCACATCCAAAAGGTGCAACTGCCCAAATGAATCTAGAAACTGCTCCTCAGGAAGAAAAACAGGCTGGTTTAGGTGAAACGCGGAAACCACCTTAGGCTTGAAGGAAGGCACGATCCGAACCATGACCCCTGACTCTGAGAATTGCAGAAAAGGGTCTCTACAGGACAGCGCCTGGAGCTCTGACACCCGTCTCGCAGAAGTAATGGCCACAAGAAAAACGGCCTTTAGTGTCAAATCTTTCTCCGATGCTCGCCGAAGCGGCTCAAAAGGAGAAGCCTGCAGGGCCTTCAAAACTAGCCCCAGGTTCAAAGCTGGACAGGGTGCTCGCACGGAAAGCTGGAGCCAAAGCACCCCACTAAGAAACCGTGCCACATCTGGATGAGCAGCTAAAGATACGCCTTCAACTTTACCACGAAGGGAGGCCAACGCTGCCACTTGCACCCGCAGGGAATTATAGGCCAAGCCTATTTGTACACCATCCTGCAAAAAGTCCAGAATCGGCGAGACAGGAGCCCGTATGGGTGTGATCGCTTTTGAAGCACACCAAGACTCAAACAGGCACCTGGTATAAGCCATGGAAGTGGAACGCTTGCGGACCTGCAGCAGAGTGGAAATGACTGTGTTTGCATAACCTTTGTCCCTCAATTGCGCCCTCTCAATCGCCATGCCATAAGACCAAAGCGGCAGGCGTCCTCCATGGCTACCGGGCACTGTGACAACAGGTTCGGTACCAGAGGTAAAAGAAGGGGAGCCTCCACTACCATCTGTCGGAGGTCCGCATACCAAGGCCTCCTGGGCCAATCCAGGGCGATGAGGACCACTTCTCCTGGGTGCTGCCGAATCCGCAGGAGCACGCGCCCTATCAAGGGCCACGGAGGGAACACATATAGTAGGCCCGGAGGCCAGGGCTGAGTAAAGGCATCCAACCCTGCCGAGCGAGGATCTTTCCGTCTGCTGAAGAAGCACGGGACTTTGGCATTTGAACTTGTCGCCATAAGATCCATCACGGGCTTGCCCCATTTGGCACATATCTGCAGGAATACTTCGTCTGCTAGTTCCCATTCTGCTGGATCGATCTGATGCCTGCTTAGATAATCGGCTTGCTTGTTGCTCTGACCTGCAATGTGAGCTGCCGACAGAAACTGAAGATGCAGCTCGGCACAATGGCAAATCTGTTCGTCCTGCACGGCCAGTGCTCTGCACTGAGTGCCGCCTTGTCGATTTATGTAGGCCACTGCTGTCATGTTGTCCGACATCACTCTGACAGCCAATCCTTCCAGGGTCACTTGAAAGGCCAGAAGCGCCTGAAAAACACCGCTTTCAACTCCAGGCGGTTGATGGACCACTCCGATTCCTCGGGTGCCCATAGACCCTGGGCATGCTTCCCCTTGCAATGTGTGCCCCAGCCCTTCAGGCTGGCATCTGTCACAACTAGACACCAATCGGGGAGCGCCAGCGGCATTCCTCGCCGCAGCATGCTGTCTGAGAGCCACCACTCCATGCTGAGTCGGGCCGCAGGGAGCCAAGAAAGTCTGCATTGATAATCCTGAGAAACTGGAGACCATCTTTGAAGTAGGGAATACTGTAGAGGTCTCAGGTGCGCTCTCGCCCAGGGCACCACTTCCAATGTGGCTGTCATCGATCCCAGCAGCTGGACAATGTCCCAAGTTCGCAGGCGGGGCATCCTCAGGAGCAGACGGACCTGATTCTGAAGCTTGCACCACCTTAGCTCGGGTAGGTATACATAGCCCGAGTCTGTGTCGAACCTGGCCCCCAAATATTCTAGAGATTGCGAGGGGGTCAGGTGACTTTTGGTCATATTGACGACCCAGCCCAGAGATTGAAGTACTGAGACCACTCTGGCTGTAGCTAGATAGCTCTCTGTTACAGAGTCTGCTCTGATGAGCCAGTCATCTAGGTACGGGTGAACCCTGATACCTTCTCGCCTGAGCAAAGCAGCTACTACCACCATTACCTTCGAAAAGGTTCGGGGAGCTGTGGCGAGGCCAAAAGGCACGGTACGGAACTGGAAATGTTTTCCCAACGCCGCAAACCTCAGAAACTTCTGGTGCAGGGGCCAAATTGGTATGTGCAAGTAAGCTTCTTTCAGGTCTAGAGACGTGAGAAACTCTTCTGGCTGTACCGCAGCAATAACGGAGCGCAGGGTTTCCATGTGGAAATGCCGCACTCTCAGGGACTTGTTTAATTGTTTTAAGTCCAGAATAGGGCGAAAAGACCCACCTTTTCGCGGCACCACAAAGTAGATGGAGTAGTGGCCATAGCCATGTTCAGCGGGAGGTACCGGGGACATGGCCCCTAACTGAATCAGACCTTGCAAAGTCTCCTCTACCGCCGCCCGTTTGGCGGCAGAACCACATCGGGACTCCACAAAAATGTCTCTTAGTGGGGCATTGAATTCTATTCTGTAGCCATCTCTGATCAGGTCCAGAACCCACTGATCTGAGGAAATATTGGCCCACTCCTCGACAAAGAGGGAAAGACGTCCTCCGATGACAGGAAGCGAGGAGGGGGGCCGGCGCACCATCACTGAGAGGGTCACCCCTGAACTCCAGGCCTAGAGCCGGTGGCTGCGGAACGCTTGTCCGAGCGAAAGGAGTTCCTCTGCTGAAAAACGGGCACGAGAAGTGAACCCAGCAGAACGCCCCGGGCGGTACCTTCTAGCTTCACGGAAGCGAGGTCTATAAGAGGAGTGGACTGCCTGGCCCTTGGAGGAAGGCCTCGGCCTATCTTCGGGCAAGCGCTAGGGTTTAGGATCTCCCAGGCCTTTAACAATTTTTTTTTCCAACTCCTCACCAAATAGGAGAAGGCCTTGAAAGGGCAACTTCACCAACCTTTGCTTAGAGGCCATGTCCGCTGCCCAATGTTGTAGCCAAATAAGATGGCGAGCCGCCACTGCTACTGCCATTTGTTTAGCCGAAGCTCTGACAATATCATAAAGGGCATCAGCCAAAAAGGACAAGGCCGACTCCAGCCGCGGAGCCACATCCGAGAAGGGCTCCGCTCCATCTCCGGGCTGTTCCACTGCCTGTTGCAACCACGCCAGGCAGGCTCTAGCAGCATAACAACTGCATGCAGACGCCCGAACAGTAAGACCTGCAATTTCAAAGGACCGTTTAAGTGCTGCTTCCAGCCTACGGTCTTGTATATCCTTCAGGGCAACTCCTCCTTCCACAGGGAGGGTAGTTCTCTTTGTCACCGCAATGACTAGGGCATCTACTTTAGGCATTGCAAAGCGAGCCAAATGCTCCTCACGCAGAGGGTATAATTGCCCTATAATCCCTAGAAACTTTCAAAGGTCCCTTGGGGTCAGCCTAATGAGCAGAAATAAGCTCTTGGATGGAGTCATGCAAAGGAAAGGCTCGAGCAGGCTTTTTGGTACTAGCCATCCTAGGATTCACAGAGGAGGCCGTGCCACTGTCAGGCTCTTCAATAGAAAGGACCTGGAGGGCATCTGAAATAAGCGCTGGCAGCTCATCACGGTGGAAAATCCTCACCGCGGAGGGATCATCCAGATCCTGTGGTAATTCTGCACCTGACTCTGGCTCCTCAGACCACGAAGGCCTGCCAGAACTCTCCGAATCCTCACAGCACGACCACGAGGGGGGGGGGGGAAGGTGCACCACAATCTGAAGGGGAATGAGCCCTTCTACGCTTTTCTTTATGCCAATTATCAGGGAAAATAGCCTCAGCGGGCAGTCCCAGGCCAGAATCCACTGGGGGGGGGGGGGGGGGGGGAACAACAGAAGGGGCCACAGACGACCCTTGAGGGACAGCTCTTTTCAGCATGTATGCTTTATGCAATAACAACACAAAATCAGGGGAGAAAAACTCGCCCTGGGCATCCAGATCCCATCCGGGGCTAACCGCTTAGCCTCAATTTGAAGTCCCCCTCCCCCCCCCCCCCCCCGGGCTCAGGGCTCTCCGTCTCTACGGAGGCCGCGAAATGTGGAGAATTCAAAATGGCGTCCGCTGCCAGCTCTGAGCAGGAAGAAAGCGAATGCCACATACCTGTAGAAGGTATTCTCTGAGGACAGCAGGCTGATTGTTCTCACTGATGACATCCACGGCAGCCCCTCCAATCGGAAACTTCACTAGCAAAGGCCTTTGCTAGTCCTCGCGCACCCATGCGCACCGCACATGTGCGGCCGTCTTCCCGCCCGAACCGGCTCGTGTTCGTCAGTCCCATATGTAGCAAGACAAGACAAGGGAAGACAACTCCAAAGGGGAGGCAGGCGGGTTTGAGAGAACAATCAGCCTGCTGGCCTCGGAAAGCATTCGCTTTCTCCGAGGACAAGCAGGCTGCTTGTTCTCACTGATGGGGTATCCCTAGCCCCCAGGCTCACTCAAAACAACAAACATGGTCAATTGGGCCTCGCAACGGCGAGGACATAACTGAGATTGACCAAACAACTTATCCAACTAACTGAGAGTGTAGCCTGGAACAGAATAAACATGGGCCTAGGGGGGTGGATTCTGAAGCACTGACTGCCCGAACCGACTGTCGCGTCGGGTATCCTGCTGCAGGCAGTAATGAGATGTGAATGTGTGGACAGATGCCCACGTCGCAGCTTTGCAGATCTCTTCAATAGTGGCTGACTTCAAGTGGGCTACCGACGCTGCCATGGCTCTAACATTATGAGCCGTGACATGACCCTCAAAAGCCAGCCCAGCCTGGGCGTAAGTGAAGGAAATGCAATCTGCTAGCCAACTGGATATGGTGCGTTTCCCCACAGCCACTCCCCGCCTGTTGGGATCAAAAGAAACAAACAATTGGGCGGACCGTCTGTTGGGCTGTGTCCGCTCCAGATAGAAGGCCAATGCTCTCTTGCAGTCCAATGTGTGCAGCTGACGTTCAGCAGGGCAGGAATGAGGACGGGGAAAGAATGTTGGCAAGACAATTGACTGGTTCAGATGGAACTCCGACACAACCTTTGGCAAGAACTTAGGGTGAGTGTGGAGGACTACTCTGTTATGATAAAATTTGGTGTAAGGGGCCTGGGCTACCAGGGCCTGAAGCTCACTGACTCTACGAGCTGAAGTAACTGCCACCAAGAAAATGACCTTCCAGGTCAAGTACTTCAGATGGCAGGCGTTCAGTGGCTCAAAAGGAGGTTTCATCAGCTGGGTGAGAACGACATTGAGATCCCATGACACTGTAGGAGGTTTGACAGGGGGCTTTGACAAAAGCAAACCTCTCATGAAGCGAACAACTAAAGGCTGTCCTGAGATCGGCTTACCTTCCACAAGGTAATGGTATGCACTAATTGCGCTAAGGTGAACCCTTACAGAGTTGGTCTTGAGACCAGACTCAAACAAGTGCACAAGGTATTCAAGCAGGGTCTGTGTAGGACAAGAGCGAGGATCTAGGGCCAGACAGCAAACCTCCTCCATAGAAAGAAGTAACTCCTCTTAGTGGAATCTTTCCTGGAAGCAAGCAAGATGCGGGAGACACCCTCTGACAGACCCAAAGAGGCAAAGTCTACGCTCTCAACATCCAGGCCGTGAGAGCCAGAGACTGGAGGTTGGGATGCAGAAGCGCCCCTTCGTCCTGTGTGATGAGGGTCGGAAAACACTCCAATCTCCACGGTTCTTCAGAGGACAACTCCAGAAGAAGAGGGAACCAGATCTGACGCGGCCAAAAGGGAGCAATCAGAATCATGGTGCCTTGGTCTTGCTTGAGTTTCAACAAAGTCTTCCCCACCAGAGGTATGGGAGGATAAGCATACAGCAGACCTTCCCCCCAGTCCAGGAGGAAGACATCCGATGCCAGTCTGCCGTGGGCCTGAAGCCTGGAACAGAACTGAGGGACTTTGTGGTTGGCTCGAGATGCAAAGAGATCTACCAAGGGGGTGCCCCACACCTGGAAGATCTGGCGCACAACTCTGGAGTTGAGCGACCACTCGAGAGGTTGCATAATCCTGCTCAACCTGTCGGTCAGACTGTTGTTTACGCCTGCCAGGTATGTGGCTTGGAGCACCATGCCATGACGGCGAGCCCAGAGCCACATGCTGATGGCTTCCTGACACAGGGGGCGAGATCCGGTGCCCCCCTGCTTGTTGATGTAATACATGGCAACCTAGTTGTCTGTCTGAATTTGGATAATTTGGTGGGACATCCGATCTCTGAAAGCCTTCAGAGCGTTCCAGACCGCTCGTAACTCCAGAAGATTGATCTGCAGATCGCGTTCCTGGAGGGACCAGCTTCCCTGGGTGTGAAGCCCATCGACATGAGCTCCCCACCCCAGGAGAGACGCATCCGTAGTCAGCAATTTTTGTGGCTGAGGAATTTGGAAAGGACGTCCCTGAGTCAAATTGGACCAAATCGTCCACCAATACAGGGATTTGAGAAAACTCGTGGACAGGTGGATCACGTCTTCTAGATCCCCAGCAGCCTGAAACCACTGGGAAGCTAGGGTCCATTGAGCAGATCTCATGTGAAGGCGGGCCATGGGAGTCACATGAACCGTGGAGGCCATGTGGCCCAGCAATCTCAACATCTGCCGAGCTGTGATCTGCCGGGACGCTCGCACCCGCGAGACGAGGGACAACAAGTTGTTGGCTCTCGTCTCTGGGAGATAGGCACGAGCCGTCCGAGAATCCAGCAGAGCTCCTATGAATTCTAGTCTCTGTACTGGGAGAAGATGGGACTTTGGATAATTTATCACAAACCCCAGTAGCTCCAGGAGGTGAATAGTCATCTGCATGGACTGTAGAGCTCCTGCCTCGGATGTGTTCTTCACCAGCCAATCGTCGAGATAGGGGAACATGTGCACTCCCAGCCTGCGAAGCGCTGCTGCTACTACAGCCAGGCACTTCGTGAACACTCTGGGCGCAGAGGCGAGCCCAAAGGGTAGCACACAGTACTGGAAGTGACGTGTGCCCAGCTGAAATCGCAGATACTGTCTGCGAGCTGGCAGTATCGGGATGTGCATGTAGGCGTCCTTCAAGTCCAGAGAGCATAGCCAGTCGTTTTCCTGAATCATGGGAAGAAGGGTGCCCAGGGAAAGCATCCTGAACTTTTCCTTTACCAGATATTTGTTCAGGGCCCTTAGGTCTAGGATGGGACGCATCCCCCCTGTTTTCTTTTCCACAAGGAAGTACCTGGAAAAGAATCCCAGCCCTTCTTGCCCGGATGGCACGGGCTCGACCGCATTGGCGCTGAGAAGGGCGGAGAGTTCCTCTGCAAGTACCTGCTTGTGCTGGAAGCTGTAAGACTGAGCTCCCGGTGGGCAATTTGGAGGCCTGGAGGCCAAATTGAGGGTGTATCCTTGCCGGACTATTTGAAGAACCCACTGATCGGAGGTTACGAGAGGCCACCTTTGGTGAAAAACTTTCAACCTCCCCCCGACCGGCAGATCGTCCGGCACTGACACAATGTCGGCTATGCTCTGCTGGAGCCAGTCAAAAGCTCGTCCCTTGCTTTTGCTGGGGAGCCGAGGGGCCTTGCTGAGGCGCACGCTGCTGACGAGAGCGAGCGCGCTGGGGCTTAGCCTGGGCCGCAGGCTGTCGAGAAGGAGGATTGTACCTACGCTTACCAGAAGAGTAGGGAACAGTCTTCCTTCCCCCATAAAAACGTCTACCTGTGGAGGTAGAAGCTGAAGGCTGCCGGCGGGAAAACTTGTCAAAAGCGGTATCCCGCTGGTGGAGCTGCTCTACCACCTGTTCGACCTTCTCTCCAAAAATATTGTCCGCACGGCAAGGAGAGTCCGCAATCCGCTGCTGGATCCTATTCTCCAGGTTGGAGGCACGCAGCCATGAGAGTCTGCGCATCACCACACCTTGAGCAGCGGCCCTGGACGCAACATCAAAGGTATCATATACCCCTCTGGCCAGGAATTTTCTGCACGCCTTCAGCTGCCTGACCACCTCCTGAAATGGCTTGGCTTGCTCAGGAGGGAGCTTGTCCACCAAGCCCGCCAACTGCCGCACATTGTTCCGCATGTGTATGCTCGTGTAGAGCTGGTAAGACTGAATTTTGGCCACGAGCATAGAGGAATGGTAGGTCTTCCTCCCAAAAGAGTCTAAGGTTCTACAGTCTTTGCCCGGGGGCGCCGAAGCATGCTCCCTAGAACTCTTAGCCTTCTTTAGGGCCAAATCCACAACTCCAGAGTCGTGAGGCAACTGAGTGCGCATCAGCTCTGGGTCCCCATGGATCCGGTACTGGGACTCGATCTTCTTGGGAATGTGGGGATTACTTAGAGGCTTGGTCCAGTTCGCCAGCAATGTCTTTTTTAGGACATGATGCATGGGTACTGTGGACGCTTCCTTAGGTGGAGAAGGATAGTCCAGGAGCTCAAACATTTCAGCCCTGGGCTCGTCCTCCACAACCACCGGGAAGGGGATGGCCGTAGACATCTCCCGGACAAAGGCCGCAAAAGACAGACTTTCGGGAGGAGAAAGCTGCCTTTCAGGGGAGGGAGTGGGATCAGAAGGAAGGCCATCAGACTCCTCGTCAGAGAAATACCTGATGTCCTCCTCCTCCTCCCACAAGGCCTCACCATCGGTATCAGACACAAGTTCATGAACCTGTGTCTGAAGCCGTGCCCGGCTTGACTCCGTGGAAACATGGCCACGGTGTGAGCGTCGAGAGGTAGACTCCCTCGCCCGCACCGGCGAAGCTCCCTCCGCCGACGTCGTCGAGGAGCCTTCCTGGGAGGCGACCACAAGCGGCACCGATGTCGGAGACCTCACCCCGGGCAAGGGGCCAGCCGGCGCCTCACTCGACGGTACCGGTGGCACAAGCACCCCCGGTACCGGAGGGGAAGGGCGCAACAGCTCTCCCAGGATCTCTGGGAGAACGGCCCGGAGACTCTCGTGCAGGGCGGCTGTGGAGAAAGACATGGAAGCCGATGCAGGCGTCGAAGTCAGAGTCTGTTCCGGGCGTGGAGGCTGTTCCGGGCTGTCCAAGGTGGAGCGCATCGACACCTCCTGAACAGAGGGTGAGCGGTCCTCCCGGTGCCAATGCCTACTGGGTGCCGACTCCCTCGGCGACCCAGAGCTCTCGGTACCGACGCGGGAAGGAGACCGGTGTTGATGCTTCTTTGACTTTTTCAAACGAAGCATGTCACCGGAACTTCCCGGTACCGACGAGGACGTAGAATCCAACCGTCGCTTCCTCGGGGCCGAGGCCGAAGAAGGTCGGTCTCGGGGGGGCTGTACCGCAGGAGCCCTCAGGGTAGGGGGAGACCCACCCGAAGGCTCACCGCCACCAGCAGGGGAATGGACAGCCCTCATCTGCACTCTAGTCGAAGCACCACCGTCCGACGACATCAGCACTAGTGGAGGTCCCGGTACCACCGACACAGCCTTCCGATGTCTCGGCCTCGACGATGCAGAGGGTCGATGCCTCGATGCAATCGATACAGTCGCGGCCGAGGGCGGAGGTCTTGACGCTGTCGACGTCGAAGCACTCGATACTCCCGGTGCAGATGCCGACGAAGAGCCCGAGAACAACACGTTCCACTGGGCCAATCTCGCTACCTGAGTCCTTTTTTGTAAAAGGGCGCAAAGACTACAGGGCCTGTGGGCGGTGCCCAGCCCCCAGACACTGAAGACACGACGCGTGCCTATCAGTGAGCGAGATTACCCGGGCGCACTGGGTGCACTTCTTGAAGCCGCTGGGAGACTTCGATGACATGGGCGGAAAAATCACGCCGGCGAAATCAAAACTCGTAATTGCGGTAAGGCACCAAAAAGAGGGGGAGAAAAATCTCGACCCGAGGCCTCAAAAGGGCCTACCCCGAAAACGAAAGAAAACTTAACGGGGCAAAAAACTGGAAATACGGGAAGGGGAAAAAGACCGAAAGGCCCTTCTCCGAAATCCCTTTTGTTTTTTTTAGAAGCGAAAGTCAAAAAGACGCGCGAGGGTCAACTTAAGTGGCGCGAACGGCGCAAACAAGACCGTACCGACCGCGGACAAAAGAAGACTGACGAACACAAGCCGGTTCGGGCGGGAAGACGGCCGCGCATGCGCGGTGCGCATGGGCGCGCGAGGACTAGCAAAGGCCTTTGCTAGTGAAGTTTCCGATTGGAGGGGCTGCTGAGGACGTCATCCATCAGTGAGAACAAGCAGCCTGCTTGTCCTCGAAGAATCATCGCTCGCCATGCTCGGGCCGGCTCTTACACCTGTACAGCACGATTTATAGAGCCCCGCTGCTGATTTGCACTTGCCACACTGGTAATAGCGCTTTACATTCTCTTCAGCCATCGCCGAAAATGGCGGGAAAATTCAAAATGGCGGTTTCGCGACAAAAACGCCCCGATTGCAGGCCCACCCCGGAGGAGTTAGAAAACACTCTTACCTCACCGGACCGAGTATCACAGCTCCGGTCCCATAGAAGAATCAAAGGAAAGCCTCTGTTCCATTTTTTTTTTTTTTTTTTTTTTTTAACGCTGTGAGGAAAGCAGAGGTAATAAGAACTCCGGAGGCTCAGATGAGTGGGAAAGGCAGGGAAAGGCGAACCAATGTGCCTGCATCCACTGAGTGGGAAAGGACAGGGAAAAGCAAGCTAATATGTCCACATCCACGGGGGCATGGGTAAGGCAGGGAAAGGGCTAACCTATGTGCCTTCAAAGTGAAGCTGCTATAGCCTCTAACACCCCGGCTAACAACTGGCAAGCCAGGAGCCACCCCCAGGCAGATTTCTGATGGAGCTCGAAGAAGCTGCAGCCACCCAGCTTGGGGAGATAGAGAATACTGAAGAGGCAGTGGAGCTGGCTGGCCATGAGGCACTGTGAAAAGTTTGAGTGCTCTCTATCTCCCCCTGCTGTTTGATGGACACAACCCATACGTAATGGCTTCATCTGCTTGATGACAAGAGAGCTCTCTTGTTTAAAGTTCTGTGTCTTGATTTCATTATGTTATTTTGTAATGTACCTACGTAGTAGTAGGCAGAATAGAAATATATAAATGTGATCAAACCACACGCTTTCCCCATCCTCAGACATTTGAACAGTTTGCAAATCCCTGAATTTCTAGCTGTGAAGTGCCAGCCTTAGCTACATAATAAGTACCTCACAGGTTTGCCTGCATCACTGAGGAAGCATTTGAACAACACCACTAATAATGCTTCTTGTAAAATTCATTCAACATTTTATATTAAACAATTTTGTCTTTTTCTGAACCGAGCTGACAGCAATCACAATCCTCACCTTGTAATTCTTCCAGTACAAAGTGTCTTGTGTTATTTTCTCACCAAGTTTAGGATAAGATAGAATAGCTACAGGCTTGTAGCTAGCCATTTCTCAAAACGATCAAGTCTTCCAACGAAGCATGGGAAAGTTCTTTCATAAAGATAATACAGCTCAAGCGTACTCTGCAACAAAAGAAATAATGTAGCAAAAAAAAATAATAATAATAATTTATCATTTTTTGTATAAAGCGAAAAAAAAAAAAACTCAACCAAAAGAAAACCAAAACTTTGATTACATAAGTACAACAAAATAAAACAAATTCATGACACACTGTTACAAGCCCTAGACGTGTATCGAAAAGGGACCAGTGAAGACCCAACAAAGAAAATCAATTATTTTTCCAACTATAATAAGATGTTAAATTCTATCCTCCTCCTCCTCATCTCTATAGAGCTACTAGACATACGCAGCACTGTACACTAAACACATATGTCAATAAGAGGAGTTTGAACTGTATGCAGAAATGACTTGCCGAGAAGGCAAATGTGAGCATAACAAAACAGGCAGAATATAAGTCATGCAGCAGAATTTTGAACAGATTGAAGGAGAGAGAGATAGTTTAGTAGGAGACTTGTGAGATGCAAGTTGCAGTAATTTAAGAATGAGGTGATAATGTGGATAAGGTTTTTGGTAGTGTGCTCAGAAAGGAAGGGATTCATTTTGGTGATGTTATAGAGAGAAACATGACAGGTTTTTGTGTCTTGTTGGATTTGTGCACAGAAAGGAGTAAAAGATGACCCAAGGTTATGAGCTGACAAGACAGGGAGGATGAGAGTGTTATCCACAGAAACAGAGAATGGGGGAAGAGGAGAGGTGGGTTTATGGAGAAATATAAGAAGATCAGTCTTGGTCATGTTTAGTTTCAGATAGTGGTGAGACATCCAGGCAGTAATGCCAGACAGGAAGCTAAGACTTAGGGCCTGGATTCCTGCTGAAAGTTCTGGTGGTTATCAGCATAAAGATGATACTGAAAACCATGGGAGGAGATCAGAGCACTAAGGGAACAAGTACATATAGAGAAAATAGGATAGAAGTGGAGGAGGATCCACCAGAGCATGCACTAAAAGTGTGAAAGGAGAGGTAAGAAGAAAACCAAGCCAGAACAGAGCCCTGAAATCCAAGTGAGGACAGCATATTAAGGAGTAGGTTGTGATCAACAGTATCAAAAGCAGCAGATAGATCAAGAAGGTTGAGGACAGAATAGAAACCTTTGGAGTGGGAGAAAGAGTGGGGGAAAGAGAGGTGGAGATGATTTGGTTGAGAAAAGGTGAATCTTGTCGTGGAAATACTGAGCCATAGTCTGGGGAGAAAGTGAAGGAAGTTTGGATGCGAAGGCACTTTGAGGAGAGTTTAGTGTGGCAAAGAGATGGCGAGGGTTATAGAAAAGTTTGTCAAACGGATGCAGTAGTCTTATTTGGCAAGTGAAAGAGCAGACTGGAAGGAGGTCAGCAAGAATTTGAAATGTATGAAGTCAGCATGGGCACCGGATTTTAGTCAAAGGCATTCAGCAGATTGGGCAAAAGAATGTAGGCAGTGGGTTCTAGAGGTCAGCCAAGGCTAGGGTTTGGTACGCCTTACAGAACGGGGAATGGAAGGAGCGAGAGTGTCCAGAGCAGAGGGGAGAATAGTATTATAGGAAGAGACAGCCTCACTGACAGACTTGGATAACAGTGGTTAAGGAGAGGAAAGTGGTGGAGTGCAAAGGTCAATAGTCTGAAGATTCCTAAATGTATTTGTGGATATTGGATGGGATGGGGGTGGGGGGTGTGATTAAGTGTGAAAGTTATCAGATGATAGAGAGGGGAAGAACTGAGTTGAAGAAATTGGAGAGTGAGCAGTTGGAGAGTAAGACAGGATCAAGGCAGTGGCCATTCTGGTGAGTAGGGGTAGTGGAGAACAGCTGAAGACTGAATGAAGATGTTAAGGTGAGAAACTCAGAGGCCTAAGAGTCAGAGGGGTCATTAGCATAAATGAAGTTAGAAGGGAATAAGTATTGGAAGGAAGGTACTAGTATTACAGTTCGATATATCCAGCGCACTCAATATGGCGGATCATGACCTATTACTCTATCTGCTGGACATCATTGGGAAAAGTGGAGTATAGTGCTGGTTCGGAGGATTCCTCAAACTTAGATCATACCAAGTCAAGTTCTCCTCCGCCATCGCCCCTCCCTGGGTCCCAGAATGCAGGGTACCCCAGGCGTCTCCACTAACACCAATCCTATTCAATATCCTGAGGAACCACTAGGAGGACAACTAGAAAATTTTGGATATAAATCAAATATACGTGCAGACGACGTAATGATATATCCTCTTCAAAGTGGAGATTGACAGAGCAAAAACCGAGATCCACTCTGGACTGGAGTGACTGACTATACACCCATTCTGCACCTGGACTAACTTGCTCAACATACTGTAACTTAGATCAGTTCATTATCTCTTAACTATACAAAGAACTTGCCTTGATTTTAGCTAACCATCAAATTATCCCAACTGATTCTGTACCACGCATCTTGTTCCCATCATATATCTGCTCTTGGTCCCTCAGCTATATGGTAAGCTGTACTGTAGAAAATCTTCAGCATCATATCTATGTTAGTTGAATGTTCTAAAGCATGCTTATTAGATGTATCATTAATATCATGCTAATATTTTTATATCTCTGGTATTTGAATTCCAGTGATGTTAAATGTGTATATTTTGATACTGCTTCGCGGTAGCTCTATTATTAGGTTTCAATGTACTGTTTTCAAGTTTACCTCATTTACTGTATTTATGTTTGTTCTGGGTTATTTTACTACTGTAATGTTAACAAAATTGTAAATTTTATGTTAAATAAATAAATAAAAATCGTGGAGATGTGGGCTTCAATTTTTGAACTAAAACTAAATAAGGAAAAGACCAAATTCCTAGTATTAAACCAACCCATATCACCCAATCCTATATCATGATTAACCAAACTATAATTCCTCTGGAAAGAAGCCTAAAGAGTCTAGGAATAATAGCAGGTTACAATGTAACATTCGATGATCAAATATTAGCAGTTGTCCAGAAGGTTTTCAGAACACTATGGAAACTGAGAAGAATTAGGGGACTTTGTCTTATAGTTCAGACACTAACTATCCAGTGCTTTTTTTGTAGGAAAAAAGGTGCCGGTACTCATACCATGCCAACCTTAAGGACGGGGTCACTATCTATGGCTCTGCCCCCATAGTAGCCACACACCCACATTAGCCACATCCATTTTACTAAGCCATGGAGCATATAAAAATGTAGCATTGAAAATAGTACACAAGTCCCTAGGCCCAAAACAAGAATCCTGAAGACTGATTATAAACTAATAAATGAAGACAAAAAAAATCAGCTACTACAACATGCGTGGAAAGGCAGCACTATAATTACACCGGGCTCTAAAACACCAGTACACAACCTAGTGAAACAAAAAAAACAAAACAAAACGGGCTGCAAATACTACACGCTAGCAGAATACTGCATCTTGATCACGCATGAAAAACACATGACAACAGATATGAAGGCAAAATACTGAACTGGAAAGTTACCTCAAGAAGTCAGACTCAGCATGCAGCAATACTAGAAAAATTGAAACTTGTATGCAAAATATCACAGATGCACATTTCCAAAAGCTGACATATTCCAATTAATAAATTCTGAATTAAAAAAATGTTTTCTGCCTTTGCTGTCTGAGCATTTAGTTTTTCTATTAGCTTTGGTCCCCGTGTCTTCTGTTTTATGCAATGTCTTCTTTCCATTTGATATTTTTTCTCTCACCATGTCCACCATCCTTCTGTGTTCTTATGCGTCCTGTCTACCATCTGTAGCCCTGTCCCTATCCTTTCTCCAGTTTCAACATCTGCCCTCAAAGTGTCCCAATCCAGCTCTTAAATTCAGCAATTTTCCCTACATCCATATCCATCATTTCTCCTCTCTCCCTTCCACTCCATCCATGTGCATCTCCTTCCTTTGTCTTTCCTTCCCTTCATCCTTGTCCAACATTTCTCCTCTCTTCCCTGCCCTCCACTCCATCCATGTCCAGCATCTCTCCTCCCTTCCCTCCATCCATGTGCATCTCCTTCCTGACTTCCCTCCCCTCCATCCATCCATGTCCAGCGATCTCCTCTCCCTCTCCCCTCCATCCATCCATGTTCAGCAATTCTCCTCTCTCCCCTGCCCTCCCCTCCACCCATGGCCAGCAATTCTCCTCTCTCCCCTGCCCTCCCCTCCAGCGATCTCTTTTCTCTCCCCCTGCCCTCCCCTTCGCTCCATGTCCAGCAATTTGTTCTCTCCCCCTGCCCTCCATGTCCAGCGATCTGTTCTCTCCCCCTGCCGTCCCCTCCTCTCCAGCAATCTCTTCTCTCCCCCTGCCCTCCCCTTCTCTCCATGCCCAGCAATCTCTTCTCTCCCCCTGCCCTCCCCTCCATGTCCAGCAATCTGTTCTCTTCCCCCTTCGCGCCCCTCCATGTCCAGCGATTCTCCCTGTCCTCCCTCAGCTCCCTGACAGCCCTCCACCTCCAGCTTTTCCCTTCCCTCTTCACACAGTGTCCTGCCCTCGCAGAAACATGAAATGCATCATCAGAGAAGGCGGGACACTGTGTGAAGAGGGAAGGAGAAGCTGGAGGCGAGCCTGCAGTGCCTTCTTTACTGAAATCGCTGCCACGGACAGTAAAAGGGTTAAACGCCTGGGGGGGGGGGGAGGAACGGAGCTGAGTCAAGCTGCCGGTCGGGGAGCTGAGTCAGGAGGGGGGGGGGGGGGTAGAGAACAAAAAGGTACCGGTACGACGTACTGTTGCGTACTGGTACAAAAAAAAAGGGAAAATTAGGTTCTTACTGTGATAATTTTCTTTCCTTTAGTCATAGCAGATGCAGCCATTACAGATGGGTTGTGTCCATCAACCAGCAGAGGGAGAAAGAGAGCACAATTTTTTCAGTGCCTCATACCAGCTTGCTCCACTGCCTCTCTTCAGTATTTGAAGCTTCCAAAGCAGTATGGCAAACCGCAATGGGAATAACATAAGCTTTCCTCACAGCGAACGATGGCCCTACAACAAAGGGCATTAACTCAGAAAGGAGGGAATGAAACATCCTCCCGGAGGGCATAAACTCAACCTCCACTGAGACATAACTGGAGGGAATAAACTCATCCTCCAAAACATGAAACTGGAGGGAATTAAGTCATCCTCCTTTAATTGAACAAGAATCCTGAAGACTGTTTTCCGACTTTCTCCCAAGGACGGAATCTTCAGGAAACACGAACAGAACCTGAAATAGATTTACAGCAGATTGCATCAGACAGGGAGGGATCATGGCTGCATCTGCTATGACTAAAGGAAAGAAAATTATCACCTTTAAGAACCTAATTTTCCCTTCCTTGTCATCAAGCAGATGCAGCCATTACAGATGGGATGTATCAAAGCAATCCCTAGATAGGGTGGGAACAAGCCACACCACGCGCCAGCACTTGTGCTCCAAAATGTGCGTCCCTCCTGGCAGCCACATCCAGCCTGTAATGTCGGGCAAAAGAGAGCCCATGTTGCTGAACTACAAATCTCTTGAAGAGAGAGTGCTCCAGTTTCAGCCCAAGAAGAGGAAATTCCTCTAGTGGAATGCGCCTTAAAGGCATCAGGCGGAGGCCGGCCGGCAAGCAAATAAGCTGAAAAGATAGATTCTTTAAGCCAGCGGGCAATAGTGGCTTTAGACGCTGGAGACCCTCTGCGAGGACCTGATAGCAAAACAAACAGATGATCAGAGGTCCTGAAAGAGTTAGTAACTCGCAGATACTGCAGCAGAGTCCTGCGCACGTCCAACAGGTGCAATTGCCCAAAAGATTCTGGAAACTCCTCCTCGACAAAGGAGGGCAAGAAAATAGGTTGGTTTAGGAGAAATGCTGAAACACCTTAGGCAAGAAGGAAGGCACGGTCCGAACCGTGACCCCGGACTCTGAAAACTGCAGAAAAGGGTCTCTACAGGACAGCGCCTGGAGCTCTGACACCCGTCTCGCCGAAGTAATGGCCACTAACAAGACGGCCTTCAGTGTCAAATCTTTCTCTGAAGCACGCCGAAGCGGTTCAAAGGGAGCACGCTGAAGGGCCTTTAGCACTAGCCCCAGGTTCCAAGCTGGACAAGGTGCACGCACGGGAGGATGGAGCCGAAGCACCCCTCTAAGAAAGCGTGCCACATCCAGATGAGCAGCTAAAGACACGCAAGGAGACCAATGCTGCCACTTGCACCCGCAGGGAATTATAGGCCAAGCCTTTTTGTACACCATCCTGCAAAAAGTCCAGAATCGGCGAGACAGGAGCCAGTAGGGGTGTTATCTCTCTGGAAGCACACCAGACTTCAAACTGGCGCCAAATCCTGGCATAAGCCACGGAAGTGGAACGCTTGCGGGCTTGCAGGAGAGTGGTAATTACTTTATTGGAATAGCCTCTGCCTCTCAATTGCGCCCTCTCAATCGCCAGGCCACAAGACCAAATCGGCCGGCGTCCTCCATGGTCACCGGACCCTGTGACAACAGGTTGGGAACCAGAGGTAACTGAAGGGGATCCTCTACGAGCATCTGTCGGAGGTCCGCATACCAAGGCCTCCTGGGCAACGAGAACCACTTCTCCTGGATGCAGCCGAATCCGCAGGAGCACTCGCCCTATCAAGGGCCACGGAGGGAACAGTAGGCCCGGAGGCCAGGGTTGAGCCCAGGCATCCAACCCTGCCGCGCGAGGATCTCTCAGTCTGCTGTAGAAGCACAGGACTTTGGCATAGGAGCTTGTCGCCATTAGATCCATCACGGGCTTGCCCCACTTGGCACATATCTGCAGGAACACTTCGTCTGCAAGTTCCCACTCCGCTGGATCGATCTGATGCCTGCTTAGATAATCGGCTTGCACGTTGCTCTGACCTGCAATGTGAGCTGCCGACAGAAACTGTAGATGCAGCTCGACCCAGTGGCAAATTTGTTCGGCCTGCGCGGCTAGAGCTCTGCACTGAGTGCCGCCTTGTCGATTTATGTAGGCCACTGCTGTCGTGTTGTCCGACATCACTCTGACAGCCAATCCTTCCAGGGTCACTTGAAAGGCCAGAAGCGCCTGAAACACCGCTTTCAACTCTAGGCGGTTGATGGACCACTCCGACTCCTCGGGTGTCCATAGACCCTGGGCATGCTTACCCTTGCAATGTGCGCCCCAGCCTTTCAGACTGGCATCTGTTACCACTAGGCACAAATCGGGGAGCGCCAGCGG
This sequence comes from Microcaecilia unicolor, assembly GCF_901765095.1. Taxonomy (NCBI): domain Eukaryota; kingdom Metazoa; phylum Chordata; class Amphibia; order Gymnophiona; family Siphonopidae; genus Microcaecilia; species Microcaecilia unicolor. The sequence goes on from NC_044032.1 coordinate 126,174,004, forward strand.
CATTCCTCGCCGCAGCATGCTGTCTGAGAGCCACCACTCCATGCTGAGTCGGGCCGCAGGGAGCCAAGAAAGTCTGCATTGATAATCCTGAGAAACAGGAGACCATCTTTGAAGTAGGGAATACTGTAGAGGTCTCAGGTGCGCTCTCGCCCTGGGCACCAGTTCCATGGTGGCCGTCATCGATCCAAGCAGCTGGACAATGTCCCAAGCTCGCGGGTGGGGCATCCTCAGGAGCAGACGGACCTGATTCTGAAGCTTGCACCGCCTTTGCTCGGGTAGGTACACATACCCCGAGGCTGTGTCTAACCTGGCCCCCAAATATTCTAGAGACTGCGAGGGGGTCAGGTGACTTTTGGCCAAATTGACGACCCAGCCCAGAGATTGAAGTACTGAGACCACTCTGGCTGTTACATGCTGACTCTCTGCAGCAGAGTTTGCTCGAATGAGCCAGTCGTCCAGGTACGGGAGAACCCGAATACCCTCTCGCCTTAGAAAGGCAGCTACTACCACCATAACCTTCGAAAAAGGTGCGGGGAGCTGTGGCGAGGCCAAAAGGCAGGGCCCGGAACTGGAAATGCTTTCCCATCACCGCAAACTTCTGGTGCGGGGGCCACATTGGAATGTGCAAGTAAGCTTCTTTCAGGTCCAGAGACGTGAGAAACTCTCCTGGCTATACCGCCGCAATGACGGAGCGCAGGGTTTCTATGTGAAAATGCCGCACTCTCAGGGACTTCTTTAATTCTTTTAAGTCCAGAATAGGGCGAAAAGGCCCTCCTTTTCGCGGCACCACAAAGTAGATGGAGTAGCGGCCGCAGCCGTGTTCGGCGGGAGGTACCGGGGACACGGCCCCTATCTGAATCAGACCTTGTAAAGTCTCCTCTACCGCTGCCCGTTTGGCGGCAGAACCGCATCGGGACTCCACAAACACGTCTCTTACAGGGGCGTTGAATTCTATTCTGTAACTGTCTCTGATCAGGTCCAAGACCCACTGATCTGAGGAAATGTTGGCTCACTCCTCGGCAAAGAGGGAAAGACATCCTCCGATGACAGGACTCGAGGAGAGGGCCGCCCCTGAACTCCAGGCATTGCGCCAGTGGCTGTGGAACGTTTGTCCGAGCGAAAAGGAGTTCCTCTGCTGAAAACGGGCACGAGAAGTGAACCCAGCAGAACGCCCCGGGCGGTACCTTCGAGCTTCACGGAAGCGAGGTCTGTAAGAGGAGTGGACCGCCGCACCCTTAGAGGAAGGCCGAGGCTTATCTTCGGGCAAGCGCTTGGGGTTTAGCCTCACCCAGGCCCTTCACAATTTTCTCCAACTCCTCACCAAACAGGAGAAGGCCTTGAAAGGGCAACTTCACCAACCTTTGCTTAGAGGCCATGTCCGCCGGCCAATGCCGTAGCCAAATAAGATGGCGAGCCGCCACTGCTACTGCCATTTGTTTAGCCGAAGCTCTGACAATATCATAAAGGGCATCAGCCAAAAAGGACAAGGCCGACTCCAGCCGCGGAGCCACATCCGAGAAGGGCTCCGCTCCATCTCCGGGCTGTTCCACTGCCTGTTGCAACCACGCCAGGCAGGCTCTAGCAGCATAACAACTGCATGCAGACGCCCGAATAGTGAGACCTGCAATTTCAAATGACCATTTAAGTGCTGATTCCAGTCTACGGTCTTGAATATCCTTCAGGGCAACACCTCCTTCAACAGGGAGGGTAGTTCTCTTTGTCACAGCTGTGACTAGGGCATCCACTTTAGGCATAGCAAAGCGAGCTATATGCTCCTCACTCAGAGGGTATAATTGCCCCATAGCCCTGGAAACTTTCAAAGGTCCTTCGGGGTCAGCCCATTGAGCCAAAATAAGCTCTTGGATGGAGTCATGCAAAGGAAAGGCTCGAGCAGGCTTTTTGGTACTAGCCATCCTAGGATTCACAGAGGAGGCCGTGCCACTGTCAGGCTCTTCAATAGAAAGGACCTGGAGGGCATCTGAAATAAGCGCTGGCAGCTCATCACGGTGGAAAATCCTCACCGCGGAGGGATCGTCCAGATCCTGAGTCACTTCTGCAACAGACTCTGGCTCCTCAGACCATGAAGGCCTGCCAGAGTCCTCCGAATCCTCGCAGCCTGACCACGGGGGGGGGGGGGGGGGGGGGGGGGGGGGGGGAGGAGGAGGAGGTGCAGCACTCTCTGAAGGGGAATGAGCCCTTCTAAACTACATATTCTGCCAATTATCAGGAAATAACGCCTCAGAGGGCATACCCAGGCTAGAATCAACCGGAGGAGCATTAGAAGAGGCCCGTGCCGGGCTTTGTGGGAGAGCTCTTTTAAGCACTTTATGCATTAATAAGACAAAATCAGGGGAGAAAAACTCACCCTGGGCACCCGGATCTCTGCCGGGGCTAGTAGCTCCCATATCAGCCTCACTCCGAGGCCTCCCCCCGGGCTCAAGACTCTCCTTCTCAGCGGAGGTCGTGCCATGTGGTAATTTCAAAATGGCGCCCGCTGCCAGCTCAGAGCGCGAAGAATCGTCGCTCGCCATGCTCGGGCCGGCTCTAACATCTGTACAGCAAGATTTACAGAGCCCCGCTGCTGATCTGCGCTTGCCACACTTGGAACAGCGCTTTACTGTGTCCACAGACATCGCTGAAAACGGCGGTAAAATTCAAAATGGCGGTTCGCGCCAAAATCGCGGGCCCAACCCGGAGGAGTCAGAAAACACTCTTACCTCACTGGACCGAGTATCACAGCTCCGGTCCCACAAATCCCTCCTTTCAGTACCCTTCTCCACCACCGCCACCAACTCCAAACTCCGCCCTTTTTGCCTCGCCTCACCCCATGCGTGGAACAAACTCCCCGAGCCCATACGCCAGGCCCCCTCCCTGCACATCTTCAAATCTCTGCTTAACGCCCACCTCTTCAATGTCGCTTTCGGCACCTAACCTCTTCACCTCTGCCCAGAAAATCTAGACTACCCAACCTGACATTTCGTTCTTTAGATTGTAAGCTCATTTGAGCAGGGACCGTCCTTCTTTGTTTATTTTGTACAGCGCTGCGTAACCCTAGTAGCGCTCTAGAAATGTTAAGTAGTAGTAGTAGTAAAAAGGCAAGGAAAAACCTCTGTTCCAGCGTCTAAGCGCCAAAGCGCAACGCAACTTTTTTTTTTTTTTTTAAACGCTTTGAGAAAAGCAGAGGTAAATAGAACTCCGGAGGCTCAGGTGAGTGGGAAAGGCAGGGAAAGGGCGAACCTATGTGCCTGCATCCACTGTTGGCGGGGAAGGACAGGGAAAGCTAAGCAATGTGTCCACATCCACGGAGGTATGGGTAAGGCAGGGAAAGGGCAAACCTATGTGCCTTTAAAGCGAAGCTGCTATAGCCTCCAACACTCCTGCTAACAACTGGCAAAAGCACAGGAGCAACCTCCAGGCAGATTTTAGATGGAGCTCGAAGAAGCTGCAGCCACTCTGCTAGGGGAGATAGAGAATACTGAAGAGAGGCAGTGGAGCAAGCTGGTATGAGGCACTGAAAAAAGTGTGCTATCTCCCTCTGCTGGTTGATGGACACAACCCATCTGTAATGGCTGCATCTACTTGATGACAAGGAAGCACTGACTTTATCCCAAACTGACCACTGCAATGGAATATACGCCGGATGTAAAGAATCAAGCCTTAAGGAGCTACAGACTGCCCAACACACTGTGGCACGTCTGATTCTCAAGGACTCGTGCTACCAAAGAGCCACTTCCTTATTGCAAGCACTACCCTTGCTTCCAGTAAAAGTTAAGAGTTTGCTTCAAAATAACTGTTTTTCAAATACTATATGGAATAGCCCCAGACTATATGTGTATTCTAACAACTCTCCCACTTAGAAATGCCTCAGTAGGAGCCTGGAACTTTCTCTCATTCACTTCTCCAACTGCAAGTACAAATCCATCTATACTGCAAGATTCTCCTACCTCACAACCAAGATGTGGAGCTCTCTGCCAACGGATATCAGATGTTTATCTACCATTCTGCTAACTGTTGAAATCCTATCTCTTCAAGAAATGTTTAATAGAAGTAGGTTAATCTATCAAAGGTAACAGATTTGCACTCTTGATTCTATTGTCTATGGTTTGAAGGTCTGTCTCAATACTATGATCTCGATGTAAAATCCATGTTCTACTGTAAGCCATATTGAACCGAACTCTGTTTGGATAATGTGAGATAAAAGAACCAATAAAATGAAAAAATGGAAATGAAATGAATGTTAAAATCCCCATGAATGAAGGAAGAAGATGAAGATTCAAGAAACAGAGAAAGCTAGGAGTCAAAGTCAGTAAGATTTCCTGTTTGAAAATATGTGAGATGGGCGTGTGCTGGAGACGTCCAGCATGAACAGCTGTTTTACAAATGAGAATGTCCAAATTATGAACAGGGGAAAACAAGGGATATGGATGTATGTATGTATGGCAGCATTCATAGAAAATGGCCACACAGACATCCATGCAGAGCAAAACCAAGAGGCCCAGGTTCAAATCCCACTCTAACTCTTACTTTGTAATTGTGAGCCCTCCAGGAACAGAAAAATGCCTACTGTATCTGAATGTATACCACTTCAATAGCCTTTAAAACACAAATTTTCCATTGGCGTTTCCTTGACTCGGGCAGAGTTTCGCTAGAAAGCTTCTTCAGAAGGAAACCTTACAAAAGGAAAGAAATTTTAATAAAACCAAGCAACATCACTTTTGGTGAAATGCAGAACTGCAGTGGACTGGAGTTATGAAGTATCTTTATGACTGGGATGTACCATAAACAATGAATGAAATTAAGTTATTAGCATTGAAAGCTCCGGTATACTGGGGGTTGTTGTACTTGTATGTTTATACGCACAATTTACTGTTTATGTAGGTTTAATTCTTATGTTTAATACTGTTTGAGAATGAGAGTGTTTTGCTATTGATTAGCACGCTTATAACGTTGGATATATATATACACACACACACACATATAAGTAGATGTGCAATGACGGTTCCTCCGGTTCTACCAATGACCTACATGGGTTGTAATGGTATATAAGGTTTGAACTGAGCACATTTTTTAAAATTCACATATTATTTATTTTTGATTAGTTAGGTTGACTGTATTGATTTATTAAAGTTGGGTTTGGAATACAGTGGTTACTTTGTTATATTTCCTGTTTTGTGTAATTTTTGTTAAATTTTAACTGTCAGACCTTTGATCATTCTTCCGGTTTTCGGAGATCCCTTTTCATGGTTTCTACTCCCTCCGGGGTATCCACTCTATTAGTTATCTTTGTGTCATCCGCAAAAAGGCAGTCTTTTCCTTCTAACCCTTCAGCCCTAGCATCAACCTCTGAAGCACTCCACTACTCACCTTCCTTTCCTCCGAGCGGATTCCACTTACCACCACCCTATATCACCTGTCGGTCAACCAGTTTCCAATCCAGTTCACCACTTTAGATCCCAAATTCAGCCCTCTCAGCTTATTCATGAGTCTTCTGTGAGGGACCGTATCGTACATTCCTAAGAAATTGCAGACTTTGTACAATATGGCAGTTAGACTGATCTATGCCGCAGAAAGATTTGATAGAGTAACACATTTATTAATTAGAACCCATTGGTTGCCTATCCAAGCTGAATATTCATATTTCCATTAAGTACTTTTCTTCTTTGGTAGGTGGGTGATTTAACTGTATCTTTTTGGATTGTAAGCTGGACAATTGGTATATTGTATGATATATGTTTTACCTCTTTACACATTCTTTGCATTGTATCTTTTTTTTTTTAGTGTGATTCTTTCTGTTTAAATTATGTATGCTGATTTTACTGGTTTATATAATTTATTAGTTTGTATAGTTAATATATTACCTTTATTTGAACTTTTGTACAAATATATAATTTTTGGTTTTATTGATTTATAGTTATGTATTTATGTTTTTATGATTTGTTTACTTTAATAGAAGTGTTAGAACTCCTGAGGCAGACGTGCATAGTCCCAAAACGCAGGACTGCATTGAGTCTATATATATATATATATATATATATACACATATATATCTTCAGTTGATTTATTACTAATAAATATACCTGTGTTGGAACTTCTTTGGTTGACCCCTTTTTTTGTATATATTTTTGGTTCCAAATGCAAGTGATGCACGTCAGGAAGAATGATCCGAATCATAGTTACCTGATGCTAGGGTCCACCTTAGGGGTCAGCATTCAAGAAAAAGATCTAGGTGTCATTGTAGACAATACGCTGAAATCTTCTGCCCAGTGTGCAATGGCAGCCAAAAACATAAACAGGATGGTAGGAATTATTAGGAAAGGGATACAAAATAAGACCAAGAATATTATAATACCTCTATATCACTCCATAGTGCAACCTCACCTTGAGTACTGCGTTCAATTCTGGTCGCCGCGTATCAAAAAAGATATAGCGGAATTAGAAAAGGTTCAAAGTAGAGCGACCAAAATGATAAAGGGATCTCTTCCCAAACGATGAAAGGCTTAAGAGGTTAGGGCTCTTCAGCTTGGAAAAGAGACAGCTGAGGGGAGATAAGATTGAGGTCTATAAAATCCTGAGTGGTGCTGAACGGGAAAAGTGAATCAATTTTTCACTCTTTCAAAAAGTGCAAAGACCAGGGGACACAATGAAATTATATGGAAATACTTTTAAAACAAATAAGAGGAAATTATTTTTACTCAAAGAATAGTTCGTTCTCGAACTCATTGATGGAGAATGTGGTAACAGTGTATCTGAGTTTGAAGTCTGTTATTGAGAGAGACATGGGGAAAGCCACTGCTTGCCCCAAGATTGGTAACATGGGATATTGCTACTGATTGGATTTCTGCCAGGTACTTGTGACTTGGATTGGCCACTGCTGGAAGCAGGATACTGGGCTAGATGGATCATTGGTCTGACCTAGTATGTTACATATACATAGTAACATAGTAGATGACGGGAGAGAAAGACCCGCACGGTCCATCCAGTTTGCCCAACAAGATAAACTCATATGTGCTACTTTGTGTGTATACCTGACCTTGATTTGTATCTGTCATTTTCAGACCGTAGAAGTCTGCCCAGCTCTAGTCCCGCCTCCCACCACTGGCTCTGCCACCCAATCACCTCTAAGCGTCTGAGGATCCCTTCATGTTTATCCCACGCATTTTTGAATTCCGTTACCGTTTTCATCTCCACCACCTCCCTCAAGAGGGCATTCAAAGTATCCACCACTCTCTCCGTGAAAAGATACTTCCTGACATTTTTCTTGAGTCTGCACACAGCCCTTTGATCTCATTTCATGTCCTCTAGTTCTACCGCCTTCCCATCTACGGAAAAGGTTTGTTTGCGGATTAATATCTTTCAAATATTTGCGCATCTGTATCATATCACCCTTGTTTCTCCTTTCCTCCAGGGTATACATGTTCAGGTCAGCAAGTCTCCCCTCCCCCCCAGCATCGCCATTCACCCAGCCCTCCAGATGGCCCTGTCAGCTTTTAAATTTTACAGTTTAAAATATAAAGAAACAACAGCAAATGGAAAATACAAAAAGAGGCATATTTTCAAAGCACTTAGCTTTCCAAAGTTCCACAGAAACCTATGGAACTTTGGAAGGCTAAGTGCTTTGAAAATGAGCCCCAAAGTGTCTCAATACACACGTGTAAAGAACCTCCGCAATTTTCATACTTTCTGTATTTAGAAACTGAAAACTGTCCCCATAACTGTGGCTCCAAAGGAATAATGACTAACGAGACACAGTAGTGTAGCTGCTATTATAATAAAGAAAAGAAGCATTAAGAACCTGGAAGGCAAAGAGGCTCATTTTCAAAGCACATAAACTTACAGTTAAGTAGAGGCTCATTCTCAAAGCACATAGACTTGAAAAGTTACACAAGTTACTCTGAGGGGCGTTCAAGTTGCGATTTGGACGCCCTTGCAAAACGGCAAAATCCAGGGGTGGGGAAACCCGTATTTTCGAAACAAGACGGACGTCCATCTTTCGTTTCGAAAATACAGTCAGACGTCCAAATCCTTAAATTTGGACGTTCCTAGACATGGAAGTTTCTGACTTTTGGCGATTTTCAAAACCAAAGACGTCCATGTCAAAAACGTCCCAATGCAAGCCATTTGGGCGTGGGAGGAGCCAGCATTTGTAGTGCACTGGTCCCCCTGACATGCCAGGACACCAACCGGGCACCCTAGGGGGCACTGCAGTGGACTTCATAAAATGCTCCCAGGAACATAGCTCCCCTTACCTTGTGTGCTGAGCCCCCCAAAACCCACTACCCCCAACTGTACTCCACTACCATAGCCCTTACGGGTGAAGGGGGGCACCTATATATGGGTACAGTGGGTTTGTGGTGGGTTTTAGAGGGCTCGCTGTTTCCTCCACAAATGCTCCACTGGAAGAGTGGCCTAGTGGTTAGGGTGGTGGACTTTGGTCCTGGGGAACTGAGGAACTGAGTTTGATTCCCGGCACAGGCAGCTCCTTGTGACTCTGGGCAAGTCACTTAACCCTCCATTGCCTGCCGCATTGAGCCTGCCATGAGTGGGAAAGCGCGGGGTACAAATGTAACAACAACAAAAAATGTGACAGGTAGGGGGGGTATGGGCCTGGGTCCGCCTGTCTGCAGTGCACTGCAGTACCAACTAAAACTGCTCCTGGGACCTGAATGAGCTGTCACGGACCTGAGTATAACATCTAAGGCTGGCACGACATATTTTTAAAGATTTTTTTTGAGGGTGGGAGGGGGTTAGTGACCACTGGGGGAGTAACAGGTCATCCCCGATTCTCTCCGGTGGTCATTTCAGGCACCTTTTTGTGCCTTGTTCGTAAGAAAAACACGGCCGGGTGAAAATGTCCAAGTGCTTGTCAGGGACGTCCTTGTTTTTTTTTTGATTATGGGTCAAAGGCGCCCAAGTGTTAGGCACGCCCTTCACTACACCTCTGACACCCCCCCTTGAACTTTGGGCATCCTTGTGACGGACAGCAGTTGAGACTGCTGTTTCGATTATACCGATTTATGTCGAAAGATGGACGTCCTTCTCTTTCGAAAATGAGCCCATATGTAACTCTGCAAGTCTATGTGCTTTGAAAATGAGCACAAAATGTGTTCTACAGTACTAGTTTTTCAGAGAAATCACCCAGATCAGGTAAACAGTTCCAGGAAGGTGATTTTAGGGCGTTCAAGATTACTGACAGCTCTATCTTGCTGCTTTATGTGATCTGTGACAGTAATCACAACGGGTAGAATCAAGGATTACTATACCATACTGCACTGGAAAGTAACCTCAGAACTAGATCCCTATATTATAAAGCCTTCATGCCAAAAATGACTATAACATACTGATTCAGACCTGTTTCAGTCCCTAGCACAGCTGCCGGCACACTAATACCTCAGGTCAAAAACCACATAAGCCTAATACATTAAAAAGATAGCATTAATTATTAAGCAGACCCCTCACCTGGTTGGTTTCCCTTAGCTAGCACTGTACCTTCAGGAACACCAAGGCCGCAGAACAGCCGCTCTCAAAACACGCCCGAAAGCATTCAGAACCAAGCACTAACGTAATGGAAATACCTGACACAAGGAACAAACGCAACCAGCCACTCTCTTAGGCTCAGGCATTGGGTACTGGTCTAGAAGTACCTCTTCGGGGAAGGAAGGAAAGAACCCCCTCTTTCCTACCCGGAGCGCTGCTGCTAGCTGCCCTCATGCGAGTCCGGCTCTCGGCGTTTCAAAATGGCCGCCGAGAGTTGAAGCAGCCTCGCGAGACTTCATCACAGCAGCCATTTTGAAACCCCGAGAGCTGGATTCAGTCATGCATGAGGGCTGCTGGCAGATACCTCTAGACCACCAGGGATAGTAGAGTAAGGGGCGGGGAGGTGACGGAGGGGGGGGAGGAGACAAGGTGATTGGGGAGGAGGGGAATAGGCGTCAGTGGCGGGGGCGTGAAAGGGGCGGGGCAAGTGTCCTCATTTTATGAGGAACCCTAGGCCGGCACAACCCGCGGTAAGAGCGGCAGAGGGGGCGCCAAAACAAAACAGAAACCGCGCGGAACAATTCTCTGCCACTAACTGTTGTCTGCCGCTGCCACCACAGGTCTTTCTCCTTCCGGGGGCTCTTCTTCTCCGTCAGCTGGGGCGCTTTTCTGGTACCGCAGCCGCCTACTACCACTACAGCTTCTTCTCTTGTTCTCCCAAGTGCTGCGTGCGCTGCACCAGGCCCTCCTTAATACATCTCTTGCTTCTCCTGTTTGCTGTCTTGCGTCACTTCCCGCCTCCTCCGAGTCCTCTGACCTGTACTTCCGTTCCTGGCCAAAATCAGAAGAGAGCCTGTATCTGCTGCACGAGGGGACGGAGAGTGGAAGTGGGACGCAGGCGCTGCAGAAAGAAAGGCTCTGTGGACCCTCAGTCTATGGCCGCTCTTGCCGGTATGTAAGTACATTTCAAAAATGTTGAAGCCAATTAGGTTAATCTCTGTTTCCTCTCCCCCAAAGCAAACAAACAAACAAAACTATGAGCTGCTGCATCCACGTTGTCGTTCTTTATTGTTGGTAGCATGTTTATTTGATCTCACTTATATTTTCAAACATGTTATGCAGTGCACAGATGTACAATAATGGACTAACCGTTGATAGGTAGAGTAATTTGTGTTGGAGGGGCTGGTTCTAGTAACATAGTAAAAACATAGTAGATGACGACAGAAAAAGACCTGCACGGTCCATCCAGTCTGCCCAACAAGATAAACTCATATGTGCTACTTTTTGTGTATCTGTCATTTTCAGGGCACAGACCGTATAAGTCTGCCCAGCACTATCCATGCCTCCCAACCACCAGCTCTGGCACAGACTGAATAAGTCTGCCCAGCAATATCCTCGCCTCCAAACCACCAGCCCCGCCTCCCACCACCGGCTCTGCCACCTACTCTCAGCTAAGCTTCTGAGGATCCTAACAAGTATTATAGTGCAGAGACTTTTTTTCTCCTGGTATAGGGGTACTAAAACAGACTTATTATTAGGGTTACCATTGGTCCAGATGTCCCCGGACATGTCCTCTTTTTGAGGGCGCCGTCGGGATTCCGGGCGGATTTCTTCATTTGATGGCTTTGTCCGGGTTTCTCCGAGACTAGTCCTCCGCTCCTCCTGACTCCGATTCCTCCCGTCGTCCGATGTGCAGCGTCCGTGCGTGTGCTAGTCAGCCCAGCCCGCCCCAGTCAGCTAATTACAGTACTGATGATCCTCCCTCCCACCCTCCGTGAGCACGCAGGCAGGCGCGCAGTGCAGCGCTTCAGTTCTGCCGCCTGCAGCCACCGCCGTATCAATGAAGACGAGGTCAATTTTATCCGACTCGTCTCTGTCTCTCACCTCCAAGGGCGGCCTCCCCTGTCAGGGTCCGGGTCGGAGCCACTTTCTTTCGGATGTGGTAGGTTGGTAGGCTGCCATGCATGGTGGGAAGGGGGAGAAGTAGTAGACTGAAGAAAACTGGGGCCCGGCTGGGGGGAAGGGAACGTAGAAGCGTGTAAGGAGGGTGGGTGGGTGGGTGGGGGAGGAAGGGAACGTAGAAACGTGTAAGGAGGGTGGGGGGGGGGGGGCAAGAGAGCTGGCAAAAGGTGGATGGAGAATGTATTCTAATATGGATTGAAGTAGAGAAAAGTAAGGTGGGTTTCTGCCTGAGAGGGAGGAGATAGGGTGGGCCATGGAGAGAACATGGACCTTGCTGGGACTCAGCAAGGGGAAGGCAGAGGTTTGGGAAGAGAATTTAAGAAGGTAGAATGCTGCAGCTGACCAAAAAGGGGATGGAGGGGTAGAGAAAACTGACTGAATTTAAGAAGGGGGAAGAGATACAAACTAAAAAATGGAGATGGAATTGAAGAGGGAAACTGCTGCTATGGGGGTGAGGGAGAAGCCTACTCAAGAAAATTGCAAAACGGGTGCACAATTATTATTCTTTCTTTTTTTTTTTTTTTTGCATAGAATTCTCCTCCCCAGAACCCTTGAATATAATAGTAGTATCTGCTGCCATTAAACTGTAAGGTTTTGCAAAATGGGCCCCAGCCAGCCCATGTTCTAATAAGCTTGCTGACACTTGATTACTCATAAATACGATACAGCTGTCAGTGTTGCACGGATTATTTAATTTGTTAGTACTAGTCTATAGCACCAACATAGAAAAAAAATCAGTGTAGATCAGATATGCATGAACTGTTGTTCGTGTGTTTGCTGGGAATTGGCTGGTTTTTTTTTTTTTTTGTTGGGGGGGGAGACAGTAGATGAGAGAAAAAAAAGTATTTGATTTGTGACCCTCTCCCACTTTGTGTTGTTAAACAAATATGGCTTACTCAAGTAATTGGAAAATAAACGAAGCAGATGGTTAAAAGAGTAAATGTGGTTTATTGATTAAAAAACAATTAAAATGTATATACTCCATCTTGGAGTTTGCAGACCATCTGCCCTTGTGCCTTCTTGGACTTTTACTCAAGTAACTTCCATATTAAAGGATTTCCCATTATCTCTCCTAGACAGTGAGAGCTAAGAGCAGGTAGTCGATGCAGAATAGTTAGATGCAATTAATTGAGTATGTCTGGTCATTATAAAATGTTGTTTTCTCCCAAATATCTTTGCAGGGTTGAAAAAAAAAGCCACATAACTTGGGCAGAATAACCCGATATAATCAGCCATATCAGCCATGTATTTGCTGCCAAATAAATGGCAGATTGGAAGCCCGAAGCGAGCCTAACGTTGAACTGAAGACCGTAGGCTGCAGCCAGGCTCAGCTTAACTCCTCCGTCCAGGGACTGGGGTGAGGTGAGGAGCGTTTAGCCTGCCTGCGCAGCCTGCTTGCTGATCAGCTGATGAGGTAAGAGAATAACTACATCTACAGTGACCTTTAAAATTTGGAGGGGGGACCCTAGAACTCGAAGGGAGGGAGGAGGGGGGACCCTGGAACTCGAAGGGAGGGAGGGATGGGACCCAGGAACTCGAAGGAAGGGAGGGAGGGCGGGGACCCTGGAACTTGAATGGAGGGAGGGAGGGACGGGACCCTGGAACTCAGAGGGGAGGATGGAGAGGGGGAATGCTTGCATCACCTGTTAAAAAAAAAAAAATTTCAGCACCCCCAATGCTGCTGCTTATCCTAGAAATAAGAAGTGGATTTTCCCAAGTCTTGTTAAGAATGGCTTATGGACTTTTCTTTTAGGAAATTATTGAAACCTTTTTAAAACCCTGCAAGCTAACTGTTTTACCACACACTCTCTGGCAACAAATTCCAGAATTTAATTACACATTGAGTGAAGAAATACTTTCTCCAGTTTGTTTTAAATTTACTACTCAGTAGTTTTGTTGCATATGATCCCCTAGGCCTTGTATTTTTTGAAACAGTAAACAAGCAATTCATGTCTACTCATTATTTCATAGACCTCTATCATACCTCCCCTCAGCTGTCTCTTTTCCAAGGTGAAGAGCCCTAGCCTCGTTATCCTTTCTTCATAGGTAAGTCATCCTGTTTGCCATTTTCGTCACTCTTCTCTATACCTTTTTTACTTCCGTTATATAGTTTTTGAGGTATGTTGACCAGAATTGCACTCAGTATTCAAGGTGCAGTCGCACCATGGAGTGATACAAAAGCCATCATAATATTCTCATTTTTGTTTTTCATTCCTAAATTAGCTTAACAGACAATGGGGGGGGGGGGGGGGAGAAACTGGGAGACGTTTTGTATCTGGGAATGAGGTTGAGCATGGGGGAGATATGCTGGATAAGAAGACAGGATGAAAGTGGAAGAGTGAACAGGGAGACAGTGGGAATCCTGGACATACAAGGAATAGATATTACGGTTTTCTTGCTTTGTGTTTACAGAGTTTTCACTGCACTGACCTAGTGAGCACAGTCATCTAACGTGAGCTACGAACTTGAGAGGTAAGAGAATACATCTACAGTGACCTTTAAAATTTGGAGGGGAGGGAGGGGGGACCCTAGAACTCGAAGGGAGGGAGGGGACCCTGGAACTCGAAGGGAGGGAGGGAGGGACGGGACCCTGGAACTCGAATGGAGGGAGGGAGGGACGGGACCCTGGAACGCAGAGGGGAGAAGGGAGAGGGGGAATGCTTGCATCACCTGTTAAAAAAAAAAAAAAAAAAAATTTCAGCACCCCCAAAGCTGCTGCTTATCCTAGAAATAAGAAGTGGATTTTTCCAAGTCTTGTTAAGAATGGCTTATGGACTTTTCTTTTAGGAAATTATTGAAACCTTTTTAAAACCCTGCAAGCTAACTGTTTTACCACACACTCTCTGGCAACAAATTCCAGAATTTAATTACACATTGAGTGAAGAAATCCTAAATTAGCTTAACAGACAATGGGGAGGGGGGGGGAGAGAAACTGGGAGACGTTTTGTATCTGGGAATGAGGTTGAGCATGGGGGAGATATGCTGGATAAGAAGACAGGATGAAAATGGAAGTGTGAACAGGGAGACAGTGGGAATCCTGGACATACAAGGAATAGATATTACGGTTTTCTTGCTTTGTGTTTACAGAGTTTTCACTGCACTGACCTAGTGAGCACAGTCATCTAACGTGAGCTACGAACTTGAAATGCCGAAACGAAACTGTTCATTTACTGATGTGATGAAAGCGAAATACCCATGTTTTCGTTCAGGTCGACATGACAGGGAAGCGGAATGCATAACATGTGGTGGTGGGACTTATATTTCTGTTGCGCATAACGGTGCACTTGATTTAGAGGCGCATATCAGAACGTCGAAACATGTTAAGAATGTTCGGGGAGAAAGCTCATCTATGAAACTTTCAGATTTTTTCATAACACCGTGTTCCAAAATTGATGATTCTGTTTCGGCTGTTGAAGGAACATTGGCGTTTCATGCAGTTAAACATCATCATAGCTATAAATCAATGGACTGCAGTTGCAGGTTAGTAAAAACAATATTATCTGACTCCAACATTGCACGAAAAATATCATGTGCACAAACGAAAACCGAAGCAATTGTTAATAGTGTGCTGGCTCCGCATTCCGTTGATGTGGTTGTAAAAGCACTAAGCTGTGTACGTTTCTGTGGGGTCGCGACAGATGGTAGTAATCATGGATCTCAGAAGTTGTTTCCAATTCTTATTTACTACTTCGATTGGAAAAATGGTGGTTTACAGTCGAAACTCATTGATGTGCATATCACTCCAGATGAAACTGCAGAAAGTATTTCAACGTGCATTAAGAACACCTTGGACAGACATAGCTTATTTCAGAAGTGTATAGCCTTTGCAGGAGATAATTGTAATACTAATTTTGGAGGTGTCCAGCTTAGAGCTGCTGGCCAGAATGTGTTTGCTAATTTAAAGAAGATGAAAGGAAAAAGCAGTGGCAATGGTACATTAGTTGAAATTGGTTGTCCAGCACATGTTTTGAATAACTGCATTCAGCATGGCGCTGATACACTGATGTTGATATTGAGTCAATAGTTTAAAAATTTACAACTATTTCTCAATCTACACTGTTCGAACTGAACATTTAAAAGAGTACTGTGAATTGTTGAAGTGGAATATCGTCAGCTACTTTATCACTGCAAGACTCGATGGCTGTCTTTGTTTCCTAGCATCCATCGCATGTTGCAGATGTTTCCAGCCTTGAAGTCTTTCTTTTTGTCTCAAGAAGAGCCACCTGCTGTGATCCGAAATTTCTTTGAAAATGATTTTAGTGAGATTTACCTTTGGCATATGCATTCGCTGATGAATGTGTTCCATTCACACATTGAAAAACTTGAACGTGACAATAACTCACTACTGGAGGTTATGAACTGCCTTAAATCTGTCCAGTCTGCTCTTACATGTCGAGCACAACAGAGTTTCATGTCACTAAAGGTGAAGGAGTTGTTAAAGAAGTTGCGTCAAGATGGACTGGATGACCACTGTGATGCATTTTGTTCACAAGTAGCCTCGCTGTACACCACATGTTTGGAATATTTGGAAATGTGGACCGTGCCACTGGAGGAGTTCACTGTATTTTCATGGATGGCTTTCACTAAAATTCCAAGTTGGGATGAAGTTCTTGCAACTGTGGTATATCTCAAAGAAAAGGAAATAGACATTGACGATAGCAAATGTTTTGATCAGTTCTGCAACTTGAAGAGATTTGTTGAGTCAAACCAAAATGAAGATTTTGAAAAGTTATTGTCACATGAGAAATGGGTGAAGTACTTCAACAGATGCAAGACTGAAGAATGTTTCTCAGAACTTCTTATCATTGCAGAGTTTTTCTTTGCGATTCCATCACATAATGCTAACACTGAACAAGTTTTTTTTCCTTAATGCAGAGCCAATGGACAAAGGAGAGAAACGAACTTCAGGTTGAATCTGTAAAGGGAATTCTGTTTGTGCACCACAACTTTAAGCATATGACATGCAAAGACTTTCATATGTATATCAAGTGCTAACCAAAGTTGTTGCAGAATATCCGCTCTTCTGATAAGTATTCTAGAGCTCAGACTAAGTCAAATTCAGAAACCTTTGAAACGTAGATTGTCTACTGCTGCTGCAGTGTCATGAGAGGGGTTTGCACTGCATGTGGGGAGCCTCCAGGACCACTGCATGCAAACTTTGCAAATCTCTTTCATGAATATTTATTGTGGGTATCCTGAAAACCTGACTGGCTGGAATGCGGGTGCCTCCAGGAGTATGGACCAGGTTTGGGAACCACTGCAATTCTCTGTTGTACAGCTGCTTGTCAACTTTTTGCAGTTTTGCTGCTTTTATAGTTGTAAGAGGTTTTACACTAGAGAGTTGGTCTACCTCCATTTTCTTGTGGGTGTTATTTGTCCCGTTCAGGTCTCTGTTTTACACTTCATTTGTTCCTGTGCAGTTGATATACTGCTGCATTCTTTTGAAGTCACTATTCCATGGTTGGTTAAATGGTGCCACAATTGTTATTTCTGTTTGGACTCATTGAATCCTGCGTTAAACATTACTGTTTGTTGTGCTTTCGATGTCAATTAAAGCCGAACCCTTATGTTTCAACGTTATTGGTCTACCTCCATTTTCTTGTGGGTTTTATTTGTCCATGCAAATGGGGGCAAACAGTTGTTCAAAAACTTGAAATATGACATAAAATCATGGCTCTCCCTGGTAACTTGGAGGGGAATAATCGAACGGCGCCGGCGAAATATATGGCCAGCGATGTATTTTGGCGGTGCTGCAAACAGCTGGCCAAACCCGTATTTTCAAAAAAGATGGCCGGCCATCTTTTGTTTCGATAATACGGTTCCGGCCAGCCAAATGCCTTGGATGTGGCCGAGGTTTGAGATGGCCGGCGTCGTTTTTTAGCGATAATGGAAAGTTGTCGGCCATCTCAAATCCAAGGCCGTGGGAGGAGCCAGCATTTTTAGTGCACTGGCCCCCCTGACATGCCAGGACACCAACTGGGCTCCCTAGGGGTCACTGCGGTGGACTTCAGAAAAGCTCCCACCTGCATATCTCCCTTACTTTGGGGGGCTGAGCCCCGCTACCCACAAATGTACTGCACCCACTAAAACTGCTCCAGGGACCTGCATACAGCCTCTAGGACTTATTGCTGCTGTATAACTTTGGCACACTAGTTGACACCTGAAGACTAATCGCTGAAAAAGTCCTTTATTTGAATAAGCACGTTTACTCACAGTTAACTGCAGATCAGAGGTTGTGCCCCACTGGCAAAGAGTCCCCTGGTACTAAGATTAGCAGTAGGTCAGAGCTGGCACAATGGTGTACAATGCCCTCTTTCAGCACCATTCAAGGTAAGAACTACGTTCTCTAACGTGGGTAACACAGGAAAGGGAACTAAAACTGACGTACAAAAATGGCCACTACTGCATGGACTACAACAGGAAACAAAACAGGGCACACTCTGACCCAGTAAGCAGGGGGAAAGCACCAGGGGAGTAGTGCCTACCAACTACCAATACCTACACCCACCACAATGCATTGCTGATGTGACTCTGCAGTGCAAATAAAAGAAAAGGTATCGCACTCACCCCAGAGCCACATCACAAGCAGGAAAAGGCTGTCTGAGGACAGAACACATTCTGCTGTCATGGAGGTGGGTACGGCATTTGAGGCTGGCATAGAGGCTGGGGAAAAAAGTGTTTAAAGTGGGATGTTTTTGGTGGGAGGGGGTGACAACTGGGGGAGTACGGGGAGGTCATCTCCGCTTCCTTCCGGTGGTCATGTGGTCAGTTTGGGCACCTTTTTGAGGCTTGGTCGTGAAAATAAAAGGACCAAGTAAACCCAGCGAAATATTGCTTAACGCCGTATTTTTTTTTTTCCATTATCGGCGAAAGCCGGCTCTCTGGTAGCCACGCCCATACCTGCCCATGTCCCGCCTTCGCTTTGCTGCCGACGCACCCCTTTGAACTTTCGCCGGCGAGGTGACGGGGAAAGCGACGATGCTGTCAAAAAAAGCAGCTTTCGATTATACCGATCTCGCCGCTTTTCCGAGATCGCCAGCCATCTCCCGATTTGTGTCGGGAAATGGCCGGCGATCACTTTCGATTATGAGCTGGATAGTAACGTGAAGGGGCATAATCGAACGTCGCCGGCCAAATAGATCGCCGGCGATCTATGTTGGCGGTGGTGCTACAGCTGGCCGGAACCGTATTATCGAAAAAGATGGCCGGCCATCTTTTTTTTTCGATAATACAGTTTAGCCCGGCCAAATGGCTTGGATTTCGCTGGGTTTGAGATGGCCGGGTTTGTTTTTCAGCGATATTGGAAAAAAATACCGGCGATCTCCAACCCGTCGAAATCCAAGCCATTTGGTCGTGGGAGAGGAGCCAGCATTTGTAGCGCACTGGTCCCCCTGACATGCCAGGATACCAACTGGGCACCCTAGACATATGGGTACAGTGGGTTTTCGAGGGCTCCCATTACCAGCACAAGTGTTACAGGTAGGGGGAGGATGGGTCTGGGTCCGCCTGCCTTAAGTGCACTGCGGTACCTACTAAAAGTGCTCCAGGGACAGGACTTGTTGCTGCTGTATAAGCTTGCCACACCAGTTGACACCTGAACACTAATCTCTTTGAAAAAGTCCTTTATTTGAATAAGCACGTTTACTCACAGTTAACTGCAGATCATAGGTTGTGCCCCACTGGCAAAGAGTCTTCCTGGTACTGAGATTAGCAGTAGGTCAGAGCTGGCACAATGGTGTACAATGCCCTCTTTCAGCCACATTCAAGGTAAGAACTAAGTTCTCTAACGTGGCTAACACATGAAAGGGATCTAAAAGTGGCTTACAAACATGGCCACTACCTCATGGACCAACGGAATTAAAACAGGGCACACTCTGACCCAGTTAGCAGGGGGAAAAGCACCATGGGAGTACAGCCCAGTACCCTACACCCACCACAATGCAGTGCTGATGTGACTCTGCAGGGCACCTAACAGAAAAGGTGTCACACTCACCCGAGAGCCACATCACAACCAGGGAAAGGCTGTCGGAGGATAGAACACATTCTGCCGTCATGGAGGTGGGTACAGCATTTGAGGCTGGCAAAAAAGGTTTTTAATTGTATTTTTTTAGTGTGGGAGGGGGTTGGTGACCACTGGGGGAGTATGGGGAGGTCATCCCCCATTCCCTCCGGTGGTCATCTGGTCAGTTGGGGCACCTTTTTGAGGCTTGGTCGTGAAAATAAAAGGACCAAGTAAACCCGGCGAAATACTGCTTATCGCCGGGGGGGGGGGGGGGGATCCCAGTATCGGCGAAAGCCGGCCATCTGGTAGCCACGCCCACGTCCCGCCTTTGCTTAGCCGGCGACACGCCCATTTCAACTTTCGCCGGCAAGGCGACGGGAAAGCTGCGATGCTGTCAAAAACGCAGCTTTCGATTATACCGATTTCACTGCTTTTCCGAGATCGCCGGCCATCTCCCGATTTGTGTCGGGAAGTGGCCGGCGATCACTTTCAATTATAAGCTGGATAGTGATATAGTAGATGACGGCAGAAAAAGACCTGCACGGTCCATCTAGTCTGCCCAACAGGATAAACTCATATGTGCTACTTCTTGTGTATACCTTACCTTGATTTGTATCTGCCATTTTCAGGACACAGACCGTAGAAGTCTTGCCCAGCACTAGCCCCACCATCCAAACACCAGCCCTGCCTCCCAATCTTGGCTAAGCTTCTGAGGATCCATTCTTTCTGCACAGGATGGTAGGGTTACCATGAGGCTCATTTTCAAAGCACATAGACTTACAAAGTTATGTATGTTACTATGGAACTTTAAAAGTCTATGTGCTTTGAAAATGAGCACCCATATGTCCAGTTTTACCTGGACATGTCCTCTTGTTAAGGACACAGCCAGGCATCCGGGTGGGTTTTGCCAGCCTGCCCGTTTGCCAGATTTGCGGATGAACGGGCAGGCTGGAGGGCAGACAGCTGGGCAGTCCTCAGGATGTCCTATCCTCCCCTCCTCTCCTTTACCTTACTGTGGTGCCCTGGTGGTCCAGTGACCTCTTCAGGGCAGAAAAGAGCCCCCTCGTTCCTGCCCGGCACACCTACAGACTGTCTTGCTCCCTGTGCCACTTCAAAATTGCTGCTAACAGTTCAAGCGGCAGCTTCGCAAGACTTCCATTGAAGTCTTGCATAGGGGGCGGGGAAGGGGTGTGCCAAGGGGCGGGGTATGTGTCCTCTTTTTTTTTTCTTAGGGCAAATATGGTAACCCTACTTATTATGAGATTTAGGTGCTCAACATTTAGAGTTTACATTTATTTATTTACTTATGACATTTATACCCCACCTTAAACATGAATTCAGTTGAAACCTGGGAGCATTTTTTAAAAATTCCTGGGCTTAGATCAAAAGAAAAAGATAGCATGTAGGAACTTGTGCCTTTTGTTTTGTGGATTGCAGCGGTATATTACAAAAATGCACTTGACATTTTTTATTACTACTATTAAAAAGACAGGTATTGAATAATGAGGGCAGAGCTACCTTCATGCAGAAGTCCAGAGTCAAGTCTAAATGTGCCAACATTGTCCAGTTCAGCACACTATTAGCCACCAAGTTCATACAAAGTTAATTATGTTCAATGAAAAATAAATATGTTGGCTGAGGTTGCTTGGTATGTGAATATTCCATCACTGTTTCATTATTGTTACCAAGTATTACATATTAAGGGCATTTGCTTTAAATTTTGTTTTAATTTGTTTATCTAGTCCTTATATGCACATTGTTTTGCTTTTTAAACCCAAAAGTGAATCCTAAGGGTGGTGGAACAATTAGGTATAAACTGTGTCATTTCTGACTTTACTTGTTTTGGGACTGCTTTCGGTCCTGCTGATCTGTACATCTCCTGTCTGGAGTTTTGGAAGATGTAACTAAGAAAATAAAAATTCATTTTTGGATGTACTCTGCAGAAGTTGTTGTTTTATTTTTGCAATGTGTGTATGGATACCTGTTCTGGTGTATACACGTGATATTTGAATAGCTGTCTGTACTTATGGCTATGATTTCTGAACATGTAGCATCATTAAAGGATAGACTTTTAAATGCCTAGTTGGGTATATATGCTAATCTCAACTTTGTTAAATGTTTCAAACATATCCATCTGTTTGCTCCTATGACATAACTGAGTTCTCACTGTATTTTCAAATGTAAGCCACGTTGAAACCGACTTTGTTTGGGATAATGTGCAATATAAATGGGGGGAAAAAAACATACGTTTATCCTCCACCTTTTAAGACACTACCTATCCAACTGGATGGTGATGGCACAAGGAAAGCAAGTCTTGGCCATTGAAGATTAACTCAAAAGAACCTGTTCCTTAGATGGGTTCTAGTATTGCCATATTGAAAATGCAACCATACCATGCCTCTGTGGTTATGTTCCACTAATAATTAATTGGCTTTCTTGAAATGATTATGGGGCTCATTTTCAAAGCACTTAGACATACAAAATTATGTTTCCATAGCGTCCCACAGATCAATCCAGAGACTAGTGGGTTATGTCCCTCTACCAGCAGGTGGAGATAGAGAGAACTTCATAGTCTTGATATATGTAGACCTGTGCAGTCAGCCTACTCTCAGTATTCTCTCTATCTCAGCAGGTGGATAGATACATCCTGTGCAGCTCTCTGGATTGAGATGTGCTCCTAGCCTGTTCCCTCAGGTTTAGTTGAGCTAGGGGTTAGTGTCCATGTGGAGCCAGTTAGGGGTACACCTGGTGGTGCCAGGTTCCTCCCCCACCCCTGTCCTGTTACCAGGCTGACTAACAGTTTCTGATCTTTCTGCAACTCTTGCCTTAAAAAAAAAAAGGAAATGAAGCAGAGCAGAAGGGGATAATGGGCTTTACACCTTGGTAATTTCTTTCCTTTGGGGCTCTGTTTTTTCCATCCTATTGAGGTGAGTGGTATTTCCTTTTTTTCTGTGGGAGTTCGTCAGTTTCGTGGAGGAGAGTCTGGGCTTCGCGTGGCTCCCAGCACAAGTGTATTTTATTTTTGCCTGGCTATGGCTGTTGAGGCGTTGATAGGGAGCTCCGTTAGACAGCCATTCCGGGCTGTGGTTTTGGCACCATTTCGCTATTGCGGGCGCCATTTTTGTGCGGGGGTTTGCTGTGCACGCGACGCTTTTGGCTCCTCTCGATTTCAATTATTTTTAATGGCGACAGTGCAAGCGGAGGAGCACGAGCTCGGGGTGGTAGGATTTTGGCCCGAAATTTTGCTCCGTGCCCATTTAAGGAGGGCAACAGTGAGCTTTTCGGCTCCGGTGTCAGAGGCCTGTTCCGCGTTCCCGCTTGGGATGGCTTCTAGCTCTCATGCCGGTCCTGTTGCTATTCTTCATTGAGAATTTAATTGAGCACGCTATTTACACTATTGCGTCGATACGGCAGGTCGCTGTCCGTTCTTTCAGGGACTCCGCGCCTGGGTCGTGACCGCGGCCGGCCTCTTACGCGTTCAGCTGAGCGAGGTTGAGTGCTCGCTTCGGCAGCTCATATTATAAAATTGGATCATGCAATTTCAGGATGTCACACAAATTCATGAAGCGTTTCATATTTATCGACGCAGCCTTCTTTTCTGCGTTGGGGGTTAGCGGGCGCCATTTTTGGTAACTGAGAGCGGGTTGGCGGCGGTCTCTCCTGGGACCTCGGTTACACAGCCGGTGCCGCGTCCTGCTTAGGGTTATCTGGGTGGTGCCTGCGTTAGGTGGAATTTCGTTTCTGACAGAGATTTTTTGGATTAGGTACTGCCTTTATGGTACACTGTCTGGATTTGCCTGTTTTGGACTCTATTTACTTCTTTGCTCCCTTGCACGTGTTCGGTCCTTCTTTCAGTAGGTAAGGGAGTTCTTTTACCTCTCTCCTGTTTCTGGGGGGGATTAGGTATTCGCTCCTATGGGCTAGTGTAGAGCTAGGGGAGCGTGGTAGGGGGTGAGGTTTTATTTTTTCCTCAGGTTTCTCCCTGTCTAATTTTAGTACAGCACCCCGTATGTTTTAGGGCATAGGTTCAGGTCTGTTGTGGACATGTGGGGACAGCCAGGAGCCTGCGGGCTCAATCTGCTGTTTCCGTGGGGGGCCAGTCCAGGTCTGGAGTGTCTGGTTAATCTGGTCATTTTGGTGCTGGAAGGTCTGTTGTTTTTGTAGCAATTTAGACTATCCGCTCAGTGTTCTACTGGTTGCCATGGTAATCATGCCTCCAGAGGCTGACATGACAGTATTGTTTTTCCTGAGACTTTCGAGTACTTCTGCTGCAGTCAGCTCTACTGCCTGGATAGGTTTTCCTGTCCTGAATGTGGTTCCTTATTTCCTCTATTCATGGATGTCTATTCAGTCTCTGGGCACCGAGTCCGGCCTGTGTTTTAGGACTTGGTGTGTTTTTTGTGGCCGGTATCTTTTACGGTCTTTATGCAGGCTGCGGGTTTCCGTTTTTGCATCTTCAGTAGCCAGTCTTTAGTGCCCTGGGTGTTCTCAGCTCCTTGCTTGGTAGGGCTCATGGGGCAGGTTTTTGGCTGGTAGTAACCTTCTTTCCTAGGTGGCTGTCCCTGTTTGTGGCTTTTCAGTCTTCTGTTCAGCTGCATTTGGTTTCTGGGCTGCAGACGCATTTCGGCCTATTGCTTTCTGGCTTCCTTAGTTTCCACCTTTCGTGGTGGGATAGTAGGTTGCTCAGGGGAGAGTTTTGTCTGTATGTCATGGTAAATGGGCGCTCTCAGCCACAGATTGCTAGATTTCACACCTGTGTGGTTATGTTACTTTTGGTTCTTATTCTTGTCGCACCTTCCCTATCTTGAGGGTGTTGGTGTCTGCTCTGTCTAGGGGCGTTCGGTGTGGCTCCTATCTGCTGGCGGCTGGTTACTGTTGCCATGTACCGCATCTGGTGGTTTCGATGAATAGTGTTTGTATTTGCATACAGCTAGGATGGCTTGTCTGGACCGTTTTCAGATTGTCGAGCCTGGAGCCTCCACTTTGGTTCTATCTGGGATCATTCCTATTTGCAGCGAAGCAGCTTTACTCTGACCCCGGCCATCGAGCTTTGCTTTGGCTCAGGCTGGCGAACCCTGCTCAGGCTCAGGCCGGCGTGGCCAGCTTAAGCGGGGCTGTAGCCAAGTGGTCTTGTATTCCAGAAGTGGCTGGTTCAAATCCCACTGGTACTACTGAAAAAGCTGTTCCTGACAAGCACTTCAATTTTTAAAGAGCGTCGAGCGTTGTCCGGGCTCAGACCGTAGAACCTGGCTATGGCACAAGCCGGCGAGCCTGGCTATGGCTCAGGCCGTCAGGCCGTCGAGCCTGGCTTCGGCTGCAGCCGTTGACCTTGCTCTGGCTTAGGCCGTCGAGCTTTGTTTTGGTTTAGGCGATGAGGGGGCGCTTGGGAAATTTCCTTGATTTTTGATTTCTGGCATCTGTTTTTGGTCTTGGGCCCTGCTGGGTCGGTACCTTTGAGTTTTTGAGTTCTTATCCTGTCAGTTCCGAACTGAAGGAAATCTCTCGCTGGCTACGTGTAGGCTGCAGGCTTAGTGTTTGGCCATGGCTATTGTTTCTTGCCTGTCAGCTTTAGGCGGCTGTTGTTCAGTTCTTGTCAGACCGTTTGGTCTTTGCTGCTTCGGGCCTCTTGATTGGGTCACTCCACTTATTTGTTTCTGGTTTGGCAGTAGTTTTCCTCCCTGCCATAGGGAGGTTTTGGTTTTGCCTTTTCTGGTTCAGGTGCCTCTCTCCTTGCTGTTTGGCCACTCCTTCTCTTTTTTGGGTAGGAGGCAGTGATTTCCTGCTTGACGGATATTTTCTGGTGCTCTTCTTTAGGAGTTCAGCAAGGAAGTAGATTTTTTTCTAGCTCCGGAGTTGACTGCCCCTTAGCTGGTTTTCCTCGGTTTCCTGTTCGGGGACAGCTTCATATTGGTTTTTGGCCTGGCCGGTTGTTTTCTTCCTATCTGCCTTGCGGCTGCGTTTTGCTTCCTTTAGTTTGGGAATGCTAGTTCGGGGATACTTGCGTTCCTTTTGTTGGGAGTGCTTCTCTCTTATTCCTCTGGACCTCTGGAGTCACGGCCAAGTATCTCTTGACAGCTTCTTCTTTTCTGGCGGTTTTCCGGGACTCCATCTATGCTCGTTGCTGTATGTTGAGCACAGCTTCATTGCTGCATGTTGAATGCAGCTCCATTGCTGCATGGTGAGCACAACTTCATTGCGACACGTTTAGAGCAGCTCCATTACTGCATGTTGGGTACAGCTCCATTGCTACATGTTGAGCACAGCTCCATTGCTGTAATTTGAGCAGCTCCATCTAGGTTCTTGGCTGCATGTTGAGCACAGTTCCATGGTTGCATGTTGAGCACAGCTCCTTACCTGCACATGGATACATCTCTTTTGCTGCGTATTCAGCTCGGCTCTATTATTGCTCTTTGAGCACAGCTCTATCGCGTCATGCTGTTGGTTGGGCGCGATTCTTTTCCGGGATGGTGTGCGCGGCTCCATCCCTGTGCGCGACTTGGTCATGGTAGGTGGTACGCGGCTGCATCGCAGCATTTTGTGAGCGGTTCCACCGCTGCTTTTCAGCATAGCCCCTTCGTTTTGAGCGCAGATCTTGCCTGCATGTTGCATCGCTGTACATAAGTACATAAGTAGTGCCATACTGGGAAAGACCAAAGGTCCATCTAGCCCAGCATCCTGTCACCGACAGTGGCCAATCCAGGTCAAGGGCACCTGGCACGCTCCCCAAACGTAAAAACATTCCAGACAAGTTATACCTAAAAATGCGGAATTTTTCCAAGTCCATTTAATAGCGGTCTATGGACTTGTCCTTTAGGAATCTATCTAACCCCTTTTTAAACTCCGTCAAGCTAACCGCCCGTACCACGTTCTCCGGCAACGAATTCCAGAGTCTAATTACACGTTGGGTGAAGAAAAATTTTCTCCGATTCGTTTTAAATTTACCACACTGTAGCTTCAACTCATGCCCTCTAGTCCTAGTATTTTTGGATAGCGTGAACAGTCGCTTCACATCCACCCGATCCATTCCACTCATTATTTTATACACTTCTATCATATCTCCCCTCAGCCGTCTCTTCTCCAAGCTGAAAAGCCCTAGCCTTCTCAGCCTCTCTTCATAGGAAAGTCGTCCCATCCCCACTATCATTTTCGTCGCCCTTCGCTGTACCTTTTCCAATTCTACTATATCTTTTTTGAGATACGGAGACCAGTACTGAACACAATACTCCAGGTGCGGTCGCACCATGGAGCGATACAACGGCATTATAACATCCGCACACCTGGACTCCATACCCTTCCTAATAACACCCAACATTCTATTCGCTTTCCTAGCCGCAGCAGCACACTGAGCAGAAGGTTTCAGCGTATCATCGACGACGACACCCAGATCCCTTTCTTGATCCGTAACTCCTAACGCGGAACCTTGCAAGACGTAGCTATAATTCGGGTTCCTCTTACCCACATGCATCACTTTGCACTTGTCAACATTGAACTTCATCTGCCACTTGCACGCCCATTCTCCCAGTCTCGCAAGGTCCTCCTGTAATCGTTCACATTCCTCCTGCGACTTGACGACCCTGAATAATTTTGTGTCATCGGCGAATTTAATTACCTCACTAGTTATTCCCATCTCTAGGTCATTTATAAATACATTAAAAAGCAACGGACCCAGCACAGACCCCTGCGGGACCCCACTAACTACCCTCCTCCACTGAGAATACTGGCCACGCAATCCTACTCTCTGCTTCCTATCTTTCAACCAGTTCTTAATCCATAATAATACCCTACCTCCGATTCCATGACTCTGCAATTTCTTCAGGAGTCTTTCGTGCGGCACTTTGTCAAACGCCTTCTGAAAATCCAGATATACAATATCAACCGGCTCCCCATTGTCCACATGTTTGCTTACCCCCTCAAAAAAAAATGCATTAGATTGGTGAGGCAAGACTTCCCTTCACTAAATCCGTGGTGAGCACGTCTTCCTTCTCTTGGGTGGTTACTCCATTCCTTAGTGGGATTGGCTTATTGGATCCTTTCTGGGCACGGGGTCACAGTTCCATGTTGTCCTTAGCTCCTTTGAGTGTGGGGCGTACAGATATATATGTAGATCCGGCGTGGGGAAGATTCTTTCTTCTTGCCGTATTGCGCCTTTCCTCAAGCTTTGGATGTTCGAGTTTGGCTGTTTTTGGTACCTGGTACCATGCTCATGTCTTGTGTGGTTCAATTCCTTCTTTGGGCCTTTGGCGGTTTGGGAAGCCCACCCTACTTTGGGGACTGCTTTTGTACATCCCACTCGTCTCTGGATTGATCTGTGGGACGCTATGGAAGGTAAAATTATGTCTTACCTGATAATTTTCTTTCCATTAGTCCCAACAGATCAATCCAGAGGCCTGCCCTTTACTGTTGTTTGTTTGCATCATTTACATTGTTCTCAGGGATGATGCTTCGCGAAGTGGTGTCCTTATCTAAGGGAACCACTGGGAATTCCAGGAACACTGCAGAGGAAGCGGTCATTCATGATTACATTTATCACTTAAGTGGTTTCCTCCTGTTATTACGGTAGAGGAGGAGGAGCCTGCAAGGGTTCTTTGGAGGCAGGAGTGGAGTTTAATATTGGATTGCTTTTTCTTCTTCAGCTGCTTTGGTATCGTCAATACTGAGAGTAGGCTGACTGCACAGGTCTATCTCCACCTGCTGGTAGAGGGACATAACCCACTCGTCTCTGGATTGATTTGTTGGGACTAATGGAAAGAAAATTATCAGGTAAGACATAATTTTACCATATAACCTTTGGACACGTGACTAGGAACACACACATGCTTATTTATTCAATATCACAATGCCACAAAACAACCTTTTAGGGTTGACAGTGTTCATTATGAGCTCCTTTTATTATCAACCAGAGAGTTTTCAGTTTTGGCACAGTATAAGTCATCACAATAACAAAATATAAAACCAAAATGGACTGCATTAGGGGCTTATTGACCATTTAATTATGTTTAAACAAAAAAGATCTGCATGAAACAATATTTACTTTTATTTTGACTTATAAAACCACTTGTTCCTGAAACATGTTCAAAACAGAATTGTCCATTTCTGTATCTAAAAGATAAACTTCTACAAAACAGATGAAGATGTGATTCCAGTGCCCCAATGAAAGGAGAGTTTAATTTTACTTCCATTTAATTTCAATATATTCCATCTTTATAACACCACGCTTTCCATGGCAGATTACAGCAACAGTTAAGATGAACCCATCAGGAAATGGATATCCTCACTGAAATTTGGCCATCCGTTTTGTACAGTGTAGAAGAGTGAGCACAAGAATTTATAACTGCTTTTGTTACCAGCTATAATAATTTTTTAAGCCAGTGGTTCCCAAACCTGGTTCTGGAGGCACCCCAGCCACTCAGGTTTTCAGGATACCCACAATGAATATTCATGAGAGATTTGCATGCACTACCTCTACTGCATGCAAATGTATCATGAATATTCATTGTGGATATGCTGAAAACCTGACTGGCTGGGGTGCCTCCAGGACCAGGTTTGGGAGCCACTTTTAAGCTGTTTTAGTGCTATTCAATTTTTATTTCATGACATTTATATCTAGATATGGGAAGCATGCAAAGCTAAGTGCTTGTAACCTTTGTAAATCCTCTATTTGTTGTGTGATTCTACTATTTAATTAAAAACAAAGTTAATAAAGGTATTTTGAGAACAGGGGTGTGTGTGACCTACAAGTAATCTTAATGGCACCAATTTATAGGTTTGTAGGGGGCGCCAGAAGCCCTTGCACCGGCCCTGCACTCAATGTAAAATGAACACTGATACAGCATGAAGAGAAGAGGCAAGGGGCGCTACACTGAAGGAAGGAGTACACACAGTGAGTGAACGTGTAACCCAGTCTTACTATCCTGATTTAGAAGGGGCTCGAGTGGCACTCCATGTTTTTATCATTTATTCCCTCTGGTCCCGTCAGCTCATCCACTGAGAAACCACACAACATTCAGAGAATTAATAAATGTTCTAGTTCTTTTAACTCTTAACTGATGGTTTCTACTGTATTGATCTTCTTAGTCATTTGTAATTTATATTGCTCTCCAGATGATCATAAGCAGTACATATCTGGGCTAATACTCATGCTTAACCCTCATGCCTGTCCTGTAGATCTGGCAGAACCCTGAGTGGATTTCACACTCCAGATGTACTTCAATACCATCTGGGCCAGGAACAGCTGAACTCCCCAATTGATTGATGCAATATAACACCTTATTGTCCAGTAATCTATCCACTGGTTAAAATGCTAGTATAGGACTTCCCCTTCTCTTGCATTGGGTCATCTGGCAGGGGAACCAGCAGTAACACCCAGCCCTTTTTTTGTAGGAAAAAAGGTGCAGGTACTCATTATGGGCGGGGTCACAACATATGGCTCCACCCCTATGATAGCCACACCCCTTATACCAGCCATGGCGCATATCATTGAAAATATTATACTAGTATTGGAGAAAAAAATAACGTGACTTTTTCATTTGAAATAATTTCTGTAAGCTGTTACAGCTCCAGTATACCCAGTGCAAAATAAGACAGCAGCTGTAAGTTCTCAAATTGGACACATTTCAAACACTAAAATGAAAATAAAATGATTTTTTTCTACCTTTGTTGTCTGGTGACTTTGTTTTTCTTTCCATATTGGTCCCAGTCTCTGATTCTGCTGCTCTCTATCTGTTCCCTTAACTCTGTTTCCAGGGCTTCCTTTCCATTTATTTCTTTACTTTCCTCCTTTCTTCTTCATTTCTTACCCTACATCCATAAGTAAAAGCTGGGTCCTCCTCCATGGAATTGACTGGAGGAGGTATAACGTAGATCCAGCTTTTGCCTATTTTCTCCATCCCTCCCAACTAGTCCATATCCAATGATTCTCCTCTCTCCCCTGCCCTCCCCTCTACCTATGGCTTTTCATCTTTTTCTCACCCTTGTTCTCCCCATGCCCCTTCCTCTTATTCTCCAGACTTTCTCTACTCCCCTTTTCCATCCAACAGCTCTCCTCTTTCTTTCCCCATCCTTCCAGTGCACCCCAACCAATTCTGAAGCCTAGAGTGGACCGCCCTCCAGAACGCTCGAACTTTGACTCATCCCCACCATATATGCCCCATGGTGCCCCTGTGTCCACACTCACCCTCGCTGTGCCAACTACTTGATTCACCAACTTCTGCTGGTGGTTCGCTAAGCGTGCTATCCGAGCAGAAAACAGGAACACCTCAGGAGCCCAAGGAATTGTGCACCCCAACCAATTCTGAAGCCTAGAGTGGCCCGCCCTCCAGAACGCTCGAACTTTGACACATCCCCACCATATATGCCCCATGGTGCCCGTGTCCACACTTCCTCCAGCATTTATCCGAACAGTTCGGAAATATCCTCTGCAGGCGGGCAGGTGTAAGATACCATCTATATAGCACCTTCACTGCATTCTCCTGCAGAGGAGTATGAATAGACACCCCCACCGCCCCGCTTTCTATTCTCTTCCACTCGGCCTCTCCCAGGTTCTTCCCTAGTTCCTTCTCCCATCTTCCCTTATGGACACCACTGCAAACTGACTGGTGACTTATCAAGCCACGAGAGGAGTGAAGCCCTGTTCTGATGCAACTTCCTGTTCCGCGTGGGCGGCAGGCATCACTGGGAAGATCGAGGCAGCCTGCCTTAATCGCTGCAGTGTCGCTACCCTTCAGCGATCAAGCTTTTCTTTATTCTCGCGCAGGATGCTGGTGTGAAACAGCCAAGGGCAGGAAGCAGCCCTCCGCTCCGTTCCTCCTCGTCTGAGAATAAGAAGGTAGATTGGGGGGGGGGGGGGAGTGAGAATTGACAGAATGGAAGAAAGTGGGAGATATATTGGAGACCCAAGAGAGAGCAATACTGGAAGGCATTCAGGCCCCAGAGTAGGAGTGCAGGAGGAAGAAAAGACAGAGGAAGGTCAGGGAAACCGAAGAGATGCAGAGCATGGAGAAAGCATAGGGAAAGGGACACACAGGGGCAATGCTGGACACAATGAGGTAGGGTAGGGTGGGGAGGGACAAACAGGATGAAATGCAGGAAAGAGCAACACAGACACAGGGGGAAGATGCTGAATGTAATGGGAGGACAGAGACACTAAGAGGGCAGATGGGACAGGGACACACAGAATGGAGATGCTGGACGGGACCAGTAGGGGACACAGAGGGAAGATCAATGGTGGACAAGACAGAAGAAATGTCAAACAGACAGGGGATACTGCAAAAACAGGAAAAACAGAAAATAGACACTGGACCAGCCTGACTACAAAAATAAAATGCGCAGACAAGAAGGTAGAAAGAAGAATTTTATTCTGAATTTATTAATTGAAATATCAGCTTTTAGAAATGTGCATCTGTGATATTTTGCATGTAAGTTTCAATTTTTCTAGTATTGCTACATGCCGAGTCTGACTTCTTGTGGTAACTTTCCAGTTTTGCCTTCATATCTGTTGTGTCATGTGTTTTTCATGCGTGATCAAGATGCAGTATTCTGCTAGTGTGTAGTATTTGCCGGCATTTTGTTTTGTTTTTTTTGTTTCACTAGGTTGTGTACTGGTGTTTTAGAGCCCGGTGTAATTACAGTTCTGCCTTTCCACGCATAAGGTTGTGCTCCTCCTGTCCTTGGAATTAGTGCTGTTATGGTTTGGTAAGGTTATGAGTGTGTTTTTGCACAAGTTTGTGTATAGTGTTTTGCAGTGGAGAGATTGTGTGTTGGCCTTACTGAGGTGGCACCAAAACATCAGAAAGGGTTTTAGAGCCTAAATCATGACACACTACCTCTTGAAGGATCTACATATGGTCGTTAATAAAAGGAGCTCATTGTGAACACTATCCACCCTAAAAGGGTGTTTTGTGGCTCTACATGAGAATTCTGGTATTATGATCCCTTGTTTCATATTGTTGATGGTCTGCATTTTCCGTATGGGTGGTATATTGGTGTATTAGGGTATGCCTAGTGTTATGGTACAGTAAGGTTCTGAGTGTGTTTTTGCACAAATTTGTGCATAGTGTTTTACAGTTGAGCGATTGTGGTTAGTATATGCTTTGAGCAACCACTTTATTCTTTGATATGATACATATCTAATATCTAAATTTAATAAAAGGTATTGTGACTTTTATTTTTACTTTTTTTTTCTGTTTGTTGTCAATTGTGGATATAAGCTCCGCCCCTGGTTCCACCCATAACCCCGCCCCTTTAGCCTCCCCAATCAGTTGGGCCACCGACCGCCTATGCCCATAATCATTTCAAGAAAGCCAATTAATTATTAGTGGAACATAACCACAGAGGTATGGTATGGTTGCATTTTCAATATGGCAATACTAGAACCCATCTAAGGAACAGGTTCTTTTGAGTTAGTCTTCAAAGGCCAAGACTTGCTTTCCTTGTGCCATTACCATCCAGTTGGATAGGTAGTGTCTTAAAAGGTGGAGGATAAACGTGTGTTTTTTCCCCCCATTTATATTGCACATTATCCCAAACAAAGTCGGTTTCAACGTGGCTTACATTTGAAAATACAGTGAGAACTCAGTTATGTCATAGGAGCAAACAGATGGATATGTTTGAAACATTTAACAAAGTTGAGATTAGCATATATACCCAACTAGGCATTTAAAAGTCTATCCTTTAATGATGCAGCATGTTCAGAAATCATAGCCATAAGTACAGACAGCTATTCAAATATCACTTGTATACACCAGAACAGGTATCCATACACACATTGCAAAAATAAAACAACAACTTCTGCAGAGTACATCCAAAAATGAATTTTTATTTTCTTAGTTACAACTTCCAGAACTCCAGACAGGAGATGTACAGATCAGCAGGACCGAAAGCAGTCCCAAAACAAATAAAGTCAGAAACGACACAGTTTATACCTAATAGTTCCACCACCCTTAGGATTCACTTTTGGGTTTAAAAAGCAAAACAATGTGCATATAAGGACTAGATAAACAAATTAAAACAAAATTTAAAGCAAATGCCCTTAATATGTAATACTTGGTAACAATAATGAAACAGTGATGGAATATTCACATACCAAGCAACCTCAGCCAACATATTTATTTTTCATTGAACATAATTAACTTTGTATGAACTTGGTGGCTAATAGTGTGCTGAACTGGACAATGTTGGCACATTTAGACTTGACTCTGGACTTCTGCATGAAGGTAGCTCTACCCTCATTATTCAATATCTGTCTTTTTAATAGTAGTAATAAAAAATGTCAAGTGCATTTTTATAATATACCACTGCAATCCACAAAACAAAAGGCGCAAGTTCCTACATGCTATCTTTTTCTTTTGATCTAAGCCAGGAATTTTTTTTTTAATGCTCCCAGGTTTCAACCGAATTCATGTTTAAGGTGGGGTATAAATGTCATAAATAAGTAAATAAATAAATGTAAACTCTAAATGTTGAGCACCTAAATCTCATAAGTAGGGTTACCATATTTGCCCTAAGAAAAAAAAAGAGGACACATACCCTGCCCCCTGGCACACCCCTTCCCCGCCCCGCCCCCTATGCAAGACTTCAATGGAAGTTTCGCGAAGCTGCCGCTTGAACTGTTAGCAGCAATTTTGAAGTGGCACAGGGAGCAAGACAGTCTGTAGGTGTGCCGGGCAGGAAAGAGGGGGCTCTTTTCTGCCCTGAAGAGGTCACTGGACCACCAGGGCACCACAGTAAGGTAAAGGAGAGGAGAGGAGGATAGGACACCCTGAGGACTGCCCAGCTGTCTGCCCTCCAGCCTGCCCGTTCATCCGCAAATCTGGCTAACAGGCAGGCTGGCAAAACCCACCCGGATGCCTGGCCGTGTCCTCAACAAGAGGACATATCCAGGTAAAACTGGACATATGGGTGCTCATTTTCAAAGCACATAGACTTATAAAGTTCCATAGTAACATACATAACTTTGTAAGTCTATGTGCTTTGAAAATGAGCCTCATGGTAACCCTACCATCCTGTGCAGAAGGAATGGATCCTCAGAAGCTTAGTAGAGATTGGGAGGCAGGGCTGGTGTTTGGATGGTGGGGCTAGTGCTGGGCAAGACTTCTACGGTCTGTGTCCTGAAAATGGCAGATACAAATCAAGGTAAGGTATACACAAGAAGTAGCACATATGAGTTTATCTTGTAGGGCAGACTAGATGGACCGTGCAGGTCTTTTTCTGCCGTCATCTACTATGTCACTATCCAGCTTATAATCGAAAGTGATCGCCGGCCATTTCCCGACACAAATCGGGAGATGGCCGGCGATCTCGGAAAAGCGGCGAAATCGGTATAATCGAAAGCTGTGTTTTTGCCAGCATCGCAGCTTTCCCGTCACCTCGCCGGCGAAAGTTGAAAGGGGCGTGTCGCCGGCTAAGCGAAGGCGGGACATGGGCGGGTGTGGGCGTGGCTACCAGATGGCAGGCTTTCGCCGATAATGTAAAAAAAAAAAAAAAACCCCGGCGATAAGCAGTATTTCGCCGGGTTTACTTGGTCCTTTTATTTTCACGACCAAGCCTCAAAAAGGTGCCCCAACTGACCAGATGACCACCGGAGGGAATGGGGGATGACCTCCCCATACTCCCCCAGTGGTCACCAACCCCCTCCCACACTAAAAAAATACAATTAAAAACCTTTTTTGCCAGCCTCAAATGCTGTACCCACCTCCATGACGGCAGAATGTGTTCTATCCTCCGACAGCCTTTCCCTGGTTGTGATGTGGCTCTCGGGTGAGTGTGACACCTTTTCTGTTAGGTGCCCTGCAGAGTCACATCAGCAATGCATTGTGGTGGGTGTAGGGTACTGGGCTGTACTCCCATGGTGCTTTTCCCCCTGCTAACTGGGTCAGAGTGTGCCCTGTTTTACTTCCGTTGGTCCATGATGTAGTGGCCATGTTTGTAAGCCACTTTTAGATCCCTTTCATGTGTTAGCCACGTTAGAGAACTTAGTTCTTACCTTGAATGTGGCTGAAAGAGGGCATTGTACACCATTGTGCCAGCTCTGACCTACTGCTAATCTCAGTACCAGGAAGACTCTTTGCCAGTGGGGCACAACCTCTGATCTGCAGTTAACTGTAAGTAAACGTGCTTATTCAAATAAAGGACTTTTTCAAAGAGATTAGTGTTCAGGTGTCAACTGGTGTGGCAAGCTTATACAGCAGCAACAAGTCCTGTCCCTGGAGCACTTTTAGTAGGTACCGCAGTGCACTTAAGGCAGGCGGACCCATACCCATCCTCCCCCTACCTGTAACACTTGTGCTGGTAATGGGAGCCCTCGAAAACCCACTGTACGCACATGTCTAGGGTGCCCAGTTGGTATCCTGGCATGTCAGGGGGACCAGTGCGCTACAAATGCTGGCTCCTCCCACAACCAAATGGCTTGGATTTCGACGGGTTGGAGATCGCCGGTATTTTTTTCCATTATCGCTGAAAAACAAACCCAGCCATCTCAAACCCAGCGAAATCCAAGCCATTTGGCCGGGCTAAACTGTATTATCGAAAAAAAAAAGATGGCCGGCCATCTTTTTCGAAAATACGGTTCCGGCCAGCTGTAGCACCGCCGCCAACATAGATCGCCGGCGATCTACTTGGCCAGCGACGTTCGATTATGCCCATCCACGTTACTATCCAGCTCATAATCGAAAGTGATCGCCGGCCATTTCCCGACACAAATCGGGAGATAGCCGGCGATCTTGGAAAAGCGGCGAGATCGGTATAATCGAAAGCTGCTTTTTTTGACAGCTTCGCCGCTTTCCCGTCGCCTCGCTGGCGAAAGTTCAAAGGGGCATGTCGGTGGCGAAGCGAAGGCGGGACATGGGCGGGTATGGGCGTGGCTACCAGATAGCCAGCTTTCGCCGATAATGGAAAAAAAATACAGCATTAAGCAGTATTTCGCTGGGTTTACTTGGTCCTTTTAGTTTCACGACCAAGCCTCAAAAAGGTGCCCAAACTGACCACATGACCACCGGAAGGAAGCGGAGATGACCTCCCTGTACTCCCCCAGTGGTCACTAACCCCCTCCCACCAAAAACATCCCACTTTAAACACTTTTTTTTTCCAGCCTCAAATGCCGTACTCACCTCCATGACAGCAGAATGTGTTCTGTCCTCCGACAGCCTTTTCCTGCTTGTGATGTGGCTCTGGGGTGAGTGTGATACCTTTTCTGTTATTTGCACTGCAGAGTCACATCAGCAATGCATTGTGGTGGGTGTAGGTATTGGTAGTTGGTAGGCACTACTCCCCTGGTGCTTTCCCCCCTGCTTACTGGGTCAGAGTGTGCCCTGTTTTGTTTCCTGTTGTAGTCCATGCGGTAGTGGCCATTTTTGTAAGTCAGTTTTAGTTCCCTCTCCTGTGTTACCCACGTTAGAGAACGTAGTTCTTACCTTGAATGGTGCTGAAAGAGGGCATTGTACACCATTGTGCCAGCTCTGACCTACTGCTAATCTTAGTACCAGGGGACTCTTTCCCAGTGGGGCACAACCTCTGATCTGCAGTTAACTGTGAGTAAATGTGCTTATTCAAATAAAGGACTTTTTCAGAGATTAGTCTTCAGGTGTCAACTGGTGTGCCAAAGTTATACAGCAGCAATAAGTCCTAGAGGCTGTATGCAGGTCCCTGGAGCAGTTTTAGTGGGTGCAGTACATTTGTGGGTAGCGGGGGTTGGGGGGCTCAGCCCCCTAAGTAAGGGAGATATGCACGTGGGAGCTGTTCTGAAGTCCACCGCAGTGACCCCTAGGGAGCCCAGTTGGTGTCCTGGCATGTCAGGGGAGCTAGTGCACTAAAAATGCTGGCTCCTCCCACGGCCTTGGATTTGGCCGGGGTTTGAGATGGCCGACATAACTTTCCATTATCGCTAAAAAACGACGCCGGCCATCTCAAACCTCGGCCAGATCGAAGGCATTTGGCTGGCCGGAACCGTATTATCGAAACAAAAGATGGCCAGCCATCTTTTTTGAAAATACGGGTCTGGCCAGCTGTTTGCAGCACCGCCAAAATACATCACTGGCCATGTATTTCGCCGGCGCCGTTCGATTATTCCCCTCCACGTTACCAGGGAGAGCCATGATTTTATGTCATAGTTCAAGTTTTTGAACAACTGTTTGCCCCCATTTGCATGGACAAATAAAACCCACAAGAAAATGGAGGTAGACCAATAACGTTGAAACACAAGGGTTCGGCTTTAATTGACATCTAAAAGCACAACAAACAGTAATGTTTAACGCAGGATTCAATGAGTCCAAACAGAAATAACAATTGTGGCACCATTTAACCAACCATGGAATAGTGACTTCAAAAGAATGCAGCAGTATATCAACTGCACAGGAACAAATGAAGTGTAAAACAGAGACCTGAACGGGACAAATAACACCCACAAGAAAATGGAGGTAGACCAACTCTCTAGTGTAAAACCTCTTACAACTATAAAAGCAGCAAAACTGCGAAAAGTTGACAAGCAGCTGTACTGAGTGTACAGTACAACAGAGAATTGCAGTGGTTCCCAAACCTGGTCCATACTCCTGGAGGCACCCCCATTCCAGCCAGTCAGGTTTTCAGGATACCCACAATAAATAGTCATGAAAGAGATTTGCAAAGTTTGCATGCAGTGGTCCTGGAGGCTCCCCACATGCAGTGCAAACCCCTCTCATGACACTGCAGCAGCAGTAGACAATCTACGTTTCAAAGGTTTCTGAATTTGACTTAGTCTGAGCTCTAGAATACTTATCAGAAGAGCGGATATTCTGCAACAACTTTGGTTGGCACTTGATATACATATGAAAGTCTTTGCATGTCATATGCTTAAAGTTGTGGTGCACAAACAGAATTCCCATTACAGATTCAACCTGAAGTTCGTTTCTCTCCTTTGTCCATTGGCTCTGCATTAAGGAAAAAAAACTTGTTCAGTGTTGTTAGCATTATGTGATGGAATCGCAAAGAAATACTCTGCAATGATAAGAAGTTCTGAGAAACATTCCTCAGTCTTGCATCTGTTGAAGTACTTCACCCATTTCTCATGTGACAATAACTTTTCAAAATCTTCATTTTGGTTTGACTCAACAAATCTCTTCAAGTTGCAGAACTGATCAAAACATTTGCTATCATCAATGTCTATTTCCTTTTCTTTGAGATATGCCACAGTTGCAAGAACTTCATCCCAACTTGGAATTTTAGTGAAAGCCATCCATGAAAATACAGTGAACTCCTCCAGTGGCACGGTCCACATTTCCAAATATTCCAAACATGTGGTGTACAGCGAGGCTACTTGTGAACAAAATGCATCACAGTGGTCATCCAGTCCATCTTGACGCAACTTCTTTAACAACTCCTTCACCTTTAGTGACATGAAACTCTGTTGTGCTCGACATGTAAGAGCAGACTGGACAGATTTAAGGCAGTTCATAACCTCCAGTAGTGAGTTATTGTCACGTTCAAGTTTTTCAATGTGTGAATGGAACACATTCATCAGCGAATGCATATGCCAAAGGTAAATCTCACTAAAATCATTTTCAAAGAAATTTCGGATCACAGCAGGTGGCTCTTCTTGAGACAAAAAGAAAGACTTCAAGGCTGGAAACATCTGCAACATGCGATGGATGCTAGGAAACAAAGACAGCCATCGAGTCTTGCAGTGATAAAGTAGCTGACGATATTCCACTTCAACAAATTCACAGTACTCTTTTAAATGTTCAGTTCGAACAGTGTAGATTGAGAAATAGTTGTAAATTTTTAAAACTATTGACTCAATATCAACATCAAGTGTATCAGCGCCATGCTGAATGCAGTTATTCAAAACATGTGCTGGACAACCAATTTCAACTAATGTACCATTGCCACTGCTTTTTCCTTTCATCTTCTTTAAATTAGCAAACACATTCTGGCCAGCAGCTCTAAGCTGGACACCTCCAAAATTAGTATTACAATTATCTCCTGCAAAGGCTATACACTTCTGAAATAAGCTATGTCTGTCCAAGGTGTTCTTAATGCACGTTGAAATACTTTCTGCAGTTTCATCTGGAGTGATATGCACATCAATGAGTTTCGACTGTAAACCACCATTTTTCCAATCGAAGTAGTAAATAAGAATTGGAAACAACTTCTGAGATCCATGATTACTACCATCTGTCGCGACCCCACAGAAACGTACACAGCTTAGTGCTTTTACAACCACATCAACGGAATGCGGAGCCAGCACACTATTAACAATTGCTTCGGTTTTCGTTTGTGCACATGATATTTTTCGTGCAATGTTGGAGTCAGATAATATTGTTTTTACTAACCTGCAACTGCAGTCCATTGATTTATAGCTATGATGATGTTTAACTGCATGAAACGCCAATGTTCCTTCAACAGCCGAAACAGAATCATCAATTTTGGAACACGGTGTTATGAAAAAATCTGAAAGTTTCATAGATGAGCTTTCTCCCCGAACATTCTTAACATGTTTCGACGTTCTGATATGCGCCTCTAAATCAAGTGCACCGTTATGCGCAACAGAAATATAAGTCCCACCACCACATGTTATGCATTCCGCTTCCCTGTCATGTCGACCTGAACGAAAACATGGGTATTTCGCTTTCATCACATCAGTAAATGAACAGTTTCGTTTCGGCATTTCAAGTTCGTAGCTCACGTTAGATGACTGTGCTCACTAGGTCAGTGCAGTGAAAACTCTGTAAACACAAAGCAAGAAAACCGTAATATCTATTCCTTGTATGTCCAGGATTCCCACTGTCTCCCTGTTCACTCTTCCATTTTCATCCTGTCTTCTTATCCAGCATATCTCCCCCATGCTCAACCTCATTCCCAGATACAAAACGTCTCCCAGTTTCTCCCCCCCCCCCCCCCCCCCCCCCCCATTGTCTGTTAAGCTAATTTAGGAATGAAAAACAAAAATGAGAATATTATGATGGCTTTTGTATCACTCCATGGTGCGACTGCACCTTGAATACTGAGTGCAATTCTGGTCAACATACCTCAAAAACTATATAACGGAAATAAAAAAGGTATAGAGAAGAGTGACGAAAATGGCAAACAGGATGACTTACCTATGAAGAAAGGATAACGAGGCTAGGGCTCTTCACCTTGGAAAAGAGACAGCTGAGGGGAGGTATGATAGAGGTCTATGAAATAATGAGTAGACATGAATTGCTTGTTTACTGTTTCAAAAAAATACAAGGCCTAGGGGATCATATGCAACAAAACTACTGAGTAGTAAATTTAAAACAAACTGGAGAAAGTATTTCTTCACTCAATGTGTAATTAAATTCTGGAATT
Source organism: Microcaecilia unicolor (assembly GCF_901765095.1). Taxonomy (NCBI): domain Eukaryota; kingdom Metazoa; phylum Chordata; class Amphibia; order Gymnophiona; family Siphonopidae; genus Microcaecilia; species Microcaecilia unicolor. The sequence goes on from NC_044032.1 coordinate 126,214,736, forward strand.
TGTTGCCAGAGAGTGTGTGGTAAAACAGTTAGCTTGCAGGGTTTTAAAAAGGTTTGAATAATTTCCTAAAAGAAAAGTCCATAAGCCATTCTTAACAAGACTTGGGAAAATCCACTTCTTATTTCTAGGATAAGCAGCAGCATTGGGGGTGCTGAATTTTTTTTTTTTCTTTTACAGGTGATGCAAGCATTCCCCCTCTCCCTCCTCCCCTCTGAGTTTCAGGGTCCCGTCCCTCCCTCCCTCCCTCCATTCGAGTTCCAGGGTCCCCTCCCTCCATTCGAGTTCCTGGGTCCCCCCCTCCCTCCTTTCGATTTCCAGGGTCCTCCGATCTCCCCCTCCCTTTGAGTTCCAGGGTCCCCCCTCCTCCCTCCCTTCGATTTCTAGTGTTCCCCCCTCCCTCCCCTCCAAATTTTAAAGGTCACTGTAGATGTAGTTATTCTCTTACCTCATCAGCTGATCAGCAAGCAGGCAGGCAGGCAGGCTAAACGTTCCTCACCTCACCCCAGTCCCTGGACGGAGGAGTTAAGCTGAGCTGGCTGCAGCCTACGGTCTTCAGTTCAACGTTAGGCTCGCTTCGGGCTTCCAATCTGCCATTTATTTGGCAGCAAATACATGGCTGATATGGCTTATTATATCGGGTTATTCTGCCCAAGTTATGTGGTTTTTTTTTCAACCCTGCAAAGATATTTGGGAGAAAACAACATTTTATAATGACCAGACATACTCAATTAATTGCATTTAACTATTCTGCATCGACTACCTGCTCTTAGCTCTCACTGTCTAGGAGAGATAATGGGAAATCCTTTAATATGGAAGTTACTTGAGTAAAAGTCCAAGAAAGCACAAGGGCAGACGGTCTGCAAACTCCAAGATGGAGTATATACATGTATATATATTTTAATTGTTTTTTAATCAATAAACCACATTTACTCTTTTAACGATCTGCTTCGTTTATTTTCCAATTACTTGAGTAAGCCATATTTGTTTAACAACACAAAGTGGGAGAGGGTCACAAATCAAATACTTTTTTTTCTCATCTACTGTCTCCCCCCCCCCCCCCCTCAACAAAAAAAACCAGCCAATTCCCAGCAAACACAAGAACAACAGTTCATGCATATCTGATCTACACTGATTTTTTTTCTATGTTGGTGCTATAGACTAGTACTAACAAATTAAATAATCCGTGCAACACTTTGACAGCTGTATCGTATTTACGAGTAATCAAGTGTCAGCAAGCTTATTAGTACATGGGCTGGCTGGGGCCCATTTTGCAAAACCTTACAGTTTAATGGCAGCAGATACTACTATTATATTCAAGGGTCCTGGGGAGGAGAATTCTATGCAAAAAAAAAAAAAAGAATAATAATAATTATGCACCCGTTTTGTAATTTTCTTGAGTAGGCTTCTCCCTCACCCCCACAGCAGCAGTTTCCCTCTTCAATTCCATCTCCATTTCTTAGTTTGTATCTCTTCCCCCTTCTTAAATTCAGTCAGTTTTCTCTACCCCTCCATCCCCTTTTTGGTCAGCTGCAGCATTCTACCTTCTTAAATTTTCTTCCCAAACCTCTGCCTTCCCCTTGCTGAGTCCCAGCAAGGTCCATGTTCTTTCCATGGCCCACCCTATCTCCTCCCTCTCAGGCAGAAACCCACCTTACTTTTCTCTACTTCAATCCATATTAGCATACATTCTCCATCCACCTTTTGCCAGCTCTCTTGTCCCCCCCCACCCACCCTCCTTACATGCTTCTACGTTCCCTTCCCCCCAGGCGGGCCCTAGTTTTCTTCAGTCTACTACTTCTCCCCCTTCCCCACCATGCATGGCAGCCTACCAACCTACCACATCTGAAAGAAAGTGGCTCCGACCCAGACCCAGACAGGGGAGGCCGCCCTTGGAGGTGAGAGACAGAGACGAGTCGGATAAAAAAAATTGACCTCGTCTTCGTTCATATGGCAGCGGCTGCAGGCAGCAGCCAGTAGAACTGAAGCGCTGCACTGTGCGCCTGCCTGCGTGCTCACGGAGGGTGGGAGGGAGGATCATCAGTACTGTAATTAGCTGACTGGGGCGGGCTGGGCTGGCTAGCACACGCACGGACGCTGCACATCGGACGACGGGAGGAATCTGAGTCAGGAGGAGTGGAGGACTAGTCTCGGACTCGGAGAAACCCGAACAAACCCATCAAATGAAGAAATCCGCCCGGACTCTCGACGGCGCCCTCAAAAAGAGGACATGTCCGGGGACATCTGGACCAATGGTAACCCTAATAATAAGTCTGTTTTAGTACCCCTATACCAGGAGAAAAAAGTCTCTGCACTATAATACGTGTTAGGATCCTCAGACGCTTAGCTGAGAGTAGGTGGCAGAGCCGGTGGTGGGAGGCGAGGATACTGCTGGGCAGACTTATAGGGTCTGTGCCCTGAAAATGACAGATAGAAATCATGTTAAGGTATACACAAAAAGTAGCACATATGAGTTTATCTTGTTGGGCAGATTGGATGGACCATGCAGGTCTTTTTCTGCCGTCATTTACTATGTTTTTACTATGTTACTATAACCAGCCCCTCCAACACACTGATTGCTATTTATATCAAATTACTCTATCAAAGGTTATTCCATTATTATACTTCTGTGTACATCTGTGCACTGCATAACATGTTTGAAAATATAAGTGAGATCAAATAAACATGCTACCAACAATAAAGAACGACAACGTGGATGTAGCAGCTCATAGTTTTGTTTGTTTGTTTGCTTTGGGGGAGAGGAAACTGAGAATTATTATTATTAGCATTTGTATCCCACGTTTTCCCACCAATTCGCAGGCTCAATGTGGCTTACATTTGCCGTAATGACGATTGCCATTTCCGCGTCACAGAATACAAAAGTCGCTGCATTAAGGTGCGTGCATACGTGGTAGAGTGGAATACATTGTGGTAGTGCATATTAATTTCTATGTGATACATAGGAATGTAACATACAATTAACCTAATTGGCTTCAACATTTTTGAAATGTACTTACATACCGGCAAGAGCGGCCATTAACTGAGGGTCCACAGGGCCTGCGTCCCGCTCTCCGTCCCCTCGTGCAGCAGATACAGTCTTTGATTTTGGCCAGGAAGGAACGGAAGTACAGTACAGGTCAGAGGTCTCGGAGGAGGCGGGAAGTGACGCAAGACAGGAGAAGAAGAGGCCGCCCCCCCCCCCCCCCCCCCCGGAAGGAGAAAGACCTGTGGTGGCAGCGGCAGACAACAGTTGGTGGCAGAGAATTGTTCCGCGCGGTTTCTGTTTTGTTTTGGCGCTCCCTCTGCCGCTCTTACCGGGTTGCGCCGGCCCTGGGTAAGTGAACGCCACTCTTTTAGCTTGAGTTGTAGAGTACTGGTAGGAAAGTCCGGTCCTAAAGGTTTTACAGACTGGTCAGGGTTTCAGGATATTCCTAGTGAACATGCATGAGATAAATTTAAGCCGGAGTTGTCTATATTTGCCCTGGATAGATGGATAGGGCTCAAATGTTTACGAGAAGCGCTCTCATACATGCTAATTCAAAGGCGCCCAAGGCATGTTTATGTCCTAGTAAGCCAGCGTCTACGAAAAGAAGAGTGTGTAGGAAGGGCACACCAGAAACATTGATGTCCATAGAGGTCTGTCTGTTTTTCCCCATTCCCTATGCATTTTATTCAGTTGTCAGGGGAAGTCGGCAAGCAGCATGTCTTACCTGTTGCTTCCTCCTCTACCAGTTTTCCTCTGCAGTCAAAACCATACATGGAGTTAAAAAAAGAGACGGCTGAGGGGAGACATGATAGAGGTATATAAAATAATGAGTGGAGTGGAACAGGTGGATGTGAAGCATCTGTTCACGCTTTCCAAAAATACTAGGACTAGGGGGCATGCGATTAAACTACAATGTAATAAATTTAAAACAAATCGGAGAAAATTTTTCTTCACCCAACGTGTAATTAAACTCTGGAATTCATTGCCGGAAAATATATAGAAAGATATAGTAGAATTGGAAAAGGTGCAGCGAAGGGCGACTAAAATGATAGCGGGGATGGGACGACTTCCCTATGAAGAAAGACTAAGGAGGCTAGGGCTATACAGCTTGGAGAAGAGACGGCTGAGGGGAGACATGATAGAGGTATATAAAATAATGAGTGGAGTGGAACAGGTGGATGTGAAGCATCTGTTCACGCTTTCCAAAAATACTAGGACTAGGGTGCATGCGATTAAACTACAATGTAGTAAATTTAAAACAAATCGGAGAAAATGTTTCTTCACCCAACGTGTAATTAAACTCTGGAATTAATTGCCGGAAAATGTGGTGAAGGCGGTTAGCTTAGCAGAGTTTAAAAAGGGGTTGGACGGTTTCCTAAAGGACAAGTCCATAAACCGCTACTAAACGGACTTGGAAAAATCCAAAATCCCAGGAATAACATGTATAGAATGTTTGTACATTTGGGAAGCTTGCCAGGTGCCCTTGGTCTGGAGTGGCCGCTATTGTGGACAAGATGCTGGGCTCGATGGACCCTTGGTCTTTTCCTAGTATGGCATTACTTATGTACTTATGTATATATTATGATGGGGGAGAGGGGAAGCAATGTGTTTGCCTAGGGTTCACTGGGGGATTCATTCTGACTTACCTGGAGTCATTTTAGGACAGAAATTGCCAATTCTGTCCTGGAATTTTGTGCGTCTACAATGATTGTGCAAGAGAGATTTACATGGAGTGCCTTGCAGGACAAGGATTGAATCTCATTTTGTGGACTACTGAAAATTATGCAATGAAATGTAGAAAATGCAGCAATCCTTTTAATTAAAACCTTAAGTTTTTCAGGGTTATAGAAGGGTTTCTCTATATAAACATAAATCTTTTGCTTTGTACATGAAACTCCTGCATTAGTCAGTGTGTTGAACATTGCAGGGATTTCACATGTGTAAAGCATCCTGGGGAGAAGGGTTAGTGCCTTATTAAGCACTTGGGAAAATTAGGGCTCTCTTTATTGAAAGCTCAGAAGATGCTAAAATAACTGTCTTTTGAATTTGCTTTTAGGTCATCTTTGTGTCAAATTCTATACAGAGTGGAAAAAGTTGGGTACTATGAAGAAGCACTTGATGTAGCTGAACTTGAATTCATGGCTTCATTAAAGGATCTGGAAGCTGGATCTCAGCCTGTTATTGAGGAGCATGTGAGCTACGGTCTCTCAAACATGCCTGACATTAAAGTAGAACATGCAGTGGAGTCAAACCCAGAGGAAGGACAAGCCCAGAATGTGGCAATGGGAATGAAATTCATTTTGCCCAATCGGTTTGATATGAACGTTTGTTCTCGCTTTGTGAAGTCCCTAAATGAAGAAGACAGTAAAAATATTCAAGACCAGGTCAACTCTGATTTGGAAGTGGAATCTGTCCTATTTAAAGGTTGATATTTATGGTATAGCTTGTAGTTTAATATTCTTTGCACTGATGTAGAGAGATTATATGAAATAAAACCATATTCAGGATAGGTATAAAAATATTTTTAGAGTTCCAAAGAAGTCCGAGAAGTCTAAATGTTCCTGGAGCCTGTCTGAGGATTTTGTACTTAGAACAAGACATGTAAGAAATATGGAACACTCATTGGCAGACATCTTCAGTGTGACCTGGGAAGAGAAGGGTCATGGATTTGATATACTTCCAAAACGATTTACATACATAGTATATGCAGGTACTTTCTCTGTCCCTAGTGGGCTCACAATCGAAGTTTTTGTAGCTGTGTCAATGGAGGGTTAAGTGATGTGCCCAGGGTCACAAGGAGCTGCATTGGGAATTGAACCCAGTCCCACTGGTTCTCAGCCCACTGCACTAACCGTTAGACTACTTCTAAAACCTATAGGATGGCTTCCGGTGACAAGTAGAAACAATAGTTTGACTGGAAGCTCTTAGCCTCAAGGCACCATATTCTTTTCTAAATTTCAGTCTTCACTGTATTTGCCCCTTCCTATTAGTTGCAATTGCTTAAAAGATTTCATAGTTACCGTTTTTATTTGTTGTTATAAATTGAACTGTGCATTTTTATGGAGAAGACTGGGAGGCCGTTCCACGAATTCACCACTCTTTCCGTGAAGTATTTCCTCAGGTTATTTCTGAGTATCCCCTTTGAGCTTCATCCTATGCACCCTCGTTCCAGAGCTACTTTTTAATTGATAGAGACTCTCCTGCTGTAGGGGGTATTTATCATGTCTTCCCTCTCTCGCCTTTCCAAAGAATACATCTTGAGATCTTTGTCTGTCCCTATGTGTTTTATGACAAAGTCCACTGACTATTTTAGGAGCTGCCCTCTTGACCGACTACATCCTATTTATATTTTTTTGAAGGTGCGGTCTCCAGAATTGTACACAATATTATAAATGAGGTCTCACTAGAGTTATTCGGGGGCATCCTTTTTCTACTGGCCATTCTTCTCCCTAAACACCCAAGCATCCTTCTAGCTTTTGCTGTCACTTTTCCTACCTATTTGGCTACCTTAAGGTTATATGATCACACCCCAGTCCTACTCCTTTTTCATGCACAAAAGTTCTTCACCTCCTAAACTTTACCGTTCCCTTGGGTTTTTGCAGGCCAGATATATGACTCTGCATTTTTTAGCATTAAATCTAAGCTGCCAAATTCCAGACCATTCCTCTAGCTTTGCCAAGTCTGTCCTCATATTGTCCACACCATCAGGGGTGTCTCCCCATTGTAGATTTTGGTATCCGCAAGGAGGCAAATGTTACAAGACAGCCCTTAAGCAGTTTCGATTACAGAAATGTTAAAAAGAGCCAAACCTTGTGGCACACCACTGGTAACATCCTTTTCCTCAGAATGAGCTCCATTTACCACTACCCTCTGTTACCTTCCACTCAACCAGTTTCTAATCCAATCAGTCACTTTAGGGTCTATACCGAGGGCACTCAATTTATTTATAAGTCATCTATGCGGAGCCGTGTCAAAGGCTTTGCTAAAATCTAAATACATCACATCTAGCACTCTCACCCAGTCAAAGAAATAATCAGATTTGTCTGACAAGACCTGCCTCTAGTGAAACCATGTTGCCGTGGGTCCATGGATTCCAAAAACTTTATTATTCTCTGTTTTTAAAGCGTTTCCATTAATTTACTTACCAGAGAAGTCAGACTTACTGGCCTGAGTTCCCAACTCTTCTACTTTTGTGAATGTATACAAATCCACTGGTGACACTATTTGATATATAGTGAAATAGCTCATATTTGGTTTTTTGGTTTTTTTTTACTTGTGATCTGGGCATTAATTGCATTCTTAGATTTGCATCCTCATACTTTGTTGATTGGAGTGGAGGAGTAGCCTAGTGGTTAGAGCAGCGGACTTTGATCATGGGGAACTGGGTTCAGTTCCCACTGCAGCTCCTTGTCACTCTGGGCAAGTCATTTAACCCTCCATTGTCCCAGGTACAAATAAGTACTTGTATATAATGTAAACCGCTTTGAATGTAGTTGGAAAAACCACAGAAAGGCAGTATATTAAGTCCCATTCCCTGTCCCCTTTCCCTTTTTCAGTTATGGAAAAGGTGCTCCTCAGGACAAAATTCATATCTCACGTAAAATTAAGGATTTAAAATTTAAATTTATCCTATTAGGAGAGAATGTTTGTACAGAGTTTATAGCAGCCAACGCCCATTGCTTAAGGAGGCAGTAATGGTGTGCAGGTCTGTGAAGATATTTTAAAAGCTAAACTTTCCTGGTGTGGACTATGGCTGACACCACAATATAGGGAATGAAGGCTAAGATCTGTGTGACAGGGTCGGTTAGACCTGGTGTCTTGGAGAGGTGGTACGCTCGGGCCTGGGGAAGGAAGCTGGGTGCTGCTGTGGTGGTAGTCCTTATTTTAGCAATGCTGCTGGAGTGCCTCTAAGGAGATGGCTCTTCCAGCCCTGAGAGCTAGCAAGGGGTGCCTGGCTGTCCAGGCATAACTGTATGAGGTGTGTAGGGGTAGCAGAGATGCTAAGGCAATTGGGAGAAGACAAGAACATCTTTTCAGTTTTGCGTGTTCTTTTCCTCCTGGAGAAGGTCAAATGGCATCAGTCTGCAAATGAAGGAAAGATGTAGCAATGTATTGTTTTGTTGTAGCAACAGCTGTTTTCAGTCGTTCTAGGATACAGCATCGCTTCAGCAGGACAGTGTTCTCTTTTGGTTCTGAAGTTTGTTTTGGGGTAATTTTGCACAGCTTTCTTTTTGCAGCTTGGTACATTTTGTTAAAAGCGTTCCCTGCCTGGTAGTATCCTGATTCCTTTAATGACTCAGTAGTGCCAGAGGAATATAGTGTCATGGTACACAGAAACATACACTCCTATTATTTACAGTCTTAAATGATGACTCTGACAGTGTCAGTGATTCTCAGTTTTGCTGTTTCCTTTCCTGCTTTACTTTTCTAAGCATAGCAGCAGAAGGATTAGCTGTCGCTTTTTATATATGCCCTTACCAGTGCTGTGCACTTAACACGGTACCTGTGGCAGTTTACAGCTTGCAGAAACTGAGATACACCTTCCTGTCTCCAAGAATCAGAATGTGAATAAATAGCTGTGACTTGCATATGTAACACCTGCAAAGTTACTGACATGTTTTCTTTTTCTGATTGACTTAGCTGAATACAATATCCATGCTTCTCCTTCTCCTGGGATACAAGTCCGACATGTATACACACCATCAACAGCAAAACATTTCTCCCCCATAAAACAGTCAACGACGTTAACCAATAAGCACCGAGGAAATGAAGTCTCTACGACACCTCTGCTCATAAACTGTAAATATTTTACTTGTACCATCTAAAGTGTTGTCATACTTTGAAATACTGACTTTCTTTATCTAGCAAGATTTAATACGTTTAAATCGGTTCAAAATTTTCTGTTAAATACCGGCCAAAATGTGTATTTCTCCATGGTTATGACAAAAATAGCAGAGTTGTTCATTTCTGCTGAGTGCCCTCCTGAACACTGTATTTTTCATAGTGGTTGTCTTTTTGAGGCCATGTCACATTCAAATAAGTGCCCTGTTAAAGTGAGAGGTACAGTCTGGTAGGCTGTGTGATCTAAAACACTGTTGCAAGATAGTATATGTATAAGGCAGGTGCTTTTAATCATATCACAATGAAACAAACTCTTGAATAACTGATTGACATCATTGTTTTGGTTTTCTGTGTTGGCTTCTATATAGTAGCACAAAGCATGATGTCATCAATAGAGAACAGTTTTGTCCTTGTTTCATGTTTGAAAATAAGTGCAGTAAATTTATTTATTTATTTGCTGCACTTGTATCCCAAACTTTCCCAGCTATTTGCAGGCTCAATGTGGCTCACAAAATGTTATAGCAACATGTACACATTATAGGATAAGAATTTCAAAATATAGATGGGTACATAGAATATCAAGGCAATCATAATAACGGAATAATAATTTTACAGTTACTACAAATAAGAGTGCATAAGTAAATCATATTGGATTGGAAGCGGATTGAAAGATCAACATTACATAACATAATTATATCAGAACAAGATATAATATTCAGTCGTGAGGATGTAATTAGGACGGACAGATTTCCAGCTAAATTGAAACAAATAGGTTAACTGCTAGGCCAGTGGTGTTTTAGCTACCGAGTGGGTTGCAAGATAATACGTGGAGCACCAGAGTCATGAAGGCCTTTTTGCATACATGGAGAATGGGAGAAGAGTTTCAGGGAATCGGGTCTCGATTTATTCCATGACCTAGCTTCAGAGTGCTCATTGCTGTGAGACTGATCAGATAGAGGTTCACTCATGCAGGACCCATAGCAGTGACCTCTCCTGGCAGCACCTCATTAATCATAATATTGCCAGGATAGAGGAAAAGGGAGTGGAACTGGGGCAAATGAGATACCAAGCTGAAGAGGAGAAACTTTTTCATCTGACTAATATTTTTTTCAAATTTTATCGTTTCCATTTTGCTGTCTTTAGGTTATTCTGTTTGAAACATCTTCTAATATAAGCCCTGTACATAATAAAAGCAAGAGGAAAAGAGGCTGCTTAGTGTGAGAGGGAAGGTATTGTGGTTGCTGTGTTAGTTCACATGGCTACATAGAAAGGCAAACAAGTTTTAGGTGACATGAATGCACTGGACTAACTTAGTGCATTTGTGACAGGCCCGAGTAATCAGTAAATTACAGCTTGCATTATAATAGTGGGGATTGTTTTTAAAGTTGTCAAGGTTTGTAAAATAAATAATGGTAACAAAACAATTTAGGTTGAAGGAAGACATTGGTACTAAAAGCAGAGTCTGTAGAGTACAATGAAATAATGTCAGTGAGATCAAAGAATATCTGTGAGCTCATACGGTAAGACTGCAAAGGGATAACAAATAGCCAGACAGACAATACTGGCTGTGATGTGGGGAAATGGGATAGAGCATTAATAAAAATAGAAATAAATTTTTAGTCTTGAGTGTGAAGTTCCAGTAAAAAGATTAAAGAAGCCCCTATAACAGTCACCCAGTGACCTCTGTGTCCTCTGCTTACAGCTCTCTCCGTTCACCAGCTGGCAGCACAAGGAGAGATGCTGTATTTAGCAACCCGCATTGAACAAGGTAAAACTTGAACTGTAATGTGAAAAGTCTTGAAAGAGCCAGCTGCATTCTAAAAATATAACTTTCAGTCAGATGTGATGAAATGTCCTGATGTATGTATTTTGTGCCTTCTGTTTTCTCTACTACCAGTGGTTTTGTTGAAGTTGCTGAACCTCTTGGTGGGGAGGGAGGAGAAAGATGCTGGACACTTGAGGGAGGAGAGGTGGGGAGATGCAGTGGCATAGCTAGGGTAGTTGACACAAGGAAAAGGAAAGCATCTTAAACACTACAGTGAGCACTAGAACATCAATTCACCTATTGTAAAACGAAAACAGACAGATTAGTACAGATCGTTGATTCTGCACAGTCAATGCCAACCGAAAGCCATGTCTTTTTCACAAACACAGATACACCCTAATCCACTGTAGAATAAGTAATCATAAACTTTCTATTTAGATAAAAATTAAACTGAACCCCCGATGCCAGACTCTGCATACAATGCAACACCACACCACAGAAACAGAAAATGTCCCCTAGTACTGTGCAAAATAGGCCAGTGGCGTTTTAGCTACCGAGTGGGTTGCAAGATAATACGTGGAGCACCAGATTCATGAAGGCCTTTTTGCATACATGGAGAATGGGAGAAGAGTTTCAGCAATCAAAGAAACGTCTATCTTTCGGAAATCTCTGAAAACATTCTTCTTCAACAAGGCCTACAATGAGAACTTATAACCTCACTAAGTCCACTCAACTATGAGCGCACACCTCCTATAATTACCCTAACAACTCTTTTCCCCCTTCCCTCACCCCTTCCTAAGCGCTACACGTTACTAATTGTATCCGATATCCTGTTATGACAATGTTATCAAATCTATGTAAGCCACATTGAGCCTGCAGATAGGTGGGGGAATGTGGTATACAAATGCAATAAATAAATAAAATATATATATATATATATATTTTTTTTTATTTTTGTTACATTTGTACCCCGCGCTTTCCCACTCATAGCAGGCTCAATGCGGCATACATATCATATACAGGTACTTATTTGTACCTGGGGCAATGGAGGGTTAAGTGACTTGCCCAGAGTCACAAGGAGCTGCCTGTGTGCCTGCAATGGGAATCAAAACCAGTTCCCCAGGACCAAAGTCCACCACACTAACCACTAGGCCACTCCTCACTCCAGCAGATATAAATTTGAAAAAACTAACAAATACCAATCACCACTTTACAAATTAACAAATAGAAATAAAACAAATACAGAAAATAAAATAATACCATTTTATTGGACTAATACATTTAGCTTCCAGAGGCAAAAATCTCCTTCCTCAGGTCAATACAGTATAGTGCTGTTACAGTATCCTATCCTGACCTGAGGAAGGGGGTTTTGTTCTCTGAAAGTTGTCAAAATGTATTAAAATTAGTCCAATAAAAAGATTACCTTATTTACATGTTCTATTTATAAATATTTATTAGCACAGCTACAATACTATATTCTAAAGCAAAAAAATAAAAATATATATTTTATTTACAGTTTGTTGTCTCTGGTTTCCTCATCTTCTTTTCACTGTCTTCCTTCCATCCAGCATCTGTCTTCGCTCTCTCTGTGCCATCCAGTGTCTGCCCTCTTTCTACTACTACTTAGCATTTCTACAGCGCTGCCAGGGTTACGCAGCACTGTACAAGTTTAGACAAGGGGAAGGACAGTCCCTGCTCAAGAGAGCCCCTTCCATCCACTGTCTGCCCTCTCTCTCTTCCATCCACATCTGCCCTCTATCTCTGCCCCTTCCATCCACCATTTGCCCCAGTCTGCCCTCTTTCTCTCTGCCCCTTCAATCCGTCAGCCCTCCCTCTCCCATCCATCCAGGGTCTGTCCCCTCTCTCTCTCTCTGCCCCCTCTTTTCAGCCCCCAGTTCCAGCCCCCTTATTCCACCTGCCCCTAATTCCGACCCAGCCCACATCTCCCACCTGCGCCCCTTTTCAGCCCCCAGTTCCAGTACTAGCCCCCTTATCCCAACTACCCTCCTTTTCAGCCCCAGACCCATTCTCCCACCTGCCCCAGGCTTGGACCCATTTTCCCTCCTGCCCCCTTGTCAGACCCAATTCCAGCTTCAGACCCCTTCTCCCATCTGAGCGCTCCCCCTCTCCCATTTGAGCCCCCCGACCCGGTCCCGTCCCCCCTCCGTTGAGAGCCGACAGAGCACTCTTCTCCTGCCACCACCCTGCCTTTTAAAAAAATAAATCCATACAGCGGCGCAGGCAGCGCCTCACGTCTGCCCTGCGTGTGCTGTGAAAGGAGAAAATTGCCTCGCTGGCGTCAGGCCTTCCCTCACTGTGTCCCACTGTTGAGGAAATAGGAAGTTACCTCAGAAGAGGGCGGGACACAGCGAGGTAAGACCCGACGCCAGCGAGGCGATTTTCTCCTTTCACAGCACACGCAGGGCAGACGCGAGGCGCTGCCTGCGTCGCTGCATGGATTGTTTTTTAAAAAGGCAGGGTGGTGGCAGGAGACGAGAGCTGTCGGCTCTCGACGGACCGCCCCCACCGCCCCACTCTTGCTAAGCCACTGGGGAGATGAACAGGGGTAGGGAATGGAAGATCTGGGCATGTGGTGGGGAGGGGCGGCACAGCTGGTACTGAAGGGCAAAAAACACTCTGAAACCTGCAGCAAGAGAGGGAATTTAAAATATCTTCCTTTTAGGATATTTCTGTAACTATCTTTGTTGATTATTTATTTTTTTCATTGTCTTTAAGAACTGATTCCCTTTCCTCTAATAGTGGTTTTATTAAGTAGCATGAAACAAGTCCTAATAACTCTGTTATTCTTGACTAGATTAGTTTGGAGGTATTTCTCTGTATACAGTAATACAAATTGGATAACAAGCTAATTCTGGGTCTAATTCAGTAAAAAGTTTTTACAAAGGCATATACTAGAATGAAGTCCATATGAAATAGGTCCTTCTGTGCAATAGTACCAGAGTTTGCATTTTTAGGTTGTGTATATATTGGGCTAGATTCAGTAAATGGTACACAAAACTCAGCACTCGGTTCTATTCTATAATGGGCACTCAGATGAGCACCCATCATAGAATAGCGTTGTGTGCTGATTTGGGTGCTAGGACTTACCACTGCTGAAACCAGGTGTAATTCCCGGCGCGCACCTTCAGTATTCTATAACACTGCGTGCAAATTTTAGGAATGCCCCGACCCATTCTCACACCTCCTATGGCAACACCCCCTTTTAGGTTGTGCTATGGGATTTGGGCACACATTGTTATAGAATAGCGTGTAGCAAGATGTGCACGCAAATCCAAATGGATGCCAATTAGCACCCAATTATTACTAATTGGCTCATTAGCCAGTTTAGTTGGGCACACATCTTCGATCAGTGCCAGTTTTTGGTGCCATATATAGAATCCGGGGGAATCTGGTGTTTGGTGTCGGCTCTCTGGAGTCACTGAGGGGAGAGCTGGGCGGTCCCTGGGTGGGAGGAACCCATCTCAAGGAGAGTGGTATTAAAGTAAGTTGAAGAGAAAATGTGTTCTTTGGGTTTAAGTGACAGTATGGGTGGAGTGATGTTTGATAAAAAGAATCACTGTTGCACCCCCCCCCCCCCCCCCCAAGGATCCTTGGGGGCAGAAGGCAATCCTGGAGTACAGTATAAACTCAGGCTAAGAAAAATGAGTAGTTTCTGCCCTTATAAGTGGCAACTGGAAGGGAATTTGGAGCTTCAGGTAGATGAGGGGAATCCAGCCTGGAAGCAGGAGTCAGAGCAGGGGAAGCCTGTTCAAGGCCAAGGTGCAGCCCTGCGATGTGCATCGCTGTTGGAAAGACAGCCTAAAGGGTCTATGCCTGAAGGAGTGGGATTGATATCAGGGGTAACAGGATCAGCCTTGGATTATGTCTGGCCCAACAGGATGGGTAAAGAAGAAGGAGGAAGAGTTGTACATACGTAAATAACTAGAGATACTGCCGTAAATATGATGGAGAAAGGTACAGGGATTCCTCCTGAAGGGATAACTGAATAACTGGAAAGTGGTTTGGAGTTCAAATCATCACCAACTTCTGAAGGATTGTTTATTGAAAGCCATTTGCAGGAATTGCATTTTGAAACCATCTGAGTGCTATATGGCTCTTGGAGGTGAGAGCAGGGACGCTTGGTCTCTGGACTGAATAAGGTGATAACATAGAATTCGCCACAAGCTCCCAATACCCCAAATCTCTATTCTGGACCGTTGGCCCAAACCCAAGCTCGACTGCAGGCAAACTGGAACTGTGAATGTGGTGTGTGTGGTTCCCTGACGCATCTGGTAAAATTTAGCTTGTGGACCAGGTCAGACTGAGGGAAATTTCCCCTGAACTGAGCTAGTGGGCTGTGAGACCTGGGTTACATGTGCTTACATTAGTTCTTTGGATGTAATGAGGCGTCCCACAGATCAAGCCAGTGACTGGTGGGTTATGTCCCTCTGCCAGCAGGTGGATATAGAGAGAATACTGAGGTTTGGGTGGTTGTGTATGACCACATATAGTGAGCATCAGAAGTTCTCTCTAGCAGGTGGAGGGTCATAACTCTGCAGTTCTGGTGTCTGTGCTCCTCACCTGTTCCCTCGGGACAAGTTGAGCCTTTCTTAGGGGGTTGAGAGCTCTCTTCTCTGGTGAGCAGGGCATACCTGGTGGTGCCAGGACCCTTTCAGTAGCCACACGAGGATCAATGCCTTCTTTGGGAAAAAAACTCCAGCGCTCTCAGGCAGCAGGATTTTGTTCCCGCCGGTGGTGAGTGTATGGGGAAGGGGTCCACGGGGTACGCTGGCTGCTCCATCTGAGATGGTGAAGCGCTGCTCTCTGTGCAGGGGCTGGAGAGCAGCGTTGGGGGTTTCTTTTGCTTCCCCTCACGAGGCTCTGGATGGAGAACGTTCAGCCGACTTTGCGAGCCACATGGGGCCTCGGGGGTGCTCGGCTTCGGAGTCGGCGGCCTCTTACAACTGCTGTGGCGGTTTCGGGGGAGGAGGATTTTGCTCCATTTCTGCCTGCGGAGCTTCGTGGATTTTGTCGTCGGCTGCTGCCCTTCCTGGGTTGACAGTGCGTGCGTCAGCGGACGCGGTTTTTCTATCCAGCCAGGATGCGGGAAGGAGCAGGGGAGCTCTGTCTCTTGGATCTTCATCACGACTACCTTCGCACCTGGTTCCTCCGGGGCAGTCCCCTACTGGCGCCATTTTGAATTCTCGTGTTTCATTCTTGCCTGCACCTGTACCTGTTTCTGAGAAGGAGACAGGTGCTGCAGACAGGGGAAAGGGATTTTGGAACAGAAGACCCCTTTTCACCTGAATTTATTCTTTTGTTGCATAAAGCCTTCCTCCTTAAGCGCTCGGGGAAGGTCTGCTAAGGTGACTCTTGAAGCCCCCTCAGGGGAGGTGGCCTCTGCCCCCCCTTACTACTTAAGTGGCCACGCCTACAGCCTTGGAACCTAGAAGCGGTTTTGGTGGCCTCGGTGGCGGATGATGGCCAGTTGTCCTCTGTGTCTAGGTTGTCCAGGTCTGATACGCTTGAGGAGGGCAAGTTCGCTCCAGAGAGTGGAGATGGTCCTACAGCAGCACGGCTTTTTTGCCAGGAGGAACTTCCAGCCCTTGTCGTGCAGGCTTTGGAGGTTTTAAACATCTCTCCTCCGGGTAGGTGTCCCTCGATCATTGTGATTCCTTCCATTATGTCAGGGACCAAGAGACCCACCAGAACCTTCCACATACATGAGGTGATGAAGGTCCTTATCGCTGCGCAGTTGAACACGCCAGAGACAGGTTTGCAGGTGGCGAAAGCCATGGCACGCCTTTATCCACTCCCGGAAGGAGAATTGGAGACCTTGAGTTGCCCACAGTGGATTCTTTAATTACTGCAGTTACTAAGAAGACCACCTTACCCGTGGAGGGCAGGACAGCCCTCAAGGATCTTCAGGACAGGAAATTGGAATCTTCCCTAAAGTTGTCCTTTGAGGTTAAGGCTTTGGCACTTCAGGCATCTGTTTGTGGCTCTTATGTGGCCAGAGCGTGTCTGTTGTGAGTACAGAAGGCGGTGTCCCCGAAAGAGCTGGTGGAGGCCTTGCCATCTCTTGAGGCAGGACTCGCTTACTTGGCGGATCTCCTCTATAATCTACTTTGAGCCTTGGCGAAGGAAGTCTCCCTTGCGGTCTCAGCTCGCCGTTGGTTATGGCTGTGCCATTGGGCAGCTGATACGACTTCTAAGTCTCGGTTGGCGCATTTACCTTTCAAAGGTAAGCTTCTGTTTAGTGAAGAATTGGACAAGATTGTCAAGGACCTTACGGAATTTTGTAAGTCTAAGTATTTGGAGATCTAAGTACTTTGAAAATGAACCCCGCTATTTCTCAAGTGATTAATGGTATCGTGCCGCGTAGACTATTTAGTATGTCTCTGTCTCCCAAGTGGATGGATGATGGGCTAACTGCCCTGATCCTGACCTGGTTTCTAACTAGTTTTAGTTGTGCTTTAACTACGCTTTTTGAGGTTTTGTGTTCCTGAGCCAGTTTTATGCTGAATCTCAGTTGAGTTGGAGGTGCCTATTTGGCTTATTCTCCTGAACCAGTTTCTCATCTGTGTTTTCAATTGTTGGGGGTGCTTTCTTTGTTATAAACTCCTGTTTAAAAAAGGAAGCAAGGAAGCTGTTTTAAGGAGCTGAGGTATATCTCGGAGGTTTCTGAGATCCACCCCCCCCCCCCCCCCCCGGACCACTGGTGTCTCCTTTCGAAGTGAGCCTGTTCTGATTTTATTTCAGCTGTTTCTGTGCACTAGTGTTGTCTGTGTTTGTTCCTTTTTAAACAAACACACAGGTGTGTGGCTTGTTCTTACTTACAGCAGGGACCCTTTCAAAGCTGCATCAGTTACTGACAGAAAGCCTTGTTGCTAATCTTTCTCAGTGAATTAACTGTGTGGAGGACTAGCTTTTGTTTATAGCTGCTACTGTTTCTTTGCTACTTTAAATTTCTGTTACAATATTTCCCCACCAGAACTCTTCCTGTTTCTGTCTGCTGGTGGTTGTTGGTTTTTTTTTTTTCTATCCTAGCTGTATGACTCACAGTGGTCAAATCTGTCTTATACAGTTGTACAGTCAGCCGCGTTGTACATCTGAAATAGCCAAATTTCAGCAGTTGCCTACATGTTGTAGTGTTCTAAGTCATCTGTAGTGCTGTTCTAGAGGTCAGGAGGAGTGGCCTAGTGGTTAGGGTGGTGGACTTTGGTCCTGGGGAACTGAGGAACTGAGTTCGATTCCCGGCACAGGCAGTTCCTTGTGACTCTGGGCAAGTCACTTAACCCTCCATTGCCCGCCGCATTGAGCCTGCCATGAGTGGAAAAGCGCGGGGTACAAATGTAACTAAAAAAAAAAAATCTGTATTGCATGGCTATTCTGTCACCCTGTATGTGCACCACCAGTATAGCACAGTTCAAGCAGTTGTCTTTATGTCTCAGTTATGGAAGCTCTGTATATGGCACAAATGCAAAGCTGTCTATGTAGCATGAGATATATTAGATGCACATTTGTTCTGCTTCCCAGGCAGCAGCTGACTGCATGACCTTGGCTGCGGTGTCCGTAAGTAGGGTATCAGATGCAGCATCTATGCACTTGCTATAGCTATCATATTACATGCAGTACCTATAGATATGGCTTCAGCCACCTGTATGATGCCAGTTACCACAGCTACCTCTACCACTCTGCTGCTAGAATAGTTCCAGCTACTGCAGCTGCCTGTATGGATATAGCTGATCACTTGCTTCTGTAACTCATGCTACAGCTGTGGCCTGGAAGTCTCCAGTTTTGACAGCCACATCTCTAGCTCCTACCATGTCTACATGTATAGTATCTCTTGATGCATTTGCTTATGGTGTTTGGCTAAGTCAGTAGACTGTCTTTTCTGGTTTTGGTGGCTATGTGCCTCATCTACTCTGCACAACTATTTACTTCAGTTTCGCTGGTGACCCATATGGCTCAGGCTATATAAACCATCTACTTTATGCAATTCTACAGTCTAGCTATTTTGCACAGCTAACTGAATAACACTAGCATTAGCCACTACTTTTACACAACTTCAGGAAGTCTCTGATATTGTTGTTTTATTCTGAGCCTAATAGGCTCCCATTCTTGGTTGTCCTATTTGAGTGTCTTATATTTCATGGTGTGTCTCAGGGTTCTTAAGATGACATTTGGATTTTCATGTCTGAATAAGGCATTCTTTGTCACCAGGTCAGTCAGTAGCCATTCTGTTTGGACTCCGTTGGTCTCCCTTTATTCTCAGCGAAGGATGATTCTTAAATTTTACTTCTGGATTTTCCTGGTTGTCACAGATGTAGACAGGGAAGCACAGTGGCTTTTCAGTTCCTGACAACTTTCTTCTTATACTCCCTTCTCTGGATATTCAACTCATCCAGGACTTCTGTTGTAGTTGCAGTATTCCCTTCATAGATGTGCTTTGGTCTTAGGCTGTTGCCTGCAAAGACCCATTCAAGAAAAAACACCTGTTAGGTTTGTTTCTTGCTTTATGCATCTCTTGCATGGTGTATCAATGCTATTTCCTATTATTCCTACTTTTCATGGGACTTGCGTCCTTTTCCTCTTCCATACCCTTTGTCTTTCCAGAGTCCTTCTGATTGGTCTTGGTTCTTTCTACTGGGTTCCGCTGGAAAGGATCTCTAATGCTATTCCAGTTATCTCTTTTTTTTCAGTGCTTCAATGTTTTAGTCCCACCCTATCTCTTTTTTTTGAGTGCTTCAATCTTTTAGTCCTACCCTATGTTGAGGACTCTGCTTTGCTACATCCCATTGGAGTGGAGGAATAGCCTATTGATTAGTGCAGCGGACTTTGATCCTGGGGGACTGGGTTCAATTCCTACTGTAGCTTCTTGTGACTCTGGGCAAGTCACTTAACACTCCATTGCCCCAGGTACAAATAAGTACCTGTATATACTATGTAAACCGCTTTGAATGTAGTTGCAAAAACCACAGAAAGGTGGTATATCAAGTCCCATCCTCCCCCCCCCCCCCCCCCCCCCCCCCCCCCATTGATCTGGACTGATCTGATAGGATGCCAAGGAAGGAAAAGTTATATTTTACCTGATAACTTTTTTTTCCTTTAGTCCTAACAGACCAGTCCAGAATCCCTCCCTGAATGGTTAATTTTATTTGCTTACCTGATATTTTTTCAGATATCACTGATTCTACTTTTAAGTTTTCCTAACCTATTATATGTCACGGTCTCCTGACTCAATGAAATATCTGCATGTCAGTAGAGTATATGCTGCAAAAGCCCACATTTAAACATGAATTAGGTTGAAACCTGGGAGCATTTAAAATCTTTTTTTTTTTTCCTGTGCCTACATCAAAAGAAAAAGATAGCATGTGGGAACTTGCTCCTTTTGCTTTGTGAATTGCAGTGTTATATTATAAAAATGCACTTTTTTTTTTTTTACTACTTTTTCACAGAAAGTTATTGAATAATTAGGGAACTTCATGCAAATGTTTTGTCTAGCATGAGTCTTTGAAGACACATCTCTTCAACAAAGCCTACAAAAGACACCCTTAATGAAACAAATCATTCCTTAAACCATTCAAGTGCATCAAAAAAACACCTCTCACGCGACCTTACTTAACACCTTTCCATCTAAATCCTCATCTACCTTCAGCTTATTATCGATTGTATTTAAGATCATGTAATGACTATATCATAACAACACTCTGTAACCACATTGAGCCTGCAAAAAGGTGGGAAAATGTGGGGTACAAATGCAATAAATAAATGTGCCAACATTGCCAGTTCAGTATACTGTTAGCCGCCAAGTTCATACAAAGTTAATTGTGTTCAGTAGAAAATAAATCTGTTGCCTCAGGCTGTTTGCTGTGGGAATATAGCATCACTATTTTCATTATTGCTACCAAGTAGCATTAAGGGCATTTGCTGTAAACTTTGTTTTAATTCATATATCCAGTCCTTACATGCATATGGTTTTGCTTTTTAATCCCAAAGGTGAATCCTAAGGGTGGTTGAACAATTAGTTATAAACTGTGTTGTTTCTGACTACTTGTTTTGGAATTTGGACTTGCTTTGGGTTGGGCCAGGAGCTGGGATGATTACTTGCTGCGGGGATGGACCTCAGGAGAGCCATTTTTCTCAGGTTTACATTACTTATCCTTCTCCCTCAGTGCCCTCTCCTTTTTAGGGGAAGATTCTTAAACTGTAATACTAAATATCTGTATTGTCGTGTAGGTGTCGGACACTGTTTTCTGCCTCACAAACCACAGTTCAGTCTGGAAGGAGCTTTTTACCCAATAACATATTATGCTAGTATGCTAGTACCATTATGGGCCTGGAATCTGCTCTTTTAGCTCTGACAGCATCTAATGACCTGTTTACATTCTTTCTTTTAGACTTTTATACAGTTCTAACATAATAAGTAACAGGGAAGGATCAACACAACTTATCCAATCTGCCCAGAAAGGTGGCTAGGATTGTACCTGCCACTTCATACAGACCCCCCTCTTCCCCCCCTCTTTTGTTTTTAGGGTTGTAACTGTCACTCCTTGACAAGCAAAATGGATGTAATGCCCTTCTTGTCTTAAAATAGAATTGGTAAGAATCCTCGGTGGCCTGGGACCTCCACAGCTGAATCGTATCCTTCAGCCCCCATTCTATTCTAGCTCCTAATTCTGAGTAAGCACTCCCATTACAATATTCTCCTCTCAAGATTCCAGACAGGTTGAGGATTGGGAGAGAGCTTAACAAAATTTATTGTAAGGATCAGGAATGCATAATGAGTAGAAGCAATGAGAAAGGATCCTAATTAGGTCTGTCTATCGAAACCTATGGAACTTTGTAAGTCTCAGTGCTTTGAAAATGAGCCCCATAGTTATTTACGTTTTTTTCATTGATCCTAAACATTCAAGCAATAACTTTGATTCTCTCTCCTTCCTTCCTTCTCTAATCTAAGTTAGAAAAACAAGTTGAGAAATGAGTGAGTCATGCCAGGTGCAAAGAAAATAGGGAACTAGCTGTCCAAGAAGGGAGGAGGACTTTCCTATGAGCAAGATTGTGGTCAGCCAGTTTGGAATTTACATTAGAGTCAATGGAATGCATTGGTTTTCTATGTACTCGAAATTGTATATAAGAGAGGGCAAAAACTGAGCATTTTAGAAGACCTTCTGACTTGCTACACGAAGTGCTGTCCGGCCGTCCACCTATCTGCTTGTATTCCTGATCCTACTGTGTTATTGTGGTAAGATATAATAAAGGTAATTACCCTTGCTATCTGTCTTCTCTCCTTCTTAACTAATGACTAGCAGGATGCTTACCCTCCTGAGCCTAAATTAGTTATGGGTAGGACCCTTACACATCTACTGATATTCACGGATATCAGGAGTCACCATCTCCTCCCTTCCCTCCATTCATTATCACCATTTTTTCCCTTCTCTTCCCTCCTTTCTATGGGCACCATCTCCCTTCTTTGATTCTTCCATCCCCTATTTCTAGCATCTGTCCCTCCCCCCAAACCCCATCTTTCTTTCTTTTCCTTTTTTTTTCTCTCCTTTCACCTCTTCTTACCTCTCTGGCACTCTGCCTCCCCCCGCATCTCTCTCTCACATTAGCACCCCTCCCCCACATCTCTTGCTCTTCTCTTCTATTGCTGCCCCTCCTCCCTCATCTCCTTCTGCCGCCATTGCCGCCCTCCTCCCCCACATCGCTGACTCGTCTCATTCCCCTGCTGCCAACCCTCCCCCCCCCCCCCCCCCCAACAGCGTGGTCCACATCTTTTTCTCTCTCTCTTTTTTTTTTTTTTTTTTTTTTCTACTGGCAGTGACACCTCTTCTTATCTCTCCGGCACTTCAGCAGCTCCTTCTCCCTAATCCTCACAGCCAAGCACACTGTCATGCATGCCGATCCCTCTCTGTAACAGGAAGTTCTGCCTCCTCTGACAGAACTTCCTGTTTCAGAGAAAGGCTTGGACCTGGGTGACGCACAGTGTGCTTTGAGTGCAGCAGCCATGAGGAGCAAGGAGAAGGAGCCACAGAGGATAGGACAGTGCCGGAGAAGTAAGAGATGCAGGCAGAGCAATGCTGGATGTTTGCTAGTGGGGGAGAAACGCGTTAACTTGTGTTAAAACTTTTAATGAGGGAAAGGGAAATGGGACTTGATATACCACCTTTATGAGGTTGTTGCAACTACATTCAAAGCGGTTTACATATATTCAGATACTTATTTTGTACCAGGGGCAATGGAGGGTTAAGTGACTTGCCCAGAGTCACAAGGAGTTGCAGTGGGAATCAAACTCAGTTCCCCAGGATCAAAGTCCACTGTACTAACCACTAGGCTGCTGCTCCACTCGGTAAATATTAACTCGTTAATCGCATTATTAACATGTTAAATGTGCAGCCCTAAATAGAACTAAGAAACAGAACAATGTCCTGCTGAAAGTATAGTATACGTGTAGCCTTGTATTACATTCTAAAAAATTTGTAAAATCGCTGGATTCAATAGTTTGATGTCTACTACATACTGTTATATTTCATAAAACCAATACAGGAAGATGAACAGGTTGGATAGGTAAATGCAAAAGTTAGACGTGTAGTTTGTGACTTGGAGCTAACCACAGGATGGGGCTATGTGTAATCATCACATGTGGAAGGAGCAGTAGTTAGTTACAGGACAAGTACAAACGTGGCCATGAAAAAAAAAATAGCCAAAAGTGAAGATGGCTAAGGGGACAATGATGTCACTGCAATCATATTCTGGTTATTAATTTTATTGTTGACCTGACACGGCCATGTTTTGGCAAGTGCCTGCGTCGGGGTCCTTGTGTTAAAATAACATACATTTTGCCTTTATATAGAAGGCTGACTTCTAGTGGTACTAGCACGAGACTACCACTAGAGCTCCAGGCATGCATTTTCAACTGGGAGCTGCAAGGGGATTCGCTCCTGCCTGACAGACCCCACTTGGACCACGAGGGAACTAGAGGTAGAATCGAGGGAAGGGGGGCAAGCGAGAAGATGGTCTGGCATTGAGGGGCGTGGTTGAAGGAGGGGGGGTTAGTAACCAGGGAGCCTGGCTGCAGAAGGGGGGCTCATGAAACAAAATGGGGGGGGGGGGGGGGTCTGGCATCTGAGGGTGTGAGAAAAGGGAGTTGAACCACAGCTTCAACCACCAATATTCAGTGTCAGTAGCCGCATAGCTAAGCAACCAAAGTTAGGGTTGCTATTTATGCATTCCTGTTTGGTCATTTAGCTAGATGGGTGCCAGCACTGAATATTGCCGATACCCACCTAGCTGCCGGCTCCTCCCCAACTCTGCCTCCAGTATGGCCTTCTGCCTACTTTTCAGAGCCAATATTCAGCAGTACTACTGTTTAAGTGCTGCTGAATATCTTAAGCCGGCCTGCTGAGCGTGATTTAAGCAGGCAGTAGCTTCTCCTACCCATGTAAATTGCTTTCAATATTGACACGAATATGTTCACAAACCTTAGCCTCTCATATCTAAAGGATAAAAATATGAATAAATGATTAACAATTTAAAATTATAAAACCAAAATTATTGATTTAAAAAAAAATGTGTGCTTATAGTCAGTTGAACCAACAAAATACTGCTGCATCATTCAAAATTACATTGAAACAGTCTTCACTAGAAGAAACTGAAACAATAAAGATTTCTCTGCATGAAGAATAATATTGTTACCTTAAACTGAATGTATATGTGAATGTAGACAGGGTTGTGTTGTCCAATATACTTAATGTCTATTTATAACCCTGTGACTAAAACCAGAACTACCAAAATTATTGCAAAAGAATATTCAAATAATATTTTATTGCACCCTTATGCTGTCATAATTACTTTTAAGGAAAGGGTGCTGTCTCTTATCCACAATAAGAAAACTGACAAGGATGGTATAAAACAAAAAGAAGAAACAGACTTGATTTAATAAACATAGAGAACAAAGATGGCATTAGAAATTAAAAAAAAAAAAAAAGAGAGAGAAATAGTCCTCATTTCTAAAACATAGAAAACATCCCTGAAACATTAGTCACAACATTGTACCTTTTTTCTTTATTGTGCACATAGCGTTAGGTTCTGCTTCTGGCTGTAATCTGTTTGTGGCTATTTCATCCATCTTTTTCTGTAACTGTAGATAGAGTGATAATAGAGGCACTAGTTGTGCCTCTCTCCTTTTCCTTTTCACAGCTGTCATGCCTTGTGCAGGTCAGTTTGTGTGCCCATCCAGTCCAGAGACAGTGGTTGTACAGAAGTAGCTGTAGAAGTACAAGCTCTGAATCTTTTTACAGTATTACACATTTGATGTCTAATAAAACTTTACAAGAGAATCACAGATGAGGCTAAAGTGGAGTTCTTTTTATCTATATTTTAAGATTTTTGTAAACTGCTTTCTCGTTCACAATTGAAGCAGTACAGTAATTGAAAAAATGATAAACAATCCTGGAAAACTGCATTAAGAGATCATAAATCCCAGCCTTAGCGTGATTAATCTCTCCAAGATGGGGTTTATTGGATTGTGATCACAGATGTTTGTTTATTAAAAACTTAGTATACTGCTTAACTTAAGAGACCAAAGCGGTTTACAATTCTGTGCAAAAAAAAATTTAAAATAATAAACTAAAAAATAAATTCTTAGGAACTCCATAATATTTATTTATTGATTGCACTTGTATCCCACATTTTCCCACCTATTTGCAGGCTCAATGTGGCTTACATAGAGCTGTTATGGCGTTGCCAAACAGGGTACATGATACAACTGGAGTTACAATGAGATCAAGGGATGACAAGAAGAATTATTCAAGTGATAAAGGAGAGAAGACATTCAGAGTAATGGAGGAGTGATAGAGTTAGGTTATGAGTTCTCATGGTAGGCCTTTTTGAATAGATAGGTTTTTAGTGATTTGCGAAAGTTAGCTATTTCATTAATTGTTTTCAGGTTTGTTGGCAGTGCATTCCACAGTTGCGTGCTTAAGTATGAGAAGCTGGTGGCATGTGTTAGTCTGTATTTTAATCCTTTACAGCTGGGGAAGTGTAGATTAAGAAAAGTTCAGGCATTTCTTTTAGCATTTCTAGGTGGCAGGTCAACGAGGTCCATCATGTACATCGGGGCATCTCCGTAGATGATTTTATGAACAATCGTGCAGATCATGAACGTGGTACGTTCTTTAAGTGGTAGCCAGTGTAGTTTCTTTCTTAGTGGTTTTGCACTTTTGTATTTTGTTTTTCCAAAGATAAGTCTACCTGCAGTATTCTGGGCTGTTTGGAGTTTCTTGATGGTCTGTTTTGAGTTTCCACATGGAGTTGAACATCTTCTTAGTTGTGTTTTTCATGTGGTTTTCGAGTGTGAGATATCGATCAATGGTGACTCCAAGAATTTTCAGAGTGTTTGAAACGGGAAGGGGAAAGTGTGGTGTATTAATGGTAGTGAATTTACTTGTGTTATGTTGTGAGGTGAGTATAAGGCATTGTGTGTTTTTCTGCGTTGAGTTTTAGCTGAAATGCGTCCGTCCAGGAGTTCATAATTTGGAAGCTATTGCTAGGAAAGACCTAACCACACTCACACATCAAACATCTAGATTCTTTATTCAACTTGCAAGGAAATTCACTTTCCAGAGGCATTTGTGCACCAAGCCATCAATACAGGAGTTCAAATTTAAAAGCCTCTTTAAAGAAGAGTTTTTAATAACATTTTGAATTTCTTAATATTTTCTTCCAAACAAATATTGTTTAGAAGATAATTCCAAAGGAAAGGTACCATGTAGAAAAATGCTGTAGTAACCTCACCCTCTGTAGAGAGGGGACTACTAATCTGTGATCCTGTAGGGACCTAAGAAACCCAGTCAGAACCCAGGAACTTGAAAGAAAATATACCAGTGTCTCCTGTCCCTGTACATCTTAACATCCCTAGTAAACTTTCTGGGAGCTTGGAAACCAAATATCATGATTCCTCCTTCACTCTAGTCTTCAACCCTGGAGAAGTATTTGAGCAGTGTGAAACGTGCATATGATACAGGGGAACTGTTGGAGAGCTTCAGATAACAAGACTTGAGCTGTTCCTTTTTATCTGTTTTTAGAGAATGTGATTAATGTGAATGATGAAGAAGGCTTTACACCACTCATGTGGGCTGCAGCTCATGGGCAGATTGCAGTGGTGGAGTTTCTGCTTCAGAACGTAAGGAAAAAGATTATGCGGCTTTGTTATTTTCTTTTAATGATTTGAAGGTTCAGAACGCTAGCCCTAACTGCCGTGGGACTGATTGGGGACTGTGGTAGTCTTTTGAAGCTCAGCTAACAGTTGAAGGGGTGACTGTAGCCACTTACCATTCTAAAAGCTCCATTCTGGCTACCAGGCAGTTCTCTATACTAAAACCTCATCTTCCTGCCTTCACACCTCTCACTCATCCTGAAGCAAGATTAAACCTAGGTTTCTGGAGTTAAAGTGAGTGAGTAGCCACTACTTTAAAACAAAGGGAAACAAACCCATTTTCTGTTGTCCTAATTCTTTGCTCTATCAGAGATAATATCAAGGAAAGGGTCTTTGGTGTGGCCTCCTCCACTAATGAAGTTTTTAACTTCACTGTCAGGCAAAAGAGTAGCGTGATCAACAAAACTCTTCCAATAATGCCAGGGAGACGGAAAAAAAATCTCATACAGTTTATTCCATAAATAAAAAGGTGTTAAAAATGATGACTCGTCACCTTGTTTCGGCTAAAGTGCCTTTCTCCGGACTCTGTGTATATGTGATGAAGCCAAAGTGTAACAAAGAAGGCTTCACAAATTGCTAAAAATCTCCGCAATGGTAAAACCAAGAGAAAGGCACAGCGAAGGTGACAAGATGGATGATATCAATAAAACTACTACTGGACTTGAAAAAAGTTCACAGCAAGAGTTTATTGATAAAGACTGAATCTGAAATATTAAGTAAAGCTGAAGTTCGCTCTGGTTAAGTAACTTCACTGTAGCACATAAGTATGATGCTGTTCGAGCAGTGCCGTTCGTACTTATGTGCTACAGTGAAGTTACTTAACCAGAGCGAACTTCGGCTTTACTTAATATTTCAGATTCTCTCTTCAGGAACCAACTGAACATCAACACACAGGGACTCCTGAGGCAGGCCAGAGCAGCCGAAACATATTTCGTGTCGAGTCCAGTCTTTATCAATAAACTCTTATCGACATCATCCATCTTGTCACCTTTGCTGTGCCTTTCTCTTCATCTACATGATTAATACATGCTAATGCTTAGCATGTGCTAAAAACGCTAAGCTGCCTCTAGCACGGCTTAGTAAGCAGGACCCTAAGAGTCCAAAAACTGCCAAGTGGTATACTGTTGTGACTACAGTGCAGACTGCTGAAATTTTGTTCCTTCTGACAGCTCTTGGCTTTCCCTTGCCCTTGTTATAGCATTACGCTTGGGTGAATTTCCCCCAAAAAGGTAGTAAATAATAAAAATTCTTTTGCCATTGGTATTCCACACTTATATACGGATGATCAGAGGCAAACACAGGCGCTAGAGGCTGTTAGTGCCATACTAGCACCTGCGTTTGCTACCGCCCCATGATTAGAGTCACCGAGCGTGTGAAACAGCGCACTCGTGGGCTCTGAACGCAACTAGCATGCAATTGCATGCAAAACAGGGCTCCTAGTGCAAATAGCATGCAAATGCATACTAAACCTATTCATCCCCAGTGATCAGCGACCAGCGCGCCAATGATTGGCTCGCTGGTTACTGCAAACCCTACACTAGCTCCGAGCTGGCGTTTAGGGTTTGCAGACCATTGGGGAGGAATGGTGAGTCCTCTCCAGCATGCATTTGCATGCTAGCAGGCCCCCATTCTCCCCAATGAAGCAGCCCCCCCCCCCCCCCCCCAGCATCTGTAAAAAGTCCCTGGTGGCCCAATGGGCGACAGACAACCCCAGCCCCCCCTACCCCCCCCCCCCCCCAAGCATTAGCAAGTGGTCTCTGGTGGTCTGGTTGGCCGCTGTCAATCCCCCTAACCCCCTACCTTGAGTTGGAGGAGGGAGGTAGCCTGCCTCCCTTCTGTTCCTTTGACGCCGCCTGCAAAATGGTGGTGCCCAGCCCCACCTAGTGTATCCTGGGATGCGCTGGGTGGGGCTTCACACCATATAAGGGAGAAACTCCCAGGATACACTGGGCAGGGAGGAGCGCATGCTGAGTTAATTTGCATGTCATCTCTGATCATAGGTCCAATGATGCCCCGCGCTGTTCCAACACTATTTTTAGAGCGCTGTTTGGAACAGCGCGGGGCTTTTGATCATCTGCTTTTTAATGTCTTCCTTCAGATTTCTTATCCTGTAACCGATGTTCTATTCATGCCCGCAGGGTTCTTACTTCTAGTAAAGGCATGCTCCAATGTTGCAGGGCTTCAGTGACATTTTGTTATCCCTCTAGGGTGCGGACCCTCAGGTTCTGGGAAAAGGTCGGGAAAGTGCGCTGTCCCTTGCTTGCAGTAAAGGATATACCGATATTGTCAAAATGCTGCTGGATTGTGGAGTTGATGCAAATGAGTATGATTGGGTAAGTCCACCCTTGTAATTTAGATGGTTTTAGAGGGTCTTTTGTATTTTTAAAGACCTACTACTAACATTGATTATCATGCTTTATGATCTGATATGTAGAAATGTGCCATGCTTGATCATTGAAAGTGGAGGGTAGAGGTACCCTAGCATGTCTATCAGTGTCCATATTTTAAGTATATGTTAGTCTGGTCTTACAAGTGGCTCAGTCAGAATGCGGAAGGTCTTTGTGGTCTGGAACAAATGGCATATCTCGTGAATGAAAGAAACTGTGTCAGAAGTAGCCTGTTGAAACCTCAACTTTCTGCTGCAGTGACCTCTAGAGATATGTACTGAGCTCTCTGAAGCTGATACACTTTAAGCCTATGTCACTTGAGTTAATATCGGAGGCTTCCCCCTTCCCACCCCTCCATGAAGTAGTAAATAAGGCTGTCTAGTCCCACTCTGACTGCCCATTTCCCTTATTTGCAATGTCCAGTCAACAGCTTCCATCTGCCTTACTGTCCATCCTATGCATGTTTGAATTCTGCCCTTCCATCTCAATGGTCTGTCATGCTGTTTTTATTTTCGTCCAGCTTATAGAAGGTTCCATCATCCTGAGCATCTGGTTTGGTCTTGCTCATGTTCTCCAAGTATCTGGAGTATCTTTGATTACTTCAGATGTATTAAACCTATTCAAACAGAAGGTGATATGTCATTTAGCTTTTATTTTGTTAAACAGAAGCATTTTAAATGTTTATTGAAAGCCTCTGAGTGTAACTGCTGCAGTGACCATATGATGATCAGTGTATTTGTACTTGAATAGAAATCTAGTTTCAGCGGTGCCCTTGGGTCTTTGTTTAGAATACTATAGGTGGTGGTCATTTCTCCCTCACTGGTTCAGTCTTGTAGCTAGCTTTGTCTTGAGTGTTTTCAAGCTTAATAGAAAGGGAGAGGGAACAGCAGTATATGGAGCATTTGCTTCTTAGCGCTTGAACTAAAGAAGTTCCATCCTAATCTGTCTCCATTTGTCCAAAGTGTACTCAGAGGCCTAAGCCGTGTTGTAACCCACCTTCACAGAATACAGAATGAGTTACATTTGGTCACCGTATTACAGTATCTCAAAAATAAGTGTATCCCCAGGGATTTACGAATAATGAGAGCCACGCCTCTTTCTCGACAATGCAGATTTCATTAGCAGCTTAGATCTCATGATTTTCATTGTTGAAACCTTTAAAAAGAAGAATGATATTTTGCGCCCAGTTGTCAAGGAAATATTAGAAGTCTTGAAAAGAGAGGATTGTAACTAAGTCTTTTTTGAACTACATAATTGATGTGGACTTTGTTTCTTTTGAGCTACACAGTAAATTGGGACTTTTTACATCATCTATAGACCACATTCATGTGTCATCTTTGCTGTGTTCTTTGTAACCCACCTTCATGCCATATGATTATGTGGTGTTGAGGAGGTCACAGGTTGCTCTTGGATGTAGGTAAAGACAAATAATGTGAAAGAGGAATCTAATTATTCAAAATGGAAGTTCTGTGACAAGTTGGAAACTAATTTCTCAGCTTGGGTAGGCTTACAAGCATGGGAAACAATTTTGGAGAATGCCTTCAAGGGAAAAAGCAGCAATTGAAAATGTAGAAAGCTCATTAGAAGAGGTGTTCACGTCTAAGGAACTCGTTTGTTGGAGATTTTGGATAGTTCAGACTTTAGTCTCTTGCTTCACTCTATAAATGTAGTCGCAGTTGATCTAATGTTTGAACTAGACTAAGTAATTGTAGCATGTCTAAGCTGTCAGATCTCCTTTTTTGTTTGCAGAATGGAGGAACACCGCTACTCTATGCTGTCTTTGGAAATCATGTAAAATGTGTCAAAATCCTCTTAGGTAAGTAACTGTGTAAAATATTATCTGAAAACAAATGTCTGAAATAATAACAATGAAGTGTGTTTATCCATAATATATAGTAAAAAGGATCATCTGTTGCTATATTGCTGGAGTTAAGGATGCACATATTTTGTTTTTTAATCCCTCATGTTTTGCATAGAAAATGGTGCGGATCCAACCACTGAGACAGATTCAGGGTACAACTCCATGGAGCTAGCTGTGGCTATGGGCCATCGATGTGGTAAGTATATGAAAGGGAAGGGGTAAAGAGAAAAGGAATTGGGACTTGCTATACCGCCTTTCTGTGGTTTTTGCAACTACATTCAAAGTGGTTTACATGGTACATACAAGTACTTATTTGTACAGGGTTAAGTGACTTTCCCAGAGTCACAAGGAGCTGCAGTGGGAATTGAACCTAGTTCTCCACTATCAAAGTCTTCTGCACTAACCACTAGGCTACTCCTCCACTTCTTTTGTGTTGTTGATATATAAAACATCAAGCGTACTGTAAGAATCGTCCATTTGCACAATGTTCTTATCTGACTCTTTTGCTGAGGACCTTTAAATTGTTACAGAACACTGACAAAATAAAGACTCTCACCTTTGGGAGATGGGCGAGGTAGTAAAGAAGCACAGTTCTTTGTTGAGCTTAGAATTTTTTTTTTTTGCTCTTGAGTCTGAGCTCCTGCCCGTCAGTGTTTTACACTGATAATTTGTCACCTTCGCTGCTACTTTCTTGCCAAACTTTGCCAATTTCATCATCCAGATGTCACAGAAAGTGAAGGGATCTTCTGCAAAGGAGGCCCATCGCGAGTTCCGAAACATGACTGGTGCGACCCGTTCCCAACTGGTGTCCCCCAGACACTGCATGGACTCGGAGCTTCTGGAAAACTCCGGCAGCGAGACCAAGGAGCTGCGACGGAAACCAAGAGGGGTTTCGTCGGTACAGGACTTGAGTCGTGGTTTCCAGTCCATGCGGGAGGAGGATATCTCTACTAAACTGGACTCCCTCAGCCAGGATATGGTGTGACATGGGAGTATGCGTCAAGGTCCTTGAAGCGCAAATGGATGAGCACCCTGAGGCGCTGTTGGAGGTGCAGACTAAACACGATGAGCTGGCGGAACAGCATGCTGAATTGCTCAGTAAAGTGGATGACCTGGGAAACTGATGCAGGCAGAAGAATTTGCTTATCAGAGGTGTCCCATATGGTGGTGCAGAGGAGAACGTGGTGCACATTGTTCAAGCTGTTTTCAAGCAGCTGTTATGGGGTCGAAGACTCGTCCCCTGACATTGAGTTGAAAAGGGCTCACTGTGCTCTTAAGCAGTCTCCACTTAAGTCCAGGGTTTTGGTTTTGGATTTGGGCCTGGTAGATGGGTGATGGGATAGTCATCTAATCCAGCGTGATTATGCTTTCTACTCTCCCGTGCACCTTATATACTCTAGAATAGACTACCTTTTTTTGGACAAGGGATTGAGAGGGCATTTGAGGGGTGCCTGATATTGGTGATGTCACCTTGTCTGATCATGCCCCCATTGGCTTGATCTGGCGGCATTGTGTGAGGAACCTAGGGACAAATGCTGGACGTTGAACACACAGTTGCTTTAAATCTGAGGCAGTAGTAAGTGGATATGGGGAGGTTTTACAGGACTACTTTACTCATAACCTGTCCCCTCAGTTGCCACAATGTGGGGTGCTATGAGGGCTGATTCCTGAGGGTACTTTATTAAGGAAACAGATAAACCTAAGAGGCAGCACAGTCACAGCTTGAGCAGAAGATTGTAGCCTTGGAGTCTCGGCATAAGGCTACCAGGGACAGGGCTGTATGGGCTGAGCTTTGGAGGGCCCCACCTGTCTTTGGCTACCCATAGGCAGGAGGAGATATCCTTTTGGTTGGAGCGTGTAAAGCATCAGAGGTATGAGTATACAGGGAAAGCCCATAGATTGCTGGTCACTAATTTACATATGTCCTGAGCTGACCAGCATATTGATAAATTAGGAACAGGGAGGGAGTGATTAAATTCCAATTGGGAGACATTCGGGAGTGATTTCAGGAATTTTGGGGGGCCTGTACACTGGGGATGAACAAATCATGTAGACCCATATAGATACTTACTTGACCTCTAGGCAGGTGCCCCGTCTAACTCCAGATCAGCAGAAGCAGCTTGGTGGGCGGACGCTCCCAGGGAAATTTTGAAGGCGATCAGGACCCTGCCATCTGGTAAAGACCCAGGTATAGACAGTTACTCTCTAGAATTTTATAAGACCTCCTCTGGGGAAGTAGTGCCCTTGTTTGACCAATGTTATGAATAGTTCTAGGCGGGGTGAGGCTTTGCCAGTGACCGTGCTGCATGGATCACGGTTATCCCCAAAGACGGAAAGGATAAACTAGATTGTCAATCTTATCGGCCCATCTTGGTGCTTAATGCCAATGTTAAAATTATCGCTAAAGTGTTGGCTACCAGATTGGTGGCTTTGTTGCTTGATTTGATGCATGCAGACCAAGTAGGCTTTGTTCCTGGAAGACAAGCTGCCGATACGTTTACTTTGTCTCAGGATACGAGGCAGGTGTGCCCTTCGTCATCCCTGCTTTTTGACTTGACGATGGAACCATTTGCTGAGGCAATTCAGTCTAACCCAAATTTGAGGAGTATTGTGTAGGCAGAGGCTGCCAAAGGCAAGATGCTGCCCCCTTCCTTCCTCCACTCTGTTTGTGGCATTTACCTTGTTTGGTCAAGTTTCAAAAGCTAGTGGCGGCAGCGATTCCCATATGCTGCCCTGCCGCCGGCACCCGCCTCTTCCCTTTACTGCGGCCACCTCTCTGACGTAATTTCCTGTTTCATCAGAGGCTCAGGGGGCCACAGTAAAGGGAAGAGGCGGGTGCTGGCGGCAGGGCAGCATATGGGAATTGTTGCCACCGCCGGCTTTTGAAACATGTCAAAACAGGTAAACGCTGCGAACAGGTGGAGAAAGGAAGGGGGCAATGCCACTCCCTTAAGAGGGGGGCGATGCCGCTCCCTGAAGAGTGCTTCCTGAGGCCCCTGCTTCAGGTGGCCTAAAGGTTGAGCCGCCTCTGCGTGTAGGTGCCCATGATTTCTAAGATTAGTTTATTTGCTGATGATGTCCTGTTTTCCTTGTCGAACCCTGTATTGACACTTCCTAATCTGATAACAAGAGATGGAGACTTTTTTCTTTGGCATCTGGCATCACGGTTAATATGAGCAAGACTGAGGCATTTAACATTTCATTGCCGACATCTGTAGTAGACTGTTTGCGTTCCTTCTTCCCTTTTGTGAGTGACTGATGCTATATGTTATCTGGGAGTAACAGCTTCCAGGTCTACCTTATTTGATGCTAATTACCACAGATTGCTTCAGGTGGTTAAGGAGGACTTGTTTAGATGGGTGGGGTGGGTGGACGTGACCCTATCCTAGATTGAACGAATAACGTGCCCCACTTTCTCTATCTGTTTCATGTTCTTCCCATAACCCTCCCTTGGAAATTTTTGGATAATGTACAGGACCTTCTCCTGAAGGTTATCGGGGGGGGGGGGGGGGGGGTCCTAAACTTGATTTTGATTTTACTAGAAAGATTTTAATCAGGTGGGCTGGGGGTTCCCCATTTGAGGTTGTATTATAAGGCAGCTCGAGCTGCGGTAGAATGGTTTCAGAACCACTCTTGTAAACTGTGGATAGGGTTGGAGCAGGCCTTAGTAGGTGCTATTCCTTTGGGATCCCTTATGTGGCTATCTAGACTGAATAGATTGCTGGCTGACTCTTAGCCCAGCTACCTCTCATATACTGAGGATATGGGACTCCCTGGGGGCTCATAAGGATTTATTTGTATCCCACTATAATTCTTTACTATACAACACTCTTATTTCCTCTTGAGCTTACTTCTTTGGTGTACAAGGTTTAAGAAGCTAGAGGACTGGTATGACTGGGACAATTTGTGAATTATGATAATAGATTTGTTCTTTTTGATGTATTACAATGGGAGTTTCAGCTTTCTGAGGAACATCATTTCGCTTATTGTCAAGTTATGCATTTTGGTATTTTTCAGCAGTTTCTGTACTGTTACTTTGAACCTGAATAAAAACCGTAAAACCTTAAACACCTCTTCCTCTGCCATTTGTCATTGGAGAATCCTGCGGGGATAGAAGAAGTTTCCACAGGATTCCCATGGGGATGGAAGAAGTTGCCATGAGATTCCCGCAGGAGTGTAGTCAGAATCTTTGGTGACTCCAGAATGAGGCTTGGAATGCACTGAGAGAGGCAATTGGTGCACCAGAATGAGGCTTGGAATGCCCAGAGAGGCAGCTGGAACACCAGAATAAGGTTAGGAACACTCATTGGTTGGATAGTGAATACCATCCAAAAAAGCCACTGGAGGCTGTTGGTGTCCTGAGGAAACAGAGGGCAAGTAAATAATAGCATTGACTCCTGCAGGTACAGGTGGGGATGGAGGAGATTAATTTTAGGGATGGAATGGATCTGTACTGGCAGGTATGGGTTAGGTTCCATTGGGGGTGGGTGAAATAATCTGTCCCCGTGCAACTCTCTACAGCACTTTGTAAAGTAGAGAGTTGCAACATTGTTGGGGAGCCCATCTCGGCACCCATTTCATGCAGGAAGCCTGATCACAAGCCAAACAAATGTCCTGATCATCTGGAGCTCAGGGCAATATTTTGCTCCCTTGAGTGTTTGCACATCTTCTTCAGGATCAGTTGGTTTTTAATACAGATGGCCCATTGAAGGTGTAAGTTTCTTTCACCTGTTCCTGGAAGCAGCAAAAATGTGGGATTTTGTGATTTCTGATTGCATGAAAATCTAGGTCATTTACATCCTAGGCAGTCGGAACTGAATAGCACACTAGCTCAGTAGAGTTCATCAGCCCCACAAATGGTCTGTTGCAGGAATTTTTTTTTTGAGGGGGGGGGGCTATGTTACACCTCAAATAGACCTGTAAGCCAGCATGGAAAATGCAATGAAAACTTGTTCAGTGTACCCATTGCTGGATTGGCAGGGGAGGGATGCACTGGCTATAAATTGAACTTGATACTCCCCCTTCACATTTATTCTTCCATCTCTCTAATAGCAAAAATAGCCCAGCACAATGATTCTCATGGCATCATACTGGTCTTGGAAAATACAAAAGGAGGAGAAAAGTCTAAAACCTCATGAATGTGTAGGCAACAACCAAGAAGTGAGGCAAAAATTAGGATTTCCGTAGTTTTAAGGAACTCAACACATTTGAGACCCGACATAGCCGTGTTCCGGCGTGTGAGCTTGCCTCAGGGGTCCAATGCTAAATATCGCTGTGCCTGTGTTGAAATAAGACACTTGTATTCTACAAACTAAGACAGCTCTGGCTGTGTTGGGTCTCAAATGTGTTAAATTTGTGACTACATTAAAGACCCTTAAACTTTGGGAATCCTCGTTTTTGCCTCACTTCTTGGTTATCATCATACTGGCCTTGTCAGAACTTGTTCCCTCTTCTCAAAAGACTCTGTTCTTCTTCCGTTCAGACTTCACTTCTTCCCAACTTTGATAAAGCAGAATGAAGACCCCCTTCTACATCCAGATCTGGAATTCCTAGTCCTAATGGTGTGAAAATAGATCAGAGCTTAGTTTTCTGCCCTAGGTCTACTAATGACTATTTCAGATATCTTAGGGATAGCAAGAATACCTTCCACCAGACATACGTACATATTTAAATGGTGACATTTACCATCTGGTGTTTTTATTAACAGTCATGACTGTTTGGTTCCAAACACAATACTACAATACCTTTAGTATCTCTGTCAACTCAGACTGCAAACATCCTCTGAGTACATCTCAGGTCACTCAACCTATATTGCCTTCCTTGCTTCAGGGTCTATTCATTTCCAGATTCATAAAGGGGCTTCAGATCACCAGTGCAGAAGCCTCCTGTGCCATAGGACCTCAGGATTGTACTTGTGTCTTTCATGAACTCACTATTTAGTCCAGGGAATCCACATCTCTCGAGAATTTCACCTGGAGGGTATTCTGTCCATTCACAGTCACTTCACCTAGAAAGCCCAGCATGGTCACTTATGAACAGTACACTCACTTTCATCGTAACACAAAAAGTAGTTCAGTATACTCATCCTAAATTCCTAACACGTGTGTTCTCCTTTCCATGTGTAAAGGAAATATTGCTTCCTATATTTGACCCTAAACTGCACAAGCACCCATATGAGAAGTCTGTTCACACTGTGGACTGTGAAAGGGCTTTTGCTTACTATCTACAACAAAATGAATATATCAGATAGTCTGTCTCCTTCAACCCTAACAGAATTGACATTCTAGTGTGACCTTAGCCAATCGGCTAGTATCCTGTATTCATTTCTGTTGTGAACAGAATGGTGTTCCTCTAGCTATTAAAGTTGTATCTTATCAAATCTGAACCACTGCTGATACTGTATTATTGGAACTCTGCTGCACTGAAGCTATATGCAAGGCAGATACATGATTCTTGACTCATTTGGTGTGAGTGGCTTTGTTTTGCATTGGATCAAGGGCTTCCTGTCTTCCAGGTCCTACCAGGTTAAAGTGCAGTCTACCATCTCTGCTCCCTGGAGAGCCTCCTGTGGGGTGCCTCAGGGCTCACCCCTATCAACTACACTGTTCAACATCATGCTGATTCCACTTGCTACCGCCCTCAGCAACCTTGGCCTAAATCCTTACATTTATGCTGACGATGTCACCATCTCCATCCCTTTCAGTGACACAGTAGCTGAAATCTCAGACCTGATTGCTGCCAGCTTATCTACAATGGATCACTGGGCGAGGGTGTTCCGGTTCAAGTTAAACAAGGACAAAACTCAGTGCCTTGTTCTTCACTCTCCCTATTATTCAGTCCCTACCGCTTCCCTCACTGTAAAAGACCTTAGTATTCCTCTATCTACTAGTCTAAAGCTTCTTGGGGTGACCTTGGATAAGCACCTAACTCTGGAAGCTCAGGTTCGGGCTGTCACTAAGAAAATGTTCAACGCAATGTGGAGGCTCCGGCATGTCCGATATTGCCTAACTATAAATCTGTTTCACACCCTTGTTCATTGGCTGGTGCTCTCTCACCTGGATTACTGCAGCGGGATTTATGCAGGTTGCCTTGGATATCTTTTGAATAGATTCCAGACTGCACAAAACACAGCAGTGAGACTGATCCTGGGAAAACCACGTTTTGAGCATGCTCAACCTCTGCGTTTCCTCCTCCACTGGTTGCCTGTGAGGGAACGTATCTCTTTCAAAATCTGCTCCCTCACCCATAAAATCATATACGGGCAAGCTCCGGAATATATGCTTCGCCTTATAGACCTACCACCTAGAAATGCAGTTGCCACCTCAAGGTCGTATCTCTGCCTGCACTTCCCCAGTTGCAGAGGTGTAAAATGCAAAAAGATCTTTACCTCGTCCTTCCAATACTCCAGTGCCAAGAACTGGAATGTTCTGCCAAAATACTTAAAAACGCAAAATGACCATCAACTGTTCAAGAGGCTGCTGAAAACCCACCTATTTGGACTGGTCTACTCCCCCCACACCCTTACTGATCAATAGTCCCACTTACCCCTGCAGCCGCCTTGCCCCTTCCTTGCCTATCCCTTGTCTCTTACCAGTTTCTCTTATTGTATTGTCACTTTTTTTATATATATATAATTTAGTTAGTGTTCCTATGTTAGCCACATTGTGCCTGCGTGCGTGGGAAAATGTGGGGTAGAAATGTACAATAAATAAATACTTTCACTCAATATTGCTTGGACCAGTCTTTAATCGGGGACAGTGCATTTGGTTGTGTTGTGCTGTCCAGCCAGTGTCTTATTACTTTAGTTATTCTCTCACATTGTATTCATGGTCATTGATGAATTTGCCTGTAACACCAAGTGCTCCTGATTTGGGAGTTTCTCATTTGTGTGTCTGACTCAGTCCTGCTTGTTGATGGAAAAAAGCAGTGTTTCTTATGTGTAGTTTTCCATCAACAGCAAGATCTATCAAGTACACAATTCCTCCAATATCCTTGAGAGTTGCATTCTTTGGAAAACTGACCGAGGAGACTGCTATATGCAGAAGGGATCGTACATGCTCAGACCTGTACATGTAGAACTGAACTCTGGAAGAGCTGTTCTGTCCTATCATTTTCTATAGTGCTACTGTATGTCCTGGTGCCATTAGATAATGCAGCCCACTTGTTTGTTGATCAGTTTTGCTGTCTGCAGAAAACAGCTGTTACAGGTGAGAAATGATGTTTTTATAATGGTACTAGTAAAAAAGGCCCGTTTCTGACACAAATGAAACGGGCGCTAGCAAGGTTTTCCTCGGAGTGTGTATGTTTGGGAGAGTGTATGTGAGAGTGACTGTTTGAGAGTCAGAGTGAAAGTGTGAGTGTGTGAGAGAGAGAGTGAGTGTGGGTGTAAGTGTGTTTGTGACAGAGTGTGTGTGTGAGAATGAGAGTGTGTGCAAGTGTGTATGTGAGACAGTGTGAGAGAGAGTGTGTGTGTGTGGGCGAGAGAGAGAGAGTGTGTGTGAGACACAGATTCTCTGTGAGAGTGAGTGTATGAGACCAAGCGAGTGTGTGAGTGAGTGTGTGGCACATAGAGAGTGAATGTGATACAGTGTGAGATAGAGTGTGTGAGAGTGAGAGTCAGAAAGACATTGTATATGAGAGAGAGAGTGTGAGCCCTGCCCTCCCAATCCATGCCCATCTGTGCCCTGCCCCCTCCATTCATCCTTTTCCAGCAATTCCCCTCTCTCCCTGAGCCCTGCCCTCCCAATCCATGCCCATCCATGTTCCTCTGTCACCTGCCCCCTCCATTCATCCCTATCCAGCAATTCCCATCTGTCCCTGAGGCCTGCCCTGCAATCCATATCCATCCATGCCCATCTGTCCCCTCCATTCATCCCTATCCAGCAATTCCCCTCTCCCTGAGTCCTGCCCTTCCAATCCATGCTCCTCTGTCACCTGGCCCCTCCATTCATCCCTATCCAGCAATTCCCCTCTCTGCCTGAGGCCTGCCCTGCAATCCATATGCATCCATGCCCATCTGTGCCCTCCATTCATCCCTATCCAGCAATTCCCCTCTTCCTGAGTCCTGCCCTTCCAATCCATGCTCCTCTGTCACCTGGCCCCTCCATTCATCCCTATCCAGCAATTCCCCTCTCTGCCTGAGGCCTGCCCTGCAATCCATATGCATCCATGCCCATCTGTGCCCTCCATTCATCCCTATCCAGCAATTCCCATCTGTCCCTGAGGCCTGCCCTGCAATCCATATCCATCCATGCCCATCTGTCCCCTCCATTCATCCCTATCCAGCAATTCCCCTCTCCCTGAGTCCTGCCCTTCCAATCCATGCTCCTCTGTCACCTGGCCCCTCCATTCATCCCTATCCAGCAATTCCCCTCTCTGCCTGAGGCCTGCCCTGCAATCCATATGCATCCATGCCCATCTGTGCCCTCCATTCATCCCTATCCAGCAATTCCCCTCTTCCTGAGTCCTGCCCTTCCAATCCATGCTCCTCTGTCCCCTGGCCCCTCCATTCATCCCTATCCAGCAATTCCCCTCTCTGCCTGAGGCCTGCCCTGCAATCCATATGCATCCATGCCCATCTGTGCCCTCCATTCATCCCTATCCAGCAATTCCCCTCTTCCTGAGTCCTGCCCTTCCAATCCATGCTCCTCTGTCACCTGGCCCCTCCATTCATCCCTATCCAGCAATTCCCCTCTCTGCCTGAGGCCTGCCCTGCAATCCATATGCATCCATGCCCATCTGTGCCCTCCATTCATCCCTATCCAGCAATTCCCCTCTTCCTGACTCCTGCCCTTCCAATCCATGCTCCTTTGTCACCTGGCCCCTCCATTCATCCCTATCCAGCAATTCCCCTCTCTCCTTGAGGCCTGCCCTGCAATCCATATCCATCCATGCCCATCTGTCCCCTGCATTTATCCCTTTCCAGCAATTGCCCTCTCTCCCTGAGCCCTGCCCTCCCAATCCATGCCCATCCATGCTCCTCTGTCCCCTGCCTCCTCCATTCATCCCTTTCCAGCAATTCCCCTCTCTCCCTGAGCCCTCCCCTCCCAATCCATGGCCATCCATGCTCCTCTGTCCCCTGCCGCCTGCATTCATCCTTTTCGAGCAAGTCCCCTCTCTCCCTTCCATGACCCACCCTCGCATCCATGCTACTCTCTCTCCCATGTCCCAGCCTGGCCCGCCCTCTTCTCCCCCCCCCCCCTTCGCATCCATGCTGTCGTTTCTTCCCTGCCCTCCCGCTGCCATTGTTGTACTTTAGTGGCCACCCTCTTCTCTTCCCCCAACATGGTTTTTTTTTTTTTTTTTTTCTTTTTAAATTTACCTCCGTGGCGGTTCCGGCAGCGAAGCGTCAGGGAAGGAGGCGTGCTCCCGACGTCTAGGTTTCCCTTCGCTGTGTTCCGCCTTCTTTTGACGTCATCCTTGACGTCAGAAGAAGGCGGAACACAGCGAAGGGAAGGCTAGACGTCGAGAGCACCGCCTCCTTCCCTGACGCTTCGCTGCTGAGCGATGCGATTGGTTGAGTGTTATTGCTCCGCCCTCGACGTCATCACGTTTGACGCGTGGGCGGGGCAGACACAATGCGATCTCACCCCCTTCACTTAGAATGTTGGCTAACAGAGGCTTCATTAGAATGTTGGAGGTGCGTTTTATATAGAGAGATATTATAGTACTATAGGAGAAAAAAATAACGTGTTTTTTTTTTCATGATAAATAATCTCTGTAAGCTCTTACAGCTCCAGTATACCCAGTGCAAAATAAGACAGCCAATGTAAATTCTCAAATTGGACATATTACAAACACTAAAATGAAAATAAAATGATTTTTTTCTACCTTTGTTGTCTGGTGACTGTTTTTCTTTGCATATTGGTCCCAGTCTGTGATTCTGCTTTCCTTTGTTTTCGCTTAAGTCTTCTGTGCCATTTGTCATTTTTGTCTCGTTTTTCTTTGCTTTCTTCAATATTTTTCAGGCTCTCTCTCTGCCCAGATTTAATTCATTTTTACTATCCATTCTTTAATTTCCTTCATCTACCTGTGGCTTTTCATCTTTTCCTCACCCTTGTTCTCCCCATGCCCCTTCCTCTTATTCTCCAGTCTTTCTCTATTCCCCTTTTCCTTCCAGCAGCTCTGCTTTCTCTCTCCATCCTTCCAGTGTCTCCCCTATTTCTTTCTGCATTCTTCCATCCAGCGTCTTCCCTCTTTCTCTCCCCATCCTTCCGTTTTCCCTCTCTCTCCCCATCCTTCCATGTTTTTCCCTCTCTCCCCATCCTTCCATGTTTTTCCCTCTCTCCCCAATCCTTCCATCTGTGTTTTCCCTCTCTCTCCCCATCCTTCCATCTGTGTTTTCCCCTCTCTCCCCATCCTTCCATCTGTTTTTCCCCTCTCTCCCCATCCTTCCATCTGTTTTCCCTCTCTCTCCCCATCCTTCCATCTGTTTTTCCCCTCTCTCCCCAATCCTTCCCTCTGTTGGTTTCCCTCTCTCTCCCCAATCCTTCCCTCTGTTGGTTTCCCTCTTTCCCTCTCTCCCCAATCCTTCCCTCTCTCCCCAATGCTTCCCTCTGTTGGTTTCCCTCTTTCCCTCTCTCCCCAATCTTTCCCTCTGTTGGTTTCCCTCTTTCTCTCTCTCCCCAATCCTTCCCGCTGTTGGTTTCCCTCTCTCCCCAATCCTTCCCTCTGTTGGTTTCCCTCTTTCTCTCCCCAATCCTCCCCCCCTCCCCGCGACACTCCGGGCGAGTCCTGCACTTAGGTTTTTTTTTTTTAAGACTCAGAACGTGCGAACGATGCAGCCGGCAGCGATTGAAAGAGGCTGTCTGGGCTGGCGTCTGCGTCGGAGCTTCCCTCACCCTCTGCAAGTCCCGCCTTCGTTGTTACAACTTCCTGTTTCGCGGGACTCGCAGAGGGTGAGGGAAGCTCCGACGCAGACGCCTGCCCAGACAGCCTCTTTCAATCGCTGCCGGCTGCATCGTTCGCGCGTTGTGAGTGTTAAAAAAAAAAAACTAAGTGCAGGACTCGGCCGGAGTGTCGCGGGGGGGGGGGGGGGGGCATGGGGCGGGCAAAAAAAGGTGCAGATGCATTGGGGGGGGGAGTTTTGTTTAGTGTTTGTATCGGAAGGGGGGGTGCTGAGTTGCATGAATTCCTAGGCAGGGGGAGGAGTAGGGAAACACGCTACGCGTGTTTCCCTACTCCTCCCCCTTTCCTTGTTTTTTTGTGGAGCAGCTGTGCTGGCGACGTCATCCTTGGCTTCACCCAACTCAGCCAATCAGTCATCCTTGGCTTCGCCCAACTCAGCCAATCAGACGTGCTGCACGGTCTGTGAGTGTCATTGCTCCGCCCATGAGGTCATCACGTTTGACGTGTGGGCGGGGCAGACAGTCATGGATGAAAAATTGATCTCTGGCGCCTCACATTTAGAACGTTGGAAAAGTGAGGCTTCAGAACGTTGGTGGTGCGTTTTATATAGAGAGATGGGGCGTGGCTGAGGGCGGACCTATGAGTGAGGGTGAGTGTTCCTGATACCCTAGCCTACCAAGAGTCCTACCAAGAGTGCAGGAGTTCAGTGCTTTAGTGCTTTACTGCCACGGAGTGAGATTCAGAATGTTTGAGGTGGGTTTTATTTATATAGATAAAGTTGTAGCAGGATTTGCTTCCCACAGCAGAACACAGAAGTACTTAGGACCTCCAAGTTCCTATCCAGATGCAGCTTTTTGTCATACATAAACTCATGCAGAATGCTTAAATTGTGTGCTGTGCACTAGAAATTTCACTTGTGAGCTGGAACTTTAGGCTTGGAAACTACTCTGACTTGCCAGTTTTCAACATTGTACTTGTTTGTGTGGCCTATAAAACAGGTGAAAGCCACTGGAGTTAGTAGAGCACACGCCAAATTCAAGGTAAGGTTTTAAGTCTCAAGTCCAACAAAAATTAGCAGCAGTAGATTTGTAATACAGCAGATACCTTTGTATAGGGTGCCTAGTTCAGCAGGTGGACATTTAGGTCTGTGTTCATACTGGAATGTGGATTCTTTTTATAAAATATGTATAATACCACTGAAAGTACATATGGATTTGGTAGCACACAGAAGAAGAAAACATTTGGAAAAGAGTGGCATTCTTTGCATGCATAAATAGCTCTATTCAAACATGTAAGCAGTGGTGAGTTCAATAAAACTGCACATCTGAGCGGAGCCAAGTGTCAAAGCTGAAATGTTTGGTATTTCAAGGTATTTTTAAACTTCTGAGAGGAATGTGTTACATGATGACAGATGAAATCAATCAATTCTCGAGTGAAAACTTGAGAATTGTTTACAGTAGTGGGACACATTTTTTGCAAAGACTGAATTTTAACCAAATCTCTTTTCTCCTTTAGTTCAGCAGGTTATTGAAACTCACCTGCTGAAGCTCCTACATAGTATCAAGGAATAGCCAGCTGGTCTTCAGAAAGAAGAAAGTTTCACATCTGCTGGGTCAGACTGATTGGTTTAGCCATCAGAAGCAGCAATACAGCACTGTCACTTCACTGCAGCGCTTACTGTCCCAGTGCATTTTCATTCATTGTGTTCTCACTCTTTGGCTCCTCTTGTTGGGGGGATTTTATAACTTCCTGCACTGGTAAAAAGTGTATGTGGGCTTTCACTTTGAAAATTAGCCCAGGAAACGGAGATAGAGACACATGTATGCCTACTAATTTGAGCAGATATTTTTTTCAATAAGTGCATACATTTGAAAATTCAAAAGTATGTACATAGTTCCAAACATCCCATCCACAGGAATGCCTAGAGCAGATGGAAATGCATGTGCGATGGCACTACATG
The DNA here is from genome assembly GCF_901765095.1 of Microcaecilia unicolor. Classification (NCBI taxonomy): domain Eukaryota; kingdom Metazoa; phylum Chordata; class Amphibia; order Gymnophiona; family Siphonopidae; genus Microcaecilia; species Microcaecilia unicolor. Next base: position 126,259,602 of record NC_044032.1, read on the forward strand.
TGTATTTTTACCCATACCTAGGATGGGAAGTTTCTATAAAAGCCTATTTCCATGAGTTAAAGCACTGTTTCACCCCACAGAAATGGCTTTGAAAATATATCCTCTGTGTCTTCCCGTTTACTTTTGTAAATATGTTTTATTATGGGTCTTCAAATAGAAGTTAATACGGTATGTGTGAGAGGCTTCCCTAGAGGCCAGTATTGTGCATATTATTGCTAGAAGAGAGTAAGTTATTAAGCAGTGTGGAGGAGATGTGGCGTCTGCTTCAAGCACTGAATTTCCAAGGCACTGAGGCTTTCCAAAGGGATTGGGGCGTTTGTTATACTGCCCAGTTCTGCAGGCTATCTTACAGTGTACCTGCAGTGTCCCCCAGAGCCAGGTCCTTACAATACACATGAGACATTGTAAAGACATAAATACTTGGAGGAGTAGCCACTGGTTAGTGCAGTGGCCTGAGAACCAGGGCAACCAAGTTCAGTTCCCACTGCAGCTTCTTGTGACTCTAGGCAAGTCGCTTTAACCCTCCATTGCTCCAGGTACAAAATAAGTACCTGTGTATAATATGTAAACCTGTTTGATTGTAACCACAGAGAGGCAGTATGCCAAATCCCTTTCCCTTGATATGGGAAGCATCTTTTTATGTCTGTGTCATATAGATCAGCTGCCACACTTTCTAATCTAGAAGTTTGTCAAGATTCTAAGCAGTGTAATTGTCAAGTATTGCATCATGTTTGACTTTAAAGGAGCATTTGTATTAGCCTTGTTGCAGCTATTATTAGGAAGCCACAAGCAGTATGATTATGCGGCTCATTTCAAAGAACATAGACTTACAAAGTTGAAATTTGTAAATCTATGTTCTTTGAAAATGAGTCTCTCTGTAACTTTGGGGCTCATTTTTGAAAGAAAAACATCTAAAAAGTGGCATGTGTGTCCAAATTGGTAATTTTTGAAACCCTTTTGCTGATGTTTCTCTATTCAGTTTGTCTGCAGTGCGTCCAGATCTCAAGGGAGCATGTCAGGGACATGTTAAAGGTAGGACTTGGGTGTTCCTATGACCTGGACGTTTTTCAGCCATAATGGAACAAAATGAAAATGTCCAGGACAAACCAAGATCTTTTCAGCTAGACCTGTTTTTTTTAAGCAGCATAAGGATCTTACCAGGTACTTGTGACCTGGATTGGCCACTGTTGCAATCAGAATACTGGGCTTCATGGACATTCAGTCTGTCCCCGTATGGCAATTCTTATGTTTTTAATAATGACTAAGCCACAAAAAAGTGCCCTAAATGACCAGATGACCACTGGAGAAATAAAGGAATGACCCCCAATTCCCCTAGTGGTCACTGGCCCCTCCCACCCCCTAAAGATGTAAAAGAAACAGTACATTCCAGTCTCTATGACAGCCTCAGCTGTTGTAGCCAGTCCTATTAGAGCAGCAAGCAGGTTCCTGGAGTAGCCTAGTGGTTGGTACAGTGCACTATGGAGACGAGGACCCAGGCCCACAATCCACTCTGTTACACTTGTGGTGGAAAGTGTGAGCCCTGCAAAATACACCAAAAACCTACTGTGCCCACATGTAGTTGATAGCTGCAGCCATAAGGGCTGTTGTAGTGGTGTACAGTTGGTTTTTGGTGGGTCTTGGAGGGCTCACTATAGAATATAAGGGAGCAACAGTGAGATGTGTATCTGGGAACTTTTAGGTGAAGTCTAGTTCAATGCCACTTAATGGTGCCCCACTGCTCTGCTGGGATGTCTGTGTGGCCAGTCTATAAAGAATGCTGGCTCCTCCCCAATGGCTTGATATTGTGCGTTTTTCACTTGGACTTTTTTATTTTTATTTTGGAAATGGACCAGAAAGATAAACGTACAAAGCACAAAAAAAGAAATCTAGCAAGTGGCCATTTTTAGAAAAAAAAATGTTTTGCTGTTTCCAAAATGGCTATATTTGCTATTCGGATTCTGGGCATTTTGAGAAAAATGTCCAAAGTCTGTCTTAGATGTCATTATCAAAAATGCTCCTCTTTGTAAGTCTATGTGCTTTGAAAATCAGACCTATATGTAGTAACGTTGAGGTCTTGCAGTGATTCTGTCCTCCCAGTTTAGATATGTTCTCAGGTTTGCTTGTCAACATTTTTTTATTTCTTAGGAGTTTATACAAAAATTGTGTGTGGTGAAAACTGCAGATGCATTGCAGTAAGATGTTGGCTTATTCTGTTTATTGCATATGTAAATAAAAAGATTTGAACTGAAAACTATAGTTTGAACTGAAGTAGTTCTTTTTAAATTCAGGATATGAATAAATCTTGTTTTGACTGATATCGCTTCCATTTTCCTCTTTCTTTTATGGTTTATTTTTGTTTGATATAACATCTATGTAATAAACTTTAGCTAAGTAGTATACAGTTAAAAAATAAATTGTGGGCATATCACTGGGGCAAGACACAAAAGGAGACAATAAGCAATAAAGCAGTGCTTCTAAACCTAGTCCGCAAGGCCCACCCAGCCAGTCAGGATATCTGCAACACATATGCATGAAATAGATTTGCATACCAAGGAGAGAGGTGTGGTAGTCGTGTTAGTCCACTCTTAAAGGTTATCAATAGAAATCAAACAAAATAAAACATGGAAAAGAAAATAAGATGATACCTTTTTTATTGGACATAACTTAATACATTTCTTGATTAGCTTTCGAAGGTTGCCCTTCTTCATCAGATCGGAAATAAGCAAATATGGTAGCAGATAGTATATATAAGTGAAACATCCAAGCATTTCTTTTGACAGGGTGGGAGGGTGGGAGTGGGTAGGAGGTATGCATGGAGACATCAAAGCATTTCATTGATAGTCTAACAGGATGGGTGCGGGTAGGTGAGAGGAGGGTGATAAACAGAGAAATACAACTTTATGGTTTATAATGGGCTAGAAAACCCAGATCCTTGTTAAGTCCTGTCTGTTGGGTGTCAAAATATTCAATCATTCTGACTTCAAAGGTCTTGCATTCCTATATTGTTTTAAAGTTACCTTTCAGGATTCTTACTATGAAATCACTGGTACAGTGTTCTGGTCTTGTAAAGTGCTGGCCCACAGGGGTGGGAACCTGACTGGCACCGGCTTTCTTCATGTGATGTCTATGTAGATTAAATCTTGTCTTAAGCATCTGGCCTGTTTCTCCAATATAGCATCCTTCGTTACATTTTTTACACTGAATGATATATACCACATTAGAAGATGAGCATGTGAAAGATTCCTTTATGTTGAATATTTTTCCTTTGTGAATGACTGGGGTCCTGTGAAATGTTTTGGCATAGCTTGCAGCTGGATATATTACAGGGAAATGTGCCCTTCTCTTCCTTTTCAGTCTGTGTTGGGAGTTTTATCCCATGACTCTTCAATTTTCTTTGGAATCTTTCATAAGGTACTTTGTCAAAGGCCTTTTGAAAATCCAGATATGGAATAGCAACCGACTCACCTTTATCCACATGTTTTTTCACCCCTTCAAAGAAATGTAGTAGATTGGTGAGGCAAGATTTCCCTTCAATAAATCCATGTTGGCTTTGTCTCATTAATCTATGCTTTTGAATATGCTTTGTAATTTTGTTCTTCAGAATAGTCTCTACCATTTTGCGCGGTACCAACATCAGGCTCACCAGTCTATAATTTCCCAGATCACCTCTGGAACCTTTTTTAAAAAATTTGCGTTACGTTGGCCACCCTCCAATCTTTTGGTACCATGCTTGATTTTAAAGATAAATTACATACCCTGTTTCCCCGAAAATAAGACATTGTCTTATATTAATTTTTGCTCCCAAAGCTGCCTAGGTCATATTTTCAGGGGATGTCTTATTTTTCCATGAAGAAGAATTCACATTTATTGTTGAACAAAAAAAATGAACATTTATTATATACTGTACAGTAGTTGTCCCACACACTAACGATCTCCCACAGCAGTTCCTGGACCACTTGTACAGCAGGGACGGTATTGCAGCTTCCGGCCACCAGGGGGAGCTCATCAGCAGACTCGCACAGCAGGGACAGCGTACGGTATGGTGGCAGGCGATGGGATAACGGCAGACTGTGTGCAGTTCTACATCTGGCGGTAGGGGATGGCGGCAGGCGACGGGCCTCTTGATGCCTTGCTTGCACATTTACAAGTGACGGCCGCAGAAGGGAACATCGGGGTTGGCAGCAGGTGATGGTCTTCATGTCCTGCATGCAGCTGCTCTGCAACGGACGGTGAAGGTAGGGGACAACGGCGGTGGGCTAAAAAGAATCACAGCTGCAGGCTCTGGTGTTCTGTTCGGCGGGCATGCTTCCAAACAAAAACTTTGCTAGGTCTTACTTTTGGGGGAGGCCTTATATTTAGCAATTCAGCAAAACCTCTACTAGGTCTTATTTTCAGGGGATGTCTTATTTTCGGGGAAACACGGTATTACTAACAATGGGAAGGGAAATGGGACTTGATATATCGCCTTTCTGAGGTTTTTGCAACTACATTCAAAGCAGTTTACATATATTCAGGTACTTATTTTGTACCAGGGGCAATGGAGGGTTAAGTGACTTGCCCAGAGTCACAAGGAGCTGCAGTGGAAATTGAACTTAATAGTTCTGCAAGTTCATTTTTCAATTCTATCAGTTTTCTGGGATGAATACAACCCGGTCCAGGCCATTTGCTACTCTTCAATTTGTCAAATTGTGTCATTACATCTTCCAGGTTTATAGAGATTTCATTCAGTTTCTCTGACTCATCAACTTTGAATACCATTTCTGTCACCAGTATCTCTCCCAAATCTTCCTCAGTGAAGACCAAAGCAAAGAATTTATTTAATCTCTCCGCTATGGCTTTATCATACCTGATGGCCCCTTTTACCCCTCAGTCATCTAGCGGTCCAACTGTTTCTTTTGCTGGCTTCATGCTTTTATGTTTAAATCATTTTTATTGGTTGTAACAGACAAATAAAACAGTTCTTTGTCAAAAATAAAATTTATACATAAAATTGTCAACCAACAGGCTGAACCAGCCTATCAAGTTACAGTATAATATTTACATTTTCTCCCCTTCCTTCCCCACCTAGTAACCCTTGGTGCTCCCTATGGCTTATCACGTTCCAGTATTACAAGTATAACAAAAAACAACAATTGACAAACATCTGGCTAGATTATTCCAGAATAAACTCCTTTAATCGGCTTTGGTTTGTGTGAGTTATTTAATTGTGTTAAACCTGGGAGTATCCTTCCCTACCCCCCTGCCTTACCCCTCCCTCCCTTTGCCCTACTCCCCCCCCCCCCACCTTTGCTCCATTACAAAGTCAACTATGATTGTAATTCAGTTCTCACACAGGTCAGTATCTAAGGCAGTGGTATCTCTCATTGCACCCTGCTTGCCCATCCATCAATAGATCTATACTGCCATCAACAGCCCCTCTATTTATTGACTGGGCCTAGAAAGCACAGGGGAAGCTTCAAAAATTCAGCAGTAAGCTTCGTGCCTTAGTCGGAAGAGTAATCCAAAGCATTTCCCACTGTGCCCTGAACCTGAGACCTGCGGGGCTTTCCAAATCAGTCACCCCACACCTGTCTATTCTCATTTGTCGTACCATCTGTGCGCGCCATATCTGTAAAGGGGGTGTTTCTTTTGCCCTCCAGAATTGCAGAATTGTGGTTATTCCAAAATATATAGCCATCTTGGCAAATGCCTTAAAGCCCTCTGGGGGCTCTGTAGTAAATTTAAAGCGGTTGAATAAAATTAGGGGATCACAGATGAGGGCACAATTCCATAATTGGTCTATTCCCGCTATAATCTGCCTCCAGAACCGCCCCACATTGGGACAACCCCAGAACATATGCCCCAGAGAGGCCGCCCTTGGCTACATTTGGGGCAGGTTCCTTCGGCAGTAAACCCCGCTCTCTGTGCTCTGTGAGGAGATATGTGTGTTCTCAACAGCCATCTATATAATCTCTCTCTCTGGGGTATGGAGAGTCGTTGTTTATAAATGGATTTCAAATATGATCTACATTCTTCCTCTGTGAGTGCACAGCCCAAATCCCTTGACCATTCCCGTGCAATCTGTCGGAAGTCTAGTTCTGCTGTTGTGTCCTTCAGTTGCCGATGATGGAATCTCAATGGTATTGAGAGCTGAGCTCCCAAAGTAAACTCCTCAGAGAGAACCTCCACCACATCCTCTGTGAGGTCGGTCCACCCTAGGGAAGCAACATAGTGGCTCAGCTGATGATATGCGAATTGGTATGTCGGGGGGATCCCATACCGGGTCTGAAGCTCTAGGTATGAGAGGATTCGTCCCTGTTCTGTGACTATGTGCGCCAGGTATACTATCCCCTTCTGTGCCCATTTGTTAAATATGCTAACCCCTTGGCCTGGCGGGAACGCCGGATTATCACATATTGACAGCCATGGGGATGTACGGGCAGAAAAATGATAACGTCTACACACCCACCTCCACGTCTCCCTAAGAGATTTCAAAAGGGGATGTCTTCGGAATGCTGCAATGGGGAGGGACGTCCCAGAGTGGAGCAGGTGACTAAAGTACGTGTCTGGGAACAACGACGTCTCCACTGACGTAATAGAAAAATCAGACGTCCCTCGATACCAATCATTTATGTGTCTCATGGAACTTGCGATTGCCAGAAATTTGATATTTATGAGTCCCATGCCTCCCCCCTCCCTTGGGGCCGTCATCAAATAATAAGGAATTCTAGGTTTCTTCCCCTGCCACAGGTACTTTTGTATTAGGCGCTGTAAGAGCTTTTCATCTTTGCGTTTCAAAAACAATGGTAATTGTTGAAAAACATATAACCATTTGGGGGCAACCATCATATTAAACAGCGCTATTCTACCCCAGATTGTAAGTGGCAGCTCCCTCCACATAGACAGCTTATTTCTAGTCATCTCAATCAGTGGGCCTATATTCTCTCTGTACATGGAGGCCCCATCTCTAGTTATGTACACTCCTAAGTATTTCATTTTTGTTGTCTCCCATCTGAGTAGAGCCTCTCCTTGCCAGCATAATTTAATGTCACTATCCATAGACATCGCACAGGACTTAAAGAGGTTAAGGCCAAACCCTGATAGCTGCCCATACTCCCTAATCAATGCTAGGGCGGTCTTAAAGGACTCCTGCGGGTTAGTTAAAACCAGGAGAACGTCATCGGCGTAAGCCAAAGCTCGGACCTCCTGTTCCCCCAATCGTACCCCCCCAATTCCCGGATCTGAGTTTAGAAGACGCAATAATGGTTCTAGTGTAAGATCGAACAAAAGTGGGGATAAGGGGCAGCCTTGACGCGTTCCCCTGCCTATCTGAAACCTTTTCGAAATCCCCCCATTTGCTGTGACATAAGCTTCCAGACCAGAATATAGAGCCCCAATTGCTTGCCTCATTTCTGCAGGGATTCCTATCCAATCTAGCATATGAAACAAGAAGGTCCACTCGACCCTATCAAAAGCCTTCGTGGCATGAAGGCTTACCAACATCCCGGGGATTTCCTCATGTCGGCACTTTGCCATTGTCAGTAAGACTCTCCGAATATGTGATACCAAGTGCCTTTTGGGGATAAATCCCACTTGTGTAGGCTCAATCACACTCGGTAGACATGCGTTGAGCCGAATGGCCAGGATCTTCGCTAACAATTTGATATCGACATTAATCAGCGAGATAGGCCTATAAGATTCGGACTCCTCCCCACATTTTCACGGCTTCAACAATAGTGATATGCAAGCAGTATTTTCATGTAGTGGGAATCTCCCTTCCCATATTACTGCCTGGTGATATTCAAATAGTGGGCCTAGCAACTGGGGCTGAAGCAGTTTGTAAAATTCTCCCGAGTACCCATCCACCCCGGGAGCTAAGAAAGACTTTAGTCCTTTTATTGCTTCAGACAGCTCCTTAGGATGAATAGGGGCCTCTAGGCATGCTATCTCTGACTCTCCCAATTTTGGCATTTTTGCCCTACCGAGAAAGTCACTCATATGGGCCTCCGTGGCAGGCCGATTGGCCCTGTAAAGGCGACTAAAATGATCCTGTAATATCTGAAGGATCCTGCCTGGATCATTAGTAAGGCCTCCCGTCTTTTCCTTTAGAGCCGATATAGCTCTATTTCCTTCCCTTTTCCGAACTAGCCGGGCCAACATACCCCCTGCTCTGTTTCCAAAGCGATGAAACTTATATTTTTGAAAGGTTCTGTTCTTTAGCATTCTTTCGTGCAATAGGGAGTTTACAGCAGCCTGTATAGACAGATAGGCCTCTCTATTAGCCAAGGACTGCCGCTCGGTATATTGACGTCTAGCATTCCGCAGCCGCCTGTTCAGCCGCAAAAGGCTAGCCGCATGCTTTTTCCGTTTGTTTGCTACATATGCTATTAGATCCCCCCGCAACACCGCTCTGCCAGCGCACCAAAATAGTTGTGGGTTCGATTTGTGTTCTTTATTAAACAATTCATATTCTTCCCACTTTTTTACTAAAAATTTTTGAAAAGATTTATCCTTTACCAGATGGCCAGGGAACCTCCACCGCCTGGCCGGCTGAAAGCCACCTGGGGCCTCCAGCTCCAACCAGACGGGGCTATGGTCAGATATCACAACTTCCTCGATTTTCGTGTCGCGGACACAATGGAACAAGGCTGCTGAAATAAATATGTAGTCTAATCTTCCCCATGTCCCGTGGGCCCTGGACCGATGTGTATAATCTCTTTGATCAGGGTGTAAATTCCGCCATGCATCCACTACAGAGAGGGAGGTGGCGAACTCATTTAGCATCTGTGACCCCCTCCGACCCTCCATTCCTCTGCCGCCCTCCCCAGAATAATCCATCTTAGGGTCTAGTGATATATTCATGTCCCCTGTTATGATCAAATGTTTGTCTTCATATGGCAGCAGCCGTCTCAACAACCCTGGGAAGAATGAGCTATCAGGAGGAGTGGGAGCATAAACATTCAGCAAGTATAATTCCTTCCCTTGTAGCCATAACTTAACCAAAAGGAATCGCCCCTTGGGATCTTGGAGGATCATTTCTACCTTACAGGCCAGTCGGCGGTGTATACATATTGCCACTCCTCCTCTCCGCCCATCTGGGGATGCATATATCACCTGTCCTACCCATCCCTGTTTGAGTTTTCCATGTTCTGCTGCCGTCTACTTTGTTTCCTGTAAACACGCTATATCTACATTGAGGTGTTTTAAATGTGCCAGTATCTTTTTCCTTTTAATGGGAGACGTGATGCCCCCCACATTCCAAGTGACTAATTTACAGTGTGTAGTCGTGCGGGTTTGCTATCTTCCAGTATTTAAACGCTGAGAACTCAGCCCCTGGGTCCCAGCCCTTCCCCAGTAGCTGTCTACATAGTCCTTTCTCTATCATTCCCGCCATCATGGGCATGCAATTCCAGTGTGTTTCTTCCTTTTGCTTGGCCTGTGTGTAAGACCCTATCCTTATAGCTCTGGAGCACCCTCCCTCCCTTAGACATTGATTCTTTCCAAATCTCCATCTTCCCCTCCCTTTACCCTTCCCGTTACCTAGGCCCCCCTCCCTTCCAACCCTAACCATTACTTCTCTTCTTCCAGGTGACATGTTACCGCTACTAGGTTCCCCCTCCCTTCAGCTCTCCCCCCCGGCCCCAGCGGAAGCTCCCCCCCCCCTTTTTGATATCAAGTCAGATCCAAGATGACCCTTAAGTATGCCAACTCCCTCCACACAATTCTTATTAATGAAACATATAACATATTAGTACTTTATCTATATTGCACCAACAAATGCCTTACATAACCTTAGTAGATCACACCATCGTCTCTTTCTCTTATACTTGAGCCTGTTGTGTGAACCTTCAACAGGAGTCCTCTGGTCTTAAAGTCAGGTTGGTGCAGCGTCTGGCGCCTGTAGTTCAACGTCTATAAACTGTTGGGCCGCTTGGACTGAGTGGAAGGAACGCCATCTATTTTCGTGCTGGATCTTCAAAACAGCTGGGTAGAGCAGCAAAAATCTTGTTTTTCTGTTGACCAATGTTGTGCAAAGCGGGTGAAATCTGCGCCGTTGTTCTTGTACTCCTGCTGAGTAATCTTGGAAGATTTTTATCTGGGCTCCGTCATATCTCAAAGTGTCTCTTTTTAAACGGAAGCCCCTCATAATTTCTTCTTTATGCAGGTAGTTATGAACTTTAATTATCACCAATCTGGGCCTTTGTTGTCCCTGTTGCCACCGGCCCAGCCTGTGAGCCCTTTCTATGCACAATTCTCCATAGCTATCAGACAGAGCTAGTTCTTTTTTAAGCCATTGCTCCAACACGTGCCCCAGTGATTTCTCTGGGATTGCCTCTGGTAGGCCAACAATTCGCAAATTGCATCTTCTAGCTCTATTCTCCATGTCTTCAATTTTATCTTGTTGTGCCTTGAGTTGATCCATCATCCGGGTAACATCCTGGGTGTTCTGCGCCCTGGTATCTTCCAAAACTGAGATTCTGCTTTCCGCTTCCCCCAGTCTCTTCACTGTATCTGTCATGGTAGCTTCCATGCTGCTCATTTGACGTTCTAGCAAGTCAAATCTTGGGTTAAGTACAGCACTTACTGCCATAGTGATCTGAGCCAGTTGTTTTTCAGAAAAATCTCCAAGCTTTTCAAGCTTTCCTTCTGCCATTTGTGCACCTGTGGGTGAAGGAGTGCCCTTCCCCTTATCGTATTTGGTGCCGCTTCGAGTTGTACCGGCAGACTTAGGCCTCAGATATTGCTCCATACAGTCTGTGTTTCGCCCTGTGCTGTGCTTTGCGCACCAACTTAGTGGTGTTGGCACCCTTATATAAGAATATCGGAGGAACAGAATTTCCTGCAATCAATATGCACTGCTACATTTACTTCCTATGATAGTTTAATTATTATGAGCCGGGCCACACTCTCCTTGATTCATTTCTTTGTCTAGACTGTATAATAATGTCGACCTTGGCACAATTCCTCTCCTCTATTAGCAGTTATCTTAACTAGAAAGTTCAAGGGGACTGCTGCAGCAAATTTCTTGGTTTACATGAGTCACCAGTGCTTCGCTTGTCTTTCAATTACAGTAGGTTTAGCTTGCTTTTCCCTCCCGGCTATGGGGGTTGTTATAGACCGGGCTAGCACCCTCTTCGAGGCGGGGGGAGGAGCAGTCGGGAGGAACTATTGCCCAATCACTTCTGCTGTTATCGCCCTTCCTTGTTCTGGGCCCCGCTCCTTATCCTACCGCCACTTGCCGCTTACCCCTGCTGCCGACCTTCCCCTGCCCGTTCCGGGATTCTTCCGGCCACCATCTTGGATCGCGGCGCACGCGGTTCAATAATCTTCGGCTACCGCTCTACGCGGTGCATCGGCAAGGACCCTCCGTTGTCTTTTTGCTCTCGGGGCCTTTAGGCAGCGCTAGTTGCCGCGGGGGAGTCCCAGCAGACGGGGGAGATGGAAGTCCCTCGTGCGGTGTTGCGGAGCCCTCTAATCAGCGGCCATCTTCCCGCTCGGCTCCACCGGAAGTCCGGCTTCATGCTTTTAATATACCTAAAGAAATTTTTACTAAGTGTTTTTTGCCTCCAAAGCAATCTTTTTTTTTTTTTTTTTTTCAAAGCCCTCTTTGCCTTCTTTATCAGTGCTTTGCATTTGACTTGCCATTCCTTTTGCTGTTTCTTATTATTTTCAGTCGGATCCTCCTTCCATTTTCTGAAGGATTTTCTTTTGGCTGTAATAGCTTCCTTCACCTCACCTTTTAACCATGCTGGCTGTCACTTACATAGCAACATAGTAGATGACGGCAGAAAAAGACCTGCATGGTCCATCCAGTCTGCCCAACAAGATAAACTCATATGTGCTACTTTTTGTGTATACCTTATCTTGATTTGTACCTGTCCTTTTCAGGGCACAGACCGTGTAAGTCTGCCCTGCCTCCCACCACCGGCTCTGGCACAGACCGTATAAGTCTGCCCAGCACTATCCCCGCCTCCCGCCACCGGCTGTGCCACCCAATCTTGGCTAAGCTCCTTAGGATCTATTCCTTCTGAACAGGATGCCTTTATGTTTATCCCACGCATGCTTGAATTCTGTTACCGTTTTCATTTCCACCACCTCCTGCGGGAGGGCATTCCAAGCATCCACTACTTTATCTGTGAAAAAATACTTCCTGACATTTTTCTTGAGTCTGCCCCCCCTTCAATCTCATTTCATGTCCTCTCATTCTACCTCCTTCGCATCTCCGGAAAGGTTCGTTTGCGGATTAATACTTTTCAAATATTTGAACATCTGTATCATATCACCCCTGTTTCTCCTTTCTTCCAGAGTATACATGTTCAGGTCATCAAGTCTCTCCTCATACGTCTTGTAACGCAAATCCCTTACCATTCTCGTAGCTTTTCTTTGCACTGCTTCAATTCTTTTTACATCCTTCGCAAGGTACGGCCTCCAAAACTGAACACAATACTCCAGGTGGGGCCTCACCAACGACTTATACAAGGGCATCAACACCCCCTTTCTTCTGCTTGTCACACCTTTCTCTATACAGCCTAACAACCTTCTAGCTACGGCCACCGCCTTGTCACACTGTTTAGTCGCCTTCAGATCCTCAGATACTATCACCCCAAGATCCCTCTTCCCGTCCGTTCCTATCAGACTCTCCCCGCCTAACACATATGTCTCCCGAGGATTTCTATTCCCTAAGTGCATCACTTTGCATTTCTTCGCGTTGAATTTTAATTGCCAAACCTTAGACCATTCTTCTATCTTCCTCAGATCCTTTTTCATGTTTTCCATTCCCTCCCGGGTGTCCACTCTATTACAGATCTTAGTATCATCCGCAAATAGGCAAACTTTACCTTCTAACCCTTCGGCAATGTCACTCACAAATATATTGAACTGCTGCCCAGGTGGGCACCCACTCGGATATTTGACACGCTATCCCTATTCGTGAGCACCAGATCCAGCGTCGCTCCCTCCCTCGTGGGTTCCGTCACCATTTGTCTGAGCAAACCGCTTTGGAAAGCATCCACGATCTCTCTACTTCTTTCCGATTCCGTAGACGGAACCTTCCAATCTACATCCGGCAGATTGAAATCTCCCAGCAACAGCACCTCTCTCTTAATTTGTTGTACCAACTTCCTTTGGTATGTTTAACCGTCTTGAATCCACCTTTATTAGTGGACTATTGTATCCAGTTGGGTAAAATCTCTTTATCTTTTTAATTTGAAATGCTGTAGAAATGTTTAGTACTAGTAGTTTTCTTATATGCTGGTGTATCTTCTCAAAGATTTATTCTTTGTATGTATGTTAAAATATATAAATAAAGAATTAAAAAAAATAACCTTTATAGAATAAGGCCCTAAGTGACTGGGTCAGAAACTGGTTGAGTGGGAGTGAACAAAGGGTAATGGAATACGGAACCGGCTCCCACTTAAAGAACGCATCACATTCAAAATATGTACACTAGTTCACAAAATCATTCACGGAGATGCCCCAGCCTACATGTCAGACCTGATAGACTTACCACCCAGGAACACTAAAAAATCATCCCGTACATTCCTCAATCTTCACTTCCCCCAACTGTAAAGGTCTAAAATACGAACTAACTAACTTCCGCGAACTACTGAAGACCCATCTCTTTAACAAGGCATACCACAAAGATCAACAAATGTGAACTCCTACACGTACATCCAGAATTGCCTTACGATATTTGCTTGTTATACAACCATGACGATTTATCATTATCATGTTACCCAAGATCCTTATGCAATACTAAATGTCTATTTTCTTATATATTTCCACTATTCATGATGTATTGTAAGCCACATTGAGCCTGCAAAGAGGTGGGAAAATGTGGGATACAAATGCAATAAATAAACTCACTTTCAGAAAAAGGGAGTTACCAGCGATATGTGCTTTGTTTGGTTCTTTTCAACATTTTAAAAGAAATATCAGGAAAGGCTTTCCTCTCTATGGATTTTACCAGACTCTGCAAATCTGTAACAGTGTAGGTAGTCTGGAAGGAGTGAATAATGTGACCTGTCACCCTCAGGCAAGCTAGAGTATTCCTGTTCCTGTCATGGCCTCTGGGGTAGCTTTTGACAAAGATGATATTGTGGGGGGGGGCTACTTTCTTTTCCATAATCTCATCCTTTTACCCGGCAACTGGGCAATAGCTAATCCCACAATAAAGACAACATAAGTTTAACCATACTGGGTCAGACCAGTGGTCCATGCAGTCCAGTATCCAGGTCACAAGTACCTGGCAGAAACCCAAATAGTAGCAGCATTTTATACTACCAATCCAGGAGCAAGCAGTGGCTTCCCCATGTCTATGGGGAATAGCAGACTATAGACTTTACCTCCAAGAACTTGGCCAAACTTTTTTTTTTAACCTAGATAAGCTAACTGCTGTTACCACATCCTCTGGCACCAAGTTCCAGAGCTTAACTATTTGTTGAGTGAAAAAATATTTCCTCCTATTTGTTTTAATAGTATTTCCATGTAACTTCATTGAGTGTTCCCTAGTCTTTGTACTTTTTGAAAGAGTTAAACACTACTCAGGATTTTGTAGACCTCAATCATATCCCTCCTCAGCCATCTCTTTTCCAAGCTGGAGAGCCCTACATAATAACATGAGAATAGCCACACTGGATCAGACCAATGATCCATCTAGCCCAGTATTCCTGCTTCCAACAGTGGCCAATCCAGGTCACAAGTACCTGGCAGAGACCCAATTAGTAGGAACATTCCATGCTACCAGTCCCAGAGCAAGCAGTGGCTTCCCCCATGTCCAGCTCAATAACAGACTATGGACCTTTCCTCCAGGAACTTGTCCAAACTTGTTTTAAACCCAGATATGCTAACCTCTGTTACCATATCCTCTGGCAGCAATTTCTAGAGCTTAACTATTCTTTGAGTGAAAACATATTTCCTCCTATTTGTAATTTCTGTCCTTTCAGAAATATCTGGACCACTCTTAACTGAGATAGTATGTATATTCAGTTCCTCTTACCTATAGAGCTCTGGAATTTAATACCTCATAATGGACTAAACTGGGTACTCCAAGAACTATGGCTGCAAATGTTGCATTCACCATTTGTTGGGACTCTTCTGACATAGTACAGCAACACAGGTCATTCCTTGTCCCTCTGAATACAGATGTGGCTCTGATGCAGGAGCTCTTCATAAGCCTCTTGAATCATGAAAGGTTTGTCTCCCTAACTTAAACTCAAAAGGAGAAAAACGTAACTACTCTCAACTTCAAAAGAGATTCATTTCTTTAAATATGTAAAGATCCCTCACTTGAACTGGAATTTTAGGGTCCTTTTTACCAAGCTGCAGTAAGCACTAACATATGCTTACCACAACTTACATACTACTGAGCGCTAAGGTATCCCATAGTACTTTAGACATGTGTGCGCACTACTGGCATGCTGAAAAGTAAAAGTTATTTTTTTTTGCTGCAGGGGCATATCTGGGGATGGAGAGTGGGTGTGTTTATGCTAATCATTTAGTGTAGGAATGAGCCCTTCTGCCTACAAAATTTTATTTATTTATTGGGATTTATTAAACGCCTTTATAAAGAGATTCACCCAAGGCGGTGTATAGCAGGTACAGTTTAACATTCAATTTTGTTAACAGTATAACAATAATAAAATAACCAGGAATAAATATAAATACATAAGGTAAGCTTGAAAACAGTAAACTGAAATCTAATAGTAGAACCCCGTAAAACAGTATCAAAAATATACACATTTAACAGCACTGTAATTCAAATATCAGAGATATAATACAATGTTAGCATAGTACTAAAGATACAACTAATAACTACTACTACTACTACTATTTAGCATTTCTATAGCGCTACAAGGCGTACGCAGCGCTGCACAAACATAGAAGAAAGACAGTCCCTGCTCAAAGAGCTTACAATCTAATAGACAAAAAATAAAGTAATCAAATCAATTAATGTGTACAGGAAGGAGGAGAGGAGGGTAGGTGGAGGCGAGTGGTTACGAGTCAAAAGCAATGTTAAAGAGGTGGGCTTTCAGTCTAGATTTAAAGGTGGCCAAGGATGGGGCAAGACGTAGGGGCTCAGGAAGTTTATTCCAGGCGTAGGGTGCAGCGAGACAGAAGGCGCAAAGTCTGGAGTTGGCAGTAGTGGAGAAGGAACAGATAAGAAGGATTTATCCATGGAGTGGAGTGCACGGGAAGGGGTGTAGGGAAGGACGAGTGTGGAGAGATACTGGGGAGCAGCAGAGTGAGTACATTTATAGGTTAGTAGAAGAAGTTTGAACAGGATGCAAAAATGGATAGGGAGCCAGTGAACCGACTTGAGGAGAGGGGTAGTATGAGTAAAGCGACCCTGGCGGAAGATGAGACGGGCATCAGGGTTTTGAACCGATTGGAGAGGGGAGAGGTGACTAAGTGGGAGGCCAGCAAGAAGCAGATTGCAGTAGTCTAAACGAGAGGTGACAAGGGTGTGGATGAGGGTTTTGGTAGAGTGCTCGGAAAGAAAGGGGCGGATTTTACGGATATTGTAAAGAAAGAAAGGACAGGTCTTAGCGATCTGCTGGATATGAGCAGAGAAGGAGAGAGAAGAGTCAAAGATGACCCCAAGGTTTCGAGCTGAGGAGACAGGGAGAATAAGAGAGCCATCAACAGAAATAGAAAACGGGGGGAGTGGGGAGGTGGGTTTGGGGGGAAAAATGAGAAGCTCGGTTTTGGTCATGTTTAATTTCAGGTGGCGTTGAGATATCCAGACAGCAATGTCAGACAAGCACGCTGAAACTTTGATTTGGATGCAAGGTGAGATATCAGGGGTAGAAAGGTAGATTTGGAAGTCATCAGCATAGAAATGGTAGGAAAAGCCATGGGATGAGATTAATGAACCAAGGGAAGAAGTGTAGATAGAAAAGAGGAGGGGACCAAGAACAGAACCCTGAGGTACGCCGACAGGCAGAGGGATAGAAGTAGAAGAGGATCCATCAGAGTGAACACTAAAGGTGCGGAGGGAGAGGTAGGAAGAGAACCAGGAAAGGACAGAGCCCTGGAATCCAAGTGAGGACAGGGTATCGAGAAGTATGCTGTGATCGACAGTGTCAAAAGCAGCGGAAAGATCAAGAAGAATGAGGATGGAATATTGACCTCTGGATAATAAGCATGCATTAGCACATTCAGCTAACATATGATGCTGAAGAGTTTCTACCATATGGCTTACCATATGGCTGAGGGACCAAGAGCAGATATTTGATGGGAACAAGATGCATGGTACAGAGTTAGTTGGGATAATTTGATGGTTAGCTAAACTCAAGGCAAGTTCTTTGTATAGTTAAGCAGGAGATAAGGAACTGATCTAACTTACAGTGTGTGTAGCAAGCTACTCCAGGTGCAGAATGGGTGTAAAGTCAGTCACCCTTTGTATTAAAGGCTTGAGAGAAGATCCAGGCTTTTACCTGCTTCCTGAAGTAGAGGTAGTCTCGAGTTACACATAGCCCCTCTGGGAGTAGATTCCAGAATGAGGGGGCTACTCCTGAGAGGGCTCGCTGGTGGGTATCACATCATACAATTTCTTTTGACAAAGGCACAGATAGTGATGAATAACTATGGAGGTCTTTTACTAAAGTGTGCAGGCATTTCTAGCCCATGCTAAAAATCAGCTGGCATTAAATGCTGAGGTGCCCATATCAGCGTTTAGCACCAGCTAATTTTTAGCGCAAACTAAAAATGCTAGCACACCTTAGTAAAAGACCCCTTTTATCCTCCTTTAACTTGGTGGTATACTTTAGATTTTTGGATGCTAACCTTACTCCTAATGCAGAAAGGGTTTTAGTGTGGAAAACTCCACAGTAAACCATTATGCTAAAGGGTAGCACAGTCAGCATGCAAATCACATGCAAGCCTGCCAGATTGGGAATTGCTCCCAATGTTAAAAAAAAAAAACACTGAATTTTGGCACATTTTTAAAAATGTCATCTTTAGTGCCAGATCTTTAGCTCGGAATGAAATAAAAATTCTACGTGGAGCAACACTTTGACATACTGCTGACATCAGAGCACTTCACTTCAGAAGATTCATGGCTTATGTTGTCCCAGAAATAGAAAACGGGGGGAGTGGGGAGGTGGGTTTGGGGGGAAAAATGAGAAGCTCGGTTTTGGTCATGTTTAATTTCAGGTGGCGTTGAGATATCCAGACAGCAATGTCAGACAAGCACGCTGAAACTTTGGTTTGGATGCAAGGTGAGATATCAGGGGTAGAAAGGTAGATTTGGGAGTCATCAGCATAGAAATGGTAGGAAAAGCCATGGGATGAGATTAATGAACCAAGGGAAGAAGTGTAGATAGAAAAGAGGAGGGGACCAAGAACAGAACCCTGAGGTACGCCGACAGGCAGAGGGATAGAAGTAGAAGAGGATCCACCAGAGTGAACACTAAAGGTGCGTGGGGAGAGGTAGGAAGAGAACCAGGAAAGGACAGAGCCCTGGAATCCAAGTGAGGACAGGGTATCGAGAAGTATGCTGTGATCGACAGTGTCAAAAGCAGCGGAAAGATCAAGAAGAATGAGGATGGAATATTGACCTCTGGATAATAAGCATGCATTAGCACATTCAGCTAACATATGATGCTGAAGAGTTTCTACCATATGGCTTACCATATGGCTGAGGGACCAAGAGCAGATATTGGATGGGAACAAGATGCATGGTACAGAGTTAGTTGGGATAATTTGATGGTTAGCTAAACTCAAGGCAAGTTCTTTGTATAGTTAAGCAGGAGATAAGGAACTGTTCTAACTTACAGTGTGTGTAGCAAGCTACTCCAGGTGCAGAATGGGTGTAAAGTCAGTCACCCTTTGTATTAAAGGCTTGAGAGAAGATCCAGGCTTTTACCTGCTTCCTGAAGTAGAGGTAGTCTCGAGTTACACATAGCCCCTCTGGGAGTAGATTCCAGAATGAGGGGGCTACTCCTGAGAGGGCTCGCTGGTGGGTATCACATAATACAATTTCTTTTGACAAAGGCACAGATAGTGATGAATAACTATGGAGGTCTTTTACTAAAGTGTGCAGGCATTTCTAGCCCATGCTAAAAATCAGCTGGCATTAAATGCTGAGGTGCCCATATCAGCGTTTAGCACCAGCTAATTTTTAGCGCAAACTAAAAACGCTAGCACACCTTAGTAAAAGACCCCTTTTATCCTCCTTTAACTTGGTGGTATACTTTAGATTTTTGGATGCTAACCTTACTCCTAATGCAGAAAGGGTTTTAGTGTGGAAAACTCCACAGTAAACCATTATGCTAAAGGGTAGCACAGTCAGCATGCAAATCACATGCAAGCCTGCCAGATTGGGAATTGCTCCCAATGTTAAAAAAAAACACTGAATTTTGGCACATTTTTAAAAATGTCATCTTTAGTGCCAGATCTTTAGCTCGGAATGAAATAAAAATTCTACGTGGAGCAACACTTTGACATACTGCTGACATCAGAGCACTTCACTTCAGAAGATTCATGGCTTATGTTCATAGGCGTAGACTGGGGGGGGGCGAGGGGGGGGGCAATGCCCCCCCAAACGATGAGGACGTGGACTGGCGCTAGAATGAAAAAAAAAAAAAAACAAGCAGGCACCTGAGGGACGCGCTCGTCTCCGTCCGCTTCGCTGCTTCCCTGCCCTCTCTGTCTGCGTCCCGCCCGAAAGGAAATGACATCAGAGGAAGGCGGGACACAGACAGAGAGGGCAGGGAAGCAGCGAAGCGGACGGAGACGAGCGTGTCTATCTACCCCCTCTCTTCCTACCCTCCGGCGCAGGCAGCACCAATCTTCTCTAAGCCTTTCTTGTTCCTGGCAGCGGTAGCGACGTACACGCTGCCTTCAGCTCTGCCCCGAAGCCTTCTCTTCAAGTTCCTGTTCCCGCATAGGTGGGAAAAGGAACTTGAAGAGAAGGCTTCCGGGGCAGACCGAAGGCAGCGTGTACGTCGCTACCGCTGCCAGGAGCACAGAAAGGTTGAAGAAGACTGCTGCCTGCATGGACGGAGGGAGGAAGAGAGGGGGTAAACGGAGTCACGATCCTGGACCTCGCGGGGGGGGGGGGGCAGCAGAGGGAAGATGAATGGGACTGGGAGGGTGGAGAGCAGAGGGAAGGAGCAAGAGATGGATGGGACTGGGAGGGGTGGGTGGGGAGCAGAGGGAAGGAGCAGGAGATGGATGGGACTGGGAGGGGTGGGAAGCAGAGGGAAGGAGCAAGAGATGGATGGGACTGGGAGGGGTGGGTGGGGAGCAGAGGGAAGGAGCAGGAGATGGATGGGACTGGGAGGGGTGGGTGGGGAGCAGAGGGAAGGAGCAGGAGATGGATGGGACTGGGAGGGGTGGGGAGCAGAGGGAAGGAGCAAGAGATGGATGGGACTGGGAGGGGTGGGTGGGGAGCAGAGGGAAGGACCAGGAATTGGATTGGACTGGGAAAGGAGGTGAGCAGAGGGAAGGAGCAGGAGATGGATGGGACTGGGAGGGGTGGGTGGGGAGCAGAGGGAAGGAGCAGGAGATGGATGGGACTGGGAGGGGTGGGTGGGGAGCAGAGGGAAGGAGCAGGAGATGGATGGGACTGGGAGGGGTGGGGAGCAGAGGGAAGGAGCAGGAGATGGATGGGACTGGGAGGGGTGGGTGGGGAGCAGAGGGAAGGAACAGAAGATGGATGGGACTGCGAGGGGTGGGGAGCAGAGGGATGGACCAGGAGATGGATGGGATTTGGAGAGGTCAGGCACAGCAGAGGGAAGGAGCAAGAGATGGATGGGACGGAGGGATGGTGAGCAGAGGGAAGGAACAGAAGATGGATGGGACTGGGAGGGGTGGGGAGCAGAGGGAAGGAGCAAGAGATGGATGGGACTGGGAGGGGTGGGTGGGGAGCAGAGGGAAGGACCAGGAATTGGATTGGACTGGGAAAGGAGGTGAGCAGAGGGAAGGAGCAGGAGATGGATGGGACTGGGAGGGGTGGGGAGCAGCGGGAAGGAGCAAGAGATGGTTGGGACTGGGAGGGGTGGGGAGCAGAGGGAAGGAGCAAGAGATGGATGGGACTGCGAGGGGTGGGGAGCAGAGGGATGGACCAGGAGATGGATGGGATTGGGAGAGGTCAGGCACAGCAGAGGGAAGGAGCAGAAGATGGATGGGACGGAGGGATGGTGAGCAGAGGGAAGGAACAGAAGATGGATGGGACTGGGAGAGGTGGGGAGCAGAGGGAAGGAGCAAGAGATGGATGGGACTGGGAGGGTGGGGAGCAGAGGGAAGCCTACTGGAAAGAAGACACTGCATAAAACAGAAGACACTGGGATCAAAGCGAATAGAAAAACTACATGATCAGACAACAAAGGTAAATAAAAGTTTATTTTATTCATAATTTATTAATTGAAATGTGTCAGCTTTTTGAAATGTGCATCTGTGATATTTTGCCTGTAAATTTAATTTCCTTCCTCCATATTAGCATATTAATTTGCATATGTATACATGCAAATGATATGCTAATATGCTCCGCCCATTTTTGCCCCCCCAAATGAAACAGTCAAACTACGCCTATGCTTATGTTGTCCCAGTTGCCACCCCATTTCCAAGGCTATCAGATGCAAGGCAAACCTGTTCAGGGCACCCAGCACAGAGAGCCTCAACAAGAAAGCCTCCATGTTTCTGAAACCTTCTAGACCAATAATATCAGGTCTGGGAAGGCACAGGTTAAGTTTTGTGTTAATGTTGGTGGGTTTCTGGGCATCAGTGCCCAGGTTAAAATAACATTTTTTAAAAGGTTGTATATTTCATGTGGTGGGGTTTTGGGTGGGGATGGTCTCTGCAATGCCCAGGTTAAAATAAAGAAAATATTTTATATTTATTGTAGGTGGGTTTCTGGGTGGGGGTAGGTTCTGCAGTGCCCAGGACATTAAAAGACAAAAGGTTTTATATGTAATGCTGGTGTGCTTCAGAGTGGAGGGTGGGGGAGATTGGGAAGGGCAGGGGAGATGCCAGACTATGGAGGGATTGGAAGGGTTTAGGACAGGGCTGACACTAGGCTACAAGGAGGGATGGGGTAGGGTAGGGCTGATGCCTAGCTACGGGGATGGATGGTGAGGAAAGGAAGGGCTGATGCTGGGCTAGAGGATAATTTCTAATTTTTGGTCCTTTTTTCTTTAATTGATGAGGGTTAATCTGTGTTCTGCAGGTGACCGAGGTGAAATATTCTGCTGGCATGTAGTTTGTTTGGTGATCCATGAGTCTGACTTGTTTGCTTTTTCCAATGGGATGTGTATTGCTGTTTTGTATATTCACTGCTGCCTTTTTAAAGATACTATTATCGGTATTCGTGTTCAGAATTGGTGTTAAGGTTTGCAACATAGGCTCTAAGGAGCTTCTAATCAGGATTTAGTGTTACTTCACAAAGTACCTGACAGTGAAGGCATTTTGTGTTGCTATTATTGAGGTACTACCAGAATTTGAATACATTTTTTCTATGGAAAGCTAAGAGAAAACATTCTAGCTATGTTCTGTATGCTAAGACTCCACAGTAGGTGGAAAAAAATCTTGATGTTGACAGTTTTTACCTGTTTTGTGAATACAGCTTAATTAGGCATTTACACTTGTAATAAAGATATATGCCATTGCTGTAATTATATTGCAAGATCCTGTCATGTGTGTTGAGATGTTTGCCGTTATAGTAGACTTATGTCTGGTCAAGTTTAAGATATGGGATAATGTAACTATATTTAAAAATATTGGTTTTTCCATTAAGTATGTACATGGTTTATGTTGATGCAGGGCAGCTGTTGGGCAGACTACTTAGAAATCCATCAAGTACATTTTAAGGCGTTATTTTGTAGTATCCTAAGAAACACTATTCATACCTATATAGGGAAATGGGACTTGATAAACTGCCTTTCTGTGGTTTTTGTAACTACATTCAAAGTGGTTTACAGGGTACATACAGGTACTTATTTGTACCTGGGTCAATGGAAGGTTAAGTGACTTGCCCAGAGTCACAGAGAGTTGCAGTGGGAATCAAACCCAGTTCCCCAGGATCAAAGTCCACTGCACTAACCACTAAATACGGCCTTATTTTCGAAAGTGATGGGCGCCCATATTTCGACCCAAATTGGGAGATGGGCGCCCATCTCGCAAAGGCGCCCAAATCGGTATAATTGAAAGCCGATTTTGGGCTTCTTCAACTGCACTCCGTCACGGGAACGAACAAAGTTGACGGGGGCATGTCGGAGACATGGTGAAGGCAGGACTGGGGCGTGTTTATCGGCCGAGGAGAGATGGATGCCTTTGGCCGATAATCGAAAAAAAAAAAGGGTGACAGAAGCGAGAATTTGGGTCGCTTTTGCTGGACCCTTTTTTTCACGACCCAAGTCCCAAAAAAGTGCCCCAACTGAACAGATGACCACTGGAGGGTATCAGGGATGACCTCCCCTGACTCCCCCAGTGGTCACTAACCCCCTCCCACCACAAAAAAGGAACTTTAAAAACTTTTTTTGACAGCCTGTATGCGACCCTCAAATGTCATACCCAGCTCCCTGACAGCAGTATGCAGGTCCCTGGAGCAGTTGTTAGTGGGTGCAGTGGGCATCAGGCAGGCGGACCCAGGCCCATCCCCCCCCTACCGGTTCCACTTGTGCTGGTTAATGTTGAGCCCTCCAAACCCCCCCAAAACCCACTGTACCCACATGTAGGTGCCCCTTGCACCCCTTAGGGCTATGGTAATGGTGTAGACTTGTGGGCAGTGGGTTTGGGGGGGGTGGGGCTCAGCACACAAGGGAAGGGTGCTATGCACCTGGGAGCTATTTTAATTTTTTTTTTTAATTTGTAAAAGTGACCCTGGGGTGCCCAGTTGGTGTCCTGGCATGTGAGGGGGACCAGTGCACTACGAATCCTGGCCCCTGCCACGACCCAATGCCTTGGATTTGTTCATTTTTGAGCTGGGCGCCTTCGGTTTCCATTATTGCTGAAAACTGATAGTGCCCAGCTCAAAAACGCCCAAATCCTAGGCATTTGCCCCACACAACCCGTATTATCGAAAAAAAGATAGGCGCCCATCTTTTTTCGAAAATACGGTTTGTCCCACCCATGGAGATGGGCACCCACTTTCGATTATGCCCCTCATAGTGTCCACCCACATTAGCTTTTGGCCCACCCAAAATGTCAGATCTGGCTACCTCACTGGCTGGTTCTCTTTCTTTTATCTCCCTATTCTTCCCCAGTGTTACATAAGAACTTAAGAACATGTTCTTTCTTCCTAACATGTTTGTACCTGCTTTGTTTCCCTGAGCACAGATTTCACCATTACATCTCTCAGCAAACCACTTTTCTGAGATTGAATGCTGACCACAGTTATGTAATGAAAACAATCACCATGGACAGAATCAATTTCCACACAAGACAAACCCATTGACACCACTGACTGGTCTTTTTTTGAGGAAATTCAGAGCAGCTCTAAGATGAAGATGAAGATTCGATGAGCAAAGCTGTAAAGTGTCTTCAATATTTTAATTAATGTGGTATTTTCCTGTTTGTTTTAGAATCTTCTGTTTATTTATTTAGGCACTATTTTCTCAGCCTTTCTTAGCCAGCAGCATGTGTGACCAGCAATGAAAAATGTGGACAAACAGAGTTTTCCCACAGTCTCAGGTATTTATTTCTATCAAGTAACCACACTTTCAAGTGTGGCAGAGAAGATAGACGTGTGTCAACTGCAGGCATAGAAATTTGAAAGAAACTTGTTTTCTGACAGATAAGTGAAATACGTTTAAGCAATGGAACTCAAAAACTCTATAGGTACAGGATTTCTTTAAAGGAATGTTTCAAAATATGTAATGAAACGTTTGCACTGTTCATTTCTTGGTATAGATAGATATTGATCTATTTATCTATTTAGATAGGTATATAGGTATATATTTGTATGTCTCTATATATCTCTATTTCTATTTGTATCTACCTATATATGTAATTACTGGAGGAGAAAAGTTCTTTCTTATGTGATTATCCAGTAGATGTTAGGTTTCTGCTGAGCACCGACAGTTTGATCTGTTAAAAGTCGTGTCTGCTTTCTGATAGAAAGCCAGATTTAAGCGTTAGATTTGTACTTTAGCCACTCTTGATCAAAAGTCTCATATGCCTTTCTGAAGATTTTTGCTTATACACTCTTTCATCTCAACAGTTCTGTCCTCTCCTTCCCACATCAGTCCTTTGAAATAATGGAAAATTAAATTATTGACCAAAACTGCTAGCACTCCAGTGAGACCAGTGGCCTGGTGGCTTTCCCCTCTGATAATATGGTCAACCTGACTGCTTATTGCCCCTTTGCTCCAGGTAAAAAAACAGATTGTGACTCTACTAGGGACAGAAAAGGTACCTATATATAGGGCCAGATTCTATATATGGTGCCTGAAAATTCCATGTGGGGAAAAAAACACACCTAGACATATTCTCTAAAGTATGCCTACATTTCATTGGCTTAAATTTTCACACGGTATATAGAATTACACTGAGTGCTTCTCCATGCAACCAAATTTAGTGGCAGCAATTCATGCCATGCTTTAGTTGGCGTACATCCTGATGCCAAAGTTAGGTGCAGAAAGAGTGTATTCTATAACAACACACATAGATTTTAGAAATGTCCATGTCCTGCCCATGGCCAAGTCCCCTTTTCAACTATGCAACTTAGAATTTAAGCGCACCATGTTATAGAATATGCTTAGCGAATTCTGCACATAAATCTTAATGCCAGTTAGTACTGATAATTGCTTGTTAACATCCAATTGATAGCACTGATTAGCTAGTTGACCAATTAAGTTACGTGCATTGTTATAGAATATGCTTCGATTTCTGTACGGAAATTAAGGCACGATATATAGAATCTGGCAGATAATGTGTAAACCACTTTGGTTGTACCACAGAAAGACAGTAAATCAAACCTCTTCCCCTTTCCCCTTATGCATATTTAGAATACTTATGTAAATAAATCAAGGTCTACTCCAGTACGCACTCTCTTTCCCTAAGTCCATATCCTTCCCCAAACACACACTCACATTCTCTACCCATGTCCTCCATTCCATCGTCCCCCTCCACCCCCACACACATATTCTCCCCTGTTTCGTTTCCCGTATATATTCTTCTCCAACTGAACCCCAACCAGTCACAATTCCAACTGCCATTCCCACCTGTCAGCCACTATCCTGCCTCTATCCTCAGCCCCTGCAAGCTGACCTTCACTCGTTTGTAATCTCTGCTACATTTTCTGCAGAGGCTTCAGTGAGTTTGAACTGCACAGTATCCTGATTCCTTCACTGATCTTTTAGTCTCGTGAGAAAAATGGGGGAGTTTGGGAAATATACCATTCAAGTGTACAAAGCTACATGATGCAAGTAGAAAACAGAACAAATATTATGAATGTAGTGCCAGCAGCAAGTATCAGGACAAGGTGGGGAAAAGAATCAGTGGACCACACTTATGGCCAATGGGGTTGACACTGGCCCCTGGACCTTGTTATGAAAAACACTAGTATAGATTGTCTCTAAAAATTGATGCTTTTGCATATTTAAAAATGTAAATAAGTACATAAGTGTTGCCATACTGGGATAGACCAAAGGTCCATCAAACCCAGTATTCTGTTTCCAACAGTGGCCAATCCAGGTCACATGTGCCTGACAAGATCCCAGAACAGTGAAACAGATTTTATGTTACTTATCCCAGAAATAAGCAGTGGATTGTCCCAAGACCATCCTAATAATGGCTTATATAATTTTTTCTGATTTGTTTTAAATTTACTACTTGGTAGCTTCATTGTGTACCTCCTTGTCCTAGAATTTTTGGAAAGAGTAAACAAGCAATTCACGTCTACCCATTCCATTCCATTCAGTATTTTATAGACCTCTATCATATTTCCCCTTAGCCATATCATCTCCAAGCTGATGAGCCCTAGCCACTTTAACCTTTTCTAATAGGGAAATCATCCCATCCCCTTTATCATTTTCGTCGCCTTTCTCTGTACCTTTTGTAATTTATGCTACACAAATTTACAATCCTATGCAAACTGCGTAACCCTAGTAGCGCTCTAGAAATGTTAAGTAGTAGTAGTAGTACTATTACCTTTAGTAATAGCAAATATAGGCTCTCAGAAGGTCAGTATTGACCTGATGGATTTCTCAAATGTGATTATGTCATCTGAATATTCAGAAAGGATAAAGGAAGCTTGATAATGCCAACATGTTGAATATTGTCTTGTAGTCAAACTATTGACTAGGAATAGCTTGATTTATTTGGGCAGTTATAAAAGCCATGGAATAGGAGGCAATATTATATTGTAGATTGGGAACTGGTTTATATATAGAAAACAGAGAATAGGGTTAAATGGCCATTTCTCTCAGTGAAAGAAGGTGAATAGTAGAGTGCCCCAGGGATCTGTTCTGGGACTGGTGCTATTTAACATATTTATAAATTATCTTAAAATAGGAATGACAAATGAGGTGATTAAATTTGCAGATGACAGAAAACTATTCAAAGTTGTTAAAGCACATGCAGACTGTGAAAAATTGCAGGAAGACCTTAGGAAATTGGAAAACTGGACATACAAATGGCAGATGAAATTTAACTTGGACAAATGCAAAGTGATCCACATTGAGAAGAATAATCCAAATCACAGTTTTTTGATGCTAGGTTCTACTTTTGGAGTCACTTCCCAAGAAAAAGATCTAGGTATCATTGAGACTCATTTTCAAAATATTTAGACTTACAAAGTTCCATAGGTTACTGTGGTCTCATTTTCGAAAGAGAAAAATGTCCAAAAAGTGTCATAAAGCACCACTTGGACAGATTTCTTCTCAAAATGTCTAAATTGGTATTTTTGAAATCTCTTTTGCAGATGTTTATCTATGCATTTCATCTGAAATGCGTCTAAATCACAAAGGGGCATGTCGGGGACATTGCAGAGGTGGAATTACGGTGGGCTTAGGGCGTTCCTAACACTGGATGTTTTACAGCTATAATGGAACAAAACAAAAACGTCTAGGACGAAAGCTTCAACATTTCCGTCTGGACCTGTTTTTATAAAGAATAAGGCACAAAAAGGTTCTCTAAAATACCAGGAGACAACTGGAGAGAATCAGGGATGCTCCCCTTACTCTCCCAGTGGTCACTGATCCCCTCTCACCCCCCCCCCCCCCCCCAAAAAAAATGTGAATAAAAATAGTACTCACCAGCTTCTATGACGGCCTCAGATGTTATAGCTAAGTCCATTAGAGCAGCATGCAGGTCCCTGGAATAGTGTAGTGGTGGGTGCAGTGCACTGTAGACAGGTGGACCCAGACCTATACCTCCCCCTACCTGTTACACTTGTGGTAGAAACTGTGAGCCCTCCATAACTCACCAGAAACCCACATATAGGTGTCCCCTTCACCTATATGGGATATTGTAGTGGTGTACAGTTGAGGGTAGTGGGATTTGGAAGGCTCAGAAGACAAGATAAGAGAGCATAGTTAGATGTGCACCTGGGAGCATTTATATGAAGTCCACAGCAGTGCCCCCTAGGGTACCCCATTGTTCTCCTGTGATGTCTGGGGGACCAGTCTGCTAAAAATGCTTGCCTCTCCTACATCCCAATGGCTTGATTTTCTATGTTTCTCACTTGCACTTTTTTAATTCCAAAATGGCCTGAGGGGTGCTAGAAACAAAGGTGGGGTGGTGGGGGCCCAGGGGGCCCAATGACCCCTTCTGCTCGGGGGCCCAGATCATTGTTAGTCCACTTCCTTTTTTTTTTTCCAGCTCCCTATCATTACTTGGCTGAAACTGTGTACTAGTCTGGACCTGAGTATCAGGCAATGGTGGCTTGTTTCCCACGTGTTCAGGTCCGAAGGTACACTGGTTGGTAAGCATTGATTGGACACTGTTTGCAAGCAGGGCTGTGGAGTCAAAGTTATGGAGTCGGAGTCTGAAGAAATTTTGGGTGGAATCAAAGTCGGAGTTGGTATTAATGTTCTGACTCTGACTTCAGCTTCAAAATAAAAATGCAGTGGCTTAGGAAGGGGGAGGGCGGTGGGGCGGTCCGCCTTGGGTGCACACCACTGGGGGGGGGGTGTCGGCTCCGCTGGTTCACTGCTCTCTCTGCCCTGGAACAGGCTACTTCCTGTTCTGGGGCAGAGAGAGCAGGGAACCAGCGGAGCCAAAGCAGCTCCCAGCGACATGCACTTGGGGCGGAGTGGCCCTCCCACCTGCCCCCTTTGGTAAGAATGCGCTCCGGGGGGGGGTGTACACGCTCCGGGAGGGGGGAGATGTGCGTGCGCCGAGGGGGGGCTGCGCCATGCTGCACCCGGGGGGAGGGTGCGCAGCGGCGATCCGCCCCAGGTGTCAGCCGCCCTCGCTACGGCACTGTAAAAATGTGCAACATTATAATATATTGTAAATTTGTATTTTTATACTGACATATTTTAGAGGCAGAGGTCATACCCTAGCTGACCTCTCAGGACAGAGATAGTAGGGATGACCAGGAAATAACAGTAAGTAAGCAAAGGAGTCAAGCTTGGCTGAGAAGAGGAAGAGGTCTAGCTGGAGAATAGACCACTTGTAACAGACTTTATACAAATAAGCAGGGGGGGGGCTGCATTACATGTAAGACTACATTACACACAATGCACTGTGCATATATCTTAGCAGTGAAGACTGCAGCAGTGAAAATCCTTAGAAGTGAGCATAACAGTAAAAGCATTAAACATACTTTAGGGCTACACTATAAAATAGTGTAAGGCTGCCAGCAGCAGAACACTCCCAGTCTGGTGTCGGTAGATACCAGGTTCATTATATCACAATTTATCGCATTAATAGTATGCAGACTGCATTATATGCATTCAGACTGTCCATCAGCTGTGGAGTCGTCTTTTTCATCTCGCAGGAGCTGAAATGAGAAACAACAACAACACTAGACAACACAAAAAGAGAGAGAGAGTCTCTGAGTCTCTGGTCTTCATGGGTGAATGGTGGTTCACATTGTTCATGGTTCTTCGTGCAGCACAAGGAGCACAATCTCAGTGATGGGTCTGCAGACTTTCTTTGCTTTTCCTTGTTTCGCAGTTCTAACTTCAACCTTTCAGACGTTCCCATCTTCACTGGGGATGATTTTGGTGACCAATGCCAGGCAACAATCATTGCGTTGAGTCTGGTTATCCTTGAGTAAGACAAGGTCATCTTCATGGATGTTAGCTTTACTGGTCTGCCATTTGTTGTGGGTCTGTAGGGTCAGGAGGTACTCTCTCCTCCTGTGGTTCCAGAAGGTGTTGGCAAGGCTTTGGACTTATCTCTATTGCCATCTGCAGAAATCTTTCTCATCTAAGTCTCCAGGTGGGTTTGGAGCCATGCCTGTCTTTTGTGTTAGGAGTGTGGCTGGAGTCAAGATCAAAGGTGACTCTGGGTCAGAGGACACTGGGATCAGAGGTCTTGCACTGATGATGGCAGAAACTTCTGCCAGGAGTGTGGTCAGAACCTTATGGGTGAGACAGTTAGCCCCTGTTTCTGATAGCATAGAGTCAAGGATGCGGCAAGCAATCTCAATCATGCGCTCCTAAACTCCTCCCATATGTAAAGCATGGGAAGGCTCCTCCCATATGTAAAGCATGGGAAGGGTTGAATACCCAGATGCAGTGCTGGTAGCTCAGGTATTTTTTAATGGTTCTCAGAGCCCATAGCACAGTAGGTATAAGCTGGTCCTATCTCATCCCCTACAGTCCCATCCAGGATATCCTGGCTTTATTCAAAGGGAAGTCCAAATTCTTACTGGTCGATGTTGCCCATGCTTTATTCTGTGCCCAGTGTATGTATGAATGCCTGCATATCCTATCTACTCATCACCTCCTCTTGGCCACCTGCAGGTATACAATTGTAACTGTGTGGGCTAAATGTAAAACTCTATGTGTGATTTTCAAGGCCCTTAAAGGAAATGGCCCCAGTACTTGAAGAGCAAGATGACACTCTATACACCTCCAAGGTCATGAAGGTCCTCTCAAGGGGTATCCCTAACCACACCCTCTCCTTATGTGCAACTTTCTTTAAATTAGTCACCTTATTTTCTAATTCTTCTTATTCTCTTACCTTTCTATGGGGTCCTTTTACCAAGCTGCGGGAAAAAGGGCCCTGTGCTAGTGGAGGGGGGCCATTTGAAGTGGCGATAAGAGCTCCCGTGCTAACCTGGCAGTAACCGGGCAGTGCACGGCAATGCCTGATTACTGCTGGGTTATCACGCACAAGCCATTACCGGGGGTTTTCTTTTCCCCCCAGAAATGACGCACGCTCGGGGCAGGACTACCACTGGCAGCCACGTTGGTTCGGCGGTAGTCCCAGAAGAGTGAATGGAAAGCCCATGTTGGGCTTACCGCTGTTCTGTAAAAGGGCCCCTACATGTTCCATCTTTGCTTATACTCTACGCTGACTAATAAAATGTCCTACTACATATTGTGTTGATATTGTAAGTAGTATATTATGCCATACTTTGTATTGTTATTTGAATATTTTACTGCTGTAATTGTCTATTGTTTGTTTGATTTATTCTTACTGTACATTGCCTTGAGTGAATTCTTTCAAAAAGACAGTAAATAAATCCTAATAAATAAATAAATAAATAAATAAATATATATATATATATATATATATATATATATATATATATATATATTTGCTCTGGATCTAAAGTTATATTTACCAGTACTTTAGATCTATAACAACAAATTTAAAGTAGGAGTCAGAGTTGAACATTTGGTATACTGACTTCACTCCCCATTTGCAGGGATGTGTTTTTACACCGTAGCACTGTTACACACACATCAATATATCCTTTTGCTTTTCATGTGTTTAGGGTGCAGATGTTGATTTGGTTTCAACTGGATTGGACTTACATACGCCTTTGGATTCTAACAAAAAAGGTGAAAGCTGCAATCTTGATTTTAAAATATCATGTCTAAAATAACTATTTATCACTTGCTTAATGAAAGCTTTTATATATCAAGAATATTCTTGCTTTTTTCTTAACTCTATTAGGTCTTTTTCTGGTTTCCATTTCTGTTTTATCTCATTTGTTATGTTCTTAGTAACAAATAGTAGATTTGACCCACCTTCTGAGTTCAGTTGTCCTCACCTACAGTAACTCTAGCTAAAAATATATATGGCTCTGAGCCATAGGAGCTTGAATGCTTTTAGAAGGCTTGTCCTTCTCTTTTTCATCCTTAGCTGAGAAACAAAGCAGTCAGTTAATTCATGTTTCATAGGATATGTCTGCAGGCTGCACATATATTGTTCAGTGAAAGGACTGGGATATTGTAACAACTAGTGGCTACCACACACTATAGTTCATTACCATAAAAACAGAAGCATTGCCATACTGGGACAAACCGAAGGTCCATCAAACCCAAGTACTTGACAAGATCCCAAAAGAGTAAAACATTTTATGCTGGTTATCCTAGAAATAAGCAATGGATTTTCTCAAGTCCACCTTAATAATGGCTTATGGATTTTTCTTTTAGGAAATTAGCCAAGCCTTTTTTAAACCCTGTTAAGCTGACTGCATTTACCACATTCTCTGGCAATGAATTCCAAACTTTGATTCATGCAATGTAACTTTTCTTTGGCACACAGCCAAGTATGCACTACTAGTGCTGTGTGAATTTCCTGCAGAAGAGATAGCTTGTAAACAAATACCGTATTTTTCGGACTATAAGACGCACCGGACCATAAGACGCACCTAGGTTTTAGAGGAGGGAAATAGGAAAAAATTTTTTTTCCTTTTCCCCTCCTCTAAAACCTAGGTGCTCTGGTGCGTCTTGTTTGAATCCCTCCCTCCGAGTTCAGGATCGCCGATTCGCCGTCAGGGTTACCTCCCCCGCCCCCCCCCCCCCGGCCCTGTCACCACTTCTCCCTACTCACGCGATCTTCCCTGGTGGTCTAGTGACGTCGGGGCAGGAAAGAGCCCCCTCTTTCCTGCCCAGCGCGCTGCTCTCCATCCTCCTGTATGCATTGCTGCCTGACTGTCTCGGTGAGATTCAAAATGGCCGCCGAGAATTGAAATTTTGGCGGCCATTTTGAATCTTGCCGAGACCGTCAGGCTGCATACAGGAGGATGGAGAGCAGCGCGCTGGGCAGGAAAGAGGGGGCTTTTTCCTGCCCCGACGTCACTAGACTACCAGGGAAGATCGCGTGAGTAGGGAGAAGTGGTGACAGGGCCGGGGAGGAGGTAACCCTGACGGCGATCCCGAACTCGGAGGGCAGGCGGCCTGCCAGCCAGCCAAATCTACCTTCGGACTATAAGACGCACCCCCCATTTTCCTCCCAAATTTGGGGGGGGGAAAAGTGCATCTTATAGCCCGAAAAATACGGTACATCATTGTTTGCCACTCATATTTTAGTTCATTGGCCAAAGATGTCAATAGAGGCAGATATGAATATACAAAATTAGGGAACTCTAAATAGCACTATTTTTCACACATACAATTACAAAAAGAATAGACTACTAAATAATATATATCATAAATTAAATTGTGCATTATTTATTACAAATTTTAGTTAAAACCCCCTATTACCATAAATCCACTCCAGATTCTGTTTTACTATAAGGATTTCCAATATAAAGTCTCCCTTCCTATATTGAAATACATCAGTTTTCAAATGTTCATCAGTATGTTATGTTGGGAGAACTATAACAGCAAAATCCTAGTTCTCATATAATCTCCAGATGGATATCCTCCAGAGGGATATCACAAACTCCTGTGTTTGTAAATTCAATGTTCAACTGCGGCAAAGCCGCAATGCCTTATAGAATTCTTCAACTGAATAATCAACCAGAGCAGTTGTAGTTCATAAAATGATGATTCTATAGATGAAATAAATATTCACAATAGGGACCAAGTCCCAGGAAAATATTCAAAGTTATTCTGTTGACAGCTCTACACAACACTGTGTTTTGCCGGTTGGCATCATCAGGAGCCGTTCAAATAAAGCTACCAAAAGTGGCAATTCTATTTGCAATGATGAAAAAGTGCAGGAGAATTATTTATTAGAAACTTCCATATAATAACATTCTCATACTCATAAAACCATTAACAAAAGTTAATATTACTTACAATTGTGTCATTTGGTATTTTCAGCTAATCCTTCTGGACGGGAATCATTGGGTTCAACTGTCCAAAAACGCTAACACATGCGTCTTGGGGCAGTCCTTAAAAATAGTATCCTCCCCCATGACGCATGGAATCATAACTAAATACAAATGCCATTAAATATTTTTTATAACACTTCTCCTCATTCAACTTCTCTGTTGAGTCCGAATGGTTGAAACGTCTGCCAAGAGAAAATAATTCTTTGTTCTAACCTTAACAGAATTTGTGACAGATTACCCCCTCTAATAGTCTTAACCTGTAACAAAATTGAAACTTCAAATCTTGTATCGAATGTTGCATCTCAATCCAATGGACAACCAATGGTGCTTCTAAGAGTTGTTTTCTGATATTACTAAGATGTTCCGCTATCCTAAACTTTATCTTCCTACATATCATTTTTGACAGGGCATATAATAATATATACTACCCCCTCAAAGTGGCAGTCATATTGACTTCTTACATAAAATGTTTTTTGTAGATGATAATTGAATATACGGTTACCTTCTGCAGCATGTTTACAATAACTGCAAGAGGAACAAACTGTAAATCCAGTATAATTTAAAAGTGTATTTTGTATGATATTTGTAATAGAAAGTAATTCTGCTATATTGTGCCCTCTTCTGTATGCAAATTTGGGGATCTCTTGAAAACCTAGATATACTTTAAGTATATCCCAGTATTTTAAAATCACTTTTTGCAAATCCAAAGTATGTTATGAATATGGTAATATGCACACCACATTCTGCTGTGAATTAGAACTACGAGAGTCCTGAAGTAACCACTCTCGATGTGCATACATAGCTCTTGTGTATGCTTTTTTTTATATAACACCCTTAGGGTATTTTCTTTGTTGAAACCTTTTTGTCATTATTCGAGCGTTATTTTGAAAACTCTGTTTATCGGAGCACAAACGCTTAACTGTAAGAAATTGTCCTATAGGGTTACTACCTCTGAGGTGTCTAGGGTGATAACTTGAATAATGTAACAATGAGTTACGATCAGTGTCCTTTTTAAATAATGACACACACCGGGGGGGGGGGGGGGGGGGGGGAGTGCAGAGGACAGCAACATGCTGCTAGTAATGTGTAAATACTTAAACGTAAAAAATCACCAGGAATTTCATAAAGCCTAGAAAATATTCTACAAATATGTGAACTTAATCACGCCACTTAATAACTTTTGGGTTTGCCTTTGATCCTCACCACATTTTCAGCAGACATAAAGGGAGGGTCTAGGAGGATCATGACAAGGACATTTTGTGAATACCATGTATTCCATGAAGACATACACGTGCAACTGGCTTAAGTGGGTGACATTTTTCCCACTCTACTTGGATTACTTTTAGTCAAATGAGGGGGTCTTGGTGGGCAGAGGAAGGCAATTCTCCTAAGGGTTTCACTGCTTGACCTGCAAAAACAATCTCTCCTTCACCTCACTGTTTTTTTTTTTAGACCTATTGCAAAAATTGCAAATAAATAGTAATTTTGTACCAATTTTGTGTTCATTTATGGACTCATGAAAAGATACAGTTTGATCAGTGGTGCCTAAACTTAAATACATCTACATTCCATTGAGTTCTGTCTCAGGCAAGGCAGTTATTATCTTGGGAAAAATGTTCTTTGAGAGTGAAAAAGATGAATGAGAATGCAGCCAGAAACACCCAGGGGTCCTTTTATTAAGATGCGGTAAAAAGTGGCCTGCAGTAGTTTGGATGCTTGAAATTGGTGCTTCCTGGGCCATTTTTTACCATTGCTGGGAAAAAGGGCTTTTTTTAAAATGCGGCAGTAAGTGGCTGTGCATTAAAATTAAAAATAGTGCATGGCTATTTACTGCCTGAGCCCTTACCGCCACCCATTGACTTAGCGGTAAGGGCTCATGCGCTACTTGCACGGTACTCAGGTAGTGCACACCAATATGACCATGCTGCCGATTACCACCGGGAACGCCCCCCCCCCCCCCCCATGCTAGAAAATAGAAAAATATTTTCTACCATGGGAAACAGCGGGAGTCAACTTTGAAATTACTGCCAGATGCCCGCATCACCCGGGCAGTAGTATCGATTTGGCACACACTACCTGCGCGTTAACCCTACTGCTGCTTAGTAAAAGGGCCACCCCAAGTTGGTTTCTTCCATTTACAGCACAGCATCCCTCTTATTGAATGCTAGCTCACTCTATACTTACATGAATGTATCCTACACAAAGCAATTTAAGTGGAAACTATGAATTTTCTTTCTTATTCCAACAGGCTGTCCCACTGGGAGGTGTGTCCTTATTATCTTCTTAGTCTTTGTTATTGTGGGAGCCATAGCTACTGCCATCAGCCTAGGCATTCTCTTTGGAATACCAGCCAAACCAAGTATGCAATCCTTTCTGCTCTCCATATTAGGACTTAAGCTAACCCTCATCATCTATGTTACAGAGGAATTCTCAAACCCGAAGACAGGAATAGGACTTGATACACCGCCTTTCTGTGATTTTTCCAACTACATTCAAAGCAGTTTACATAGTATTTGCAGGTACTTATTTGTACCTGGGGCAATGGAGGGTTAACGGGATCTTTTACTAAGCCGTGTAAGTGTCTATGCTCACCCAATGCATGCCAAAATGGAGTTACCGCTCGTCTACCACGCGGCCCTTGTGGTAATTTCAATTTTGGTGTGCATCCGAAAAATATTTTGGATGCACGTATCGGACGCATGCCAAGTGGCATTTGATGCATATAGGTCGTTACCACATGGTTACCGTGTGAGACTTTACTGCTAGGTCAGTGGCTGGTGGTAAGGTCTCAGATCCAAAATGGACACGCTCCAATTTTGATTTTGCCGCATGTCCATTTTCAGCAAAAATTTTAAAAAGGCCTTTTTTACAGGTGCGCTGAAAAGTGGACCTGCATGCACCCAAAACCCAGGCCTACACTACCGCAGGCCGTTTTTCAGCGCACCTTAGTAAAAGGCCAGAGTCACAAGGAGCTGCAGTGGGAATTGAACCCAGTCCTCCAGTATCAAGGTCTGCTGCACACTAACCACTAAGCTACTCCTCCACCATGTATGCCATAGCACAACTGACCCTTGGACTTTTGCATGATTACTCTTTTGTGGATTCCAAACAAAATGAAAAATGTAGCAAAAGAAGTTGGTTTCATTTTGTTTCAAAACATCATTCATTTTTAAAAATGTCGTTCTATTTTTAGTACTTATTATTTGCAAATGACGTACACCCAAAACAAAACATAGTGAAAAAGCCCCCCCCCCCCCCCCAAACAAAAGAAACACGGATAGGGCTAGATCCTATACATGGTGCCTAAAAAAATTGGCACCAAAAAAGCACTATTCTATAAGCCACACTTAAAGTTACATGCAGTTTGTAGAATAGCACTTATACCCGGGAATCACACCTAACTGTAGGTGCAGTGCAGCTATTTGCACCAACTGAAATGTGGTATAAATGTATGCACCTAAATTAAGCGCATATCCCCAGTATTCTACAGCAATATGCATAAATGCTAGGAACGCCCCTTTCCGCCTGTGACCCATTTCCGTGTCCCCTTTTTTTTTTTACTCATGTGTAAAATTTAGGTACAGATTTCGTACCTAAATTTATGCATTCAAGTTCCAATTAAATCTAATAATTGCTTGTTAAAATGCCAGTTATTGGCACTACTCAACTCATTATTCAATTAAATTGCGCTCACAAATTGTGATTGCGCCCATATTTACGTGCACAATTTTTGGTGACTTTTATAGAATTAGGTGGACAGTGTGCACATCTCTAGTACTAATATATGGATGTATAAAACTTCTTTGTGTCATTTAATAGTATATTAGATTGTTAAAGTAAAATGATATTAAAGGGAAACTTATCACTGTAGGCTATTGTTAAGACATGTTATTGTAATGTTAACCCCAGTTATTAGTAACTAGGTCTCATTGCACAAAATGGAACCTCTGCTAAAATAGCATGAAATAGTGGTAAAATAACTAGGACTGGACATTAATCACAATTAATGTGCTAATTATGAATTTCAATTAAAATTTTTAATCACAATTAATAATTAACTGCCCTCCCTCCCCTGCCCACACACACACACAGTCAGTCTGGCATCTCTCCCTCCCCTCCTGGACCACCGGTGGCTCTCTCTTCCCTCCCCTCATGGTTTACCCTTTGATTTGCCTGCAATGGCAACTGTATTGAAATGCTGCCTCAGCCTGCACCAGGCCTTTCCCTCTGCCCCCTTCTGATGCAACTTCCTGTTTTCAGAAGGGAGCAGGACGGGTCAGAAGGAAAGGCCTGGTGCAGGGTGAGGCAGCATTTCAATACAGTTGTCATTGCAGGGTGAAGACTTACCGAAAATCAAAAGGTAAACCAGGAGGGGAGGGGGAGAAAGAGTTGCCGGTGGTCTGGGAAGGGAGAGAGAGCCGCTGGAGGTCCAAAAGGGGAGGGGAGGTGAAGCACATTTGAGAGAGAGAGAGCGAGAGAATGAATGATAACAGGGAGGCACATAGAGAGAATGGGTGAAGGCACAGGGGGGCACATAGAGAGCGAGAGAAAATGGGTGATGGCAGGGGGGCAAATGAGAGAGAGAGAGAGAGAATGGGTGAAGGAGGGGGTACATATGAGAAAGAGAATGGGTGATGTCAAGGGGGCACATGAGAGAGAAAGAGTGAGAGAGAACGGGTGATGGCAGGGGGCACATGAGAGAGAGAGAATGGGTAAAGGTGCAGAGGGCACATTTGAGAGAGAGAATGGATGAAGGCACAAGGGGCACATATGAGAGAGACAGAGACAGTGGAGTGTATACATGAGAGAGAGAGAGAATGGGTTCAGGCCCCCTCCAAAGCTGCAGTACCTGTTCAATGGCTGGTGGGGTAGCTGAAGCCCCGTCAGTCGAAGAAATCTGTTGCCTGAGTCACCCATTTCCTCCTCGTACTCTCTCAGGAGCAAGGAAGTCAGCAGGGTGCTTGCACTCCCCAAACATGCTCATTTTGTGTATGAATTGAGAATGCTCGGGGAGTGATGCCATCAGCAGCTGGAGGCATCCCTGCTGACTTCCTCACTCTTGAGGCAGCACAAGGAAGAAGGGGGCCTCGTTGGCAGTGGATTTCTTTGGCTGGTGGGGCTTCGGCATCCCTTCCAGCAAAGGTATGACATCTAAGGTGAGGGGGTGGGGGGTGGGGAGGGAGAGGACTTGTGTTAAGAGATGGGCGTCCTCAGCCAATAATGGAAAAAAGAAGGGCATCCTTGAGCATTTGGCCGACTTTACTTGGTCCAATTTTTTTCACGACCAAGCCTCAACAAGATCCCTTTTAAATTTACCTCCGTCTGGCAGCGAAGGCGCAGTGTCAGTGAAGGAGGCGGCGCTCCCGACGTCTCTACTAGTCTTCCCTTCGCTCAGTGTTCCGCCTTCTTCTGACGACAAGGAAATGACGTCAGAAGAAGGCAGGACATTGAGCGAAGGGAAGACTAGTAGAGACGTCGGGAGCGCCGCCTCCTTCACTGACGCTGCGCCTTCGCTGCCGGACGGAGGTAAATTTAAAAGGAATTTGGGGGGGGAGAAGAGGGCGGGCAGTTGGGACATGGGAGTGGGAGGGCAGGGGAGAGAGGAGCCTGAATGGGAGGGCAGCGATCATTTTCACGGGGGGCAGGGGGCACGCGCGCGCCAACTGTTAGTCTGCGGAGGGGCGCTGGGGGCGCCAACTGTTAGTCTGCAGGGGGGCGCCACAGACCCTTAGCACGGCCCTGAATCGGGGATGACCTCCCTTTACTCCCCCAGTGGTCACCAACCCCCTCCCACCCTAAAAATAAAAAAATATTTTTTCCAGCCTATATGCCAGCCTCAAATGTCATACCCAGCTCCAACACAGCAGTATGAAGGTCCCTGGAGCAGTTTTTAGTGGGTACTGCAGTGCACTTCAGGCAGGTGGACCCAGGCCCATCCCTCCCTACCTGTTACACTTGTGCTGGTAAATGGGAGCCCTCCAAAACCCACCCGAAACCCACTGTACCCATATCTAGGTGCCCCCTTTCACCCCTTAGGGCTATGGTAGTGGTGTACAGTTGTGGGGAGTGGGTTTTTGGGGGGGGGGTTGGGGGGCTCAGCACACAAGGTAAGGGAGCTATGTACCTGGGACCTTTTTCTGACGTCCACTGCAGTGCCCCCTAGGGTGCCTGGTTGGTGTCCTGGCATGTCAGGGGGGACCAGTGCACTACGAATGCTAGCTCCTCCCATGACCAAAGGGCTTGGATTTGGTCGTTTTTGAGATGGGCGCCCTCGGTTTCCATTATCGCCGAAAACCAGGGACAACCATTTCAAATGACCTAAGGATGACCATCTCTAAGGTCAACCTAAATTTCATGATTTCGGCTTCCCCAACTGTATTATCGAAACGAAAGATGGATGCCCATCTTGTTTTGATAATACGAGATGCCCCACCCCTTCTCAGGGACGTCCTTAGAGATGGGCATCCTTAGATATGGGCGTCCCCATTCGAAAATGCCCCTCCACGTCTTCCTCACTTTGAGATAGTCACGAGGCCACCTGTGACATGGGAGCTCAGGCCAATTCCCAAACAACACAGCCTTGTAAGTGGGGGGAAGGGAGTGGAGGGTTGTTATTTTTTTTTTAATAGAATTAAAATAGGGTCATATTAATTAAAAGCTTGGGAAGGGCAAACATAGATCTCTCTTTTATACTTTGTTCTTCTCCTCTGGTGGTTCCTGGATGGGTACCCTCCTTTTCTCTCTCTTTTTATGCTGACATTTTTCTAAGAGAGACAGCTGCTTTCCCTCTGAATATGTATTGAGGCTTGAATGAAGTGCCAGTTTTGTAGGCATTGCTCTGGACACCAAAATACGAAATCTATACTTGAGGCACTCTAATAAAGAAGGGTGTACCTTCTCAGCGTAAATCTGATTTATGGGATTCATGTGCTCTCTTCCCTGACAGCGGAAGAATAAAAATAGATACCAAAGCAGATTAGTCAACTCTTTAACTGGCAAGCAAGGGGCAGACCTGATTGTTAAGAAAAGAAATAGCTTAGTGATTAGAACATAAGCTGAGCCCCAGGGAAGCCAGAGTTCAAATGCCACTTCTGCCATTACTAGTAATGTGAACTTGGACAAGTAGCTTTGTCTTCCATTACCTCAGGGATCCACTTAGAGATAGATTTCCAAACAGTTGCCAAAATATAGGTGCTAGGATGATGCGTACTAGTTACAAATTCTATAATGGCAATTGTGTGCACAACTGCCATTATAGAATACTAGCATAAGTCTGCATTTATGCACTTAACTTTAGATGTGAGCACTTAAGCCAGCTCAATGGCTTGTTTTAATGCTCGTGCCTAACTATAGACAGTTAGGCATGTAAATGCTAATATTCTATAACTCGTGCATGCAAGTTCTGACATGTCCCCAACCTGCCAATGCCCTTCCTAGATCCAGGTCCCCCTTGAAGTTGCACGCTCTGGAAGGCAATCTTCTGCCCGAGGCAGGCATGAGATACCACCCCTGCTCCCGCCCCGTCTGGCATCTCCCCCTTCCATCCTCAACCCTCTTCCCCATATTTACCTTATTTTATTCTTTTCCAAAAGGCAGCAATGGCAGTGGCAGCGATTCCCATAGGCTGCCTTGCCATCAGCACCAGACTCTTCACTCTACTGCATTCCGCCTCTAAGGAAACAGGAAGTTATGTCAAGAGGTGGGCTGCAGTAGGGAGAAGAGGTCAGTGCTAGTGGCAGGGCAGTCTATGGGAATTGCGGCTGCTGCCACTGCCACCGCCACCTTTCAGAAAAGAAAATAATAAGGTAAACATAGGGAAGAGGATTGAGGAGTGAAGGAGAGAATGCCACTCCTTATTGCATCACCATGGAACATTTTCTTGTTAACCTTGATGAAAATGATAAAGGGGATGGGACGACTTCCCTATGAAGAAAGGCTAAAGTGGCTAGGGCTCTTCAGCTTGGAGAAAAGACGGCTGAGGGGAGATATGATAGAGGTCTAGAAAACAATGAGAGGAGTGGAATGGGTAAATGTGAACTGCTTCTTTACTCTTTCCAAAAATACTAGGACTAGGGAGAACGCAAAATACTAGGACTAGGGAGAACGCAATGAAGCTACAAAGTAGTAAATGTAAAATGAAATGGAGAAAATATTTCTTCACTCAATGTATAATTAAACTCTGGAATTTGTTCCCAAAGAATGTGGTAAAAGCAGTTAGCGCAGTGGAGTTTAAGGTTTGGATAGCTTCCTAAAAGAAAAGTCCATAAGCCGTTATTAAAATGACATGGGGGAAATCCACTGCTTATTTCTAGGATAAGCAGCATAAAATGTATTGTATTGTTTTGGGATCTTGCCAGGAATTTGTAACCTGGATTGGCCAATGTTGGAATCAGGATGCTGGGCTTGATGGACCTTAGGTCTGTCCCAGTATGGCAACACTTATGTTCTTAATGTATGTAAACTAAGTTCCATGGGTATAACAGGTAAAACTTTGAACTGGATAAAGGAATTCCTGATTCATAGACACTACAAAATTAAAATGGCTAATAAATTCTCAGACGATTGGGTGTCATCATGTGCGGAGTCCCAGGGTTCTCCATTCTCCCCATCTTAATTTACTGTTTATATGACCTCTTTTTGTTTTCTACCTTGGGTGTATATTTTTTTAATGCAGATGACATGTTTTTGTTAAAACCTATTGAAACAGACACATCTTCTACTTCTGTATTATTCAATGTATACATAGAATTGAAAAACAAAGTGCCATGCATGAGTTCAAGTTGAACAAAGAGAAATCAAAATTGCTATGGTTGACTCATATATATTCTTCAATCTCTGTAGAACTGTCATTAGTTTGCTATGAAGCTTATTTATTCAATTTTGTTGTAATCTGCTTTGAACTAACTAATGTTGGGAGTTGGTGGACTATAAATATTATATCATCTCATATCATATTAATGGATTAATGCTGATTTGTAAATGAGGCAATACATTTTACATAAACAGGGTTTGTTATGTCCACAGTTTGAGTGATTTAATAAGCAATATGCAAGAATTATTTTGGGGACCGTGTTATCCATTTATTATAACAACGTTTTGATACAGTTTTGTTGCTATAAGGAGGGATTGCGCCTCCATTTATTTACAGAACACCTTCAGGTTTTGCATCTGGGCAGTATATGGCACTGCACAATAGTTCAAAATGACTTTCTATAATGGTCATTGAATGGCTTACTCAGTAAAAGACAATAGTCTCGGGTCTGAAAACGAATTGATCTGCAAATTGCTCTTCATATCAAAAAATTTAATTTTCTTTTTTGGCAAAAATCCTGGTATTACTGTATTTCCAGTGGGGATTCAATGGCAGAAAATTAAACTCCCCCCACCCCCATATTTTTCAGGTTCTCAGTTTTAGCCAGAAGGCCAAGGAGAACCATCCTCATTTCATACCTCAGACTCTGCACTTGAGCCCAGGGATATTTGGGTTATAACCTTTTTTCTCACAATGCAAAAAGAGGTGTTATGGCCACCTCAGGAAATATTCAACCTGGTTCCTTGGAGACTGCTGAGCTTCCAAGTTACCTAGTTCCAGGAAGAGATTTTAGACCAGTCCTGGATTTTTGCCAATCTTATCCTGATGCATTATGGGACTTCAACACTGATTTTAATGGATAGAGTCAGGGACTACAAATACCACACCGCTTTAAGATATATGTTTAAAACCAGAACTGGCCAAAAGTTTTCCTGCTGAAATGGGATAACTTGGCTGCTCTAAGATTGATTCTTTCATATCACTTTTGCCCAGTCTCATGTTTTACAGGAAGAAGCGACAATGAGCAATGCTTCTGGCAGAGTTCTATAGAGATAAGACTTTCATTTTTCTGTCTTTTAGACTCTTTAAGTCGTGCATGTAAAACATTTTCAACCTACAATGGCTTCCTGTGTGACGATCGTGCCACTTGCTTATCAGCTTCACTGCTTTGTGATGGGAAAACAGACTGCAGTAATGGGGAAGATGAATCAAAGGAATACTGTGGTGAGCTTATTCAGTCAATGAACAGATAGCAAGTGATGTATTTAGAATTCACTTTTCATTGG
The DNA here is from genome assembly GCF_901765095.1 of Microcaecilia unicolor. Taxonomy (NCBI): domain Eukaryota; kingdom Metazoa; phylum Chordata; class Amphibia; order Gymnophiona; family Siphonopidae; genus Microcaecilia; species Microcaecilia unicolor. Next base: position 126,303,811 of record NC_044032.1, read on the forward strand.
TAATGACCTCATGACTTCTTTTTTAGGGGGTCTTTTTCAAAAGCGCGCTAGTGTTTTTAGCGCACACTAAACAGTAGAGGTGCCCATAGGAATATACAGTAATTCAAGTTTAATGTCCCAAACACTCATCAGTAAAATACTCTGTTGAAAAATAACTTATCCACAGTCAACATTTATCATATCCAAAGCTACGCTGCAAAGTCAATTCACATTTGTATGAATTTTTCTAAACGGGGCCATCAGAGTATCCTGCAGCACACACCTTGTGGGAACTACGTCCCTTTGTGATAATGGTGTGGCGCAAATCGTCATAGATCTGCTAATATATTTTGTTGTTATTATTTTTTTACAAATGTTTTTAAAGAAGAAGGAATCCGAAACCTGGCCATGTTGGCAGAGCCCTTGGTGAACAATCGCTGCCAGTTAAGTGCTATAATATGTGCATACCTTTTTCATCTCAATTCCATTATTGACTTTAGAGCATGAATGCTAAAGATATAACTAAGATTCAAAAAAATTTCTCTTAAAAAAAATTTGTTAATGCTAGATGGAGGAAGGGAGAGAGACATGGGCAGGGGGAGGGGAAAGAGAGAGAGAGAGAAAAGAGAGAGAGAGAGTGAGTGAGAGAGCCCCTTTGGAGCTAATTTTATGTTTAAACAGTTTTTATTAGCATTTAGCATATTAATCACACAGTACATTTCGCTGGACTAAATCATCGACGAATTATGCTATATAAGCCAATACAATTCTGAACAGTAACTTCAAACTTTTAATTCCCCCCCCCCCCCCCTTTCCCCTCAGCTTCCCCCTCCTACTCCACCTCCCAATCCTTTGGTAATCATACATCCGAATAATCTATAGACTCAGTACCCATTTAGTACCTCCTATACACCCTTACCCCCTCTGGGCTTGGACTCTGATAGCCCAGGGGTACCTCCCTCCTCTTCCCTGCGTGTCAACCTTAACTGGGGGACATTTTTGTAGGGAGTATCACTCCCCATATCAGGGTTACAGCAAATTAAGACGCAGACTTCGTCCTTGCGGGCTTAGTTCCTGTATGTAATGGTCCCAGATCCTTACAAAATTCTTTTTCCGTTTCGGAGATCCCTTTGCTTCCCTGGCTTCCCTGGCTTCCCAAGTGGCCAACTTGTGCACTTGGTTTCTCCAATGCCAGTAAGCCGGTGGGTCTGATGAGATCCAATTTTGTAAAATATTTTTTCTAGCCACCAAACATACTTTGCGACACCATATTCTATCCCCCCCAGCCTGTGTTTGGAATGCTGTTTGTGTATCTAGCACATAATGATCCCAGGTTCCATCCACGGGTTTCTTTACTATAAAAGACATAAATCTCTGGATCTCTCCCCAAAAAGCTGTTACTCTTGGACATCCCCAAAAGGCATGATATAGAGTGTGGGGTATGTGATCACATTTAACACATTTCTCCTCCCTTGTGCCGCTTATGTGTCCCCGTTGTCGTCCAGACATGTAGGCCCTCACCACCACTCTGAATCCACATTCTCGAAGTCTCTCATCTATAGTGAGGGCCGGGATATGTGCCAATGTCGCCCCAATGTCCCATCCCGCTAGGGTGGCTCCTGATTCCTTTTCCCATTTTTGTATTATATAGTTTAAGTTATGTGGTGGGGTTCGCTTCTGCAACATTTTATATATGTTTGATACTGTCACACCCGTCACCTCCATGGGTTGGAAAAATATCCGTACTTTACCCCCTAGTTTCCTCCGTAAGTCTGATTGGTGCAAGGCTAAGATGTAGTGTTTGGCTTGGGCATAAGCGAATCGGTCTCCTCATGCAGTCCCAATCTTTGCCTGTAATTCCTCAAACGGGATAATAGTCACTGCAGCTCCTAATAAATGCTCCACTCTTGTAATTCCTAGTTGTTCCCATCTGAGAAATACCGAATTACTTTGACCTGGTTCAAAATCCGGGTTCCCCCTAAATGATAAGAGCTCTGATGTTGTGGCACTCCCTCCCAACCTTTTAATCATCATCCTCCATGCCGCTTTCAGCGGTTGAAGCAAAGAACAACGTTTGAAGTGGGCCGGGAGCTGGCCTTGTTTTAGATGCAGCAAAGTGACCATGTCATAGGGGGCGAAATATTCTTCTTCTATATCTAGCGGTGTAAATATATTAGTCTGGCCAATCCAATCTCCTATATGCCTTAATAGGCATGCCTGATTATATCCGGCTAGATTTGGCAATCCTAGTCCTCTATGACCCCATCCTCCCAATAATAACGGAGTTTGCATTTTAGGTTTCTTTTGTGCCCAGCAAAACCTACTAAATACTCTCATGACTTTAGTCAAATCTCTCTTCAGTACACGCAGGGGGAGCGTCTGCATGAGATATAACCATCTCGGGAGTATTACCATTCTAATTAGATTTATCCTGCCTCTCAGCGTCAATGGGAGACCTTCCCATTTTTCTAACTGGCGTTTAGTCTCATCCACCATGGTGGAGCTAATTTTTAAAAGAGAAAAACGTCCAAATAGTGGCATAAACCTGCATTTGGACATTTTTCTCACAAAAATGTCCAAATTGGTATTTTCAAAACCAATTTGTAGATGTTTTTCTATGAAGTCCATCAGAAGTGTGTCCATATCACAAGGGGGCATGTTAAGGGCAGGATCTGGGCGTTCCTACACTTGGATGTTTTTCAGCCATAATGGAACAAAATAAACGTTTCCAGGACTAAAACTAAGACATTTTGAGCTATACCTGTTTTTTATATTGAATAAGGCAAAAAAAAAGGGGTGCCCTAAATGACCAGATGGCCACTGGAGGAAATCAGGGGTAACCCCCCACTACCACCTCAGTGGTCGCTGATCCCCTCCCACCCCCCACAAATGTGAATACAAATATGCTTTAGCAGTCTCTATGACAGCCTCAGATGTTAGAGCCAGGGACTCTGGTCCCTATCTCCCTCTACCTGTCATATTTGTGGGGGAAACTGTGAGCCCTCCAAAACTCACCAGAAAACCACTGTACCCACATATAGGTGCCCCCTTCATCCATAAGGGCTATTGTAGTGGTACACAGTTGTGGGTTTGGGGTGGGTTTTGGGGGGCTCAGCGGACAAGATAAGGGAGCAACAGTGAGATGTGTACCTGGGAGCATGTTTTTGAAGTCTACTGCAGTGCTCCCTAGGGTGCACCATTTATCTCCTGGGATGTCAGGGAGACCACTCTACTAACAAAAATGCTGGCCCTTCCTACATCCCAATGGCTCAATTTTGTATATTTTTCACTTGGACTTTTTTTTTTTTAATGGACCAAAAAACAAAACGTCACAACACCTTGTTAAAAACAGTATTTTCAAAAACAAAAGATAGATGTTTTTCTTTTTTCAAAATGAACTTTCCCATTCAGATTTTGTATGCTTTTTGCAAAACGTCTAAAGTCAGACTTAGACGTCATATCGAAAATGCCCCTCCATGTGTGCTACTAGGAGGTCAATGTACAAGCTTAGTTTATAAGGTGATGCCTTGGCTTTATAGGCACTTTTCACATCTTGTTGTAAGGATTAGCCTCCACATGTCTATGGAAAAAATTCTCAGTATGTAAGAGATTGCATTTCATTGTGTATCATAGGATCTAAGATTCCTTTTTCTGTTTGTTGTTCTACTCTGCCGTTTTATCATGTTCTCAAATAGACTTTATAATTACGCATTTAGTTTACTCAAATATTGTCTCAGCCCTAAGCACTAAAGTCAGAAGTATACAATGAAATAAAAACAGTTTCTGGTCACTCCTATAGAAAACAAAATTCCAACATAACAGAGTGGATGTGCCTCAATAAACACTGTACTCAAGGCAACATGTGTTGCAGGAAAAGGATTAAGTCACAGCCGTGTAAACCTGAACTGCTCGCCACATCAACCAAATCATGACTTTTCTCAGTCCATGCCACTTCAGAAAATCAAATGCACAGCATTTCATTACCTCACAAACGCATAATTAATTAATGGAGGGTTCAAAAGGTTGAACTTGTGTGGAGGTATGTTAAGGTGAATGTAAATGCCCTGGCTTATTTTTAGCCACAGACAAGCCAGACCCAGACAGTCAGCTATTAAGACTGCTATTTGACTAAAATTCATCTGTAAAAGATCTGAAAATTGGCTCAGAGTTACTTATAAATAGTTCCACATAAAGCCTAAAGTTCAGTAGGCCCAAGTGAAACTTTGATCATCACTGCCTACCTCTACTAAATCAGCTTTCGAATTTTCATGGCCTGTTTATTCCTCATTTCATCAACTTTGGTAAGGTCTGTGTGTCACATTAGGGCACTCCCTTGCTTTTTAATTTACAGATTTAGGGGACCTTTTACAAAGTGGCAGTAGGGCTACCTTATGTGTATCATGCTCCAAATTGATACTACTGCCCGGTTAGCACTCCCACCTGGTGGTAATTTTGAAGTTGGTGTGCGCTGTTTCCCATGGCTGGGTCTGGGAGGAGAGGATCAGATGTACTGACACTGTTGGGGGGAGGGGAACAGGGGATCAGATGTGCCACCTGGTGGGTGTGGAGACTCTGTACTGCACCCACTCTATCAGGCACTGCATGTAATGTGGTGCCTGTGAGGTAATTCTCTGCTCTGTGTGTTGAATGCATTTACTGCACAGGCTTTGCACTTACCATATGGTAATTTTAGAATTAACCGTGTGGTAAGTGCAAAATGTACTGCACTTTAATAAAAGAGCCCCTTAATTACTCCACAAGATGTTGTTGTAGAATGCTTCCACACTGGACCAATAAAATATATTTCCTTAGCTTACTTCAAACTGTTTCTTTTCTTCTGTCTTTGACTGCTGCCTTATCTGTTGACCTAGCTCTGTTCAAAGTGTCTGCATAATCAAAATTTCAATGCTATAACATATTTGATACTATTTCTTTTCTCTCTCTCTCTAGCACTCTGAATGGAATTTTCTTACCATTGCCCAGGAAGAAATCCTCACTGCTTCCCCCTTACTACTACTTATCATTTCTATAGCGCTACTAGATGTACGCAGCGCTGTACACTTCTTGAGTAGGGTTTGTCCTGCCATGGTACATCCTTCTTCTGGACTTGAGACCTCTTTCTTCCACTGGCTAGTGTCCAGAAAACCCTTGTTATATAAGGTTTGTGTCCATAGGCTGCAATGCCCTGACATTGGTTTTAGACAGGTTATAGTAGGTGAAATGTCCAGCTGCCACTTTATGATTGGTCCAGCTAATAAGGTATGATAACTCATGGAGGTTTAATCCTATGATGCCAAAACATAATTGGCATAAGCATACACAATCTATCATTTTGATAAGTCCTTTAATCATAACTTCCTTTAGTTACATATCTATTTATTGACCACCCAATTGAGTGGGCATATTTGTTGAGTTGAGATGACCTGGCACAACGGTTCTTGCACTTCCCATGATTCTAGAGTGAATATTCAAACTCCATGTCCACATGTTCTCTGGTACACCAGCTTGGATCAATAATATTGACAGCTCAGTTCTCATAATATTGCAATTCAGCCCTGGAATGTATCAGCTGAGCAGCCACGCCTAAATTGACCTAGCTTTCTGTAACTTATAGCTCCCAAAGTACCCCAGAACCCTAGAAGAGACGGTCTTACAAAATCCTGAGTGATGTAGAATGGGTAAAAGTGGATCAACCTAGACTAGAGGACACTGAGGGGCCCTTTTACTAAGCCGCGTAAGCGTCTACGTGCACCCAATGAGCGCCAAGATGGAGTTACTGCCTGACTATTGCATAGCTCTTGCGGTAATTTCATTCCGATACACGTGTCTGAAAAATATTTTTATTTTCGGACATGCACCAAGTGGCATTTGATGCGTGTAGGTCATTACTGTCCAGATTCTTTACCGCTAGGTTAATGGCTGGCGGTAAGGTCTCAGACCCAAAATGGATGCGTGGCAATTTTGATTTTGCTGCACGTACATTTTCAGCAAGAAAAAGACTTTTTTCACAGGCGAGCTGAAAAATGGATTGGCGCACACCCAAAACCTGCGCCTACACTACTGCAAGCCATTTTTCAGTGTGCCTTTGTAAAAGGACCCTTTAATGAAGTTACATGGCAATACTTTTAAACTGAATAGGAGGAGATATTTTTTCACTCAACTTGTTTTCTGGAGGATGTGGTTATAGTGGTTAGCATATCTTGGTTTAAAAAAAAGGTTTGGACAAGTTTCTGGAGGATAAGTCCATAGTCTGCTATTGAGATGGACATAGAGGAAGCCACTGCTATTATAGTCTTGCTACTATTTGGGATTTTGCCAGGTACTTGTGACCTGAATTGACCACTGTTGAATGCAGAATACTGGACTAGATGGACCACTGGTCTGACCCAATATGTCTATTCTTATGTTTTTAAACAGAAATGCACTTCCTCTTGCATTTTACAAAATACAAAAAGAGAAGATATGTATATTTCTGAATGTAGACACATTTATATCTTTACATATTTTAAATATTTTTTAATTTTCTACCTCTGGCATTTTATCTTTGTAATCAGGTTGGTCCCAGTTTCTCTTTTCCTCTTTGCTTGTGTTGGTCTGCTAAGTTGTTTTCCAGGGTCTTCTTTCCATTTTTCTTCATCCACTTGCCTCCTTCCTTTTCCTTTCTACATCTGGCTGACCAGTAATCTTCTCTATCTCCTTTTTTTGCCAGTTTCTCTCTTTTCTGCCTCACCATTCATAATTAGATTTTATCACTCATTTTCTGTCTCACCTTCCAGTCCTTAGTCTCCCAATCTCACTCCCTTCATTCTTCTGACTGTTCTGTCTCTCTCACCTTTCCCAGCCTCCTTCTCTCCCTCTGTCTTTCACTCAGTTCTTAGTCTCCTACATTCATCCTTTCTTCTCATCCCCTCCCAGCTCATCAACCTTCAACTAAGCCCAGATCCTTCCCTGTTACAATTCCTCCTGTCATCCAGCCCCTTTCTTTTTTTCTCTAACTTCCTACTTAGCTTCCCATTCCCCATCTTCCAACCTTTCACCAGTCCCATTTCCACATTCTCTTATCCGCACCAGTCACCTATCACTTTACAATATCTTGATCATCCTAAGGAATGGAAGACCTGAATTGGAATCGACTCCAGGTCTTCCCCACCGGGCCAGCACTGTCTACAATTTTGTTTTTGAGACTTGTTTTGTATTTATTGATGCAATTTTTGGAATACAATTTCCCATAAAAGAAAAACATGAAATGAAAGTATTGAAATAGAAGTATCCATGAAACATACAGCATGAATATACTTTTTTAAAACTTACTCTGGTCCACATCTACAAAAGGAGAAAAGAAATACAAAAAAAATCAATTAAAGAAAAACAAACCTCTGTTCTTCCAACAATATACCACCACTGCTGCAAAATAAACCCCATAATAAAAGGCTGAATACTCACAAATATAAATAACATTTACTGAGGAGTCTTATTTGCAAGAAAAAACTCAAATTGCAGTAGGTCGATAAAGTTATAACTATTCCCCTGATACCTAACAATGCATTTTTTTTTATTTATTGGTGCTTATATCCCACATAATATGAATGTTAAATTATTCAGTTCCATGTGGCTTACAATAATTAAGACTAGAAATGCATACAATATATTTTTACAAATATGATGAAGAAAACAAACAGTGAGATTTTGAAAAGAGCAAACAAAAAAAGATATAACATTTACTGTTTAGTTCATTGTCTAACAATGAAAAAAATTTGTTAAAAACATAACATAGTAGCATAGTAAATGATGGCAGATAAAGACCTGTACGGTCCATCCAGTCTAAGGAATGCCTTGAGAAATTTGAGAAATATTAGATAGTTGGTATTTCTTTTTATCTCACTAGGGATGGAGGTCCACCATTTTGAACCTGTATGTGAGAAATCTCTGTTCAATATGGATTTATATCTGATGTTTTTATAGCTAGGAAAATGTAGCATGAGATAGTTTCTTGATCTAGTAGACATATTGAAGGGTAGGTAAATCTATCAGCTTTATCATGTAATCTGGGCTCATGCCATAGATTATTTTGTAGATGAATGTATATATTTTAAAGGTGATTCTGGCTTTGACTGTAGCCAGTACATTTTAGATAATAGAGGTGATGCCCTATTGAATTTTGAAGCTTTGCATATGATTCTAGCAGCAGTATTTAGGGTAGTTTGAAGTTCTTGATGAAGTATTCATTATTCCCTTAATAGGCTGAGTTGCAGTAATCCACTTGTGAAATGACTATTGTTTGTGTAAGGGAACGAAAAGTAGAAAACAGGAAAAAAGATCTGATTCTTTTCAGCTTCCATAAAAGTTCTAAAGATTTTGGTTTCACGGAATTAACTTGACCTTCACATGGTAGGAATTGGTCGATGGTGATCCCAAGAATTTTCAAATTATGTTCCAATGGATAGTTGTCTGATTGATGGTAAATCTGGTCTGATTGTAGAAGTTGTTAGGACTAGAAATTATGAGAAATTTAGTTTTCTCCCTGTTTAATTTTACATGGAAGGATGTTGCCCAATTCTCCATGAGATCTAAGATTGATTGAATGTTGAAGAGGATATCCTGAATTTGAGTGTCAAAGGGAAGATAATTAGTCACATCATCAGAGTATATAAAAGACTGCAAACCTTTAGCCTCTAGGAGGTGACATAGGGGTTCCATCATGATGTTAAAGAGAATAGGAGATATTGGAGATCCCTGTGGAGCTCCACAATCTGGGGACCAGGCTGGAGAGGTGGATCCTCCCATTTTGACTTTGTATGTTCTGGATTTGAGGAATCCCATGAACCACTTATGAACATCTTCGCAAATGCCCATTGCATCAAGAATTGTAGGTAAGATGTTATGATCTACCACATTGAATGCACTGGATATGTTAAATTGTAGTAAGATAATCTTCCTACCCATTCTTAACATTCAGGGGAACTTACATAAAAGGTCACCCCTCTGGTAGCAAGTTTAGGCTGAAGCTGGAGAAACATTTTTCTCCAAACGTGAGTGGCCGTAGCCACATCAGGGAACACAGAAACCCCTTACAAAAATAAATCTCCTTAAATATCAAATAATTCTTAAATATAAGCAATTTATCAGACTGAACACAAGACCCAGGAGGTAGCTCTATTAACTATGTTGTCACTCAGGGACTTTAAGAAGAAATGTTTAGACTATCCATAAAAATCATTCTCTTTCTTCTTCACAGTTGGCAAATAGAACATGTTGGAAACAGCTACATTCTCAGGTTTGTTTACTTCATGACATCTCTCAAGTACATAGTCTTCAGTTGGTTCAGGGCCAAACACCTAGTTTTTCTAAAAATCTAGTAACCCTGTTGGAATTCTCAAGTTCTTCCAACTTCAAATGTATAGCAGGGCTGTCCTTAATAAACATAGCCCCCAACTTCTAAACTGTGGATTCCTGGATTTCTAAAATTCCAAAAGTTGCTACACTTCTCCTAATCTAGACTCATATTCCCCCATCTCGGCCACAGAAAACTCAGAAGTTTGAGAAACATAACTATTAAGAGTAGTTTCAATTCTCACCAATTCCTCCTAAATGGCCTCAAGGTCTATCTTCTTGCTTCCAGGAGCTGTTGCCCATGAACCTACAGACCTATCACATCCTTTGGGAAGGAAACCAAAACTGTAGATGAAAACCCAACAGCCTGTCTTGCCTGCTTGATCATTGCAGCACTAAATGGTCCTAACTGCTTACTCAACATAACCCATAGCAGATGAATCCAGTTGGTCAAACTCTTGCTGGTGTTGCTTTGGTTCATCTCCATTTGGCAATGACAAACATCCAGAGATGTCCTCTAGTTGTGTCAAAGACTGGCAGGGAGGTTAGGGCCACAAGAGAAGCACTTGTGGACACCTTAAGGGCCAAAGGGTGATCAGTAGGTCCCTGTATAACTTATTATTGCTGCAAAGAAACCAGGCACTTAGCTTTCCTCTTTAACCTAAATTTTCATTTGGGGAGACTGAAGACCTGCAAACAAAAATCAGTGGAGAAGCAGCCACACATGCATCTTAATGTGGTGCTATCTTGACCTATAAGCCAAATACACATCTTCTGATATTAAAAGGCTTTTATTCCCATCACTTTAAAACATACAGTGCTCAGTGTGGACACGTTTCACTTTCCTAGAGACTGCATCAGGGGCTATAACTGTATGGCAAAACATATAAAATCATGTCTTGAACATAAATAAATAAATAAATAAATAAATAAAATAATACATAAATATGCACTTAAAATACACAAGCTATTTAACATAGCAGGGTTAATCAGATCAGAAGACCAAGTAAAAAAAAATAAAGCTTGCATCACAATCATATATTTGCAAAGGTTGAAAACATAGAAAACTATCAAAAAGGACTTCCTACATCCTAAAACATATAAAAGAGAGACATACCTATTAGAATCCCAAAGGGCACCTGCATCTATTAGTGGTTAGTCCAAATAAAACAGCAGGAATTGGCAGCACAGCCTAAAGACAGCAAAAATCAGCAGCAGGGAATTAATAAAAATAAATATAAAATTATAGCAAATTATAACTACAGAAGGGAAACAGTAAGTCACAGATAGCAGCGAATGTTCCCACTTGCATAAGAACATAAGAATAGCCATACTGGGTCAGACAATGGTCCATTTAGCCCAGTATCCTGTTTCCAACAGAGGCCAAGCCAGGTCATCAATAACTGGCAGAAACCCAAAATAGTGATAACATTCTATGCTACCAATCCCAGGGCAAGCAGTAGCTTCCCCATGTCTGTCTCAATAGCAGACTATGGATTTTTCCTCCAGAAACTTGTCTAAACTTTTTTTAAACCCAGATATGCTAAGCGCTGTTACTACATCCTCTGGCAAAGAGTTCCAGAGCCCAATGAAAAAAATATTTCCTCTTATTTGTTTTAAAAGTATTTCCATGTACCTTCCTCGAATGTCCCCTAGTCTTTGTAGTTTTAGAGCAAGTAAAAAAAATTGATTCACTTCTACTCGTTCTACACCACTCATGATTTTTTAGACCTCAATCATATCTCTCATCTGTCTCTTTTTTCCAAGTTGAAGAGACCTAACCTGTTTAGCCTTTCCTCATATAAGAGGGGTTCCATCCCCTTTATCATTTTGGTCGCTCTTCTTTGAACCTTTTCTAAGGAGACCAGAACTTATTGAGTTCAGTTCTGAAGATGAGGTCATACAATGGAGCGATACAAAGGCATTGTAGTAGTTTTGGTCTTATTTACCATCCCTTCCCTAATAATTCCTAGCATCCTATTTGCTTTTTTGGCTGCCGCCGCATACTGAACAGAAGATTTCAGCATATTATCTAAAATGACACCTAGATCAATGACACCTAGATCTTCTTCTTGGGTGCTGACCCCCCAAGGTGAACCCTAGCATCAGGTATCTATGATTCAGATTATTCTATCCATTGTGCATCACTTTACATTTGTCCACATTAAATTTCATCTGCCATTTGGATGCTCAGTATTCCAATTTCCTAAGGTCACCCTGCAATTTTTCATAGTCTGCATGTGTTTTTAACAACCTTGAATAGTTTTGTGTCATCTGCAAATTTAATCACCTCACTCCTTGTTCCAATTTCCATATCATTTATAAATATGATAAATAGCACCGGTCTCAGTGGCACTCCACTATTCACCCTCCTCCATTGAGAGAAATAACTATTTCACTGACCATTAACTGCTCCTCATTCAGCATCAAACAGGTGCCCTTTGGGACCCTAATAGGTGTGTGTCGCTTTTATATGTTTTAGGATGTAATTCCTTTGTGATAGCCTGTGTATCTATGTATGTATTAAGGCTTATTTTTGTTTATTTATTTGGATTTTGCTCACACCTTTTTCAGTAGTAGCTCAAGGTGAGTTGCATTCAGGTACACTGGGTATTTCCCTGTCTCTACAGAGCTCACAATCTATAGAGGGTTAAGTGACTTGCCCAAAGTCACAACCAGCAGTGGGATTTGTGCCAGCCACTGTGGGATGTCAAGGCTGGTGCTCTAACCATCAGGCCACTCCTCCACTCCATATGATTTGTTCTGTATAACCTATATGTGTATTAACACTTTTGCCCACCACTGGTTTTACAACTAGCTAGTAAGTTATGTATGTTGAGTGCATATTTATGTATTATTTTATGTATTTATTTAATTATGTTCGACTCATGATTTCATATGTTTTGCCATAAAGTTGTAACCCCTGATCCAGCCTCTAGGAAGGCGAAATGTGGCCACGCTGGGCACTGTATGTTTTAAAGTGGTGAGAATAAAAGCCTTTAAATATCAGAAGAAGTGTATTCTGCTTTTGTGGACTGCTTGTTTCCTCTTCTGGATTTCCTTATCTTGGCCTATTCCATCCTTTTGGAGCCAACTTTTTTTCTAGAGATTCGAAATTACAAATTTTTCTGACATGACTAAAGTCTTAAAAATATCTTGGATGATAGGGGTAATGAAAGGCTATCAGGAAGACTAAGATCCTAAGGGCGTATTAGTTTTAGCATCTACAGGTGGACGTAGTATCTACAGATGGAAATAATGTAAAAGTAATATTTGCCATTGGTCCCATTATATAAAATTGGAAATTCAGTTACTCCATGTATTCATAGGCATGGTGCATTGTGGATAGTACCACAATCTTTCCCTAGTGTCCCAACTGTCTTCTGAAGGGATCATCTCTAATGATGAGACAGTCTTCAGCCCTTAGAGTTTATTGAAGCTACCAACAAGGATATTAATTAGTGCCAGTGGTTCCTTATGTGAACATCCATCCACTGCCATCTGAATAGTGGAAAAGATGGAGGCTACAATGGTAACAAAAGTCAAGAAAGCATATGATAACCACATAAACTCCTTACCTATGAAGTGCAGGGAAAGCTAGAGATCAGCTAAACTCTATGGCATTGATACATGACATTTTTTTGTGTTCTCAATACATTACTCAGTACTAAATCAATATTTTAACCCTCAAAATATCCATATAACATTTTTGTGAAAATAATGTGCTCAGTTCATACTCATTCCAACCATTATATCCCCAAGGGAATATGTGGCTGAGTCACAGATGGAACCATCATAGCACATTAGGTGTTCCGAATCCCACAACAGGTATGTACATACACTGTTCTTACAATAGTTCAATTATATATCGACTGAGTCTCCAGCCTTTTACACAGTCTGTTATTCCAACTGTGTTTATACAAATAATACTTCCTTCCTTAATACTTCCCACTCTGAAGTATAAACGCAGCAAATGTACATTATATCAGTAGTAGTGATACTCTGAAACCCTAAGTGCTTAGATTGAAACCATTCACCACAAGACAGTTCCTAATAGCCACCTCAATTATATATGCCCTGCATCCTGCTTAATAACCCTTCATGACCCTCCCATACAGCTTCCAACCCTACATACACACTCAATTACCCCATGTACTCACAAACATTACTAATACAAACAATTATACACAGAGTCAATATTGTAAGTATATGTGGACTTTTTACTTTCCTTAGAGATAACCTCCCATGTGATACGTGCTCCCATCAAACTGCTCCTATACACACTCCTCTGTGGTGTAACAAATCAGCCCCTTAACCCTGGCTGGGTTTCGCCGTTGCTTCCTCAGAAGCAAACACACGCACAAACAACTGATGTCCAACCTTAACCCACGTAGTCCTAGAGCACAGTGTGCAATAAACCCCCCCATATAAACATATTTTCATCTACTGACAATACTCCACTTTAATTCAACTTCAGTCACAAACCCAGGACGGGTTTCCACAGGGTTTTCATGTAACTGAGACCATCAACTTATGTCTTAAAAGCCACTAAATGACTTTCAACTGGTAATGACTTCCAGTCACTGTCAATGTAAGTTAGATTTAGATTGCTGAGACTTCAAGGTGATAAGTTCTGTTTCACGGTGTCAGTGTACAGAGTCATCTAGATCTCTTTGACTTTGTATCTTTGTTTGATTTATAAAGCCCATTGCACTTTTTCTCATTCTGGCAGGCAATCTACCGATCAGTCTTCCCCAAGAACTGGTCTTTAAATGTGCAAATACAAAGTCTTGGACTTACATAAACAAGGTCTGCGACTCAAGAAATGACTGTGGAGACTGTTCAGATGAATCAGGTAAATCCACATTACTAAAAAGAAGCTACTTGCTCTCACATGATGACATTGTTTGCATATAATTCTTTCATGATGTATGCTATGGAGCTCATTTTCAAAGCATTTAGACTTGTAAAGTTCCATAGGTTGCTAAAGGGCTCATTTACGAAAGAGAAAAACATCTAAAAAGTGGCATAAAGCAGCATTTGCATGTTTTTCTCACAAAAATGTCCAAACCAGTATTTTTGAAACCTATTTTCAGACGTTTTTCTATGCTGTTCATCTGCAGTGCATCCAAATCTCAAGGGGGCGTGTTGGTGGTGTGTTAAGGAAGGGATTTGGGTGTTCCTAAGACATGAACGTTTTTCAGCCAAAATGGAACAAAACAAAATTAAAACTAAGACGTTTTGAGCTAGACCTGTTTTTATGGCGATTAAGGCACAAAAAGGTATCCTAAATGACACAGGAGGGAATCAGGGATGACTACTACTACTACTTAGCATTTCTATAGCGCTGCCAGGGTTACGCAGAGCTGTACAAGTTTAACATGGGGAAGGATATTCCCTGCTCAAGAGAGCTTACAATCTACCCCCAATACCCCCCAATGATCACTGACCACCTCCCACCCCCCAAAATATGAATAAAAATATGACTTACCAGCCTCTGTGACACTCAGATGTTATTGCCGTGTCTATTAGATCAGCTTACAGGTCCCTGGAGTAGTGTAGTGGTTGGTGCAGTGGACTATGGAGAGGGGAACTCGGGTCCCTATTTCCTTCTACCTGTCATAGAAACTGTGACCCCTCCCAAAGTCATCAAAACCCTACTGTACCCACATATAGGTGCCCCCTTCACCCATAAGGGCTATTGTAGTGTGTACAGTGGGGAGCAGTAGATTTTGGGTGGGTTGTGGAGGGCTCAGTGGACAAGATAAAAGAGCAAAGGTGAGATGTGTACCTGGGAGCATTTTTATGAAGTGCACAAAAGTGCCCCCTAGGGTGCCCCATTGCTTTCTTGGGATGTCTGGGGGACCAGTCTGCTAAAAATGCTGGCTCCTACTACATCCCAATGGCTTGATTTTCTATGATTTGCACTTTTTTTTTTTTTCAAAAATGGACCAAAAAACAAAACGTCCAAAGCACAAAACTTTGTCTGAAACAGCATTAAAAAAAAAAAAAAAGGATAGATGTTTTTCTTTTTCGAAAATGACCTTCTTTCCTATTCAGATTTTGGATGGTTTGTGCAAAACGTCCAAAGTTGGACTTAGACGTCATATCGAAAATGCCCCTCCATGTAACTTTGTAAGTCTAAGTGCTTTGAAAATATCTAGGGGAAGGGATTTCAACATGGTTTTAAATGAGTGGGAGGGATCGTCCTCATAATTTGACCACTGCAACTTCAGGCCACCTGATGAGGGTGAGTCAATCCTAGTTTTATGCCAGGGCATGCATAGATATGTAATTTATATTTTTCCATTGACTTCTCTAACAAAACTAGAGCTGTAGATTTGTACTTGCTGTGTGGCAAAACCAGGAAGTCCCGAGGCCAGGTGGTAACTCCATCTTAGCCTTATAAATGCTGTGTGAGAGACGTTCTCTGGCAAGGCTCAAATTTGTGTCTCAGTTGTTCAACAACATGTGGAATAGATCAGATCCATAAAGCTACTTGAGAGGTAGAGATACTTGCTTTACAAGATTTTTTTAAAAATTGCTTTACGTCGTTGATGGAGGTACCTCGCTAGTCACTATTAATTAAAACACCTGTGTATGATTCAGCAAGTTGTGATTATAGTGGTCCAGAATAGTCTAGTATTTCATGTTTAGTGAGCCTTTATAGTCTCCTGGGTGAAGTTTGAACAAGTTCTTTGGAAGAAAATCCATAACTGTTGTTAAGGTGGACTTGGGGAAAATCCACTGGTTATTCCTTGGATAAGCAGCATGGAAGCTGTTTACCTTTTTGGGATCCTACCAGATGCTTGTGACTTAGACTGGCTACTGTTGGAAACAGAATACTGGGCTTGATGAACTTTCAGTCTGTCTCAATATGGTAGTGCTTATGTACACTGTATCCAATTGGTCCATAGTGGATATGGCTTCAGGCATAGAAATTGGAATGGACTATGGACAGGCTCTAATATTTTTGTTTGCTCCAAAATGCAGACACACAGTCATATCAATGCAGTAATGTGGGCAGTGGAAATTATCAGGGTGTGTGTGCCTTGCTAGCTTTCATTGTCATAGCAAGCTTAGCCATGGGAAATATAAGAGTGGACACACAGGGGACAAAGAGGATCATAACACAAAGCAGTCAAAGGGAATCACAACAAAACAATTACAGTCCTCTAGGACTACTCCTGACTCTAGAGAAGCATTGAAAATGTCAGCCAGTGGAAGGGAAATGGGACTTGATATACTGCCTTTCTGTGGCTTTTGCAACTACATTCAAAGTGGTTTACATAGTATATACAGGTACTTATTTGTAGGGTAATGGAGGGTTAAGTAACTTGCCCAGAGTCACAAGGAGCTGCAGTGGGAATTAAACCCAGTTCCCCATTATCAAGGGCTACTGCACTAACCACTAGCTACTCCTCCACCAGAACTTTCCTAACTTCCTTTAGTATCCTTGGATGTATGCCATCTGACCCCATTGCTTTGCCACCTTTAGTTTAGCCAGCTCCTCACACAGTCCTCTGAAAATTGTTCAGGGGCTACCACCCCTCCATTTCTATTTGTTTGTCTTCTGTGGTCCTGCTCCCAGCCCTTCATCTGCAGACCTCCAGTTTTATTCCTGCCCTCTCCTCTGGCCAAAACCTGTGATCACTTCCCTTGCACCAACCACTATGCACAGACCTCAAGACTATCCCCAGCTTCGTTGTCATGAATGGGGCCTGAGTCAGTCATGACCTCATACTCACAGATACTATCTTGTCTGTGCCTCCTCTGTACTTTCATATAAGGCAGGGGTTCTCAACCCAGGACATAACTAGCCAGTCAGGTTTTCAGGATACCCACAATAAATATGCATGAGAGAGGACTGGGTTGAGAACCCCTGATGTAAGGGTTTGTGAGCTCAAAGCCTTGGGCTGATTGAGTCCTCAAGTTCACTGCTTTCTATCAGCAGAGTTAAAGCTAGAACCTGAGACCAAGCCTTGAGGCTTGCAAAAGGGGGTGGGGGACAGTGGAGAGGGATAGAAGGTGGTGAGAGGGAAAGATCCAGGCTACAAAGGTCAGTGGGCATCAAAGTGACTTAGATCTGGGAGGGGTGGACTTGGAGGTCCAAGGGAGAAGGGCAGAGAGAAGTGGCAAGAGTGAAGGTCTGAGGAAGGATTGGAGGCATGAGGACCAGCAGAGGGATGGATCTTTGCTGTCGTCAAAATTTTGCTAATCTAGACATATACAGGAAGTATCGTTGAGCTAAGGAGAAAGTAAAAATAAGGAAAGTGATGAGGGAAACTGAAAGAAGACTAATCTGAGTGTGGGAAGATGAAGACTCCACCTAAAGAAAAGAGGAGATGATTGCAGATTGCATTTGGTGGGGGTGGGGGGCAATTGCATCTGGGGGAAGAAGAGAGAAGTGCACCTGAGTGGAAGGAGACGAGGATGTGGAGAAAAAGAAGCAGAGAGAGCGCTTCCTAGGGGTGGGGTGGAAAGCATGCACTCTGCAAGGGACAAATCCACTACCTAAAGCAAATTATTTAGGGGTGAGGGCTGGGCACAGGAGTATATGGTGAGCAGGTTTCATCCCTGATGAGAAGGTTATAGAGGCATTTTCCAAACTATGGGCTTTTGCATAAATCCAGGCTTGCTTCTAGGCTTTGTGGACACTGCTGTAGTATGATACTCAAAGGTTCAGTACGGGCTGCTTGTACAAGAGATATAGAGTCCTGGTTACTAGTTTGAGGTGAAATTCAGAATAAAACTTAAGTAAGGATTTTAGTGGTGGGATTATATATATCACTTACACAAAAAATTGATGGACAAAAACCACTGAAAAATCCACAAGCAGCACGCAAAAACAAAAATCAGTGGAAATCACAACTTGAAAATCATTAGAACTCTAAGGTTGAGGAAGAAAAGACCTCATGTGGCCTGCACAAGGCTAAGCAGCTGACAGACTCATTGATCAACATGTGTCTCAGCTCCCTTTATAATCAGAAAAAACTCCCAATCCTTTTTAATACAAAATCAATCTAATAAAATCTTCATTTCTTCTCATATCCTTTTTTTTCTTCTTTTTCCAATGTGAAACATTCAAACTTCCTCAACCAGTATAGATCATGCAACATCCTAGTCCAAATAATGAACAAGCAACACAGTCCAATGTGAATTCCCAAAATGTCAATAATATCAAGAGAGTAGCACTTATCTTTTGACCAGTCCAACAGGGATCTCTGTTTCACCAATAGCTTCTTCAGGGGAAAAGTCTAAATCACTGCTGCTACCAATAGGTTCTGTGTGGAATAATCCAGGACTCTGTCAATACAAAAAGGTATTCAGAAGTGTATAAAACAAACTGTGTTTTGCAAAAACAACAAAAAAAAAAAAATCCAAGAATACATACCAGTATAAGGCAGGCTTATTACATGCCACCAAACAACACCCACTGGAAAAATGGAGGTGCTTAAAAGAAAAACACCATCAATAAAAGGACCAGTCCTTGCCTAGGTGATTTCACAATGCCAGTTGCAAAAGGCTAAAAGTATACAGCCACCAATCAAAAATCAGAACTTTAATTCAGTACAAAGCAGACCATTGGATTCCCACATTCAAACCAAGGGGTTCCACAGACTGTAACTGGTGAATCCACCACTACTCCAGCTGAAGCAAACTCAAACCCTGGTCTCCTCCTCTTTTCCTTTCAACTACATGTTCAATGACAAAACAGACAAATTGGTCAAAAGGGTGGCCCAATGTAGTGCAATGGGAAAACAAGAGGACACCTAATTTGTTCCGTGAAATGCAGAATCTGTTCTCATTAATCCTCACATGTAGGCTGTGAATGGTTTTGCTCACATAAATCTTGTTGCAACTGCTTTTCAGAATATATGCTACATAGTCAGCCTTGCAATTGTAATATCCCTCAGCATATATTGTCTGTTTTCCACTGGATTCCTGAATGAAGAAAGTCTCTCAGTCATGTTACAGGTCTTACAGAAACCAAACTTGTAATGTTCCAATGTCAACATACCAAGCTCTGTAGAAGTCTGACAATATTGCAATAACTCTTTAAGATTATGTGCTCTGGAGAACGCAATCCTCACACGCCGGTCTTCAAAGGCAGGATGAGTTTTCATAACCTCTCAATTCCTTTTGATAACATTGGCTACCACTTCCCAAGCCCGTCGTAAAACGCAGAACACAAGTTTGAATAGCATTGTCTCATTATGAGGTCTAGAACTCTTTAATAATAAATCACGGTTACATTATTTGGCACGTTTTTGTGCCTTTCTGAGGACACATTTAGGATATCATCGCTTAGACAAAGTTTGTAAAAAATCTTCGGACTGTGCCCAAAAGTCTGAAGTGTTTGAACAAATCCACTTATAATGCAAAAACTGTGAATATGGAAGACTGTCATGCAACTTGACAGGATGACAGCACCCATATTCCAACATCGTTCTCCTATCAGTCATCTTCTTGTATACCTCGGTGACAAAAAAAGTATCTTGAAGGGTCACTTGTACTTCCAGAAAGTTCACAGTATCAGTAGAAAATGAATATGTGAAATGGATGTGTTCATTGCAGGAATTTAACCAGGTTATGAAATGGTGCAACTTCACCAATCCATAACATGAACATGTTGTCTATATACCTGTGCCGCACATGAATCTTGTCTGCAAACTCAGAATCATATATTGGACATGCACAAGTTTGCTATGGATGGGGGAAATGTAGCCCACGTGGGGGGGCATAATCAAAAGGGGCGCCCAAGATTTCCTGAGGACGTCCTTGCAGGATGTCCCAGCGAAGGGGCGGGGAAACCCATATTATCGAAACAAGATGGGCGCCCATCTTTCGTTTCGATAATACGGTTGGGGACGCCCAAATCGCAAAATTTAGGTCGACCTTAGAGATGGTCGTCCTTAGGGATGGTCATCCCCAATTTTCGGTGATAATGGACACCGAGGACGCCTATCTCAGAAACGACCAAATGCAAGCCATTTGGTCGTGGGAGGAGCCAGCATTCATAGTGCACTGATCCCCCTGACATGCCAAGACACCCTAGGGTGTTGGCCAAGTTCTCATCAGGGACGCCCTTCTTTTTTCCATTATCGGTCGAGGACGCGCATGTGTTACGCACGCCTCAG
This sequence comes from Microcaecilia unicolor, assembly GCF_901765095.1. Taxonomy (NCBI): domain Eukaryota; kingdom Metazoa; phylum Chordata; class Amphibia; order Gymnophiona; family Siphonopidae; genus Microcaecilia; species Microcaecilia unicolor. Next base: position 126,324,261 of record NC_044032.1, read on the forward strand.
TCCCACCTTTGCTATGCTTCCGGCACGCCCCTGTGAACTTTGGTCATCCCCGCAAGAGAAAGCAGTTGAGGATGCCCAAAATCGGCTTTCGATTATGCCAATTTGGGCAACCCTGTGTCGAAAGATAGGCGCCCTTCTCTTTCGAAAATAAGCCTGATAGTGACCCTGATACTTGCAGAAAAGGTTCATCCTGGAACATAAAAAAATTAAACAGACACAAACACAGCGAAGAGGACTAAAACAATCACCAGGTGATGCTCTAAAAGTTCAAATGTTTAATATTATCCCAGACTCGACACAGGCTGTGTTTCAGCAACCAGGCCTGCATCAGGAGTCTAGAAATAATCAGAACACATACACTATTATCAAAAAAAGATAAGATAAAATAAAATACAAATTCTATAATGCATTCAGAAATATTTAAAAAATGGAAAAAAAAGGAAAAATGAGAAATACATTGAAAAATATAGAACCAAAGTACGCAATAAGTTGAACCATGTGGAGGGGCATAATCGAACGGGGCACCCATGTTTTCCTGGGGCCGTCCTCGCTAGGCTGCATAGAGAGGGGTATAACCAGCAGAAGAAAGGAGGTGTTGATACCCCTCTACAAGTCATTGGTGAGGCCCCACTTGGAGTATTGTGTTCAGTTTTGCAGGCCGTATCTTGCTAAAAATGTAAAAAGACTGGAAGCGGTTCAAAGAGAAGCTACAAAAATGGTATGGGTTTTGCATTGCAAACCGTACGAGGAGAGACTTGCTGACCTGAACATGTATACCTTGGAGGAAAGGAGAAACAGGTGACACGATACAGACGTTCACATATTTGAACGGTATTAATCCGCAAATGAACCTTTTCTGGAGATGGAAAGTCTGTAGAACTAGAGGACATGAATTGAGGTTGAAGGGGGCAGACTCAGGACCAATGTCAGGAAGTATTTTTTCACGGAAAGGGTGGTGGATATATGGAATGCCCTCCCACGGGAGGTGGTAATGGAATTCAAACGTGCATGGGATAAACACAAAGGAATCCTGTTTAGAAGGAATGGTTCCACGGAATCTTAGCGGAGATTGGGTGGCGACGCCAGTAATTGGGAAACAAAACAGGAGCTGGGCAGACTTCTACGGTCTATGCCCTGATCATGACTGAATTGATAGGGATGGGCTGGAGTGTAAATTTTAAGGGGCTTTGACATTAGCTTCAGAACTTAGTACAAGAACAGTGCTGGGCAGACTTCTACGGTCTGTGCCCTGAGAAAGGCAAGGACAAGTAAAACTCAGGTATACATATAAAGTATCACATACCATGTAAAATGAGTTTATCTTGTTGAGCAGACTGGATGGATCATACAGGTCTTTATCTGCCGTCATTTACTATGTTACTATATATGTTACTAGCAGGGGTATAATCGAAAGAGAAGGGTGCCCATCTTTCGACACAAATCGGGAGATGGGCGTCCTTCTCTCAGGGTCGCCCAAATCGGCATAATCGAAAGCCGATTTTGGGCATCCTCAATTGCTTTCCATCGAGGGAATAAACGAAGTTCATGGGGGGGGGGGGGGGGGTCGGAAGCGTAGCGAAGGTGGGACGGGGCGTGATTAAGAGATGGGCGTCTTCGGCTGATAATGTAAAAATGAGCATTTAGCCAACTTTACTTGGTCCCTTTTTCTTCACAACCAAGCCTCGAAAAGGTGCCCAAACTGACCAGATGACCACCGGAGGGAATTGGGGATGACTCCCCTTACTCCCCCAGTGGTCATCAACCCTCTCCCACTCAAAAAAAATTAAAAAATATTTTTTACCAGCCTCTATGTCAGCTTCAAATGTCATACCCAGCTCCATCACAGTAGTATGCAGGTCCCTGGAGCAGTTTTTAGTGGGTGCAGTGCACTTCAGGCAGGCGGACCCAGTCCCACCCCCCCCCCCACCTGTTACAATTGTGGTGGTAAATGTGAGCCCTCCAAAACCTACCCGAAACCTACTGTACCCACATGTGGGTGCCCCCTTCATCCATAAGGGCTATGGTAGTGGTGTACAGTTGTGGGGCGGGGGGTTGGGGGGGCTCAGCACTGAAGGTAAGGGAGCTATGCACCTGGGAGTAGGGTTACCATTTTGTGTCCTCTGAAAAAGAGGACACATGTCATGCCCCTGCCCGCCCCCGCCACGCCCACTATCACGCCCCTTTCAGGTCCTCATTCCGCCCCTTTCTCCTCCCCCGTCACATAGTCCCCTCCCCCGCCCCCCCCCCCCCGTCACATGCTCCCCTCCCCTCCCCTTCCTTACCATCTTCCCTGGTGGTCTAGTGACGTCTTCGGGACAGGAAAGAGCCCCCTCTTTTGTGCCCAGATCACTGCCTGCCCTTGCCTACATCCTTCTCGGTCTCGGCTGGGGATTCAAAATGGCTGCCGAGAGTTGACGCGGCCTCGCGAGACTTCAACTCTCGGTGGCCATTTTGAATCCCCAGCTGAGACCGAGAAGGAGGATGGGCAAGGCAGTGCTCCGGGCAGGAAAGAGGGGACTCTTTCCTGCCCCGAAGACGTCACTAGACCACCAGGGAAGATGGTAAGGAAGGGGAGGGGAAAGCCATGGCGCCGATGGATCGCAAACCGCACGCACGCCCTCCCGCACACACGTTTGTCCAGAAATCCAGACAAACGTGCGTGCGGGCAAAACTTGCCGGACGCCCCGGACATGCCCTCAAAAAGAGGACATGTCCGGGGAAATCCGGACGAATGGTAACCCTACCTGGGAGCAATTTGTGAAATCCACTGCAGTATCCCCTAGGGTGCCCGGTTGGTATCCTGGCATGTGGTATGAATGCTGGCCCCTCCCATGACCAAATGTCTTGGATTTGGTTGTTTTTGAGATGGGCGTCCTCAGTTTCCATTATCGGCGAAAACCAAAGTCGCCCATCTCTAAGGTCGACCATCTCAACATTTAGGTCAACCATCTCTAAGGTCGACCTAAATGTTGAGATTTGGGCGTCCCCGACCGTATTATTGAAACGAAAGATGGATGCCCATCTTGTTTCGATAATACAGGATGCCCTGCCCATTCGCAGGGACGTCCTCAGAGATGGGCGTCCTTAGAGTTGGTCGTCCCCATTCGATTGTATCCCTCCAAGTCACTTGAGTCTGTTAATTATGCACTTTCATACCCATCATTCACTTATTTATTCGTTTCATCACAGCTCTTTAAGCCCATCTTTATTAACCATCTCATTTTTCTTACTGCCTCACTTCCGTACATTGTTTTAAAGAAGGGGTAATGCGCATGTGCGCATTTATCTTTTGGTGCAATTTTCTGGCGTTCGGTACAGCTCCAGTCATTTCATTTTCAATCTTCAGGTAAGATTATGCCTTATGTTTTCTCTTACTATGTTTATACCAGTTCATGCGCAGTTCTAATCAGATTATGTGTTTTTGATAAATTTTCATGGTTCATCTTTTAGATCGCTTTATTTTTAAGCATGATGCCAGTGAGGCTCCTGATAAACCCCTCACTGTTACACTTGCGATGTCACTATTTTCCTGTTAGCAGTCAACACTGTTTATTTTACATCACTTTGTTTAACTTTGTTGTCACGGTATGACCTATTATCAGAAATGCCCTGAAGTTGTGTATTCACAGTCAGATGTAAACATTCTTTTTATGCTCCGTGAATTGACAGCTAGATTTTTGGCTCCTTTATGATGTCACATTTGATGTTCAGTACGACATCTTTCAGCTTGCGTAGTTTGTTTTGGTGAGGGTTATTTATTTATTTGTTACATTTGTATCCCACATTTTCCCACCTATTTGCAGGCTCAATGTGGCTTACATAGTACTGTAAAAGTGTTCGCCAATTCCGGTATGAACAATTACAAAGTGATGTAGTGGTAGAATGAGGTTCATGTATAACAGACACAATAGGGAATTGTAGAGAGGAAGAGTTGTGTTGTGTCCATTACGCTCTTAGGTTTCGATTGTGTTGCAGAGTTCAGGCAATTTAGGTTGGGTCGGTAGGGTATGCCTTTTTGAACAGGTTAGTTTTAGTGACTTCCGGAAGTTTAGGTGGTCATAAGTTGTTTTTATGGCTTTTGGTAATGCGTTTTATGATTGATTTATTTAACACAAAGTTGCTACTGACATCTTTTATGTTTATTTTCACCAATACTTTTATCTGTCTTTTCTTTTTGTTTAGATGATATCACTTTCATTGGTATTTCTTACACTGTGGTATTTTCCATTACCATTATATTACTTTTTAAAACTCGTGTCTCACATTCCCTTTATCTCTTCACAATAGCAGACTTATAATGTGTTGATCAAATACGTCTAATAAATGAAATAAACCAGAATATAGAAGAGACTGTAGCAGTTCATTCATTCAAATTCTCTCCTTATGTGCCAGCAAAAACAGTACTTTTCTTATTTGAATATTATACAACTTGCACCAGAGTGTGCTAAAATTAGGAGGAAAAAGCCTCAGAGCCTCATCTTATCCACTCAGAGTGATTAAGACTTTTGGGGTGAATCACTGGCATAAAAAATCTCCTACTGCAGCACTACAATTCTGTGCAATGTTTCATTTACCTGGTAACCTCCAATTCTTACTATTTAACATTAAAAAAAAGTCTTAGCTTTCAAAAAAACCTGCTCGGGAAATAACACTCTGTGGACCCTCACCCACTGTGGCCAGAGTTTCGCCAAAAGCTGTTTCAAGGTGTCAGATCAATCTAAAACAAGAAAAATATTGTGAAGTGTATAGTTGTAAACAAAAGTGCTCTTAAAACCAGTATAAAAACATCCTTTCAATTAAATAAGGCATTATATAGTTCTTAATACTTCACAGTATATAGTTCTTAATACTTCACAGTATTCTTACACTGCTTAGTTAACAGCGTCTTTTGGGTTCCCTAACATGCCGCTTGGTCACTTCCTTTTTAAGATTTCAAAAAAATCTGACATCATATCCTTTTAAGAACAATAAAACTCTCTTGCCACTACTTCCTAGCCTAGTGGTTAGTGCAGTGGACTTTGATCCTTGGGAAGTAGGTTCAATTCCCACTGCAGCTCCTTGTGACTCTGGGCAAGTTACTTGACTCTCTGTTGCCCCAGGTACAAATAAGTACCTGTATATACTATGTAAACTGCTTTGAATGTAGTTGCAAAAACCACAGAAAGACAGTATATCAAGTCCCAATCCCTTTCCCCCTTCCCAACTGGTTGTTACAGACATCAATCTTCTATCAAAATAAACTTTTCCACTCTATCTTCTGATTCAGTCCAAACGGAGCTTCAATTTTTAAATGAAAGATCCGTTGCTGTTCTTTCTTGCAGCAATATTTTGCCTTGATTAACTGGATTCTTTGTGACTTGATCTATTGCATAGCATCGTAGCTCTGAAAAAAGTGTTGTTTTTCAGTACAATGTTTAACAAAGGAAGCCTCTCTTCTTTCATATTTCAAATAACTTTTATGTTCACGTAATCTTGTTTTAAATTTCCGGCTGGTTTGTCTTACATATACTTGTGGACAAGGGCACATAATCACATATACTACATTTTCAGACTCACACATTGTGCAATGTTTCAGGGGCGTAGCCAGAAAACAGATTTTGGCTAGGCCTAGGCAAGAAGTGGGTGGGCACCAAGTGTTCTCCCCCACCACCAAAAAAATAAAATCTCAGCCGGCAGGAAAATGCGTCTTTCCACCTTGGCAGTCTGCAGCACGCATGCGCTGAAAACTAATATGCAAGTGCTGGTATCGTGGAGCATTTTCATTTCCATCAGGTGGAAGTCTTCAGCTGGTGGAGCTTGGGATCCCCACCAGCTACCGTTAAGTGTGTGCTACTGTTGGGTGGGCCTGAGCCCTAATTGGGTGGGCCCTGGCCCATCCAGGCCCACCTGTGGCTACGCCACTGCAATGTTTTAACACAAACTTCTTTTATGATATAGGATCTGTAAACCATTGATGTTGTTCTAACATTACTACACAAAACTTGCATTGATGACATTTTGCATGAGACCCTTCCAATTTATACATGATGAGTGAACTTCTCAGAATATCTGAAGAACTTAATAGCTCTTTTAAATTTGAAAGTCTTCTTAAAGTAACCCTCCAATCTCCTTCTGTGGATGTTGGTTGTGTAGATAATATGTGCCAATGTTTTCTAATTGCTCATACCACTTTCTCAATCCATGGTGCATATTGCAAAACACAAGTGACAGCTTTTTGTTAATCATCTCATTTCAACTGATTTATCAATACCTCTCGATTAGCATATCTCGCTCTTTTAAATGCTTATGTGATCATTTTCTTTGGATACCCTCTTTCTGCATCTTTTGAGACATGTATTCAACCATGTGTGGAAATCTTATAGAGCCTTCTCAGTGTCAGTCCAAGCCACAAATATGTCATCAATGAATCATAACCAAATTTTCGTCTGACGGAAAAAATCATTTTTACTGTCCATTGATTCTCAAAAGTTTGCATGAAAAAATTTGCTACTGAGGGAGTCATGGTAGCTTCCATGGCTACTCCTGAAGTCTGTTGGAAATAATGCTGATGATATCTAAAACAATTTTTTTTGCATTGCCAGAGCCATTAATTCTACAACAAAAGATGAGGAAATTGAACTATCTTGACGGGCAGCCTGTTCCAAAAAATTTTTAATAACCTGATTTGCCTCCATTTGAGGAACTGATGTGTACAGGGATTTAACATCAAATGTGACCAAAAAAAGTAATAGAGACCACATCTGTTTCTCCTTGTAAGTTTAAAAGAAAATCTAATGAATCTTGTATATATGAAAACCCACATTGAGCCAAAGGTCTCAAAATAGTATCAACATAAGTAGAAAGTGGATCTAATAAAGAGCCCCTGCTTGATATTATCAGACACACAGGGAGTTTGTGTTTGGTAAAATATAAAAAATCAGGAACTTTAGGATGTACAACATTCAAATATTGAAACTCCTGCTTATTAAGAATTCCATTGTCAAACCCTTGTAATGTGATCTCCTTAATCAAATCTTTTAATTCATCATTTGGATCTGAACTCAGTTCTTTATAATCTGATACAGTCACAAACAGAAGGAAGAAACTTCCACAGATGGAATGCACCAGGCAAAAAAACAGTACATGAAAAAAGGAGAAAACCCTCTCGCAGATGGTGTCCAAAAAATTGTTTCATTTCAGTAATTGCGATTTACCAGCATTCTGTTGTCTAAGTGCTTCCTTTTACCAATCACCAGCGGAGACTTTCTTTGATGATCTTTCTGGAAATATGTATGATATGACCAAATTCTAGACCCCTGATGCAGGCCAGTAGGGCTGAAACACGAATCGTGTTGGGTCAGCCTTGTTGTACTTGAAGATTATTGAAATAAAATAATTTTTTGGATACCATCTGAGAGAGGTTTTTCTTCTTTTTTCCTCTACTGTTTTAATCTGATGATATAGCCAGCTGTTTATGTCTCTGCATCATAGTCTTCTACATCAAGGATCACAACTGCATCTCCTTTGTCAGCTTTACAAATTCTAACGCTCAAATTCTCCTGTAGCCTTTGTAAAGCTTGAACCTTGGTTCTAGTTAGATTAAGGCACTGATGAATTTTTCTTCATAAAAAGGCTTCAATGTCTCACAAAACTAATTCTAAATTAGCTGCTTAGAGCCATCTTTGGGGTTCAAATTGATCAACTGCATACTCTAGAGACATTCTCCATTTCAACTGGATGTTGGAGAAAAAAACTTTTTAAGATGTAAAGTTGAAAACAAATGTTCAAGATCTGTTCTTATTTGAAACAATTGGAGCTTTTTTAATCAGGAGCAAACAATATATCTTTACTTAGGACCTTTAATTCTTCTTGAGTCAAAATGTGACTAGATAAATTAATAACTAAATGACTCATTTCTTCTGCTCCTGCCCCTTCTGTGAACAGGTGTTGGGATGTTCTTGTTGGCTCCTGTTGTAGGACCTGCCTTTGCGATATTTGTAATTTTTCTTGTGCTGTCGTTTGTTTAAAAAAGGCTCATCAGAACCTGAAGATGAATCTTGTGAAGATTCTGATTTCTCAAATGCTACTTTTGCTGGCTTGTCTTTATTCTTTTCTTTCAACCAGGGATATACCATTTCTTTGGAATAATCCCCAGTATCTCTCTTAAAAATGTTTTTCTCTTTTAAATTTATACAAACGTTGTCTAAATGACTCTATTTCCTTTTTAGTTTCTTGTAACTGTTGATCATATTTGATTTCTGTGGTAAGAACATTTCTTTATTTCTAATAGCTGGTTGTCTGAATTTTTTTTGTATAGATTCCGCCTCTAGGCTGGTTTTCTCTATAATTAGCACTATGAGATCCAATGAGCATTTATTAACAATAGATGCCCATTTAGAACCCCTGACACAATTTGTTAACTATTTCTTATGCCCCTATGTTCCTCATATTGATTCTTATGTAAGAGATTCCACTTGCATTTTTTTAGAAGTTGATGGCCATCTTAGCAACATCATACTTGTCATGCTTGACATATTTGCACTATACACTAATATACCACAGCTGGAAGCCCTCCTCATCATTGAGAACACACTCAGAGATAGAAAAGTACTATCACGTATTCTGAATTTGTTCATCATCAACTTGGCTACACTTGCCCTTACTCGTTCTTACCCAACTAGACCTCATTGCAAACACAAATAACACAACATCCAGCCTCAAGAACGAAAAGAGGAAATGGTCCTCCCTGATCTGATCCAATTACTTCTTACTTGATTTCAACATCCTTTGGTCCCAACGAAAGCCTGACCACCATCACCATAAAAGACACACTACCGGAACCCCTAAAATATAGTACCACAATAGAGGGAGAATTGTCAGAGCCAAATTCTGGGAAATGGTAGACAACCTCTACTCAACAGTAACTTACAACAAAGCAAACCTGTATGATTAGAACGAGGTGTCCAACGTAATTCTAGACACTGTTGTTCCCATGAAACTAAATGAAAAGTCAAAATACAACAGGAACAGATGGTACAATCCAGACATCCTAACACTAAAGAAAACATGCATACAACGAGAGAGGACTTGGAAAAAAAGACAAAACAGATACAAAAGACATAACTGGAGATAACAATGTGGCTAGAAAAACAAGACAGTGTGAAAGGTGCCTAACAGAGAAAGGAATATTCATAAGTGATCAATGAAAAGGTAAACCACAATATACAATGCCATAAGTACTTAATAAAAATGCACAGCGGCAAATGCATCCAATTGAGAAAGAAGTGAACATTGTGAAAGTGATTCAAAGTACCTAGTGTATACAATAAATCTTTAAAATATGGTAAAAGATTTTTTAGTTAAGACAAACTATACTGCTAGTATCAGTGTGAACACAGATAATGTGCAGTGCAAACAGTGCACAAAAATGTGGCATACTGACAGTTACCAAGACCGAGCATGAACAAACTATTTTGCTGAACAGCTAGCACTTCTAATTTTTCAAACATAGCGAAAAATGTTCTAAAAGCAGCCTGTCTATTCTGTGTCACCCTACATGAAAACAAACTTACCGCTGTGCACCTTGAAGAGTTTCAGCAAATGCTGGCACCTACAAGTCTGAACCCAGTGCTATGCAGCAATTTCCAACAAAAGATTCTGTGTCCTAGATGCCGAAACATGGCCCATGTCGAGTCTTGGATGCTAATAAACATACGAACTTTTAGAGCATCGTCTGGTGATTGTTTGAGTCCCCTTTGTTTGTGTCTTTTTAATATTTTTATGTTCCAGGATGACCTTTTTCTGCAAGTATTAGGGGTTGCTATAAAGGCTACATTTGCCCCATCCATTGCGAATTTGTACATATCCGAATATGAGATTATATGGGTATATGATTCTGAGTTTGCATACAAGATTCATATCTGGCACAGGTATATAGATGATGTGTTCATGTTATGTACTGATGAAGAGAGCGAGTTGCACCATTTTGTAACCTGGTTAAATTCCTGCAATGAACATATCCATTTCACATATTCATTTTCTCCTGATACTGTGAACTTTCTGGATGTACAAGTGACCCTTCAAGATATTTTTTTTGTCACCGAGGTATACAAGAAAATGACTGATAGGAGAACGATGTTGGAATATGGGAGCTGTCATCTTATCAAGTTGCGTGACAGTCTCCCATATTCACAGGTTTTGTGTTATATGTAGATTTGTTCAAATACTTCAGACTTTTGGGCACAATCCAAATATTTTTTTATAAGATTTGTCTAAGCGGTGATATCCTAAATGTGTCCTAAGAAATGCATACAAATGTGCCAAATATAGTAACCATGATTTATTTTTATAGAGTTCTAGACCTCATAATGATGACAATGCTATCAAACTTGTGTTCTGCGTTTTATGATGGGTAGAGACATGCAAGCGAATGTCATCAAAAGATATTGGGAAGTTATAAAAACTCATCCTGCTTTTAAAGACCAGTGTGTGAGGATTGCGTTCTCTAGAGCACATAATCTTAAAGAGTTATTACATCCTGCAATATTGTCATACTTCTAGTGAGCTTGGTATGCTGGTATTGGAACATTACAAGTGTAGGTCCTGTAAGACCTGGAACATGACTGAGGGACTTTCTTCATTCAGGAATCCAGTGGAAAACAGACAATATATACTGAGGGATATTACAAATCGCAAGACTGACTATGTAGTATGTATTCTGAAAAGCAGTTGCAACAAGATTTATGTGGGCAAAACCATATGCAGCCTACATGTGAGGATTAATGACCACAGACCCTGCATTTCACGGAACAAATTAGGTGCCCCCTTGGTTTCCCATTGCACTACATTGGGTCACCCTTTTGATCAATTTGTCTGTTTTGTGATTGAACATGTAGTTGAAAGCAAAAGAGGGGGAGACCAGGGTTTGAGATTGCTTCAGTGGGAGCAGTGGTGGATTCACAACTTACAGTCTGTGGAACACCTTGGTTTGAACGTAGGAATCCAATGGTCTGCTTTGTACTAAATTAAAGTTTTGATTTTTGATTGGTGGCTGTATACCTTTAGCCTTTTGCAACTGGGCATTGTGAAATCACCTTGTCAATGATTGAACCTTTTTTTGATGGTGTTTTTCTGTTAAGTACATGCAAAACAGGGGGTCAATACAACTTCCACAAAAAAACAAAAGAACAAATACAAAGGTGTAAGGGGAAAATGTGCCAAAAAGACCCAGGCAAAAGCTAAAGTATCTAAAAAAAGTTTATTTTCCAAAAAGCAGTGACAGGATGAACCAAATGACCCTATACGGGCTGTGTTTTAGCTCAAAGCCTTCCTCAGGGGTCACTGACTATAGAAAAAAATGCTTCACAGTTTGTGGATAAATGTGAACCAGATGAATCAGAAAACTCCAAACTAGAAAGAAAGCGCCTGTATAGCATCACGAGCCATCCACTGGAATTTTGGAAAATAAACTTTTTATAGATACTTCAGTTTTTGCCTTTGTCTTTTTGGCACATTTGCCCCTTCCACCTTTGTGCTGGTGCTTTTGGTTTTTCTTTTAAAGCACCGTCATTTTTCCTGTGGGTGTTGTTTGGCAGCATGAAACAAGTCTGCTCTATACAGGTACATATGCTTGGATTTGTTTTTGCTTTTGCAAAACACAGCTTTTTTTTATACACTTCTGAACACCTTTTTATTTTGACAGAGTCCTGGATTATTGCACACAGAACCTATTGATAGCAACAGCGATTCTGACTTTTCCCCTGAAGAAGCCATTGGTGAAACTGAGAGTGAAGGTCAAAAGATAAGTGCTGCTCTCATGATATTATTGACATTTTGGGAGTATACACTGGGTTTTTGCATGGTTTATACTGGTTAAGGAAGTTTGAATGTTTCACGCTGAAAAAAGAAGAAAATGAAATAATAAGGATATGAGATGAAATGAAGATTTTATTAGATTGACTTGGTATTAAAAATGATTGGGAGTTTTTCTGACCTATGATTATAAAGATGGCCGAGGCACATGTTGATCAATGAGTCTGTTGACTGTTTAGCCCTGTGCAGGCCATATGTCTTTTCTCCCATAACCATAGGGTGCTAATGATTTTCAAGCTGTGATTTCCACTGATTTTTGTTTTTGTGGGATTATATATGTAATACCCCATTAAATGGATATTACTAAAAGCTGGAACATACAAGAACTCTCCAGAGTTTCTGGGGGGAGGGAGATGTGTTTGTTGCAGTGACGTAGCCAAGGGTGGACCGGGGTAGGCCCAGGCCCACCCACTAGGGTTCAGGCCTACCCAGTAGCAGCACACGAATGATATGGCTGGCAGGGATTCCTGGGCCCCGCCACCTGAAAACTCCCAACAACTGTCCCTCCTGCATACATTGTAAATAGCAAATCTTCGCCTGCAGCAAGCAGTGACTGATACATACTGCTCGCACCAGCCCCACAACCTTCCCTCTGATGTATTCCCGCCTATGTGGAAACAGGACGTTGCATCAGTGGGATGGCTGTGGGGCTAACATGAGCAGTGTGTATTAGTCGCTGCTTGCTGCTGGTGAAAATTTGCTATTTAAAAGGTATGCGGGAGAGGGAGATGTTTGAGAGACCATATGGCATGCAGGCGAGAGAAGGAGAGATCAAATCACCTGTGGGATGGGGCGGGGTTCTCCTGCCCACCAATCTTGGGCCCAGGCCCACCCAAAATTGGGTGTCTGACTATGCCACTGGTTTGTTGGTTGATGGAGGTCCAGCTCACTGGGTGTGATCAAAGAATATATGATCCATAGCATATGGTTATGTGATGGTGAATGACACTAGAGGGGAGGTATCAGGGTATATGATAAATATTGGTGTTGCATTGTGTGCTGGGTCTTTGGTTGCCTGTACTCCAACTGGGACCCTTGGAGGAGAGGGGTGTCCTTGATTGGCAGAATAAACTAAAGGCGAATAAAGGAGTAGTTGCTGCCCCTAACAATAGCAACTGAGAAGGAGTGTGAAGCTCCGGGTAAGTAAGGGGAACCCAGCCTGAAAGCAAGGACCAGAGCAGGGGAAGCCTGTTCAAGGCCAGAGTGCAGGTCTGAGAAGTGCATTGCTGGAAGGAGGACACCCTAAAGGGTCTGTGCCTGAAGGAGAACTGGATCTTGATCAGGAGCAGCCTTGGATTATTACTAACCTAAAGGGATGGGTAAAGGACAGATGGAACTGTAAATATGTAAATACTTTGGATTTGCTAATCGAATCAAGTTGGAAAGCAGTTGCGGCTGTAATACACAATCTTAAGTGGATGGAGAAAGATCTAAGATAAACAGAAGACTGTACATTTGGAGTTACGAATCAGTTTGTCTGCTGGTTGTAGGGAAAAAGTTCAGTAAAGTTGAGTTGCATAAAACCAAAACCTTGGAGTACCGAGTGGTTCTTTTCTTTCAAGTGGGAATGGGGATGGTTGCTTCTTGGACTGAGACAAAGAAATCTGGTGAAGCCCAACCATATACCCCATTGCTCCATTCCGGCCTTTAGCCCACCCCAAACTCAAATGGTGGCATCAGTAACTGTTTGAGTTGAAAAGAGACTGAGTGGAAAGGCAGAAGGAAACATTTGGTTTGTGGCCCAGGTCTGTGGGGTGCTCTGACCCCGCAAGAGAGACTGAGCTAGTGGTGGAGGCGGGGAGACCTGGGTTACATATATCCCATAGATACTTCAGGTCACCCACTATAATAAAGCAGGGGTCTAGCCTGAGACAGATGCCTGTTAGATCTGAAGAGAGTCAAAGAGTGACAGAGACCCACAAATACAATCAACAATGCTTTAAAACAGCCCCTCAAAACTTTATTTTCATTACAGCTCAGGAGTGTTCCACTTGTCCTGGTTGGAGATGTAATACTGTCTTCTTTGCTGACTGTGATTGCATATCTAAAGCTCGCTGCAAGGATGGGGTTCAGGACTGCAGAGACTGGAGTGATGAAAACACTTGTCAGCGTTCATAAAACATCTCATGACAGCACTTCAGTTCATCAACTCGGCATAACTAGTGTATGCATCCATGAACTAATTTGGACTATTAACACTCTTGTTGAGTCCAAAATTCGTTTGGGAGATACTATATAAAGCTTATCTTTCTTTCCTTTTTTTTTTAATTTCAAGAATGACATCGTTTTCAATCATGTTTCTAAAGCAGCAACTTATTTGCAAAGTGTCTGAAAATGTCAATATTGACATGATTATGAATGCATTCCTTACTCATTCCAGCTTAATCACATTGTTTTTTATGTCTTATTTGGTTTTCATTTTCTGGCTTATGGGCCGAGGCATCTCCCCTTGTGTCTTGCATTATGATAGAATCACTCAAACAGATTAAGACAAACAAAAGTACCCATCTAATGCACTGCTCAGTCTCAATCAGGCTTCAGACTCATTTTTGGATAACTGTGGGATACAAGTATGAATAAAGAAATAAAATAAAATCTTGTTTTGAAAAAAATGCTAATACTTTTATTGAAACTGGTTTTCTTTTAACATGTTTTTCTTTTAACAAGAAGACTGTGATGGAGTTTATAGGAAATTGCCAGTTCCCCTTAACAACACTCCCTCACAAATCCACATTAAGAAGACAGGTCCTGCAGTACAGAGCAGAGAATGCATGGCTCAGTCAGGTCAGAGCATGGAGGGTAGCCCAGGCTACAATATAAAACTCCTGAAGACAGCCAAGTCAAAGAATCCAGGGAAGAGAGAAGACACCAGGCTCTACAGCATATGCCTCCACTACATATGTGTAACCTATCAGAAATTTAGCTAAGGTAGGTAGGCCAAGCTTTATTTTCAATCTTGAGATTGTATAACACTGCAGTTAGGCTGTCCACACTGTCTCTGTGGGACCTGTCAGCAACAGGCCTATGTAAAGACTGTGTCTGAATCCCAAGAGACAAGGGGCTCATTTTCAAAGCACTTAGATTTACAATGTTTAATAGGTTACTATGGAGCTCATTTTCGAAAGAGAAAAACGTCTAAAAAGTGGCATAAAGCAGCATTTGGATGTTTTTCTCACAAAAACGTCCAAATCAATATTTTCAAAACCAATTTTTAGATGTTTTTTTAATGAGGTCCATCAGAAGTGCGTTCAAAACACAAGGGGGCGTATCAAGAGGGGGTGCTAAGGGCGGGATTTGGGTGTTCCTAAGACTTGGACTTTTTACAGCCATAATGGAACAAAACAAAACTGTTCAGGACTAAGATGTTTTGAGCTAGACCTGTTTTTATAACGAATAAGGCACAAAAGGGTGCCCTAAATGACTAGATGACCACTGGAGGGAATCAGGGGTGACCCCCCCCCCAATACTCCCCCCCAGTGGTCATTAGTACATAAGTACATAAGTACATAAGTAGTGCCATACTGGGAAAGACCAAAGGTCCATCTAGCCCAGCATCCTGTCACCGACAGTGGCCAATCCAGGTCAAGGGCACCTGGCACGCTCCCCAAACGTAAAAACATTCCAGACAAGTTATACCTAAAAATGCGGAATTTTTCCAAGTCCATTTAATAGCGGTCTATGGACTTGTCCTTTAGGAATCTATCTAACCCCTTTTTAAACTCCGTCAAGCTAACCGCCCGTACCACGTTCTCCGGCAACGAATTCCAGAGTCTAATTACACGTTGGGTGAAGAAAAATTTTCTCCGATTCGTTTTAAATTTACCACACTGTAGCTTCAACTCATGCCCTCTAGTCCTAGTATTTTTGGATAGCGTGAACAGTCGCTTCACATCCACCCGATCCATTCCACTCATTATTTTATACACTTCTATCATATCTCCCTCAGCCGTCTCTTCTCCAAGCTGAAAAGCCCTAGCCTTCTCAGCCTCTCTTCATAGGAAAGTCGTCCCATCCCCACTATCATTTTCGTCGCCCTTCGCTGTACCTTTTCCAATTCTACTATATCTTTTTTGAGATACGGAGACCAGTACTGAACACAATACTCCCACCCACCCACACAAATGTGAATAAAAATATCAGCCTCTATGACAGACTCAGATGTTAGAGCCAGGTCTATTAGCGCAGCATGCAGGTCCCTGGAGTAGTGTAGTGGTCAGGGCAGTGCACCATGGCTTGGGGGACTCTACCTGTCACATTTGTGGAGGAAACTGTAAGCACTCCAAAACTCACCAGAAACCCATTGTACCCACATATAGGTGTCCCCTTCACCCATAAGGGCTATTGTAGTGGTGTACAATTGGGGGGTAGTGGGTTTTTGGGGGGCTCAGCAGACAAAATAAGGGAGCAACGGTGAGATGTGAATCTGGGAGCATGTTTTTGAAGTCCACTGCAGTGCCCCTTAGGGTGCCCCGATTATGTCCTGGGATGTCTGGGAGACCAGTCTACTGAAAATGCTGGCTCCTCCTACATCCCAATGGCTTGATTTTGTGTGTTTTGCACTTGAACTTTTTTTGTTTTGAAAATGGACCAAAAAGCAAAACATCCAAATCACAAAACCTTGTTCAAAACAGTATTAAAAAAACCCCCAAAGACATAAGAATAGCCATAATGGGTCAGACCAATGGTCCATCTAGCCCAGTATCCTGTTTCCAACAAGGCCAATCCACATCACAAGTACCTGGCAGAAACTCAATTAGTAGCAACATTCCCAGGCAAGCAGTGGCTTCCCCCATGTCCATCTCAATAACAGACTATGGACTTTTCCTCCAAACCGCTGTTAGCACATCCTCCAGCAGCAAGTTCCAGAGCTTAACTATTCTTTGAATGAAAAATTATTTTCTCCTATTTGTTTTAAGTATTTCCATGTAATTTCATTGAGTGTCCCCTGGTCTTTGTATTTTTTGAAAGAGTGAAAAATCAGTTCACTTCTATCCGTTCTACACCACTCAGGATTTTATAGACCTCAATTATTATTATTATTATTATTTTAACTTTTCAAACTTATAACAAGCATATACTTGTTTTGGCAATACAGCAAATCAAAAGAATATAAAGATACACTAATAAAAAGAAAATGTTTCCTTCCCCAAAGTTAACATACTATTCAATTGTCGCTTTCTCAGACCACTATAAATGGGGAGCATGTACAGATATATAGAAGATTATCAGCGGAATATACAAACTAAATTAAATTAAAGGTTACGCGTGATGACTTCTAGTCTTTTATAACCCAACATTATTAAAGTTGTTTAGAATCTAGAAAACTCTTTAACTGTTCAGGAACAAAAAAAGTATATTTAGTATAAGCACTTGCAAGGGTATGCAAGAAAAAAAGTCCCTCCCATTTTCAAAACTTCTTGTTTCATTTTCAGGAAATCTTTTCTTTGATCTTGAGTCTGTCGAGTTACATCCGGATAGATCAAAATTTTTCCCCCACAAAAAGGGGTCTTAGGCAATTTAAAAGATAGTCTCAAAACTGCATCTAGATCTTGTTGAAAGACAAAAGTAACAACTAATGTAACTCGTTCAGATACTATTTCCAATGATTGCTCCAGGATAGCAGATATGTTATTCACATCGATATTTGTTTGTATTTCACTCTGGACTTCACTCTCCTTTATACCTGGTCTTTTCAATATATAGAATATCTTTGTTATCGGAGGAATTGCTTCTTGAGGCATTTTTAAGTTTTCCATTAAGAATCGTTTAAACAAATCTCTTGGCTGAGACCCAGGTATTTTGGGGAAGTTCAGTAAGCGAAGATTTAACCGCCTATTAAAGTTCTCTATCTGTTCAATCCTCTTATTAATAGACAGATTATCTTTTGCCACTGCAGCTTTAAATTCTTGAAGATGGTCTAATTCTTTTTTCATTTGAGTATCTTTTGTAATTAACTCCACTTTCAACGACTGTACATTGTTAATCAGTTCTTCAAATTTTAATATAAAGAATTTATCTCTCCGGAGGACTTTTGTAATGTGGAATCCATCTGATTGAGCATAGTCCAAATTTTTCCTAATCTCCTTTGCTTCTCCCGAGGCCTCAGGTGTAATTTGAGCCTCGTCTATCAAGCTCTTTTCCTGCGTCGGAGGCCCCCCCCACCAGGAATGCCTTTTATCCCCACTTCGGAGGTTTGAAGGCTTTCCGTCTGCGACGCCACCAGAACTGGGCAAAGGGGAATGTTGGATAGTGAGGGCAGAGAAAGAGATGTTTCACTTCCCTGCTAAGACTCCGCTTCTCCGGAAGCCTCTGCTATGGGACTTTCCTTCCTCCTCTCGTTCTGAGAAGTCCTGGCGAGGAATCGATCCAGGCTCTGTTGGGTCGGGGACAACAATGAGGTAGGTGGAGGAATAAACCTCACTGAGCCTTTTCTTTTAGTGTGAGGCATTTCAAAAGGAAAATATTCAGAGGAAAGAAACCCAACCTCAGAGCTCTGTGTATCCACTCGCTCAGTCACGCCGCCATCTTGACACGCCCCCCCTATAGACCTCAATTATATCCCCCCTCAGCCATCTTTTCCATGTTAGTCGCTCTTCTTTGAACCTTTTCTAATTCCACTATATCTTTTTTGAGATACGGTGACCAGAACTGAACGCAATACTCAAGGTGCGGTCACACCATACAGAGGCATTATATATATATTAAGGGAACACATCCCGAAACAGAAATGTCTTCAGACCAGTTTTAAATCCCTTGAATGAATGCTGCATTTGTTGGTGGGAGGATTGTTCCATAACAAGGGACTGGCAACACTAAAAAAATGTGACTGGATGGAATCTAGACAAATATTATGAAAAGGGGCAATAAGGCATTTTTGCTGAGATGGTCCTAGGAGGAGGAGAAGGGATTAATTAGCACAATATGTACAAAGGTTGTCCTGAAAAATGCACCTAATGAACCAGCAAGAGAATTCTAAATGTGAATCTGTGCTGTATGGTTAACCAGTATTCCGTACGCAATAGAGAAATAACATGGTCAAATTTTTGGAGCTTGCAAAAGCTTCTCTGGGTATATCAAAAGAACTACAGTGGGGGAAATAAGTATTTGATCCCTTGCTGATTTTGTAAGTTTGCCCACTGACAAAGACATGAGCAGCCCATAATTGAAGGGTAGGTTATTGGTAACAGTGAGAGATAGCACATCACAAATTAAATCCGGAAAATCACATTGTGGAAAGTATATGAATTTATTTGCATTCTGCAGAGGGAAATAAGTATTTGATCCCCCACCAACCAGTAAGAGATCTGGCCCCTACAGACCAGGTAGATGCTCCAAATCAACTCGTTACCTGCATGACAGACAGCTGTCGGCAATGGTCACCTGTATGAAAGACACCTGTCCACAGACTCAGTGAATCAGTCAGACTCTAACCTCTACAAAATGGCCAAGAGCAAGGAGCTGTCTAAGGATGTCAGGGACAAGATCATACACCTGCACAAGGCTGGAATGGGCTACAAAACCATCAGTAAGACGCTGGGCGAGAAGGAGACAACTGTTGGTGCCATAGTAAGAAAATGGAAGAAGTACAAAATGACTGTCAATCGACAAAGATCTGGGGCTCCACGCAAAATCTCACCTCGTGGGGTATCCTTGATCATGAGGAAGGTTAGAAATCAGCCTACAACTACAAGGGGGGAACTTGTCAATGATCTCAAGGCAGCTGGGACCACTGTCACCACGAAAACCATTGGTAACACATTACGACATAACGGATTGCAATCCTGCAGTGCCCGCAAGGTCCCCCTGCTCCGGAAGGCACATGTGACGGCCCGTCTGAAGTTTGCCAGTGAACACCTGGATGATGCCGAGAGTGATTGGGAGAAGGTGCTGTGGTCAGATGAGACAAAAATTGAGCTCTTTGGCATGAACTCAACTCGCCGTGTTTGGAGGAAGAGAAATGCTGCCTATGACCCAAAGAACACCGTCCCCACTGTCAAGCATGGAGGTGGAAATGTTATGTTTTGGGGGTGTTTCTCTGCTAAGGGCACAGGACTACTTCACCGCATCAATGGGAGAATGGATGGGGCCATGTACCGTACAATTCTGAGTGACAACCTCCTTCCCTCCGCCAGGGCCTTAAAAATGGGTCGTGGCTGGGTCTTCCAGCACTACAATGACCCAAAACATACAGCCAAGGCAACAAAGGAGGGGCTCAGGAAGAAGCACATTAGGGTCATGGAGTGGCCTGGCCAGTCACCAGACCTTAATCCCATTGAAAACTTATGGAGGGAGCTGAAGCTGCGAGTTGCCAAGCGACAGCCCAGAACTCTTAATGATTTAGAGATGATCTGCAAAGAGGAGTGGACCAAAATTCCTCCTGACATGTGTGCAAACCTCATCATCAACTACAGAAGACGTCTGACCGCTGTGCTTGCCAACAAGGGTTTTGCCAACAAGTATTAGGTCTTGTTTGCCAGAGGGATTAAATACTTATTTCCCTCTGCAGAATGCAAATAAATTCATATACTTTCCACAATGTGATTTTCCGGATTTAATTTGTGATGTGCTATCTCTCACTGTTACCAATAACCTACCCTTCAATTATGGGCTGCTCATGTCTTTGTCAGTGGGCAAACTTACAAAATCAGCAAGGGATCAAATACTTATTTCCCCCACTGTATACACAGAAAGATACAATAAGGTAACACAAACTTTGAAAGCACTGTAAGATTGCTGTACCAGAAAAACAGTAGGATCACCTGCTGAAAGAACTGTGAAGAAATTGTGATCATTTCTAATCTTACTGATCAAAAGTTTAATGCACGATTTTGTCTATATATGCAGTTTTATGGATTTTTAAAATGTAGATGAATTTCTAATTCACTTAGAAATGTAATGATATTAAAAACATTTCTGTTTTGCCTAATAATTTCAAAGTTAATGTTCTTTCTATTTTACCTTCGAGGTGGAAAGATAACTTGCACTTCTAACCACTGACTTGAACAAAACATTGGAGGCTCTCCTCCAGCCTCGAGTAACCTAGAACAAGACAGCCTCACACCTCCACTTACCCTCCCCCAGTCTATGCACTCTACAGGACCACATAGTTGCTCATCCTGTTGAATGACTTCTCTTTTGCTCCAGTCATTGACTTCAGATGAACTAGCATCATTGAAAAACTGACAAACAGCTTTTGTTTTTGTGGCCTGGTGTGTTATAGGTGAGCATTGCGCTTCCTTGTAAATGTATGGTCAACTTTCAGTCAGTGAAATGTGTATGTTTGATCCAGCGACTTATTAGACTGAAACAGGGAGGATATGTGGAGGATGAAGACACCTCAAAAGTGCACCCTTTTTAATTGTGGCTTAGCCTACTTCAACTGGGTTCTCTGGACTGCAGTGGACAGCTAACTCTATATTATTATTATTTGTTATATTTGTATCCCACATTTTCCCACCTATTTGCAGGCTCAATGTGGCTTACATAGTACCGTAAAGGCGTTCGCCAATTCCGGTATGAACAAATACAGTAATGTCGTGGTAGAATATGGTTCGTGTGTACAGACACATTAGGGAATTGTAGAGAGGAAGAGTTATTATATGTCCATTACAAGCTTTGATTTCGTTGTGTTGCAGGGTACCGGCATTTAAGTTGGGTCAGTAGGGTATGCCTTTTTGAACAGGTTAGTTTTTAATGATTTCCAGAAGTTTAGGTGATCATAAGTCCTTTGCAGCTTGGGTAGTGGAGATTTAGGTATGTTCGTGTTGATCCTGTTGTGTTTCTGGTTGGTAGGTCTATGAGGTCTGTCATGTATCCCGGGGCTTCGCCGTAGATAATTTTATGACCCAGGATGCAGACTTTGAAAGCAATACGTTCTTTGATTGGGAGCCAGTGCAGTTTTTCTCGGAGGGGTTTGGCGCTTTCGAATCGCATTTTTCCAAATATAAGCCTGGCTGCCGTGTTTTGAGTGGTCTGAAGTTTCTTTATAATTTGTTCTTTGCATCCCGCATAAATTTTGTTGCAGTAGTCTACATGGCTTAGTACCATTGATTGTATGAAGTCACGAAATGTTTCACTCGGGAAGAATGGTTTCACGCGTTTGAGTTTCCACATTGAGTGGAACATTTTCTTTGTTGTAGATTTCACTTGGTTCTCTAGTGTGAGGTAACGGTTGATTGTAACACCAAGAATTTTCAGGCTGAGATAGGGAGGGTACAATCTGGGGTGTTTATGTTTGTGGGTTTGTTCATATTGTATTGGGATGAGAGGATGAGACAGTGTGTTTTTTCTGTGTTGAGTTTTAGTTGAAATGCGTTTGCCTGAGTCCATGATATTCAAGCTGAGCTTGATTTCGTTGGTGATTTCTGTCAGATCACGTTTGTAAGAAATGTATATTGTGACATTGTCTGCATAGTGAAAGGGTTAAGGCCTTGGTTGGATAAGGATTTGGCTAGTGGGGTCATCATTAGGTTGAAAAGGATTGGTGATAGTGGTGATCCTTGAGGTACTCCGCATTCTGCTTTCCACGGTTGTGATATGTTTGAGCTTGATTTCACTTGATATGTTCTAGTGGTTACGAAACCCTTGATCCAACTAAGTATGTGTCTGCCAATCCCAAAGTAATCTAGGAGTCTTAGTAGTATTTTATGGTTTACCATGTCGAACGCACTGGACATGTCGAATTGGAGAAGTGTGCTTTTGCCTGTTGCTATTTCCTGCTTGAATTTGGCTAGGAGGGTAATTAGTACTGTTTCAGTGCTATGGAGGGGACGAAATCCTGATTGTGATTCATGTAATATTGTGAATTTGTTTATATAGTCAGTAAGTTGTTTGGTTACCATTCTTTCCATCAGTTTGACCACCAGTAGGATTGATGCTACTGGGCAGTAGTTAGTGATTTTGTTTCATTTTTTCTTGGAATCTTTTGGTATTGGGGTGAGTAGGATGTTACCATTTTCTTTAGGGAAGAGACTTTGTTGAAGCATGTTGTTTAAATGGGATGTAAGGTCTGCTATGAAGTGGTGGGGGGTGGATTTTAGTAGGTAGCTGGGGCAGGTAGCCAATTTACAGTGAGAGTTGGAGAACCTATTAATCGCCTGGGTGACTGTTTCCACGGTGAGTAGAGCAAAGTTTGACCAGGTTCGGCCCACTGGGTATTCACCAGGGGTTGGGTCCAAGCCAGTGATGAAATTTTCGATATCGGTGTTGTCCTGAGGTAGCGTGTTACGTAGGTTTGCAATTTTTTCATTGAAGTATTTAAATAAGTTAAGTACAGCATAAAAAGAAAAAAAACAAAGAGAAAACCTGTACGTCTTACAAAATTAAAACCATGAGGAGGAGCTGAGCCAATGATGAGACTGATTGCTCCCAGCTGAAGTAGGCTAAGCCACAATTAAAAAGGGTGCATTTTGAGGCATCTTCATCCTCCACGTTTCAGTATAATAACTCGATAGATACGGATAGCATTAACTGATGCCAACCTGTTATAAACTGCTAAACTAGGAAGTGGATTATTGAATTTATATATTACATGGTGTACAAGTATTCTCTTCAGCTCATATTGTTAGATATGTTTGATCCAGCACATATTATATCATTTTATGGCATCCCAAGAAGTTGTTGGGAATCTCACTCTCTGTACCTCCTATTTTGGCATTGGTAACTTTAGAACTTTCAAACCCTTGATAAACCATGAATGTATATTCTGTTGCTTATTTTTCTAAATGTCTTTTTGGACATTTCCTGAAATTTCACAGGCTTGGACTCTCTTGAAGATGATAATTTTTAAAAAATGGCTAGCAGGTTAGCATATGGCAATTCTATGAGGTACATGAGTGAGCATGGGTTGAGGGACATACTGTCGGAGAGGGGGGGGGGGGGGAAGAGGAATGGACATCCAATGTTTCAAACTTTACTTCATTGCAGGGACTAAAGTAATTTCAGTACAAAACCAGAAGAAAAGCATGCTAAAATGAGTTCCCTTTTAGTGCGCCTGCAAAAAAGGTCTTTTTTTTCGGCCGAAAATGGACGTGTCAAAATAAAAATTGGCGTGCGTCCATTTTGGGCCTGAGACCATACCGTCATTGACTTAGTGGTAAGGTCTCATACATTAAATCGAGTAGTAATTGCCTGTGCGTGTACAATGCCGATTATCGCCCAGTTAGTGCCGTGTGCCGGAAAATTTTCCAGCATGCATAGTGGACGCGCATAAAATAATGAAATTGCCGCCTGGGCCACACGATAGCCGGGTGGTAGCTTCGAATTGGCATGTATAGGCACGTACATGGCTTAATAAAAGGGCCCCTAATTGCACTGTATTTATGTGGCGGTCAAAGAGGAAATAAAACACCATTCTGTTTCCTCCCAAATTTAAACGCTTCCTACAGAACACCCTTGTGGAATCCAGAAAAAAGTATACATGTTTTGAAAGTTTAACTATTTTTTATTAGTCATTTTCAAACAAGCCTTTACACAGTTAAATACCTGTTAAGAAAATGGCTTTGAAAACTGTCCTCAAAGTGAAAAATAGAGCTTCCACACCAGTGGTTGGCCAGATCTGGGTGGTGAATGAAGCCCAGTCCAAGACTAAAGGGATTCCTCATTTCAGTATCTCTGAGCTTTGATAAAACTCCTCTGGAGCAGCAGTTTTAGTAGTGGTGGCCGGTGATTTTGACACGGCTGCTCCAACATGCAGTAATGATCACTCTGGAGCACTATCAGTGATGGTTTCTGATCATAGACTGGGAGACGATTAGCCTGTGGTGGCAGAGGAAATATTGACAACCTCGACAGTCTGGGCAGTTGGGAGCTCCTGAAGCAAGAATTTGTGGTGAATTACAGCAAATTGAGGTAGGGGTTAAATCAGATGACACCCAACAGCAACAACTTACATCTGTTCAAGGGTTGTCTCTGCTCCCTTACCTTCTGTTTCAGTGCCCCTAGGAATGTTTCTTTGGGGGGGAATCTGTTCAGTGGTATCCTGAATGAAAGGTTCATTGGTTGGCTGTGTGTCCCAGTTATGTCAGTTAACATCTGTCAGATTAACAGAGCACAAAAGATCCATAACAATGAGAGGATCCATCAGTGTGAACTTAATTTCTATTCTGCCTATTCTCTAAAGTGGACTACAGTATTACATACAATCTATCAATGTTCAAGCCACTTGATAAGTTGAAAAAAATACTTTTTTTTTTTTTTTTTTTAAAGTCCTGAAATATTTGGAAGGAGATTCCGCCCACCCCAGATAATCTAGGCTTTTTATCTTCTAGGCCTGCAGCTACAGGGAAGTGGAGATGGGATGGAAAGGAGTTCTCTAGGACCAGATACTAGGGATACTTCTGCATTATAGGATACCTCACTGGGCCCATGAGGTATCTTTTTTTTTTTTTTTTTTTTTTTTTTTTTTTTTTTAATACCCTGCCAAGGCCCTCTTCAGATCTAAAGACAAAAAGGCCAGCAACAGAGCAAATTAAACTCCATACATAGTGTGGTTAGAAGATGGTGTTCAACAGTGAATTTTTTTTTTTTTTTGTGCTTGCCTACAGCATGGGTGAGACTTCTGTTTTTGCGGAGAGAGATCACATCCAACCTTCTGCAGTCTTCAGGGACCAAGGGAAGCCACAAGAACTTCCCTAAGTACCTTCAGTACCATTCAGCCCCTTCATGTTATCTACTTTTAGGGGGAGAGAGACAGAAACTGGTGGGAATGTGCTTGGGTGGATAAGGGGATGAAAGAACTTGCACGTGGGCAATAATACTGATTTTACTGCAAATCTATTGTTAATACATGGTTTCAAACCTGTCCTGGTGACCCCTCCCCCCCCCACAGCTAGTCAGTGAATATGCATGAGATATATTTGCTTACAATGACATCTGATTGTGTGCAACTATATATCTCATGCATGTTCAGTGTGGATATTCTAAACAGCTGACAGGTTTGGGAAGCAGACAAATAAGAAAATCAGGTTTTTTTTTAATGTTATGCAGAAGGTCAGTGGGGTCTTAAGTTTAGCACACACTAATTCCATTATTAGATACTAAGACCATAGGTATAAATGGGCTGCATAGCATTTAAGACACGCTAATGGAATTACCATCTTCTAAGCTTTAGTAAAAGGGGCCCAGTAGCCTTAGGTTTTAATAAAAATATGTACCACATTATTTTTTGAGGCAGTGTCAGTCCATGGCATGGCTCTAGTGATTGCAGGCGTAACTTATAAGTGTGCTATCCTTCTTTTGGGTGTTATTCAACAACTTAAGTCATTTTTTAAAAATTTTCATACAACATGGTTACATCCACAAAGAAATTGCAAATATACGTGTGTTGTTACATAGAAAAGAAAAGCATTAGCTCCAGCAGGGGTAAAACTGTATATCTCTAATTAAGAACAGGTTTTATGTAAAACTAAAGACCACCTCATACCAGAAACCATCTAAGAAAGGAAGGGGGGGGGGGGGGGGGGGGGGGGGGGGGGGAGGACTCCACCTTCCAGCAAGCTGCTACAGTCAGTAGCTTATTGAAGCGAAAGATACCCAGGTCCAGCAGAAGCTGAATACTCAACCATTATTGAAGTCGATGCTGAATCATCTGCCAGAAAACCCTCACCTGCCTGCACAGCCACCAAATGTGAGCCATGGTTACCTGCTCTACTACTACTAATAGCATTTATATAGCGCTACCAGACGCACGCAGCGCTGAACACTTGACATAGAGAGACAGTCCCTGCTCAAAGAGCTTACAATCTCCACACTGATGCCAGCAGAGATGAAGAGGCTGGAAACAGGCATTGAAGTGGAGCTGGGGAATTTTTTCATATACTGAAACCCTCTGCGCAGTGTGCAGTGGCAGCTAAGAAAGCAAATAGAGCTATATTCTACTTATGGTGCCATAAAAATAGGGCCCACTGAACCACCAACTCGTCACAAGAATTTATACCAAGTAAAATGATATGCCAGCAACTAAGTAAGCTAGGCCCAGAGCGAGTGTATTCTTTAAAAGTGTGCATATTCTTTTAGAAATGCACACAAGCCAGACCAGTCCATACCGCTTTTTTGGAAGTGTGCATTAGAATTTACACATATCACTTTATAGAATATGATGATGAGGTCTATAAAATACCAAATGGCATAGAATGGGTAGACGTGAATCTCTTGTTTACTCTTTCCAAAAATACAAGAACTAGGGGGCATGCAATGAAGCTACTAAGTAGTAAATTTGAAACAATGGGAGAAAATATTTCTTTATCCACTAATTAAACTCTGGAATTCGCTGCGAGAATGTGGTAAAAGCAGTTAGCTTAAGCAGGGGTTAAAAAAGGTTTGGATAATTTCCTAAAAGAAAGTGTATGGTCCGTTAATAAGATGGACCTGGGAAAATCCATTACTTATTTCAAGGATAAGGAGCATAAAATCTGTTTATTCTTTTGGGATCTTGCTAGGTACTTATGACCTGGTTCTTATGTACATTAGCTCAGCTTTATAAATAAATATTTACCTGTAACTTCTGTCCTACTGACACCACCACAGGCTTGTTTCTGCAAGGTGATGGGACTAATTTGAATTCTTATGTGCTCTGTGCCAGATGTTTTAGTGTAAGCTTAGCAAATAGTCTGACTTCACATGACCACAATGATACCAATACTTGCTTGTTTTCCTTCTTCCAGAGTAAATGAAGAGACACTTTACTTAACAGTATATAGATCAGTTAATCATGAAACATGTGCTTATAAAATATATCTAGAACAGAAAATAGTATCACTGCATTTAGGAGTTTAGAACTGAAACCCGAATCCCTAAGTGCTCCATCACTAATGTGAATTTATTTCTGATCATAGGAAGTAAAACTATAAACATTCAAACAATTATTCAGACTGCAGCAGTCTTTTTTTTTTTTTTTTTTTTTTTAATGAATGCTGGTCAGTGGCCTAAGTTTTCTCCAGGTATTGCCAATAGTCAGCACCAGTACCCAGAAAACTTTTTAACTATCCAAGCAAGCTGGACTGGATATCTGGGCATTGGCAGTGCCTAGATAACATCTGGCTCCACCTTTATTGTGCCCTCAAGACTGCCCTGGCTCTAGCTGGATAGTGCCGAGGCAGTCCGATCTGATATTCAGTAGCACTTCCTGGTTACATGCTGCTATCAGCCAAAGACCCGATCAGCATGAGATAGTCACACTGAACAGTAAAACTATTTAATCTTTTGTTATTGATTTAAAACTTTCCCGAATAAAATCATTGGCTTCTGGATGAAAGCCACATTATTTACTTTTAAGAGTCCTTTACAGGTGGGATTCCTTGCAGTCTCACAGCTGAAGACACTGGTTGCTCTCCAACATAAACATAGGCAAAAGACCACAGAGCAGTTTCAAACCTTATTTCTAGGAAGCTGGACATATAACCTAACACACAAGGATCAGGTCCTTAGAGATATCAGGTGAATTTTGACAGTTCAAATCAGTGCATTTTTTCTAGCGAAAAAGGTGCCGGTACTCAAATGCCAGGCCACCATTCCGGACATAAATTCTCTATACCTGATTGCTTAAAATACTCTCTCACTTATGAACTTTAATGCAATACCACTCTGTATTTTTTGTTCTGGTAATGGTGCTCGCCATTATGGCATAACGTAAGCCACATTGAGCCTGCAAAGAGGTGGGGAAATGTGGGATACAAATGCAACAAATAAATAAAGGGTCATGGATTTGATAGACAACAAAGCACCATCAAGCAGCAATTACCTTAAATTCCCCTGGCAAATAGAGATATTGAATGCTGTGCCCAATTTCACACCTGCTGCAACATGCTAGGTCAAAAAGCAACAAAGCAGGCAGTGAACATAACAAAGGCTTATTGTTTATTTGTAGATTAAGAAATCCCTCATCTTTAAGTTATTTAGCTGTTACTTCTAATGCATACTTGATGACTTTTTCATCAGTAGTTTAAAAATAAATAAGGGGACCTGTTTACTAAGGTGTGCTAGTGTTTTTTTTAGCATGCACTAAACACTAGAGACACCCATGTATTCCTGAGTGTCTCTAGCGTTAGCACGGCTTAATAAACAGGGCCCAAAGTGTTTAATCATATACAAGTGTTATTAATCAACAAGGTTATAAGAATACTTCTGAAAAGCTCGATACTCAGAAGTTTCCAAATGCCTGTATGGCTTGTAAATATTTACAAATACTAGAACCACATTAGAAAATTTAAAAATGTTCTAGTAAGTCAAGAGGGTCAAGCACAACCAAAAGTAAATGGTTTATTTCATTTTATTATTTCAAATTTTAGTTCCAGGCTTGTTCAGTTTAATCAGACTGCAAAGTTTATGTGGATTCTCTGTACAAGCAATGACTGAAACAGTGAGCTGCAGTGTTCAAAGACTTTAAAAAATAATACAGATTCAAACTAAATTACATATAACAAACAAAAAGACAAAAAAACAAACCCCAAAACAGCCACACAATGTAAAACTGCAGCTCGGTTCAATGGTTTCAAGTTTCATGTGTCTTCAAGCTCATCATGCTTCTCAGAATGCCTCATTTTTTGAAGCCTCATCAAAATTCTCCACAAGATCTATGAAAACAAAATGTTTAATAGCATGAAAATTATTCCACATTTAAAACACAAGAAAAACTATTTTCTCACACTTGTATGTTCCTAGAATCTCAGCTTTAGATTGCCTTGCTCATACAGCTGTATATGTGTACATTAAACCTATGAAACACCATCTCTTTAGTGTAGACACACAGCAGCAACAAACGAGAGAGCTCTTTCAGTAATTGGGGGGGGGGGGGGGGGGGAGGAATTACCCTCACTACTTAAGGATCTACATTTTTGTTAAATTTGTTTTTACATGGAAGAATATGAAGGCTAGTGGCTGAAAGATTCATCTCTATAGCCTCCTTTTATTTAAAATCACACGAGTACCCCAACAACAGTGGCACACTTAAAAGGCAATGCACTAGTCCTATGTAATTTTCTACGGCTTAGGGAACCTTTTGACTAAGCTCTGCAAAGCACCAACATGTGCTTAACAAAGCAAAAAAAGTTTTACTGTGGGGCACACAAGTGTCCCGCAATAGCTTTTAGACATGTGAGCGCCCACGCGCTTTAAAAAAAAAAAAAAGTTTAGCTCTAGAGGTGGAAGGTACGCATGTTCTGTATTAATTGGTTAGCACAGCTACACTGCTATGTATTTACCTATTAGCGCATGGGCCCTTATCGCCTATATAATGGGGTGGCAGTAGGGGCTCATGTGCCAATGGGAAAAAAATTAGTATGTGGCCATTAATAGGGAAAAACTAGAAAAGAAAAAAAAAAAAAAAGAAATTGGCCATTTCCCTTGTGGGAAAAATGGCCTTAACACATAGGAATGACCTAAGTAAGGCTGCATTAAGGCCACTTTTACCGCAGTTTGGTAAAAGGGCCCCCTTAGTGGCCTATACAGGTGAAAGTTTTTGCTAGATACAAATGAGCTCTAAAGCAAACTCTGTGAAAGTTTGCACTTTATGATGAAGATCAGGGACCATTTTAGTAGCTGCCCTCTGAACCGATTCCATCCTGTTTATATCTTTTTGAAGGTGCGGTCTCCAGAACTGTATACGATATTCTAAATGAGGTCGCAGGGGCATCATCACCTTTTCCCTACTGGCCATTCCTCTCCCTATTAACCCAAGCATCCTTCTAGCTTTTGCCATTGCCTTTTCTACCTGTTTGGCCACCTTAAGATCATCACATATGATCACACCCAAGACCAGCTTCTCTTTCGTACACAAAAATTCTTCACTCCCTAAACTGTACCGGTTCTCTCAGGTATTTTGCAGCCGAAATGCATGACCCTGCATTAAATCTAATATGCCAAATTCCAGACCATTCCTCCAGCTTCACTTCCTTATGTTATCCACACCATCAGGTATGTCTACACTATTGCAGATTTTGGTATCAACTGGCCAACTTCTGAAGATAAGCAAACAAATCCCATTCTTGGGCTTTAAGGTCAATGAATTAATTTAACAATGTTTATTGGATATTTCAAGTCAGAAACAGGTTTGACTCAAACTCGGCAACACATTTTCTCTGTTGTGGGACTACTACTATGAAATACATCACCTCTGAATTTGCAATTAATTACCAACAAATTACCAACACAGCAGAACTTAAGAAAAGGATTAGGACTTAATTTTCTCTTGCTTATTCCAGTGTTTTTTTTTTTTTTTTGGGGGGGGGAGTGATATATACATACTGACACTATAATATTGCAATATATAAATATATTGACTAATATTGATATATATATATAGCATATTGACACTAATATTACATTAATTGTATTGTTTGCTTAAGTTGATGATTTTATGTTTTTATTATGTATGTTTGATTGTAACCCGTTATCATTGGATACAGAGGGACAAACTAACAAAACATTTCTGTTCTCCCATTTATAGTTTTACCTGGAACTTCATCATCATCCTCATCCCCAGTAGCAAGTGGAGCTTTCCCATCCATTGCTGAAAGAAGAAAACAAAACAAAAAAAAAAAACACCACAGCTATCATATTAAAAGTCAATATTACACAAATAACACTATTAAGAGTGCAAAAATAATTTTTGGAATTTCATGCTGTTACCATGTATAGCACTAACAGTTTCAATTCCAGCCAAAGCATTTTTGCCCAAAACTGAAATAAGGCCCCAAACAGATTACTGAAACCGAAATTCGGTTGGTCTCTAACTGGGCTATAATTCAGAAAGTACATGGTAGAAAGAAAGCATGGAGGAGTGGCTCAGGGAAATTCTGCAATATACAGACATTACTTGGTAGATTTTATTTAGGGGAAAGGGAATGGGACTTACACACCGCCTTTCTGTGGTTTTTCCAACTACATTCAAAGCGGTTTACATATTATATACAGGTATTTGTACCTGGGACAATGGAGGGTTAAGTGACTTGCCCAGAGTCACAAGGAGCTGCAGTGGGAATCGAACCCAGTTCCCCAGGATCAGAGTCCGCTGCACTAACCACTAGGCTACTCCTCCATGAGACTGAATGGTTGAATGTTTGGTCTTGTTGTGGGTGAACTTTATTTTATGGTGTTCCTTTCCTGTTTCTATCTTTTTAAATTTTCTATTGTAAACCACTTTCATTTTATGAGAAAGGCGAGATATCGAATCTTGTAAAAGAAAGTTGAGATAAAATCTTGTAAACTATTTATATGTTAAAGATTACATTAAAAGGGACACAATTACAGTGTGTGTTAATCTGGAAAAGAGGGAATGGGAAAAGTTACACTGGTGCGATATAAAGGCCACAAGAGAAGTGAACAGACTTAACTGTAGGCATTCACAATCTAAGAAAGGGGAAGTACTTTACATGAGTCTTATGTTCTGCAAATTTCTACTCTGTTCACTGCAGATAAAATAAGAACTGAACCAACAATTGTTCACAAATTACAATATAAATCTAATAACCCCATTATAAAAACTTTGGCACCTCAGATTGTCACTAGAACCCAATCATACAAATTAGCCATCACTGTTCAGTTTTAGTTGGAGATGAAATCCAAGTTTCTATCAAACAATTCTGAATGCCGTTTAAGAGTTGTAGGCCAGTTTTTTGAAACTGGATACAATACAGTAATATCCTCTGAATAAATAAATTTCACATTAAGCTTTTCCAGAGCTACTCCTAAAGACTGAATCAAAAGATTAAACAATGTAGGGGATAATGGCGAGCCCTGTGGACCACCACAGAAGGCCCTCCAAGAACCAAACAAAAAACAACTTTTCAGTCTATAAAATCGATTGGATAAAAATAATAATAATCTTGAAACAAGGTCAATACTACACCCTGGATTCCAAAACCACTGAGAATTGTTAACAAGATCATTATCTACTAGATCAAATGCACTTGACAGATTTAACTGAATGATTACTGCACTTTGTCCTTGACTTAAAGATTTTTTTTAATAATATTACTAATAGGCGATGTTAATATGCCAGATGTTGATTGGGATATCTCCTCTGCAGGGTGTTCCAGAAGCAGCAATATCCTGTATTCTCTACAAGGGGAGCTGTTCTAGCAGTTGGTCATGGAACTCATGCAGGATGAGGCAATACCAGACTTAGTGGGCGGATCATCTGGCATCAAGTGATCAATGAATGGTGTGGTTCAATACTAAGACAGGCAAGGAAAAGGTTCATTCAAAAGTGAAGGTTATAGATGTAACAAAATTAAAAAAAAAAACCCACACACACTAAATTTTGTTGACATGGGGACTACCTCAAGGAGTTGCTCTAACATCTGGGACATATAAGAAAGCAGTGGGCAAAACTGAAGGTGCCATTTTAAGGGCAACAAACTTTTTGTAAGGAAAGTAAATAAAAGAAAAGGAAGGCTACTTTGGTTCTCCAAAGTAGTAACTGAAAAAAAAAAGTTCATGCAACAATATCTGGGAAAGCTAAGGGAAGCTGATAATGCCTCTGTATAGACATAGAAAAATGTAGGCAGATCAAGTTTGGAAACCACTGCCATACTTTGTCTTGGAGACACCCCAGCCAGTCAGGTTTTCAGGATATCTGCAACAGAAATTTGCATGCACTCTCGCCTTAGTAAGCAAATCTCTCATTAATATTCACTGATTACTCACTAGTAACTGTTTAACATTTTAAAATATATTTCTTTATTAATAGATCAATACAATTATCCTAAAATAAAATCCATTCCCTTAACCCATAGTTATTAACCAATCCATACACCAATACATTTAAAACCAAACAATTCTCCACAATACTCTTTCAATACACATTCAAATAGCATATATCTGGCAATCTTTTACATCAATGTGTGATCATAGCTCTTTAGTCATGTGTTAATCCACTGCTCCAGAGTCTCCCACAAGATTCAGCCTTGCTTCAAATCAGACTCATTGAATCACCAACTTGTAAAATAGTTCTGTCCTTTTTTCCAACAAACCGTTGTAACGTTAGTGATAAATCTTGAACAACCATTGATGATGTCAGTCAGCAACATCCAAAACTGTCCATTTTCACTATTAGCAGTATCATATGTTCCAGATATATATATTTTTTGAAAATGTTGTTACATTTGTATTAGAGTTTCAATCTCTCCTGTTCTTATAGTATGCCACCATATGACCAGGACCCAACATGCTCATGTTTAGCTATAAAAGCGTCATCAGGGGTCTTGAATTTGGCTCATCCAGGTGGTGGGGTAGTCAAATACCAGCGATGCGGTGGTGAGCCAAACATGCGTTTGGGAGAGCAGTTCTGGCTCACCACCGCATCGCTGGTATTTGACTACCCCACCACCTGGATGAGCCAAATTCAAGACCCCTGATGACGCTTTTATAGCGAAACATGAGCATGTTGGGTCCTGGTCATATGGTGGAATACTATAAGAACAGGAGAGATTGAAACTCTAATACAAATGTAACAACATTTTCAAAAAATATATATATCTGGAACATATGATACTGCTAATAGTGAAAATGGACAGTTTTGGATGTTGCTGACTGACATCATCAATGGTTGTTCAAGATTTATCACTAACGTTACAACGGTTTGTTGGAAAAAAGGACAGAACTATTTTACAAGTTGGTGATTCAATGAGTCTGATTTGAAGCAAGGCTGAATCTTGTGGGAGACTCTGGAGCAGTGGATTAACACATGACTAAAGAGCTATGATCACACATTGATGTAAAAGATTGCCAGATATATGCTATTTGAATGTGTATTGAAAGAGTATTGTGGAGAATTGTTTGGTTTTAAATGTATTGGTGTATGGATTGGTTAATAACTATGGGTTAAGGGAATGGATTTTATTTTAGGATAATTGTATTGATCTATTAATAAAGAAATATATTTTAAAATGTTAAACAGTTACTAGTGAGTAATTTGTAATATAATGTGTAACTAATTATAGAGTTGAGACCTAGATTGTAATTGTGATTAATATTCACTGTGGATATCCTGAAAACCTGACTGGCTGGGGTGCCTCCAGATCAGGTTTGGAAACCACTGCCATATGGCCAATCCAGTCTGCCCATCTATTCTCCCTATCACTCTCTTAAGTTTCTGGCGAGACCTCATTTAGAATACTATACACAATTTTGACTGCACTTTCAAAAAGAGAGAAACAGGATGCAGTCCTCCAGAAGGTGGCTACTAAAATGGTCATTGATGTTTGTCATGAAGCGTATGAGGACAGACTCAAAATATCTCAATATGTATACTTTAGGCTCCTTTTACAAAGCCATACTAGCAATTCTCAAGCAGCAAATGAAATGAAGCCCATTCAGTTCCTATGGGTTTCTTTGCATTTGCCGTACCGGAATTGCTAGCATGGCTAAGAGCCCTTTGTAAAAAAGGCAGGGAGAAAGAAAGGGGGGGGGGGGGGGAGATATGATAGAGAAATTTGAATACTTATGTTACATAAATGCACACGAGGCAAATCTTTCAATTGTAAGAAAGCTCTGGAATGAGGATGAAGGTAAAAGGGGACAGACTCGGGAATAATCTAAAGAAATACTTCATCAAAGAAAGGGTGATTAATTTGTTGAACAGACTCTGTTGGAGGAGATGAAGACACTCAAGAAAGCTTGGGACAAGTGCATAGTACCATTATGGAAGAGGAAGGGATAGTAGATGGCATGGATGGGCAGACTGGATAAGCCATGTGGTCTATATCTTCACTTTCTATGTTGCATATCTCAACATATATCCTACTTATAAATGTCCTGATAATTTCAAAGTTTACATTGCCGCTTAGATTTATATCCCTTAACACAGCAAATGGATGGAGTACCCAAACTGGGAGTCCTGCCTATATAATACTATTACTGATTGGGGAAATCTCCCAGTCACTTGTCACTCACATAAGACTTTATTACTCACTTTGTTTGGGCAGTGCCTCTGCCAGTCTCCTTAAGCTGGTCAGACTATCAGCTCCAAGCTGATTCAAGATACTGGGCAGCATTTCCGTCAGCTGTTTTGTCTCTGCATGTCCTGTGATAGTGAATGTGTTGGCAGCCAAGGAAGCCTGCACTTTAGGATTGTTGAAATGGATGACTGTTCCTTGGTTAGTAAACATATTGACCTGCAAAAATAATTGCAAAAGCTTTTACACAGACTAGATTTTCAAAGAAAACAAAAATTTTAAGAGCAAACCTTCACATAAGGTGATATTGCACTCCTTTCTTAACAGATACTATCTGAAACACATAACTAGCAAATAACTTGAGAATAACTTTGTATATGTCAGCAAAAGAAACCTAAATTAATGTTTGAGTGGGCCATTAGGGTCCCTCAATCAGTATCTTCTCCATTTCTATTTCCTTTCACTACAGAAGAAGCTTCCTACCTCTTCAATTCCAGAAATATTATTGACACCCAATTTCTTTAGGGAGAACTGAAGCTTCTTGTCATCTGCTGTAGCTGTTCTGTGGACAACCTTCTTCTTTCTACGGGCAGTACCCTAAACAACACAGAAAGGCCACTTTTTGGTTACAGAATTCAGAATGCACATTGCCTAAGAAGGAAACAATAATTACATGAATATCAAGGACTTATAACTATACCAAAATGAAGCATGTTATCACTTACAAAGAACAAAACGCATAGCGCACTTGAAGAGTTTTGAGATTGATCAGATCACTTTCAGTGTGCCCCCAAGCAATTAAATGGTCAATCACAAATTCTCTACAAATCCTTAAATGCTGTTTGTAGAGGTAAATACAAATAAATGATTAACTGACAAATCCAGCAAATGCAAAAAGCAAATGCTAAATTTAATAGAAAAAAAAAGGGGGAGGGGAGAACCTCAGAAAGAGAGAGTTTAATCTTCTCTGAAACAAATCAAGACAAGAATGGAGACACATGTATTTTATAGGCTTCAAATAAACAGGTCATTTGACTAGGAGTACTTATATACAGGCCTATGAAGTCAGAGTTGGTAAAAGTCCACCGACTACCAACTCCAGTTTCAAAATTAAAGGCAAGAGTGTGTATGTGTGTGTTGTATGGGAAAATTAGGTTCTTACCTTGGCAATTTTCTTTCCTTTAGTCATAGCAGATGAAGCCATTACGTATGGGTTGTGTCCATCAACCAGCAGAGGGAGATAGAGAGCACTCAACTTTTCACAGTGCCTCATGGCCAGCCAGCTCCACTGCCTCTTCAGTATTTGAAGCTTCCAAAGCAGTATGGCAAACCGCAATGGGAATAACATGAACTTTCCTCACAGCGAACGATGGCCCCTTAACAAGGGCATGAACTCAAAAGGAGGGAATGAACATATCCTCCTGGAGGGAATAAACTCGTCCTCCTTATTGTATAACTGGAGGGGATACACACAGCCTCCTGGAGGGAATAAACTCATCCTCCAAAACATAAACTGGAGGGAATGGACTCATCCTCCTATAAGTGAACATGAATCCTGTTTTCCAACTTTCTCCCAAGGAAAGAACTTCAGGAAACAAGAACAGAACCTGAAACAGATTCACAGCATACAGACAATCATACAGGGAGGGCTCATGGCTTCATCTGCTATGACTAAAGGAAAGAAAATTACCAAGGTAAGAACCTAATTTTCCCTTCCTTGTCATCAAGCAGATGAAGCCATTATGTATGGGATGTAACAAAGCAATCCCTATATAGGGTGGGAACAGGTCACACCACGCGCTAGCACTTGTGCTCCAAAACGCGCATCCCTCCTAGCAGCCACATCCAGCCTGTAATGTCGGGCAAAAGAGAGCTTAGAAGCCCATGTTGCTGCACTGCATATCTCTTGACGAGAGAGTGCTCCAGTTTCAGCCCAAGAGGAAGAAATCGCTCTGGTAGAATGCGCCTTAAAGGCTACAGGCGGAGACCGGCCGGCAAGCAGATAAGCTGAAAAGATAGTTTCTTTGAGCCAGCGGGCAATAGTGGCTTTAGACGCTGGAGACCCTCTGCGAGGACCTGATAGCAAAACAAACAGATGATCATAGATCCTGAAAGAGATAGTAACTCACAGATACTGCAGCAGAGTCCTGCGCACATCCAACAGGTGCAACTGCCCAAAAGATTCTGGAAACTCCTCCTTATCAAAGGAGGGCAAGAAAATAGGCTGGTTCAGGTGAAACGCTGAAACCACCTTAGGCATGAAGGAAGGCACGGTCCAAACTGTGACCCCGGACTCTGAGAATTGCAGAAATGGGTCTCCACAGGACAGTGCCTGGAGCTCTGACACCCATCTCGCCGAAGTAATGGCCACAAGAAAAACGGCCTTTAGTGTCAAATCTTTCTCCGATGCTCGCCGAAGTGGCTCAAAAGGAGAAGCCTGCAGGGCCTTCAAAACTAGCCCCAGGTTCCAAGCTGGACAGGGTGCTCGCACGAAAGGCTGGAGCCGAAGCACCCCACTAAGAAACCGTGCCACATCTGGATGAGCAGCTAAAGACACGCCTTCAACCTTACCATGAAGGGAGGCCAACGCTGCCACTTGCACCCGCAGGGAATTATAGGCCAAGCCTATTTGTACACCATCCTGCAAAAAGTCCAGAATCGGCGAGACAGGAGCCCGCATGGGTGTGATCGCTTTTGAAGCACACCAAGACTCAAACTGGCGCCACATCCTGGCATAAGCCACGGAAGTGGAACGCTTGCGGGCCTGAAGGAGAGTGGAAATGACTGTGTTTGAATAGCCTTTGTCCCTCAATTGCGTCCTCTCAATCGCCATGACATAAGACCAAAGCGGCAGGCGTCCTCCATGGCTACCGGGCCCTGTGACAACAGGTTCGGTACCAGAGGTAAAGGAAGGGGAGCCTCCACTAGCATCTGTCAGAAGTCCGCATACCAAGGCCTCCTGGGCCAATCCGGGGCAATGAGGACCACTTCTCCTGGGTGCAGCCGAATCCGCAGGAGCACGCGCCCTATCAAGGGCCACGGAGGGAACACATATAGTAGGCCTGGAGGCCAGGGCTGAGTCAAGGCATCCAACCCTGCCGAGCGAGGATCTCTCCGTCTGCTGAAGAAGCACGGGACTTTGGCATTTGAACTTGTCGCCATAAGATCCATCATGGGCTTGCCCCATTTGGCACATATCTGCAGGAATACTTCGTCTGCTAGTTCGCATTCTGCTGGATCGATCTGATGCCTGCTTAGATAATCGGCTTACACGTTGCTCTGACCTGCAATGTGAGCTGCCGACAGAAACTGAAGATGCAGCTCGGCCCAGTGGCAAATCTGTTCGGCCTGCGCGGCCAGTGCTCTGCACTGAGTGCCGCCTTGTCGATTTATGTAGGCCACTGCTGTCCGACATCACTCTGACAGCCAATCCTTCCAGGGTCACTTGAAAGGCCAGAAGCGCCTGAAACACCGCTTTCAACTCCAGGCGGTTGATGGACCACTCTGACTCCTTTGGTGTCCATAGACCCTGGGCATGCTTCCCCTTGCAATGTGCGCCCCAGCCCTTCAGGCTGGCATGTCACTACTAGACACCAATCGGGGAGCGCCAGCGGCATTCCTCGCCGCAGCATGCTGTCTGAGAGCCACCACTCCATGCTGAGTCAAGCCGCAGGGAGCCAAGAAAGTCTGCATTGATAATCCTGAGAAACTGGAGACCATCTTTGAAGTAGGGAATACTGTAGAGGTCTCAGGTGCACTCTCGCCCAGGGCACCACTTCCAATGTGGCTGTCATCCATCCCAGCAGCTAGACAATGTCCCAAGCTCGCGGGCGGGGCATCCTCAGGAGCAGACGGACCTGATTCTGAAGCTTGCACCGCCTTAGCTCGGGTAGGTATACATAGCCCGAGTCTGTGTCGAACCTGGCCCCCAAATATTCTAGAGATTGCGAGGGGGTCAGGTGACTTTTGGCCATATTGACGACCCAGCCTAGAGATTGAAGTACTGAGACCACTCTGGCTGTAGCTTGATAGCTTTCTGTTACAGAGTCTGCTCTGATGAGCCAGTCGTCTAGGTACGGGTGAACCCTGATACCTTCTCGCCTGAGTAAAGCAGCTACTACCACCATTACCTTCGAAAAGGTTCGGGGAGCTGTGGTGAGCCAAAAGGCAAGGCCTGGAACTGGAAATGTTTTCCCAACACAGCAAACCTTAGAAACTTCTGGTGCGGGGGCCAAATTGGTATGGAGTCATTCCGTGTCAAGTGGACCAATTTTAAAGTTCGTCCCCACCTCACCATCTCAGATTTTGATGAAATTTGGTACATAGTTTCTTTATGATAAAAAAACTAAGCTGTGCAAAATTTTAGTTCAAAAGACTGAAAATTGGAGGTTCTAGGGGACCTCAAGTAAAGGGTTGCAAAATGTCGCCTGAGCAAAAATGACATTTTGGGCCAACTTCCAGAAGCTGTAAAACTGGAAGTTTTAGTAGTACAAGGGGGATATTTGGAGAACCTGCACTACTTTTAGGGCTTAATGAACTGGCAAAACCCCATGTTCCTAGTCCTCTTACTTTTTGAATGGTTTAGGCTCAAACTTTGCCAAACAAACGGCAAAAATCAATTTACAGCGATGTTGAGGCTGCTGTAGTTTCTAAACTAGTTGGCCTTTCAGGTTGATTTTTGGTAGGTGTACTAAATGCACGGCTGTAATGAGGCATTCAAATTTACAGCAATTTCCTTCAAGTGGTTGAAAAATTATAAGCGTTCAAAGTTGGTATAAAAAGCATTTTTGCCCATTTTGGGCTATCTTTGATGCCCTTGATCTCCAGTGGGACAGCCTACTGCTGTGTTCAAAGCCACACCCAGCTCACCACCCCCCCCCCCCCCCACCACCACCCAAGCTCCTTCTCCACTCGGCCTTTCACAAACATTCAAGCTCTCGCTCCCTCTCCATCCCAACCCCACTGTGTAGATCACAAGAAGGAAAAGAGAGTGGCTGCTCTGTAGGATGTGTTCTCCTCTGCCACTTTGGTGCCAAATGTAAAATTTATACCACACAGTTCAAATTTTTCATTCAGCACTGAAGCAGAAGAGGCAGCTATGGCCCGACATTAGAGAGTTACACGGGGACAGAAATTTCACCCGTACCCGCATGTAATCTCCTCCATCCCCTGTATTAAAATAACTCTACTTGTAGTAAAGTAACACAACCTAACAGTAGCCCATGTTGATAACTTCCCCTCTCAGTGCTTATGGGGATTTCAATGCTATCAACCATATATCCATTAGTATTTTTAGGGCTATTATAATTGCTATGCTAGCTTAAAAACACAAGGAAAGGATAGGAAGGCTGGCCCGACACTACACTTCCGTAGGAACCCAGAAAAATTTGCGTCCATCCCTGTAGTGCCCCCCATGAGCTGGAAGGGATCCCCGCGGGAGTCCCATGGACCTAGAGAGGGATCC
The DNA here is from genome assembly GCF_901765095.1 of Microcaecilia unicolor. Classification (NCBI taxonomy): domain Eukaryota; kingdom Metazoa; phylum Chordata; class Amphibia; order Gymnophiona; family Siphonopidae; genus Microcaecilia; species Microcaecilia unicolor. The sequence goes on from NC_044032.1 coordinate 126,365,466, forward strand.
CCACAGGATTCCCAGTAACCCCATTCCTGTGCAGCTCTCTACCCGACATGCAGTCCCTCTCCTTTTCTTCCTCCTGTAATTAATGCTGGCTGGGGACTGTGCTGTATCAGAGGTGCTGCAGCCAGGGGTAGAGGAGGATGAAGAATATAGACAGCTTTGTACTTATTTTGCCTGCTTTCTGCAGCCCCAGTGGAGTGGCCCATGTGTTCAGACTGCAAAACCAAGGCACCGGGTCCAAACTAGTTGTTGTGGCCTGGTTCCTAGGATTTGTCAAGCCTTAGCTTAAAAGGGCCTACATAATAACAGGAGTTTGTGTGCTGCAGGAGCTGGAACTGCTTCTCCCCACAGAAATGACCTTGCCTTTATGGAAGGAACTCCTGACTGGACCATTTTTGAACAGGTTTCCACCCTCCCCTCCCTGCTGTTTCATTTTCAAAATTATTTTGAAGGACATTTCTCTGCCTCTGGGGAATCTTTTGTGAAGCATAATCTTGGAGCCCTGACATTTCTTGACATTTTGTTGTAAATAGGACACCAAACAAAAGCTATTGTAGGGGACACAAATCGAGATCTTATAAATTTACTTTTATTCCTTCACAAAAATAGGCTAAAAATGATCATCATCATAATAATAAAAAACCCTCCCACACACACACAACTCACCTTGCCACCAATGCGAACTTGAGCCTGAAGCTTGGCTAATTTTTCTTGATTCATGATGGTTTCTTTCATCTAAATTAAAACAATAATATTATCAATCACCTCTTCACTCAAGATTTATACTGTCTAATGCCGTTTTGTGGTTTATGAAACTTCAGGCATTCAACCTCAATTAAGGAACTAGTAAATGTGTTAGCCAAAATAGGTAAGAAAAAAAAAGAAACAAAACAAAAAGAGCCAGGTCATTTAAGTTACATACCCTTATCTTTTCAACTACTCACACTGTACAGAAACGTGTTTGCAAAATGTAGTACGAAGGATGTATGAAATCTTCCGTGGCAAAGATAGTAAGTGCTGTAAACTGTACCATGCCTACAGGACTAGAGGCAATACTCCTTTTACTGTTTGGTGGAAGAGTTTGAGGAGAACTTCTATACAATTTCCCCTCCCATACAGAATTCTGCAGGTGTACTGCAGAATTTAGGTAAGTGGATCAAGAGATGATATCAGCAGTGAGGAAGAAAAACCCATCAGCATTTGGGCTCAACACTGCCAGGAGGAAGAAAAGAGGTAGTATTGGTCATGTAGGCTAAAAGCAAGGAATTGCAATAGCAGAACAGGAAGCTTGAGAAGCAGTAACAGGGTACAACCTGAGAGCATAAATTGGGATTTGCTAGGGGATGGAAGGAAAGATATGGGGAAAGATTTGAGCCTGTGGGTGGATGACAAGACGGGACTTATAATGGGGTAGTTCTGTATCTTTGATAAAAACTTTCTGTACGGCATCTTAAAACCATTTTTTACTCAGAGAATAAGGTTTTATATGGACAAGAGTTTTGTTTGTATGTGTGTTTGGTTTTTTTTAACAGTTTGCCAAATTTGTAATATTTGTGTGTAGAATTCTGGTGGGATTATTCTATTTTGGTCATTATGCCAGGTGAAACCAAAAAGCAGGGTCCAAACTAATCCCTCCCAATTCTGCATCTTTAGCTGGACAGCTACAACTCAAATTCCCACAGCAGCTGTGTTTAGGCTGGCTCAAAAAAGTATGCATGTTACACTCTTCTTAATCCCACTCAGTGAACACACTGATCAGACAGCAGTGCTTTAGGCCACATCCTCCTCTCCCTGATGCTGAAAAGCAGACAGGGTTTGACCTAGGCTGCACTATGGTGTCCCACAGGATTCAAACTTTCCAAGTCAAGTCCAGGAAGGCAGAGAATGTAGTCTGAGAAATAATTCTCATCTGTGCAAGGAGAAGGTGAAAATAAATAAAAAAAGAGGGAAGATGCAAGAGGGGGAGAAAGGACAGGTGGGATGCGTAAAAGGAGATATAGTGCCTTGCAAAAGTAGATGACGGTTAAGAGCAGCCACATTATTAATGCGGGATGCAAAGATCAAACCTTAAAGAAACTTCAGACCACATAAAATACGGCAGCTAGGCTTATATTTGGAAAAACGCAATTTGAAGCGCAAAACCCCTCCGCGAAAAGCTACACTAGCTCCCAAAGAACGCATTGCTTTCAAAATCTGCACCCTGGTTCACAAAATCATCTATGGTGAAGCCCCAGGATACATGACAGACCTGATCGACTTATCAACCAGAAACATATCCGAATCAACACGAACATTTCTAAATCTGCACTACCCAAGCTGCAAAGGTCTTAAATACAAATCAATCTACGCATCCAGTTTCTCCTACATAAGCACACAATTATGGAATGCATTACCAACAGCCTTGAAAACGACGTACAACTACCTAAACTTCCGGAAATCACTAAAGACTAACCTGTTCCAAAAGGCATACCCTACCGACCCAACTAAATGCCTGAACTCTGCTACACAACAAAACTCAAGTACGTAATGAACATTACTCAACTCTTCCGTTGTACGACTCCCTAATGTGGCAGTGCTTCATGAACTCTATCCTATCACAACCAAACCAGGACAAAAAGTTACCAAAATTCAATAGTCACAGCAAAGGCTACCCAAAAAGTATTAGTGTTATGTTCAAATTTTTTAAGAATACTCTCAGAATTTCCACTCATTACTGCAAGTGATATCAAGCCTGGTGGTTCAGCATTTTGTTCATCAGGTGATTCTTTTTATATACGTTTATGCTGGTTCAGGTGATACTAATCCTTAATTCACCTTCTACTAAATGTGATATAAGTGTAACCAGTAGCCAATACTGCTAATAATATAGTCAGTTAATACACATGCACTTATCTTGGTCACCCAGTCAAAGAAGTCAATAAGATTAGTTTGGCAGGATTTTCCTTTGGTAAAGCCATGTTGCCTCGGGTCCTATAACCTGCTTGCTTCTAGAAAGTTCACTATCCTTTCTTTCAGCAGCGACTATTATTTTTCCTACCACTGACGTGAGACTTACCAGCCCGTACTTTCCCACTTCTTCAATGTCTCCACTTTTGTGAAGAGGGACCACATCCGCTCGTCTCCAATCCAGTACAACCTCTCCTGTCTCTAAAGATTTATTAAATCTTTGAAGTCCCGCTAGGACTCCTCTGAACTCCCTCAGTATCCTGGGATGTATCCCATCCGGCCCCATATCTTTGTCCACCTTCAGATTCTCAAGCAGTTTATAAACGCTTTCCTCCGTGAACGGCACAATACTCACTCCATTCCCAACTTTCCTGGCACCCGACCACGGTCCTTCTCTAGGATTTTCTTCAGGAAACACTGAAGTAAATGTAACTAGTTACTGTACTCAAGTAAATGTTTTGTCACTTATTTGTGAAGAAGTACAGAACATTTGTTACTTTTACTGAAGTAAAATATTTCATCAGTTTTTACTACTTTTACACAGTTACATCTGATGCTTGCAGTTTAAAGCAAAACGTAAAAGCAGAAACAAGATATAAATGAGAACAGGATTTTGTTATTGCAAACATCATGTAAATAGTGGATTGTCTCATCTTAAATGTTGCTGTTAAATGAACATAGCCTATAAGAACAGTGGAGTTGCCTGTGATTGTTGAACTGGTTACTGGTTTCCAGCCAAAAAGAAATTTATGGAGATGAAGCTGGTAGTGGACATGTGTATCTATCACAACATCCCATGGAAAGATCCCTGTCGCTTCTTCCTCTATAACATTAGCAAAGTTCGCCCTTTCCTCTCTGAGCACACCACCCGAACTCTCATCCACTCTCTCATTACCTCTCGCCTTGACTACTGCAACCTACTCCTCACTGGTCTCCCACTTAGCCATCTATCCCCCCTTCAGTCCGTTCAGAACTCTGCTGCTCGTCTTATCTTCCGCCTGGACCGATATACTCATATCACCCCTCTCCTCAAGTCACTTCACTGGCTTCCAATCAGGTACCGCATACAGTTCAAGCTTCTGCTACTAACCTACAAATGCACTTGATCTGCAGCCCCTCCTTACCTCTCAACCCTCATCTCCCCTTACGTTCCTACCCGTAACCTCCGCTCTCAAGACAAATCCCTCCTTTCAGTACCCTTCTCCACCACCGCCAACTCTAGGCTCCGCCCTTTCTGCCTCGCCTCACCCCATGCGTGGAACAAACTCCCTGAGCCCATACGTCAGGCCCCCTCCCTGCCCATCTTCAAATCATTGCTCAAAACCCACCTCTTCAATGTCGCCTTCGGCACCTAACCACTACACCTCTACTCAGGAAATCTAGACTGCCCCAACTTGACATTTCGTCCTTTAGATTGTAAGCTCCTTTGAGCAGGGACCGTCCTTCCTTAATTTGTACAGCGCTGGGTAACCCTAGTAGCGCTCTAGAAATGATATGTAGTAGTATTAGTTATTGAGGTGGCTGGCCACAGCATTGGAAGTCTTTAGGAGAAGTCTGCTTGTCTAGCCTTGAGACTGAAGGGTTCCTACATTTGATGTTCTTGCTATTAGTTCTCAAAGATATTCAACAGAAGACAACGAGTCCAACTTTGTGAAAGCCTTCTAATGGGACAGCATGACTATGATAAAGATAAAGATGCAAGTGATGAATTGCACGGCACTACTAATGCAGATAATAACAATGATAAAAGTATTCTTTTCTATACTGAAGTCAAGTGTGTCAATTCAATTGATCAAAACCTGCAGACCCAGTCAAAAGACATCAGTAATACTGCAACCTGGCCTCATTTAGAAGAGCTTTTTATCAGACTGAATAATGCACTGATAGTGCAGTTGAACATCTTTTTAGCTGTGCTGGATTAAAGACTTACAAGCACACTTCCAAGAGTGACATGTCATTTCAAACATTTAGGGCTTCATTAACTAAACAATTTGAATGGGCTGCATCACATTTGACATGTGGGAATTGCTAGCGCAGCTAAAAGGAAAATGGATTGAACTGTACAGCAATAATGTTGTTGGGATAAATTAAACAATAGTTGCATTAATTGACACTTTTTACTCAAAATTATATACAGCAAAATTTTAAATGTGTTCACTGTACCCTTTAAGTACATTTATTTCTACTTAAGTACTTGACCAACCCTAACCACATCACTAAGAGGGTCTTTCATGCGAGTGTTATTAGCACATACTAAATGCTAAAGATGCCTATAGGAATATATGGGCGTCTCTAGCATTTCATGTTCTCGATCCAGTTCCACGATGCCTGTTTGCTGTGGCCAGTGAGCCCGAGTCCTTGCTCCAGCTCAGCTCTTCACTGGCTTCTCTGTGACTCATCCACAGTCACCTGGGATTTCCTGGTCTTCAAGTCAGGGCCTTCACGACAGTCCAAGGGCTCACATTCAGGACAGTAAGAAGTAGAACAAGTAGACGTGAATCGCTTGTTTACTCTTCCCAAAAATACTAGGAATAGGGGCATACAATGAAGCTAAGTAGTTAAGATAGACCTGGGAAAATACAATGCTCATTTCTAGAATAAACATCATAAAATCTATTTTACCATTCTGAGATCTTGCCAGGTACATGTGACCTGGATTGGCCACTGTTGGAAACAGGACACTGGGCTTGATTCTGTCTGTCCCAGTATGGCACCACTTAAGTTCTTAATACAGAAAGCAGCAGGTGCTGGTAAATACTCCAGAGACCAACAAATACAATTTGTATGTGACAAGGACTGCCAATCAATATTCAAATGAAAGTGTTTGCGGGGGGGTTCCAAGATGGCGCTTTGACCGGACGCACCTGTGTCAGCTGCTGAGGTGACTCCGTTGTTTTCTGCTGGTTTCGCTGCTTCTGTGGCCTCCTTGATGGGGAAACGGAGGGGGAAAGTTAAGGAGCGTTCCTCGGCTCCTGAGACGTCCTCGGCGTTACGGCAGACGACTCTCCAGTTTCCAAAGCAGCTACCGGGTCCTCGGGGAGCTTCGACCCCCTCTGCCGCTCTCGACGCATCGGCGTCGATTGAGAGCGCCAACGGGGCTTCCTTGAGCCCTGTAGAGCGCATTGCTCCGCCTCAACCCGGAAGGGAATTGCTGGCAGCCCAAGCAGGGACGGAGAATGTAGGCGTTCAGCCCAACCTGCTCGAGGGAAGGTCTGCGGCGATAGAATATGAACCCCAACCGAAAGAAGCACTTTTTCAATCAGCTATACAGGTACTTCCCTTAGAAATTGTTTCTAAACTATCTCAAGTTGGTGCTCAAATTCAACCCCTTCCTGGAATTTCTGGCGTGGTTAGACCTGCAATTGTGACATTAGAGTCACTATGGGACATGGTACATAATATTCAAATCTCTATGCAACCTACATTAAAAGAGAACACTGAAAATATAAGAATTATTTCTGAAGCTGCGCTACTCCAAGCACAGGTATCTGCGCAGCAGGCCTCGAAATTGGAAAATTTGAATACTAAATTACAAGAGATGGGAACTTTAGAGACTGTTTTGGTTAAGGACAATACTTTTCTTCATAAACGAACAGAATACCTGGAGAATCAGATTCGGAGACTTAACCTTAGGTTCCTAAATTTCCCTAAGTCTCCTCTAATTTCACCTGTTGAAATGGTCAAGAAATATATGGTGGACATTCTTGGAATGGACAAGGATTCGTTGCCCCCCATAACACGGGCCTATTACATCTGGAACCCACAGGGGGGTGATGGAAACCTCCCAGTGGTGGGGGATGGAATGAATTTAACTTCATTCCTCGAGAGCTCACTGGAGATTATTACCCAGAGGTCTACTATGCTTGTTACTTTTGTCTTGGAGCCTGACCGTAATGCAATATTAAGACTTTCCTTAAGACATTTAGAAAACTTGTTTATGGGCTCAAAGGTTCGTGTTTTTCCTGACCTCTCAAGGCCTACTCAAGCTAGACGCAGGGCCTTTTTGGAACTGCGTCCTAGAGCGTTGGCATTGGGAATAAATTTTGTATTACGATTTCCTTGTATATGTAATTTAATGCTTGAGGGCAAACAGTTTCAATTTGTTGACCCTAAACAGTTAAAAGAATTTCTTGATGCTAGAGTAGATATGAATGTTGTATGCCCTCCATAAAATAGCAGGCTGGGATCAGCAACCCCGAGGTAGCAACTGGTGGGGATTATTTTTTTTTTTTTTTCTTATTGCCTTTGTTATTTATATTACTTGATTCTTGGAACCAATGTTTCTTAATTTGTGGACGAACAGGCCTTAAATGTCATTCCTTTTCTATTTCCTCTTGTTAATGCCTATTGCATATTCATAATTTGTTGTGAAATAATGACTTATATTAATAAATAAAATAAAAAAAAAAAATTAAAGTGTTTGCTATAGCTTACGGAAAAAGATAAAGTATTTGGGGGAGAGGAATACTGTATAGTGAAAGAAGAAAGAAAGGGTATTTCACTGGAAAGGGTTTTTTTTTTTTAAGTTTTGCAGATATGGTGTAGTGGTTAGTGCACTGGTCTCCAGACTGGGAAATACCCAGTGTACGTGCATGTAACTCACCCTGAGCTACTACTGAAAAAGTGTGAGCATAACAAATAAAAAAATAAATAATGTAACACAAAAATGTTGAATTCAGACAGCCAACATTTCTATTACCAAAGGGCCTTAAAACTAGCTACGCTCATCTGACTTCACCACGATTCCTATACAAGCAGGCTTCCCTTCCAATCGTGGGAACAGTCTCCTGCTTTTACAGAATTAAAATTCTTCAATAAAATAAGGTGAAAAGCCAGACTTACGTCAGTTGGTCACCCTTCGATTTTATTTTCTGATTGTTACTTCTGTGGGGTGGTTAGCCGAAGTCCCCCAATAAAGGCATAACAGCAAAGTCTCACCATAGATTCAACAACCTAGCGTACTGTTTTCGTACGGAGCAGGGCCACAGACTAATCATAAGAATCGCAAGGGAGTAAGAGACAAGCTATACGGGCAGTGGGTCCCACACCTCCTGCAGCGCGTGACAAAAGGTGCCGGTAGGTTCACACAACGCCCACAGAATTAACTACAAGCCCCGCGGCAGCTACAAAGCGAGACCCGAGCCTCACTCTTTCCACAGTCCCAGTTCTTACCTTCCAGCAGTGGGGAGAAACCAGCGAGGCACGGGCTTAAAAGCTGTACACCAACCCCCAACAGGGAAGCACCTTCATGCAAGCCGAAGATGGCAGCCAAAGGGAGAGGCCAAGCGGCGGCGGAAGTGACGCAAAAGCGTCACTTGGCCCAGTGACCGTTAAGGAGGCGGGGCTCTCAGTGTTACGTTGTAGCTGACTCTTCTAGCAGATGCGACTGGAGCTGATTGACTGACTCGCCAGCTCTTTTTTTTTTTTTTTTTTAGTAGGCACAGCGGGAACGTTTTTCTTTATATTTATTGAAAACTTTTTCATAGATTACAAGCAATAAAACTTGCTACAGCAAGAAAGTTGAAGTGCACTAAATATATAGAAAAAATATTATATTACATTTATAATTATAAACGTGTAATCTTATTTTCTTCAGCAGAAATTTTTTAACGGCCGCAAGTTTCAACCTTTTGGGTTAGTTACTTCAAGGAGGGTGTTTAGATACTTCATGTGCGGGTTTGGACAGCCGATTACTTCCGGCTTCGTCTCAGCTCGCTCTCCTATTGGTTAAATTTAGTGCTGGAATGAGGCTCGGTGTATGTCAAGCCTCATTCTGGATTCAAACTTGACCAATAAAACGGTGTGGGGGGGAGGGGGGTTATCTTCGGCTGTCCTGCTTAGCATTCTACTGCCAGATCTGTTCATTTGTTATAAATATGAAGTCATCCTTATGGTATAATCCTAATATTTGTATAAATAATCATCCTCTCCAATGGAAATGGTTTCACAGTAACGTTTGGTCTGTTGAAGATGTTTTTTCAAATAACAAATTAAGAGGCAGATGCACCAAAGCTTAATGAGCCTTTAACGACCCTCCAACCAGGAAATTTTGAGCCGTTGCATGCATCAAAGGGCTTTTACCGAGGAAGCTAGCAGCTAACGAAAACGGAGTGCAGATGAGCAATTAGTGTAAAAACCCCATTAAAACGAGATGCACTTAACCTTTTCCGATTGCCTTTACGCAGGAAAAAGGCAGGAAATCTAACGAGAGGTCTGGACCTCTCGTTAGGACAGCTCTGTGCCAGGAAAAATCGTAAAGTGAAAAAATAAACAAACTTTGAGCCAATCCCAGCGCATTAGCAGAGCTAAAAGCGCTGTGTTTGGTCAAAAGGACGTTGCATTACATATGTCCAAAAGACCTGTGTTTGAGCTGTAAGAAAACGTGTCAGAAAACACATCAAATAAAAAAAATAAAAAAAGGATCGGGAGGAGGCAAGGGCGCTCATCAGGAGCGTCCTGTATGGACGGCCATGCCCCCCCCCCCCGCTGCTCCCCACTGTCCGCCACTTCCCCCCCCCCCCCCCCCCCCCCCCCACATGAGAAAGCGAAATTCTAGCAGCCCTGGCCCCCCTCCCTTCCTGTTCTTCTGTTTTGCAAAAGCTAACTCCGCCTCCCGTCATTCTTCCGCCCCCGTGCCCTGCCCCCGCTGCCCCCCCTGAGGTTGACTACGCCGCTCCCCCCCTCCACCGAGACCCCCCTCCCTATTACCGACCCGAGCAGCGCCTCTCACCTCTTTCTGAAGCGCTGCACGGGCAGGAAGATCTGTTGTGTTGGTCGCAGAGTCTCCACGACGTCTCTTCTTCCCTGGCCTAGGCCCCGCCTCCTTCTGACGTAACTCAGCCTTGTCCCACAAGTGATTTGCTGTCTTCTTCTCTTGCCTACATGCCATATGGTCTCTCAAACACCCCTCCCCCTGCATACCTTTTAAATATTAGATTTTCACCAGCAGCAAGCAGCAACTAATGCACACTGCTCATGTTGGCCTCACAAACTTCCCTCTGATGCAACTTCTTGTTTCCGGAAATACATCAGAAGAAAGGCTGTGGGGCCGGTGCGAGCAGTATGTATCAGTCGCTGCTCACTGCAGGTGAAGATCTGCTATTTACAAGGTATGCAGGAGGGACAGTTGTTGGGAGTTTTCAGCTGGCGGGGCTTGGGGATCCCTGCCAGCCACATCATAGGTGTGCTGCTACTGGGTGGGTCTGAGCCCAAAGTGGAGGGGCCAGGGCCCACCTGGGTCCAGCCTTGGCTACGCCACTGGACTCCTCATAAAATGAAAACAGCTCATCTTTTGGACAATAACTTGTGTTGGTCTTGTAAATCAGCTATAGGAACCTTCAACCATATTTTTTTTGATTGTTCTAAAGCCTTCAAATTTTGGAATAATATTTGGCGTGTGATTTCTGATATTTTCCATTTGTCTGAAGTACTTTCAATCAGTAAAATCATATTTGGTTCGCCTGTTATTGAAAATGTTTTAGACAAATATTCATCCAAACTGTATGATACGTTAATTGCTATAGGCTTAAAAATGGTTTTAGCAAATTGGAAGGATAATTCCTTTCTTAATTCTCACTTTTGGTGGCATTCTGTTTTACAAATACACACATTTGAATTATCTTTAGCCATCAAAGTTAGAAATTCCTTATATTTTGACAAAGTGTGGTTGCCTTTAAAAACTTATCTTTCTTTAAACAAGAGTTCTCCATAATATTTGAGTGTAAATTGCAGGTTCTGTTTTGAACATATTTATAACTTGCTTTCCCCTAACCTCCCCTCCTTTACCTCCCTACCTTTCCCTCCTCTGTTATTTATTTATTTATTACATTCGTATCCCACATTTTCCCACCTATTTGCAGGCTCAATATGGCTTACATAGCGCCAAAGAGGTGTTACAGGCTCCGGGGTAAACAAATACATGGTGATTTAGTGTTAGGATAGGTTCATGTGGTAGGACCACATAAAAGACTCGTTCAGCAGAAGAGTTGTGTAATGTCCATTTCGATCTTTAGTGATATTGTGTCGCAGGGATCAATCATTTATGTTGGATCGGTAGGGTATGCCTTTTAATATTGATATTCTGTGATATGACTATTTGATTATTCCTTGTATTTTGCATTTCTTATCCCTGTATCATTATAAATTAATAAAAAATTTCAAGGATGAGAAATATGAACTGAAAATTGACTGGAATTCGTTGCCGGAGAATGTGGTAAAAGCGGTTAACTTAGCGGAGTTTAAAAAAGGTTTGGAAAGCTTCCTAAAGGAAAAGTCCATAGACCATTATTAAATGGACTTGGGGAAAATCCACTATTTCTGGGATAAGGAGTATAAAATGTTTTGTACTTTTTGGGGACCTTGCCAGGTATTTGTGACCTGGATTGGCCACTGTTGGAAACAGGATGCTGGGCTTGATGGACCCTTGGTCTTTCCCAGTATGGCAATACTTATGTACTTATGTAGATGGCGATGTTGAGGAGAGAGAGTGAGAATGAGGAGCTGAGTGGCGGCTGAAGCGAGCAACACCTGGGACCTAGAGGATTGAGGAGGAAAGTGGCTTTGAGAGTACATAAGTATTGTCATACTGGGAAAGAGCAAAGGTCCGTCAAGCCCAGCATCCTGTTTCCAAGATCCCAAAAAAGTACAAAACATTTTATACTGCTTATCCCAAATTCTCTGGCAATGAATTCCAGAGGGGAGCAGGAAGAGGAATCAGTGCGGAAGAACTGTTCGCAGAGTGCAGCAAGGAGATTTCTAACCTGGGGGGAGGGGGGAAAGCTGCAAGAGGTAGCTGCAGGAGAAAATAAGTTCCTTACCCATGGAAACCAATTTTTCTAAATGATAGGGAGTGCTAAATCTAATGGAAATTGCCCCCCTCCCCGACGCAGATATTGAGGGTGCTCAAGAGCACATACTGAGCTGGTTCCTATGTCACCAGTGTTCCCGAAGAAATTGGGGATAGGAGGGGATTGCAATCCATAGTGCTGGGTACATTAGTTCAAAATCAAGTACTTCTGGTAAACCTAGAGTTATACCTAAATCACTTCTTGCAATAAGCTAAGAATGATGTACAGTTACAATGAGATGTGCCCCGTCCTCTGGTAGTCTTGGGGATATATCTTGCATGAACAAACTCCAGAACCACCCCTGCCAGGTTAACAACAAAGTCTGCAGTATTGAATTCTATTTAATGTATGATAATGTGTTTTATTATAAATTAGAGCATAACTGAGGATGTCTATTTCCTATTTTTAATAGACACTGAGCATGCCACTTGAAAAACCGTAGGGTAATTTAAAGTTGCTTTATACATACACAAAATAGGCTGCCTCAAAGATTGTATAAGTTATTTAAACCTATAATAAATTGAAGTCCTTTTTTTCACTGCCCAAAGTTCTTTATGTGATAAGAGCAGCCACATTTTGTATTAAAAATATTTCATACCTACTACTCCTAGGATTACCATGCTTTTCAAAAATAAGGGGGATGGGGGAGCTGGGTATTGTGTTTGAGGGGAAGGGAGGGGGATAAAACAGACCCAATCAAACATATAAACGGCAAGTGGCCGACTCACCTGCAAATGCGCAGTAAAGACTTCCACCCTCGCGTCAAGACGTCATGACATCAGAGGGCGGAACAGAGAGGGAAACGGAGTCAGAGTCACTGTCGGACGCTGCCGCCTGGAAATGAACATCGCGTGCACCAACCTCCACCCTCCCCCCCATCCCCGCCGCCACTCCCGCCCTCCTCCGCATCAGGCCCCCTGCACTGACCTAACAGCGCCTCTCACCTCTGTGTGGAAGCGCTGCAGGCAGCAGGAGAGCGATCAGCTGCTGCCTGCAGCGCTTTCACACGGAGGTGAGAGGCGCTGTCAGGTCATTGCAGGGGGCCCGACACGGAGGGGGGGGAGGGAGCGGTGGCGAGGAGGGTAGCTGGAAATCTCGCCCGTTTTTACGGGCTTAATGGCTAGTAAATTATATGAAAAGAGAAACAGGTCAGAGATATCTCAGTTGTTTATATTGTAACATCAAGATATTAGGGCTGATATTCAGACCTTGGGATTTAGACTATCTAACTCCTGATGTTGATGCTAAGCCTGGATATTCAATACTGGGCTATTTCTAGTGACCAGCTTTGAAAATCTGGTCCAGTGTAAAGTTAACTGGTTATCAGTATTCAGACAACTGTTTATCTTTAAACCAGCCAAAGATATCCCCTGCTTTCACGTGGCCAAATATGGCCACTAAACTGGCTTTAAAAATTGGCAGATAGCCAGTTATATCGGGTGATATAACCAGCTAGCTGCTAACTGGGAATATTCAGTGGGGGAGCCGGTTATCCCCTGCTGAATATCAGATAGCCAGTTAAGTGCTATTTAACTAGTCAGCAGCTGTTCTGGCTGGTTAAATAGCGCTGAATATAGGAGGGATTGTGTTTCATTAAGAACTACAAAGAGCAATTTTCAATGTGTATTAGTGGATCAAGCTTATCTAATGACCTTCTTTTTGTCCTTATGTTTATCACAGTTTGTTTACTGAGTGCTGTGCATGTCCTGTAGTTGAGCTGACACATGAACATCTTGATTTTCTATTACTCATCATGGGAAAGTGGGCACAGTTTGGAAAACGTTACAGAAAGAACTGGGAAAAGATTTTGCCTTAAAGGACTGGATACGCAGTTTGCCCGGTGGCAATACCAAAGCTTTTTTCCAGTATTGCAAGTGTGATATCCATGTACATCATGCTGATTTGATTAGCTATGCCTCAACAGCAAAACATAAGCAGACCATAACACCTTTTTCCAGAGCACAAACTTTATATGATGTCAGCCGTCGTTCAAAGAACACAGACTACACTGTCAAGACAGCAGAGCTGAAGTTGGCAGCACACGTTGCATGCCATTCCAGTAATGCAACAATTGATCACCTTGGCGAGGTCCTCAAGGACATTTCAGGCAAAGACATAGCTGTACATAGAACGAAATGTTCTGCACCTGTCAAGCATGGATATACTTTGTGGTCCAGTATCACTGTAATCTACTGTAGTTTCTCTGAGTTATCATCGAAGATTGTTTTTGGGATGGTAGGTTCGCCCGACATTCTCAGTAAAGAAGGAAACAGCGTAGGGCTTAATTTCTGGGGAAACTGCGTGGCATGCCGTTCTTGCTTTGAGTCCAGAGCAGCAAGCAGCCAGGAGAGGAGGGAGACTGGAGCAGAGCAGGAACAGTTACTCTACTTACTAACCAAGTTATCTTCTCTTTTTACTACCTTGGCCAGCTTAACCATTGGACCAGGTGAGGCTCTGGCTCAGGGCACTAACGATTAAGGGCAACAAAACACCCAGCAGGTCCACAGGTTAAGCCTTTTCTTCCTCCCCCACTCCTCCGGTCCGGTCTTTCGCCTTCCCTGTGGGTCTAGAACTGCCCCCTCACCTCTCTCACTTCCCTGTCATCCTTTAAAGTTTGTCATTTGCCAGCGGCAACAGTATAGAGTGACATGATGCCTTTGGCCAACCAATGCGTCTTTCCTCTGCTGCATCTTGCCTCCTCCTGTGATGCAGTTTTCTGTGGGTGGGATGCAGCAGAGGGAAGACCCAAGAGTTGACTGAAGGCTGCTGCTGCTACTGCTGCCAGTGATTGATCTAAACTTTATAGGACCATGGGGGAGTGAGAGGTTTTACGGTATTCTTCCTGAGTTCATGTTTTACTCCTTGATATTCTAGTGGTCCCATTGACTAGCTCACAGGCTTCTTGCTTCCAGTCTACTTTAAAAAAAGGGTTATATTGTGGAATTTTGCATCTATGATAAGTTTTCTTTTCAAATTCTCTTTTGGCTTTATGAACCTTTTATATCTAACTTGGCAGTGCTTAATTTCTGTCTTCATGCTTTGATCTGTTTTCTGTCTGGCTCACCTTCATCCACATATTTATTTACGCCTTCAAAGAAATGAAGCAAATAGGTGAGGCATGACTTCCTTTGGCTGAACCCATGCCGACTCAGTTCCATTAAGCCATGTTTGTCTGTGTTCTGTAATTTTATTCTTTATAATAGTTTCCACAATTTTCCCCAGCATTGAAGTCGGGCTTACCGGTCTGTAATTTCCCCGGATCACCCCGGAACCCTTTTTAAAAATCGGTGTTACATTGGCCACCCTCCAACCTTCAGGTACTACAGCTGATTTTAACAACAGGTTACAGATCAGCAATTTCATGTTTGAGTTCTTGTCAGTTTGGCTCAATATGTCTTCCAGGTTCACTGAAATTTCTTTCAGTTCCACTGCATCATGACCCTTGACAACCATTTCTGGTACAGGAAGAACAAGGACAGTGTCGGGCAGACTTCTACAGTCTGTGCCCTGAAAATGCAAGGACAAATTAAGATCAGGTATACATATGAAGCATCACATCATACCCTATGTAATGAGTTTATTTTGTTAGGTAGACTGGATGGACCGTACAGATCTTTGTCTGCCATCATCTACTACATTACTTTGTATATCTCTTATATCTTCTTTAAAGACCAAAACAAAGAATTCATTCAGTCTCTCCACTATGGCCTTGTCCTCCCTGAGTGCCCCTTTTGCTCCTTCATGATCTAACAGTCCCACACATTCCCTCACAGGCTTTCTGTTTCTGATGTACATGAAAAAGGTGTTACTGTGAGTTTTTGTCTCCACGGCAAGTTTTTCTTCATATTCTCTTTTAGCCTTTTTTATCAAAGCTATACATCTAACTTCACACTGCTTATCTTGCGTCTTATTTTCTTCACTTGGATCCTTTTTCCATTCTTTGAAGGATGCTTTTTTGGCTCTAATAGCCTGTTTCACATCACTTTTTAACCACGCTGGCTGTCGTTTGCTCTTCTTTCCACCTTTGTTAATACATGGAACACATCTGGTCTGGGCTTCCACAATGGTATTTTTAAACAATGTCCATGCCTGATTTAAAATCCTAATCTTTGCGGGCAACCTTTCAGCTTCTTTTTAACCATTTTCCTCATTTTGTCCTAGTCGCCCTTTTAAGAATTGAATGCTGATGCAACCAGAAGTGGGCTTGACCACCATAGGCCATTGGTGGCTCAGCTGTTTTGGGGAGGCTAAAGGGGCAGGAAGTCTACATCAATAATTGTCTGTTTCCTGGACCATCAGAGCAGCACCTTGGGTTCCGCTCTCTTTCTATCACAGGTTCAGCAAGCTGTTTTCTGCCCTTTTGCTCCCCTCCATCTATAATTTCGTCTCTTCCAGGGTCCTGCATATTTTCCTCCTCCTCTGGCGGCTTGTCCTTCTCCCACCCCACCCAGGACCATCAGAGCAGCACCTTCAGTTCAGGTCTCACCAGCCAGCAAGCAGCTCTCTTCTGCCCCACCTGCAACCTCCTCATCCCCCCCCCCCCGGTCCAAACTCTGCCTCGTAGTCCTGCTCCTTCTCTCCTCCTCCCTCTCAGTCCCACTTCTTCCCCTACACCCTAAAGAAACAGTCGAACTTGGACACTTGCCTTCTTTTCTTAGATAATATGGATCAGTCTGCGGTGTGCAGTACTGTTGGTAGTGGTGTTCTCCAGTGATTACAGCAGGCCTGCCTCGGGGTCTCCGCCTTCTCCCTGTGATGCGTCCCGCCCTGGTGGAAGCAGGAAGTCATGTCAAGTTCCTGAGGCAGAAGTCTCGAGTACTTCCGACTATCTCCTCGACGGATAGTGGTGCACTGCAGAAGTGGAAGGTCCCTCAGGCTGTAGCTGCTCTAATAGGCTGTTCTTGCTCTTCCTGTGTGTTGTTGTGCTGTGCTGCTTGGTGCCCTGGCTACCTTTCGGGGAGGCTCGTTGAGTCTGTTTTTGGCTGGGGAGGCTTAGCAGTGGGGTTGAACGAGGGGGAAAATTTGGATTGCAGGAGCCAGGAGGGGGTTAAGAAAGAAGCCAACTGCTGGATTGGGGGTGGGAATGGGGAGGCAATTGAGAGAGAGGCCAGTTGCTAGACTATGGGGGGATGGAGGTTACAGAGAGGAGAAGCTGCTGGACTGTGGGTGCAGGAGATTGAGAGGAGGAATACCTGACCCAGGGAAGAGGGAAGACAGAAGGAGAAATGTTGGATCTGGGGGCAGAGGGGAAGAGACATGTTGGATTTAGAATGGGGGAAGGGAGAAATAGTGGACCCTGCCAGAGAAGAGGGAAAATGGAGGGGGAGATGTTATACCCAGGGCCACAAAACAGGAAGGGATGGAGGGAAGACAGAATGAGAAATGTTGGACCTGGGGTAGAGGGAGAGGAGGGATGGAGGGAAAAGAGGGAGATTTTGGACCTAGTGACAAGTGGAGGCAGAAAGGAAGATGGTGGACCTGGGAGAATACAGGAGACCATTTTGAAGAAGGCAGCCACTAGTGCAGGAGCAAGTGGGGATTGAATCTACCCCCCCCAACCCCCCGCTGCTCCCTGGTACCCCTGGAGTGAGTTGTGCAAGCGAGCTGGCTGATTAGAAAGAAACTGATGTGTGAGGGGGAAGGTCTGTGCTGATGGGGGGGGGGGGGGCACCAAAGCAAACGTTGGCTCAGGGCACCACAGTCCCTTGAGCGAGCCCTGTTCTGATTTGATTTGAGAGCATATGTAACCATTTAGATAAACTTACTTTCTTCCCTGTAACTGGCTTCTATTTCCTTTCCACACAGTAACCAACATTAGAGCAAAAACAATAAACCAAGATATCTTTATGTGTTATCAAAACTTGAAAGTTTCCTGTAAGAACTAAATAAAAAATCATTGCTTAGAAATAAGAAGCAATAAGAGTAGGGGAGGACAAAGAAAGAAAGAAAAGGAACCTAGGAATCAAACTATGACAAACACAAAGGTTTTGGGTTTTTTTTTAAATAATAAAAACTAGACCATCAGGTGTGTCTAAAAACAATGGAAGTGCAGAAGAAGGACTCAACAGGGTGCCGTGTTTCAGTGCAACTGCCTGCATCAGGAGTCACAACAATCTGAATAGTTCTAACCACAAGCATCTGTTGTTGGAGGTTAAATAATCCTCAAAGAAGAAAGTATCTATGTGAATGCTTTCTCAGCTAAACGAGCGTTTAGCAAAGAAGCATTCACATAGATATTAGTTTTGGGCTTGCCATGCATTAAAATCTTGCATTATAGCATATTAAGCCCAAAACTTAGGGGTCCTTTTACTAAGCCGTGTAAGCGTCTACACGTAGCCAACGCACGCCAAAATGGAGCTACCGCCACTACTGCGTGGCTTTTGCAGTAATTTCATTTTTGGCGCACATCCAATACGCGCATCTGAAAAATATTTTTTATTTTCGTGCGCGCATAACGGACACATGCAGGTCATTACCTCCTGGATTCTTTACTGCTAGGTCAATGGTTGGCAGTAAGGTCTCAGACCCAAAATGGATGCGCGGCAATTTTGATTTTGCTGCACGTCCATTTTCGGCAAAAAAAGGCCTTTTTTACAGGCACGCTAAAAAATGGATTGGTGTGCACCGAAAACCCACGCCTCAACTACCAGAAGCTATTTTTCAGCGCACCTTTGTAAAGGTACCCCTTAATGTTGTTTTTGCAGAATGGCCCCTCAGTTAATTGTTCAGTCTGCCAAAACAGATAATTCAGCAATTTCTGCTGGTGAGTTAAAATGTGTCCAAGCTATGATGTCCAAGTATAGACCTTTGTTATAGAGGAAGATTGAGAATATGGAGAATTTTAATAAAAACTTGAACTTGTTAACTTTCTAGATTCGTAAAAGAGGTTCTTAAAATATGCAGAAACTAGTTTTCCTCTATTTCAAAGGATTTACTATTTGCTTCACGCTGAGAAGTCAGACTTAGAAGTTTCTGCTATGCTGGATTTGACTTATGTCTTGGAAAAATCACACTCGGAGGTCTCTACAAGAGTACACTTCCAGTATCTTTTGTGTTCAAAAGATAAAGAAACCACTATGAGATTTTATTTCAGAGCTGCTGATTCAACTTTTTTTGGAGGCAAGGTACAAGTATTTCCTGAAGTGTCTAAGTGAGCACAAGCTAGGAGGAAGAAATTCTTGGCAGTGCCCAGGAGATTACATCTTTGAGAGTGACCTTTCAGCTGTGGTTTTGCTTGCAAATGCTATGTTTATTTTCAGAAGCTATCTCTGTTGCAATTTTTCTTGGATGCTAGAGGGGTCTACAAAGCTGACAATTGTGTTGACTCTTTCTTTCTTTTTTTTTTTTTTTATTTAGATGGGTTAGGGTAAATCCTACTCCTTTTCTTTAATTCCATGTTTTTATAGTGGTGGATTTTTGGTCCTAAATGTGGAATAAATTTGAAGAAATTGTACTGTGGTAATTGTTTTGGATGTTAGGTCCTGGTGACATTTTTTTTTCAAAGTTAATTCTTTGATGTATTATTCTTAAAAGAAAAAAAAATTGAATCTGGTGATCACCATATAGTGTGGCTCAATAATGAACTCTGATTAGAACTGTACCATATTAACACTTACAGCCATAGCATTAGCAGTGAATGTTGTATAAAAGCCCCACAAAGTCAGACTTGGGACCTGCTACCACCACTGCCACTGAAGACAGGAGAAATTGATATTCAAAGTGATTTAACTGGCCAGAAACTGCTCCTGACTGATTAAATTGCACGCTCGGGGCTAACTACTCATTTTCAGCGGCACTTAACTGGTTGATGCTGATGAAAATATTTGGGTAGCGCCTAACTCAAAACCAGCTATTTTGGGGTATTCGGAGGTTGCCTAACTCAAAACCAGCTATTTTGGGGGTATTCTGAGGTTGCCTAACTCAAAACCAGCTATTTTGGGGGTATTCGGAGGTTGCCAAACTCAAAACCAGCTATTTTGGGGGTATTCGGAGGTTGCCAAACTCAAAACCAGCTATTTTGGGGGTATTCAGAGGTTGCCTAACTCAAAACCAGCTATTTTGGGGTATTCTGAGGTTGCCTAACTCAAAACCAGCTATTTTGGGGGTATTCGGAGGTTGCCTAACTCAAAATCAGCTATTTTGGGGGTATTCGGAGGTTGCCTAACTCAAAATCAGCTATTTTGGGGGTATTCGGAGGTTGGAGTTAGCACTTGATTAGTTAAGCACTGATATTCAACACTTAACCAACCAAGGTAACCCCATCAATGGGATTGCATAATCGTCAGTCTTATCTTTATGTGGTTCATCATAGTCGGTTAAGTGCTGAATATTGCATGGTTCTGTAAACCTGGAAATTCAGTGCTGGAGCCCAGACATGGCCCAGCCTTGAATTTCTGGGCATAACGCCAGCAGGGGTCAGTAAGCTGCTGAGTGTTATTGGCTGAATATTGACCCTAGGGGTCATACATTTTTAATCAGTACTTGGCAGCAGGTGAAGTAATTGGTATTACTGGTGTTGGGTGTTGGGTATGGGTGGGAGGACAGAGATGCTGACTTGGGAATGTACAGAGAAAGAGATAGTAGGTAGGGGTGGGAGTAAAAGGAGAGGTCAGCATTGAGCAGGAGTGAAACATACTGGGCAGGTATGAGGGAAGGGTATGCTCATTCAGGCCAAAGGTTTTCATGTTGTGTAGTTTCTGATGCTGTTCATGGGATTGTTTTGTTTTTTTTTTCATTTTATTTGGGTTTTTTGTTTGTTTTTGTGCTAGACGGCAATGCTGTTAATACTGTATACTATTGAATTGTACATTCTATTACTGTGTAGAGTGCCTGTTGATAAATAGTGTGCATTATTGAGTGACAGTACACACTATTAAGTAATATGGCACACTATTTGAGCAGTAGTGTGCACTATTTAAGAAAAAAAACATGAAATTTTGGATGTTTTCTATCTTCTCAGGATAAAAAGACATGAAACACAAGAAATAGAACTGACATTTTGCATGTCAGCTCATGTTGGGCAAGAGGAAGAGAAAAAGAGAAATACTGGCAGAGATTGTGAGGGGAGGAGAAGGTGGGATGGGGGGGGGGGGGGGGGGGGAAGAGGTTGGCCTGGGAAAAAGCTAGTCGAAAATTAAGGCATATGCAAACTAAGCACATGCTGAAGGTCCAAATGGTCAGGACAGCCTTCTCAGATGTGCAGTTTTAATGGCTCACAAGGCATATTTTTGCTCTGGCAAGTCGGCTGCTAGCAGAAAGAAGAGAATGTGTTGTGGGGGGAGGGGAACCAGTGCCACCTCTTCCCATACTAGTCTATTCTTCTACCACCTATGCATTACCTTTCATTGGTGAGCATCACTTCTTACCTGCTGCTTTCTCCTCTGCTGTGACACAGTTGTGGGAGTTTTAAAATATATTTATATTACAGTGGGGGGGGGGGGGGGGCAACATGCTTGGTTGCCTAGGGTCACCAAATACTTAAACCTGCTAATTTGCATGTTTTGAGAGTTGGCCATATACACTTTTGTCTTTTCAATCAGCATTGGCCTGCTGTTGTCCTGCCCACTTCCACCTGTTATGGTATCAGTTTAATTGTCAGGATTATTGATTATGCTGAATCAGATATACCAATCTGTTCAATACCCACTATTAAAAGATTCACTTCTCCCACTATACACACCAATGTAAATAGTCCAACATCTTTGCTGCTGTTCTTTTTGAAATTATGCTTCTGTATTAGGTTAGTGTTAAAGTTTTAGCTTTTATAGTTTATTTTATGGTTCCTCGCTCCAACTATTATGTTAAAGTCGCTTGGAACCAAGAGAGGGAATGTTATGGTATCAGTTTAATTGTCAGGATTATTGAAATATATGTAGCATAATTATTGATTATGCTGAATCAGACATACCAATATAAAAATACAACTTTAAAAATGTATTGAAACTGCAGCAATGAAACCGGCTTTCATGTCAAGCCCCTCTTTCCCCTCCGTTTTCCTGGGAACTTTTGATAGCAGTGCTAGTCAATTACAAACACTTAACAGAGACAAAAGGCACTGCTCCAAAGAGATATTAAACTTCCTTCTCCTCTCACCTGAAGGACTGGTAACAAAAACTGACTAGGTGGATACTTGAAGGCTCATCAAGACTTCTGCAGAAATTAAACACAACTGCAGACAGAGGGTCTGGAAAAATGTAAATCCAGGTACTGAAGACAAAGCAAAACATTTGCCTGTCATCAGATGTATACCTGCCCCCTCCCATCAGCTATCAGACAAGAAGACACCAGGACATCTGCAGAAAGGAAAGACTTATAATGTGATCATGTGAATAAACTACATTAACCATAATGCCTTGCAAATTATCCAGTGCAAACCAGGAAGCAAGTGCTGAGGTTCATGTGATCACATCCTCCTGCAACTTGCAATGTATAAAAGACAGAAGCTGTTCCAGACACAGGGCTCTTCTTCTTGGGATCTGCTGCTCTGGGGACCTACAGCTCTACCCTTCTCTCCTGTGACGATGTGCCATGTGGTCATCACTCAGCTTTGTAACAAAGACTTTTCTGTAAGTTAATAATTCATATTTAA
Source organism: Microcaecilia unicolor (assembly GCF_901765095.1). Taxonomy (NCBI): domain Eukaryota; kingdom Metazoa; phylum Chordata; class Amphibia; order Gymnophiona; family Siphonopidae; genus Microcaecilia; species Microcaecilia unicolor. The sequence continues at coordinate 126,387,843 of NC_044032.1, forward strand.
ACCGGCTACCTTACTTTAAGCACAGATTCTCTGTAAGACTCTTACCTCTCACTGCAATTGTATTAAATAAACTCCTTTTAAAGCTAAATATATGGTCTGTTCTTTACATTCTTGCAATTGCAAATATTATTATCTTAATAGATAATTGGTGGAGAAATTATAAATATTGGCGAGTGCTCTGGAGCAATATTTCCCCAAATTATAAATTAATTCTTGTAACACACCCACTCCTCCCCAAAGCCCTACCACCCATTCTGCCCATACCATGTTCCTTTGATGATATCACTAGATGTTTTGCTAATGTCATCAGAAGTAAAATCATGAATACACCCTAAACCTGCTTCTTTTAATGATATATCCAAGCTGGCAACATCCAGAAACCCATGAAGACAGGAAGTGATACCATCAACATGGCTGCCACACCAAACCTGATATAGACAGGTCATGTGACAGGAAATGACATCATCACCATGGCTGTCCTGTGGTGAAAATAAATGGTGCATGTGCTGATCTGAGATTTGAAGCGAGTCAGGGCCAACAGTAGTTTCATCAAGCTTATGAAGCAAGGATTCCTCCAAGTTCCACAGTGCATGCCACATTTCTTCTAGAGTTATTACCCCAGGCTTCTTTTTCCCCTGGGTGCAGTCCTTTACTCCAGCAAACTCCATTCCCCCTCCCCTCGACTCTCTCTCTCTCTCTCTCTGCTGCCTGTATCAGTCTTCACCCTAATGATTACAGCAGACCTGAAGGTTTAATTTCATTTGCACTTACCTAGTCAGGCAGACAGCAGTAGGGAAGGGAAGGAAGTGAAGGGAAGCTGGTGGTTGCTGCTTGGCTGCTGCCGCAGACTCAGGCAGAAGAGTAAGTGGGGCAGGGAGGGTAAGCTAGTGATTGGGACTGTGGGGGTACCTGTGTAAATGCACATAATGTAGAAACAGCAGCTAACAGTGACAGGTAGAAAAAAAATCCAGCCAGCTGCCGAGGCTTCATGCTTACCTGATGCACAGTAAGTAGTGTCCAAAATAAAGGCACTTGACTGGCCACCAGAGTTGGGGGGAGGCCTGGGCCCAAAAATGGCAATCCAGGCCACTTCCCTACCACAGGGAATATGACCAAAGCACAAAACAGTCTGCAGTCACTTTAGTGGCACTCAAGAATACCTCGGAAAAGGCTGCATACTCCGTTGGCAGAAAAAATTGTTTCTGGTCAACAATGTAGAGAGGTGTGGTAGCCGTGTTAGTCCACTCTTAAAGGTTATCAATAGAAATCAAACAAAATAAAACATGGAAAAGAAAATAAGATGATACCTTTTTTATTGGACATAATACATTTCTTGATTAGCTTTCAAAGGTTGCAACCTTCGAAAGCTAATCAAGAAATGTATTAAGTTATGTCCAATAAAAAAGGTATCATCTTATTTTCTTTTCCATGTTTTATTTTGTTTGATTTCTATGGTCAACAATGTAAAATGTCATCATCCATAAGCAATTTGATGGAGTCTGCTTGTAACAATGATAAGCTTTTACCAAATACACATACCACAGAAATTTTTGTAAATTATATTTTTATGTGTTTTCACAATTCTAAACAGAAGTATACAATTTGGCAAGAAATAATAGAGCCCAATTAGCCAGTGGCATTCCGAGGGGCGCTGACACCCGGGGCGGATCGCCGATGCGCCCCGCCCCCCGGGTGCAGCGCCCCCCCCCCCCCCCGTGCAGCGCGACCCTCCCCGGCGAAGGGACACCCCCCCACCCCAGCGAAAGAAAACCCCCCCCCCCCCGGGTAGTAACCTGTTCCAGGGCAGCGGGGGCATGGAAACCAACGACGCTGACCGGCATGCAGCACCCCCCCCCCAACGGCATGCACCCGTGGTGGACTGCCCCCACCGCCCCCCCCCCCCCTTGGTATGCCACTGCAATTAGCAAAAAGAGATAATAAGCAATAACAACAGGCAACAAAATTAACATATGCTTTACTTTTAAAGCCCTCGATGTAGGGGCAAATTAATTAAGAAGGAGAGATTGCCAAGCAAAATTAACAACACAAAGGGGCCTTTTTACTAAGCTGCGGTAAGCAGTAATGCATGCTTACTGCAGGTTAGAAACCACTATCACAGGGCATGCTCAGGCATCCTGTGTTATTTTAACAGAAGAATATGAAAATAGCCATTACTGGGTCAGACCAATGGTCCATCTAGCCTAGTATCCTACTTCCAACAGTGGCCAATGCAGAAACCCAATTCCATGCTACCAATCCCAAGCAGTGACTTCCCCCATGTCCATCTCAATAACAGACTATGGACATTTCCTCCCGGAACTTGTCCAAACTCTTTTTAAACCCAAATACACCAACCGCTATTACCACATCCTCTGGCAGCAAGTTCCAGAGTTTCTTTATTTTGATTTATTAACTGCCTTTATGAGCAGATTCACCCAAGGTGGTGTACAGCAGGTCCAGTTTAACATAAAACTTACAATTTTGTTAACAACATAACAATAGTAAAATGACCAAATATAAACATAAATACAATAGATGAGGTAAACTTGGAGATAAGATGTTAGTACAATGCAAATAGCATAACAGACAGCATGGAGGAATATTTAAGTGCCATAGATATAATAGGGTCTTAGGTAGGCTTCTGACAGCAGGCCAAAACACAGTCCATGGCTGCTGGGGTTGCCATGCCCCAAACACAGCCTATATGTTTTCGGATTCCATATCTCCAGCCAGACCTCAAAGCAAAACTTGAACAGTTCAATTCAATAGAAACAATGGTTTACCTCAGCCAGGTCACGATTAAGAAATGGGTGCTTCAGCAGCATACATTGAGCACTCACAGTTTTTCCTCCCTGCAGCCCTGGGCCTCCTTAACCTCAGGAAAGCCCTGTCTTATATACTTCCTGGTTTTAGGCTCCACCCCCTCCTCCCAGCTCATTTCCTCCATAGGGGGGGGGGGGGGACAACAACTACCATAATAATACCATTAAAACACCTAATAAGCAATATAATAAAACATTCAAATAACATAGATACAGTGCTAATGCTTTTCTATTTAGGTGAGGGGCCAAGTGAAGATATATAGACGGAGACAAGATGGGTAATGCAGAGTCAATTGGGATAAATAGATGGTGGCTAAGCTCAAGGCAAAATCTTTGTACAGTTAAACAAGATATTTATTTAGATTTTGCTCACACCTTTTTCAGTAATAGATCAAGGTGAGTTACATTCAGGTATGGTGGATATTTCTCTGTCCCAGGAGGGCTCACAATCTAAGTTTGTACCTGAGGCAATGGAGGGTTAAGTGACTTGCCCAAGATCACAAGGAGCAGCAGTGGGATTTGAACTGGCCACCTCTGGATTACAACACTGGTGCTGTAACCACTAGGCCACTCCTCCACTATACGAGGAACTGGTCTAGGTTACAGGATGTGCAACAAGCTAGTCCAGGTGCAGAGTGAGTGTATAGTCAGTCGCCACATGTATTAAAGGTTTGTGAGAAAAGACAGTCTTTCACCTGCTTCCTGAAGTACAGGTAATCTTGAGTTAGACAGAGCCCCTCTGGAAGTAAGTTCCAGAGCGTGGGGGCTATTCCTGAGAAGTCTCGCTGGCGGGTATCACTTTATACAATTTCTTTTTATGAGAGTACAGATAGTGATGCTCCTTGAGAGGACATTAGAGGTCTCAAAGGTATGCAGAGGGCTGTGATGCCCCAAGCGGGGGTTGGGCTTGGCTGGTAAAATAATACAGCCGTACAAAAGGATGAAACACAAAATAAGTATTTTATTTAAAGGGGTTCTCAGGTCTGTTCCTTCACAGGGTTCAAGATATAGGGAGGAAAGCCCTCTGTGGTTCAGCATCCAGGGTCTTAGGCAGGCTTCTGACAGCAGGCCAAAACACAGTCCACGGCTGCTGGGGTTGTCACGCCCCAAACACAGCCTATATGTTTTCGGATTCCTCCAAGATCCATATCTCCAGCCAGACCTCAAGGCAAAACTTGAACAGTTCAATTCAATAGAAACAATGGTTTACCTCAGCCAGGTCACGATTAAGGAATGGGTGCTTCAACGGCATACATTGGGCACTCACAGTTTTTTCTCCCTGCAGCCCTGGGCCTCCTTAACCTCAGGTAAGCCCTGTCTTATATACTTCCTGGTTTTAGGCTCCACCCCCTCCTCCCAGCTCATTTCCTCCATGGGGGGGGGGGGGTGGGACAACAACTAATGCTCTTAAGGTGACTCAAGGCTGTCTGTTCTTAAGGGTGAGGGGCAGAGTTCTACAAACCAGAAGCGGAGCCAGGATGAGGCAAGTTGATGGCACGGGGGGAGCGAGAGCGGACTTGCGCCGGCGCACATTTTCACTGCAACAAGACGAAAAAAATAGGCGCCGGCAGAACTCCATTTGGGGGAGCGGCCACTCCCCTGGCGCCCCACCTAGCTACGCCACTGCTATAAACTCCCTCACAAGGGCTAACTCATTCTTTAACTTCTCTGGCCCATTTTGTCTGAAGACCTTAAAAATCAAACACAGAAGTTTTAAATTTAGCCCTGTAAGATACTAGTAGCCAGGTGTGATGTGGTCACGCCACTTGCAGCCTTCTATCAGTTGGACTGCAGCATTCTTGAATTAATTGGAGCTGATGCAAGCTCTTTTTGGTTTGACCAGTGTACAGGGCATTACAGTAGTCTAGCCATGACATTTAGCATGTCATGGACTGCTGCAGTCCGAATCGTGTTTTCAATATATGGAGAGAGATTTCATAATTACCACAGGTGATAGACAATTTTTAAAGATTATTTGAATTTGTGGGATCAGAGTGAGTGATGAGTCCAGCAGTCCTATCCCAAGATTCACGACCTGTGATTTTTAAGGAGAGTTCATACTTCCTAAAAGATATTTTGATGTCAGGTATTTGTCCATTTGTGTTAGGTGCCCAAAGAATATCTGTTTTCCTTAGGTTCAGGCATAGTTTGTTGTTTTTTGCCCATTCCTGAGTTGCAGTTAGGCAGTCAGTTTATTCAAAGCTGTAGGTAGACCTGGTTCAATGGGCATGAGTAGTTGCAAATCATCAACATCAGCCAAAACAGCTCAGCCAGAGGCTTGAGGTAGATATTAAATAAAATGGGAGACAGTATAGATCCCTGTGACATCCCATAGTTTAGTGCTCAAGGTAATGATCTGCTGTTGTTGTCTGTCAATTAGGATTTGAATCATGTAAATACCGTGTCACTGATACCTGTTTCAGCCAGCCTCGTAAGCATGATATTATGGTTCACAGTATCAAAGGCTACTGAGAAATATAGCAACAATAGAATCAAGGAAGATCCCATGTCACTGTTTCTGTGCATATCATTGAGAAGGGACACAAAAACCACCTCTGTTGTGTAGAGGCCTAGTAAGCTTCAACCAACTAATATGGATTCTACAGCCTGTGGCCTGAATACATCAGAAACCAGCTTTCTACAAAGGAAAATTACTTCTTGGCATAGCTGTGCTGCTGACTTCATCAAGGATATATGTCTAAGTGCACTGGCTGTCCACCTTGTCTCCTGGGAGCAATCGGAGTGAACTCAGGATCTTCAGGTAACAACTGTGAACAATGGATGGGAACTTGCTACAATCAGGCTCATAACTGGTAAGTTATTCTAGCTGGATGCTCACAAGCCCTCTTTGTCATGACCGTGGGTTATCTGCTGGACAGAGATACATGATTGGTGATTGGTCCATGTCACCAGACCGAGAGCAGGGCCAAGGATGGGGGATGAGAGAGAAATCAGAAGTTTGGAGAGTAAGTTTGAGAGGAAGAGAAGATGGTTTGCCTAGTGTATACATCTCTCTCAGAGCAGCTAGATAGACTGACTTTTGGCCTGAACACCAGTGAACTGAGTTCCTTGTGCTGAGAGCTGACAAGGTCAAGTTCAATCCCCAAAGATTGAGTAACCAGCTGTTCAGACTAGAGACTTTAGAGTAACACCTGATCTACAGAGGTACGCATGAAATTTGCTGTTGCCTAAACGGAAGAAATCTGATTCTGCACATCACCTGGACTGCTGGAACCTACGGAACCTCAGCGGTGAGCTTGCAGGAATTTTTTTTATAGCTCAGGGTAATTAGCTCTGTTTTTTGCCTGCAATTTATTGGTTATAACAGGACCTGTGGTTGGTAGCCTAACACTACTGCTGTTGGTAATCTTTTCTCAGGATATATTATAGTTGTGTAATTAGTCATAGATAAAGATATATGGTTGGAATAATCAGTATATTTTGGTAGTGTACAGAGTTTTCTAACTTGCTTTTCATTTTGCCATATTGTTATTTTTATATCTATAATAAATAATTTAGTTCCATTTTGACATTATACCTTTTATTGGTGGTACAGCCTGTCAGCAGAGCCTAAGGGCCACCTGAGGTACTGATTGTATCCTTAGCAAACAAGTCCAGAATAATTACTGCCTCCGTGATTTTCTGTTATCTGATAGAAGTACCACATCTTACAGTTACGTACCCAGGTCTGAAGCCAGACTGACATGGGTCTAGCTAATTACTTTCATTTAGCCAATCACTGGGTTGAATGCAGATTGCCACGTTTTTCCAAGAAAGGAATGTTAGAAACTGATTGGTAGTTTTCAACCTTGTCCTGTTCAAGGGAGCTTGTTTTCAGTAGGGGGCGCACCACAGCTCTTTTTAGTGTTATTGGCAGCTACCCTTCCACAAGAGAAGAATTTAAAATTTTTGCGGTCCCGTCAATGAGGCATGTGCTCGCTGTACTATCTTTGCTGGACAGTTAGACCTGTCTTTATCTTGGTGAGACTTGTACCATTGTCCCCACTTCCCTTGCCTTGGTTGGTGCAGAATAGTGAATCCTATGGGGCATAGTTCAGTCAATGGGACTCCTCCGCTTTCATCCAGACAGGTCTCAGTTATTCCCAGGATGTCTAGGTGGTATTCACTGATGCCATCATGGATCATAGGACATTTTTTTAATGGGCTGATCCTGGCATTTACTAGGCCCAAGTTTTCAAGTAGTGGTCTGTTAGTTGCAGAGTTTATTTGATGATGGTAGGGAGGTATTCATGTGGATATAGTTTGATAGGTGTTTTGCCTGTTGAGTTTGTATCCTTTAGGTGGATGGGGGAGTCTATTGTTTCTTCTTCCACAAATTACTGGGATGTATGAAGATCTTTGGTTTACTAAGCCAAAGCACATTCTTTTTTTAAAGTAGATAAGATGACAGAGCTCTCTAGTTATTCAGTATAACAAGAAGGAGTTTGTCTGTGGCAGCAATTAAGTGTTAATTATGCAGACAGTGCTTGATGAGAGTCTAGGTCCCTCTGAAGTGTCTGCTTCCTAGGTATTGAGATTCTCTAGGAGATATGTAGTCAGTCAGCCCTGAAGAACTGCTTATTATAATTTCAGAGATGGGGATCCTTCCTTTCCTTTGCTCACCCATTCCCCCAACCCCGTTACATCCTTTAACACCCTTTTGATCTATAAACAGCCATTACAACTATGTAGAGCAAACAAAAAGGTTGCAGCTTCTTTATTGTAAACAATTTAACTGTAAACCATATAACAAATAATTTAATACCGAGCTACATCAAAGTAGCCAAACCAAAAAATACATTTAGCATCCCAAAACCACTTGCTCCTTCAGCAAAGTGGTGTAAAGTGTCCATAGCCCCATCTTAGCCCAGTAAGACCCTCCATGACTAATTTTCAACCAGGTCACCTGACCCTTTGATTACCCTCCAACTCAAACCACTAAGCCTGAGACTGTAGCTCGGGTTCCTGCCTGCTCGACATAGGCCTCACGCCCCCCCTCCCACCCTACCCAGGACATCAACTGCAGTGAGGGTGGGAAAGCCACGTCTGAGGAGCAGGGAAAAGCCCTGCACCTTGGAGGCATTCCCTTAAATATCCCTGCCCTCTTCCCTCTCCCTCAGGAACTTCAGGTCTTGACCTGCCAATCCAGCTTGCCTGTAGCCTGACTTACTTTTAAACCATCCATCCTATTATAATCCAAGCTGCTTCCATCCTCAGCCCCTAACTGAACACTATCCCTCCCCTCTCCCTGCTAGTCTAATCTCTCCCCAATTACTGGAAAGGAGGGCCCCAATCATTCACTTACAGTATGCCCTCCAGACTCTCTCAGGCTCAGTAATAATTTCAGAAATGGGGATCCCACCTTTCCTTTGCTTAACTGCCCCCCCCCCCCACACACACACACAACCCCCTTTACATTCTTTAACACCATTTTGTTCATTTATCAGCCAGTACAACTATGTGGAGTAAACAAAAAGGTTGCAGCTTAATTGTAAACAAATTAACTGTAAACCATATAGCAAACAATTTATCATATCTCCCCTCAACTGTCTTTTCTCCAAACTGAAAAGCCCTAGCTTCTTTAGCATTTCCTCATAGGGAAGTTGTCCCATCCCCTTTATCACTTTTGTTGCCCTTCTCTGTAACTTTTCTAATTCCACTATATATTTTTTGAGTTGCGGTGACCAGAATTGCACATAGTATTCAAGGTGTGGCCGCACCATGGAGTGATACAAAGGCCTTATAACATCCTCATTTTGTTTTCCATTCCTTTCCTAATAACACCTAACATTTTATTTGCCTTCTTTGCCACCAATGCACACTGAGCAGAAGGTTTCAACGTATCATCAACAATGACGCCTAGATCCTTTTCCTGGTCAGTGACTCCTAATGTGGAACCTTGCATCACGTTGTTATAGTTCAGGTTCATCTGTCCCATATTCATCACTTTGCACTTGCTAACATTAAACATCATCTGCTATTTGGATGCCCAGTCTCCCAATCTCATAAGGTCATCTTGCAATTTTTCACAATCATCTTTCAATTTAACTACTTTGAATAACTTTGTGTCATCAGCAAATTTAATTACCTTACTAGCTTATTCCTATATCTGAATCATTTATAAATATACTACTACTACTACTATAAATCATTTCTATAGCGTTACCAGTCGTACGCAGCGCTTCACAATTTAACATGAAGAAAAGACAGTCCCTGCTCAAAAGAGCTTGCAATCTAAATCAGACAGACAGACAGGACAAATAAGGGAAAGGGTAGGATAGACAGATAGGACATATGGGGAAAGGGACTATTGAAGAGAGGAAGACAAGGTAAAGGTTACGAGCAGGTGACAAGTTAGGAATTAAAAGCAGCATCAAACAGGTAGGCCTTTAGCCCGGATTTGAAGGCGGCCAGGGATGGAGCTTGACGTAATGGCTCAGGGATTCTATTCCAGGCATAAGGTGCGGCAAGATAAAAGGAATGGAGTCTGGAGTTAGCGATGGAGGAGAAGGGTACAATTAGGAGAGATTTGCCCAGTGAACGGAGTTCCTGGGAAGGAGTGTAGTGAGAGATGAGGGTGGAGAGGTAGTGAGGGGCAGCAGAGTGAATGCACTTATAGGTTAATAAGAGGAACTTGAACTTTTTACGGAAACGGATAGGGAGCCAGTGAAGTGACTTCAGAAGAGGGCTTATATGGGCATAGCGACTTTGGCGAAATATTAGTCATGCAGCAGAATTTTGAACAGATTGAAGAGGAGAGAGGTTTTAGCAATCTGTTGAATATGTGCAGAGAAGGAGAGAGAGGAGTCGAAGATGACCCCAAGGTTACGAGCAGATGAGACAGGGAGAATGAGCGTGTTGTCAACAGAAATAGAGAGTGGGGGAAGGGGACAAGTTGGTTTAGGTGGGAAGATAAGGAGCTTGGTTTTGGACATATTGAGCTTCAGGTGGCGGTGAGACATCCAGGCAGCAATGTCAGACAGGCAGGCAGATATCTTGGCCTGGATTTCTGCCGAGATTTCTGGTGTGGAGAGGTAGATCTGGGAGTCATCAGCGTAAAGGTGATATTGAAAACCGTGGGCTGAGATCAGAGCACCAAGGGAGGAAGTATAGATTGAGAAAAGGAGAGGTCCTAGGACAGACCCTTGAGGTACACCGACTGAGAGCGGGATAGAGGAAGAGAAGGATCCACCAGAGTAAACACTAAAAGTACGTTGAGAGAGATAGGAAGAAAACCAGGAAAGAGCAGAGTTCTGAAATCCAAGTGAGGACAGCGTGCCAAGGAGTAGGCTGTGATCAACAGTGTCAAGCAGTGGTCCAAGTACAGACCCTGCAGAACACCACTATCCTCCATTGAGAATACTGACCATTTAACCTTTTAACCAGTTTTTAATCCAGAATTGAACACTACCTCCTATACCACGACTTTCTAATTTCCTATGGAGTCTTTCATGAGGTACTTTATCAAATGCCTTTTGAAAATCCAGATACACAATATCAACTGACTCACCAGGATGGTTAAAACTATAAGTGAGATTAAAGAAAAATGGTACCAACAATAAAGAACAACAATGTGGATAGCAGCTTATGAGCTTATGATTGCTTTCTATTGAGTGTATGGCGACGGCTGCGTAAGGAAGGGGAAACAGAGACAAACTTAGTTGGCTTCAACTCCCTCCCTCCCATACATGACTCCATCCATCCATCTCCCTTCCAGCCCTGGGTGCCTTCCCTGCACATACCTCAAAGCACCTTGGTGGTCTAGTGGCTTCTTTGGGGTAGGAAAGATCCCTACTCTTTCCTGCCCACTGACACTGAACCTCTCGCTGTTGCTGCTTTTTTTAAATGGCTGCCGAGCCTTCCAGCAGTGACTTCACAAGACTTCCGCCTGCTCCCTGAAGTCCGCTAAGCATTACAGATGCAGCAGACACTCCTGTGTTACTGCCTCCACCAGTAGCAGGGCTGCTTGTATAGGCTGCCTCTGGTCTGGACTGAGCTTCTTATCTTTTCCTCTAAACCCACATCTCCTCTTCCCCCATTCTCTGTCTCTATGGATAACACTCTCATTCTCCCTGTGTCATCAGCTTGTAAGCCTGGGGTTATCTTTGACTCCTCTCTTTCTCTGCTCCTATCCAATAGACTGCTAAAACCTGTCATTTCTTTCTTGATAATATCACCAAATTTTGTCCTTTCCTTTCTGATCACACTACCAAAACCCTTATCCACAGTGTTATCACCTCTTGCTTAGACTATTGCAACTTGCTCCTCACAGGTCTCCCACTAAGCCATCTCCCGTTCAATCTGTTCAAAATTCTGCTGCACAACTTATATTCTGCCAGTGTCGCTATGCCCAAATTAGCCCTCTCCTCAATTCACTTCATTGGCTCCCTATCTGTTTCCACATACACTTCAAACTCCTCTCATTGACTTACAAGTGCATTCACTCTGCAGCTCCTCAGTACCTCTCCACTCTTATCTCTCCCTACACTCCTACCTGGGAACTCTGCTGATTGGGTAAATCTCTCTTATCTGTACCCTTCTTCTCCACTACCAACTCCAGACTCCATTCCTTTTATCTTGCTGCACCATATGCTCTTGTGGGATAATGCGGGGTATAAATGTACCTAATAAATAAATAAAATATACTTCCAGAGCCAATATACAGTGCTTTCATTGGAACTATATTTTAACCTGTGCCAAGTGTTTTAAACCTGTGACTTAATCCAATCAATCTGGTTACATATAGAATCTGGTGACTCTGATGAATCTGGTGTCTGTTTTAAAGGTGCATTCATTAGAAGTGTGTTTTGAATCTTCACTGCCAGAGGCTTAATTCAATCAATTTGGTTACATAGTATCTGGTGACTCATAGACTGTGTCCCTCTGGAGGAAGGGCAATTGTATACAGCTGTGTGGTAAAAGGAAAAAACAGAACTTGGTTTTACCTTGAGAGTTGTCTGAGCTAAGCTGGGCATTTTCAGACTTGGTTTGATTGTAAACTGAGGTTACCTGTGTCCTAGTTCCTCCCACTCACCCCTAGGTGAATTCCCTTTATATATGGCAATCACGGGACAAGTATCTTCATTACACTTAATTGGTCAATCCTACTCCTTGTTATTCCCTATCATAGTTCACCTTTTCACACTTGTGAATCTCATCAATATGACCTTCATTCAGTACAATACATCACATGTTCTACTTTAATCCTAAGGCAAACTATCTGGAACCGTAGAGCTTGTCCTATCTGTCTCCAAATATCAGCTTTGAAAGATGAGATCAACAAACTCAAGAAGGAATTAGCTACAATTAAAGAAGCATCCAGGATTACTCATTTCCCAGCCAATTTACCACCACCACTGCCACAGAGAATGAAACAATAGAGGAATAGATGGGTCACAGTAGGATGTGGTAGACTAAGATCTGTAACACAGAAACACTCACCCTCCCAACCTTTGCCCCTGTCAAATTCTTTTGCTGCATTGCATCATTATGATGCTGAAAAAAGAAGTACTGTGGTGGAACCAGAGGCAAAGAAAGTAGTACAACCAGGGCCGTGCCAAGGGTCTCTGGCGCCCCCCTGCAGACTACCAGTTGGCGCCCCCCCCCCGCACCTGCCTGGCTCCAAGGCAGCGATTCCCCTCTCTCCCCTGCCCTCCCGCTCCCATGTAGGACCTGCCCGCCCTCTTCTCCCCCCCAAGATCCCGTTCCTTTTTTTTTTCTTTTAAATTTACCTTCCTCCGGCAGCACAGCGTCAGTGAAGGAGGCGGCGCTCCCAGTCCCGATGTCTCTAGCCTTCCCTTGTTCGCTGCTCACTGCCCCGCCTTCTTCTGACGTCATCCTTGACGTCGGGACTGGGAGCGCCGCCTCCTTCACTGATGCTGCGCTGCCGGAGGAAGGTAAATTTAAAAGAAAAAAAAAAGGAATGGGATCTTGGGGGGGGAGAAGAGGGCGGGCAGTTCCTACATGGGAGCGGGAGGGCAGAGTAAGCACGCAGTGGCGGCGCCCCCCAGAGGATAGCGCCCCCCTGCGGCGCTTACCCTGCTTACCGCATCAGCACGGCCCTGAGTACAACCCAAGAAACATCCCCCAAATAATGACAGATTGGTGAAAAGCAGAACATTCTTACTGCTCGGAGACTCCATTATCCAGAGGCATTAACTTAGGAACACAGTTCAAGGGTTCCAACCTAGTGAAGTACATAAGTACTTCAACACCCTGTCACTGACAGTGGCCAAAAGAACAAGTAATTTGTCCCGCCCAGTGTCTTCCAGGATGTTCAGCTACAAGATGTACTGACCAAATACTGAAAGTGATCCGAGAAGAAAGCAAGGCTTCAAACACTGATGTTGTAATTCACCTGGGGACAAATGACCTGGCCAACAATAGCAAGTTTACAGCACAGAGATCATTCCAGAAGCTTGGGGAGGGACTGAAATCTTTGGTTCAGACTGTGGCTTTTCTGAAGTAATTCCTACATGGGGGAAGGGAGAGGAAAGACTATGCAAAACAGTGGAATTCATTAAGTGGCTTGAGTCTTGGTGTAAAGAAGAAGGGTTTAGATACATAGGAGCATGGGTTAATACGTGGAAAAATAACAGGCTGTACTGTCATGATGGGCTACATCTTTCTGTGATGGGAGAAAACATCCTTGGAAAAAAATTCAGACAGTATGTTTCTAGACATTTAAACTAGAGGGTGGGGTGACAAAAGAAAACAAGGGAATTCGGAAAGTCACTCCCAGAATAAACATGATGGCAGAGGGAAAGGTCATGTAAATATAGAAAAGCACTTAAACTCACTAAACACATAAACAGCAATGAGCACAAATGCTCATAGTTTAAGTAAAAAGGTTCAAGCCTTGCAAGCCCTGATGTTTGAAGAAAACTTGGGTATTGTTGCTATTACAGAGACATGGTTCAACGATTTCCATGAATGGGATGTGACCATACCAGGCTATAACCTTTTTAGGAAGGATAGAGAGGGCCAAAGAGGTGGAGGAGTGGCGCTGTATTTGAGAGACAATATCAGAGCAGCTGAAATGCAGGAAACCTGGGGAAGAAAGAAGCTTTATGGATCGTCCTGGAAAGATAAGACCAGGGCTTTTTTTGAGGGGGTACTTGGGGGTACTGAGTACCGGCACCTTTTTCATTGTCTGCTAAAATTGACCCATGGACCCCAAGTTTTAACAAAAGAGCTCAGGCTCTACACATCAATTCTGCCTTGTCATAGATTCATTGACTGGTTGCAGGGGACCTGGCTATTGTGGGGTGGGTCCTTCAGTGATCAACTCACCCCTGAAGGGTGGTTTGGCATTTGAGTACCAGCACCTTTTTCGCTAGAAAAAATGCACTGGATAAGACGGAACCTATTACTACTACTTATCACTTTTATAGCACTGTATCCAAATGAGGATTATCTACAGATCTTCGGCACAAACGGAGAAGTTAGACAAGGATCTGATAGAAGATATTCAAAAGATTGGTATGAAAGGGGAGGTGCTACTGTTGGGCGATTTCAATTTGTCTGATGTGGATTGGAACGTCCCATCTGCAAAATTGAAAAGAAGTAGGGAGATTGTTGATGCCTGTCAAAGTGTGTTGCTCAGACAAATGGTGACGGAACCCACGAGGGAAGGGTTGATGCTGGATCTACTGCTCACAAATGGAAGAAGTGTTTCCAATATCTGGGTGGGTGCCCAGATCATCACACTATATGGTTTGATATAAGGGCGAAGGTGGAGTGCGGATGCACAAAACTTAAAGTACTGGATTTCAGTTGTACTGATTTTGATAAAATGGGAGAATACCTGAAGAAGGAGCTGTTAGTGTGGGAAGGCGTAGGAGATGTGAAAAATCAGTGGTCAAAACTAAAGGCTGCTATAAATATGGCAACTGATCTTTATGCAAGGAAAGTAAACAAAAACAAGAGAAGCAGGAAGCCTATATGGTTCTCCAAACAAGTAGCTGAAAAAATAAGAGCAAAAGAGGCTTTGTTCAAGAAATACAAAAGAATGCAAGGAGACGATCACGGAAAAGATTATCGGATTAAACTCAAAGAAGTGAAGAGAGAAATACGGCTAGCGAAAGCACGAGTGGAAGAAAAAAAATGGCTAAAGATGTAAAGAGAGGTGACAAGACTTTTTTCAGATATGTTGGAGAAAGGAGAAAAGATAGGAATGGAATTGCAAGACTGAAAGATAATTAGTATGGCTATGTGGAGAGTGATGAAGATAAAGCAAACGTGCTAAACAATTACTTCTCTTCGGTGTTCATGGAGGAAAATCCTGGAGAAGGACCCCTTTGCCGAGGGAACATCTGAGAATGGAGTGGATACTGTGTCGTTTACGAAAGAAAGAGTTTATAAACAGCTTGAGAATCTGAAGGTGGGCAAAGCTATGGGGTCAGATGGGATACATCCCAAAATACTGAAGGAGCTTAGAGGTCCTGGTGGGACCTCTTAAAGATTATTTAATAGATCTTTAGAGATGGGAGAGGTTCCGTGGGATTGGAGACGAGTGGATGTGGTCCCTCTTCTCAAAAGTGAAGACAGGGAAGAAGTGGGAAACTACAGACTGGTAAGTCTCACGCCGGTGGTAGGAAAAATAATGAAGTCACTGCTGAAAGAAAGGATAGTTAACTTTCTAGAAGTCAGTGGGTTACAGGACCTGAGGCAACGTGGCTTTACCAAAGGACAATCCTGCCAAACGATTCTTATTGTCTTCTTTGACTGGGTGACCAAAGAACTGGATGAAGGATGTGCGCTAGATATAATCTACTTGGATTTCAGCAAAGCCTTTGATACGGTCCCTCACAGAAGACTCATGAATAAGCTGAAAGGGTTGAACTTAGGACCGAAAGTGGTGAACTGGATAGGAAACTGGTTGACTGACAGGTGGCAGAGGGAATCTGCTCGGAGGAAAGGAAGGTGAGTAGTGAAGTGAAGTTCCTCAGGGGTCGGTGCTGGGGCCAATTCTGTTTAATATATTTTTGGGAGTTATTGCTGAAGGGTTGGAAGGAAAGGTTTGCCTTTTTGCAGATGACACGAAAATAGCCAATAGAGTAGATACCCTGGAGGGAGTAGAAACAATGAGAAGGGATCTCCAAACGTTAGAAGAATGGTCGAGGGTCTGGCAGTTAAAATTTAATTAATAACACCTGGGGTATCTTATCTTCTTCCGGTTCCTTATATTCAAAACTGATGTTACCAATTAGAAACCTTTATATATTTTCCTTTATTTTTTTTTTAATATGCTCATTAATTCAATTACTATGTAATGCAGCCAACAAAAGTAGCTTTATACTTAAAAGTGAACAGTGCTCAGTTGTGCATATTACCAATCACCCCGAGTAATTGGTTGTATAATATGATCACCCTTACATCATTGCACTGTGACCCTCCCTACCTCCAATTTTCACTATAATAACGTTTGGGGTTTTTTCTTGCCCATTTATACCTGTTCACATAAGTAAACTACAAATGCACTTATCTGAAAATGGTTGCCGTTGTCCTTAATGTGATATGATATATTGTTCGAGGTGAATGGTAGCTGTGCTGGTGTGTTCATGTTCTTTAAAATCAATTTTTACTTCCTCTTATCGTCCAGAGTTCATATATGTCTCTCCTCTTAAGTCTTCCCGGGGGGCTCGTCTGAAAGACTTAAGAGGAGAGACATATACAGTAGTACTCACTGCTCCCCCAAAGTACATCAGAAATTGCCAGCAGACTCCCTCTCTAATATCAAAAATGAATATTACACACGCCTAAAACAGGGACTGATAATGAAGAAGATTTTTGCTTTTATGACTGTTACGCATCAGGTAATCCCAGTCATCTGTATTTTACCTAAAATCAAAAAGAATGTACAGTGACCACCAAGGTGTTCAATTATTTCAGCTAAGGGTTCACTTTTGAGGAACTGTTATCTATGTATGTGGTGGTTGTAAATCAATACCTAGATCTTTTGAATCTTTGAATGTGTCTACATACCTCTGTATTCATTCCAGTTCATTTGAGCAGCCACAATACCTGTATTCACCAGCAGGTGGCACTCTTTGCCTTTCTTGCTTCTCCAAATAAAAGCTCGGAGGAAAGGAGCCAAAGTTCGAAGATCTGTTTCAAATCCTATGAAGAAAAATATACCTCACGTTAAGCTAAAGATAAATATGAATTTATTTAAGATTCAAAAAAAACAACTCCTTAGCTATAGAAGATCCCACTCTCTTTCATACACAGGCACCCACCCACCACTTGGCTGCATCACTGCTTGGATTGCAAAATGTTTTGTTTTCTCTGTGTGTTTTTGAAGCCACTGACTCCCTCCCCTGACGTTTAGTGCCTACCTGCAGAGTTGAACTTTGCTTTATCCTTACCTGCTGTTATATTTCCTGTTCCCCAGTGTCGCCCAGACACGGAGCAGCTGTCCAAGAATTGTAAGTTATGGGCACATTTATGTGCCTCCAGTTGCTTTTGTACACTGTGTATTGTGCGATGCTTGTTTTATGACTTTTGTCAGAATGAACTTTTGAGCATTTTCACTTTTGGAACCGAGAAGGCGTTGAAGAACGAGCCAAATCCTTTTTGTAAACACCAGGGAGGTCGTAAACTATATCTTAACTTTCTGGCTAGAACCGATTCACCGACCTTCAACAAAGACCAGCACTTCTACCTGTCAGGACGGACGGTGACTCGGAAAAAAATGTCTAAAGAAAATAATTTGTAACCACCCAAGAGCATGCGTCTGGGATCTGCAAACTGAGATCTGAATTCCGACGTCATGGTGTGGTGAGACTGACAGCTCACTTTTTTTTATTGTGATTGTAGTTGAAGACTCGGCTGCTGCAGACTCTAGTAAATGTAGCATAGATAAAATACGTCTCTTCTTAATGTTTTATGGGATTACCTAGTAATCTGCTTTTGCTAAACTATATTGTTTAGTTGCTTTTATTGCATTCTCGTTTGTTAAACGTATAAAATTTGGAGTAAATATTAGAAAATGCAGTGAAGAATTTTATGGAGGAAAAGTAGAAATGCTTTTTGCCAGTGACTTTAGATAGAAAAAAAACGTTTGAGAATTCGGCAGATTAATATATATTATTGAAATAGCCGTAGTAGTTATAGCAGCTTCTAGTCTAAATTGTTCCAATAAGACTGAAAAATATTTTACCTACAAATGGTTCTTCATTTTAAACGCTTTTTTTTGTGACAGTCATATTTTATGTTCGTTTTCTGTGGGAAAAATTGCAGATGATTGCTAAAAATGTGAATTGGTATATACACAGCGTCATTATGCAGCGAAATCATTCCCTGTTAGATAACCCAATAAAGAAAGAAATTGAGAATATTTTTTGGATATAAAAGAGATTATTGGGGATTAATTTCAAAAGATACTTGGCACGACTTCGATTTTTAATTATTGAAACGAAAAAAAATGTAAAGAGTAGGTTTTTTATATAAGTGGGTAGGCTTATCTTGTTCAATGACGGAGTTCTCTTTTCTTTCGATTTTATGTGTTTTCTTGGTAAACCGATAATTGGCGGTATAACAGAAATAAACGTTGAATGTTTCTGATTTATTGTAGAAAAAAGGGGGTAAATCTGTTTATACCCTAAAGTCATAAAATTTCTAGCTGAAAATCGTTTCAAAATACAGATTTAAGAATTTGACAAGAACAAGGGCTCACGATCTATGTTCTAATTTTGCAAAAATAAATAAACATTAAAAAAGAAATGAAATGTCTTAGATTTGCATCCTCAAAAGTAGTCCAGAGGTAAGGGGATCAAGCAAATTCTAATAAATAAATAATTTGCATGAGTAGTTTGTGGATTATGTTTTCTGCTTTAATGCTTAGGTCAAGATAAGTGAGTTTATAATGTTTAATGTCTGTCCTTCCTTTTCTCAGTCACACAGCTAGCTGTTCATTTTCACTTTCACATGAAACAGAAGTGGAACTATGGGCCCTTGTAAATGTGGTTCTAGTATCTCGATTGGTTATAATATTTCAGTCTTTGTTCCCCTCCTAAATGCAGTAATTAAGAGTCCTGTTTATGGATATTGCCAGGGACAAAGAATGGAGGACACATTTAAGCACTGGGTGGGTTGTCATTAGGTTAAACGCATATCAATCCCTTAATTGTTTATCAATATAACTAGGAATTTTACAAATGTATTCATCGTTTTTAAGTGGTTCTTTCGAATCTTGGAAACCTAATATTTTAACGTGTTATTCAGTAAAGCTAATCCTCGACGGGCGACAGTTTCTGGGGAGGGGGGGGGGGGCAAGAACAGAAGCACCTGTAGTCAAAGCTAAAAAAAAATGATTCTATGCCACACTTTCTCAAACAACCACATAGGCGCCCCGTATAAGAGGCTTGGGGAGGGCACCATCAACACCTGCTTTTATGCATTTTGATCATTTTTGGAGGGGGTGATATTGGTGTGATCATAATTGTTGAATTTTATTTTAAAATCTCAGTTTTGGCAAGGAGGGGGAAGGGAATACTGGGGATCTAAAAGTTAATTAAGGGGGCGAAATACTAGGGCACAATACCCTTGCACGCCTCTGCTGATGTCTGTGAGTTCCTTAAAGTAGATGTTATGCCCGCTGGAAACCTCTGGAGCCTTCGCCGTTCTGACATACGGAAATGTTTGCAAAAACAAAATGTAATCTTTTCCATCTTATCACTGAAATACACCCTTTTAGCGGGCACTTTTTTTAAAACTAAAACAAGCAGAAATGAATGGCACACCTGCTTTTATGCATTTTGATCATTTTTGGAGGGGGTGATATTGGTGTGATCATAATTGTTGAATTTTATTTTAAAATCTCAGTTTTGGCAAGGAGGGGGAAGGGAATACTGGGGATCTAAAAGTTAATTAAGGGGGCGAAATACTAGGGCACAATACCCTTGCACGCCTCTGCTGATGTCTGTGAGTTCCTTAAAGTAGATGTTATGCCCGCTGGAAACCTCTGGAGCCTTCGCCGTTCTGACATACGGAAATGTTTGCAAAAACAAAATGTAATCTTTTCCATCTTATCACTGAAATACACCCTTTTAGCGGGCACTTTTTTTTAAAAACTAAAACAAGCAGAAATGAATGGCACATTAAAATCTTAATAATATATGTGTATTTTATTTCTTTTAGTGGAGAAGACAGAATGGTTTTACCTAGGGCACAAGGAGGTGTGAAATTACTTTGTCAGCTTGTCCATGCCTGGACTTGCTTAAGAAAGAGCTTGATGGAAGAAGCAGAACCCCGACTCCAGCGAGATAACCCATCTTTGCGGCTTTTCCGGGTTGTGAGATTCTGCGTGCGCGCGTGCGTGCGTGTGTGTGTGTGAGTGACAGAGTGTGTGTGTGTGTGGGGGGGGGGGGGGGGGGGGCGTTGAAGAAGACCTTCTCCGAACGCTGACGTTTCCAGCCATGTGATGGGCTCGCTCTGCTATAAGCAGACGGGAAGACCCGCCTACTTTTGGACTGAAACCCTGCCTCTCATTTCAAGATTCCTCTCAAGACTCAAAGCCTCCGTCCTTTTCTGGATCAAGAACGCAGGAGCTCTGATCGGCCAAAAGCAGTGATCCATTGGTGGCTGCCTATCGCTTTTTGGCTGCACTTATCTATCCCTCTTTTTCTTTTCTTTTTAATTTGTGGCTGTCGTTTGACTGTGGCAGCCTGGATCCTTGCGAGGATTTACTTGCCTGGTGGAGGCGGAGAGGAGCGGAGGACACATTTTGGCATCGAGGATTCAGCTCTGCTGCCCTATGATCTGCTTTGCAAACCATGACTCTGAGCTCCGAGATGTCCGATGCCTCCCTTCTTGCTGAAGACACTGACATAGATGTGGTAGGAGAGGGGGAGGAAGAAGAAGAAGAACCCCGGAGACGTTCCTGTGGAGAGGAGGAAGAGGAAGAGGAGGAGGGGGCGGTGGCAGAGCTGCAGGATGGCATCCTGATGCCCAGCTCGGTGGACAGCTCTTCCTCCAAGGACCCTTGCAAGCCAGCCACCAAAAGCACCCTAGTGAAGCCGCCCTACTCCTACATCGCCCTGATCACCATGGCCATCCTGCAGAGCCCCAAGAAGCGGCTCACCCTGAGCGAGATCTGCGAGTTCATTAGCAGTCGCTTCCCCTACTACAGGGAGAAGTTCCCCGCCTGGCAGAACTCCATCCGCCACAACCTTTCTCTCAACGATTGCTTCGTCAAGATCCCCCGGGAGCCCGGAAACCCAGGCAAGGGTAACTACTGGACCCTGGACCCAGAGTCCGCCGACATGTTTGACAACGGCAGCTTCCTGCGCCGAAGGAAGCGTTTCAAGAGGCAGCAGGGCCCCGAACTGCTGCTCAGGGACCCC
Source organism: Microcaecilia unicolor (assembly GCF_901765095.1). Lineage (NCBI taxonomy): Eukaryota > Metazoa > Chordata > Amphibia > Gymnophiona > Siphonopidae > Microcaecilia > Microcaecilia unicolor. The sequence goes on from NC_044032.1 coordinate 126,409,012, forward strand.
GGGCACTTCCTGCCCGCAGCCGCCACCTACAGCTACGGAGCGTACGGCTGCGGCTATGGTATCCAGCTGCCACCTTACCATCCGCCCCCGGCGCTTTTCTCCTTCCCAGCTCAAGCCAGGCAGCCCCCCAACAGCACCGCCGCTCCGGCTCTGCTGCCTGCGACTGCTGAGCTGCCCCGGACCTGCACTTTCTACCCCCACCCGCTCAGCCCCACCATCAGCCCCTCCCGGACTGCCAAGCCCTGCTCGGTACTGGGCCAGTCGCCTTTCTCTATTGAGAGCATCATGGGGGCCTCTGCTAGCTGTGCCCCCACTGCAGGGCTGCCGGCTCTCTCCAGGGCTCTGCTCGCCTCCTCCCACCATTCTCCAGCAGCAGCCTTAGGGGGGGTCCTGCACCCGGCCACTGGACTGGAAAACTTTACAGCCAGGATTTCAAACTGTTAGCCATGATGACTACCCAGCTCGGAAGGTAGGATCCCGTTCTTGAGTTACGGCTTGGGCTTTGCCATTAGGAATGCAGACTCAAGACCTTCTTGCAGCCCCTTTACGGTATCTGTTCCTGTAGAGGATGAACCAATTCTCCAGCGAGACTTTTTAACAAAAATTGATTTCCTTCATGGTGGGATCTCTGCTCCATATGTTTCTCTTTAAAAAAAAAAAAGTGTTTGTTTTTTTAAATTTCCGGGGAAGGGATGCCACAAATTCTCAGGTTTAATCATTCCAATGTAAAAGTGTGCAAGAAAAGGTTCGTTTTGTTGGAAGAAATCAAGGCAAAACTTCCCCCCTTTTGGTACATGAGTTTCATGTTTATATTCAAAATGATGCACATGTTTACATCCAGGACACAAGAATATCCTGTCTTATTTTAACCTGTGTTTTGTATTATAATAGACTGATATGTTTTTGTACTTTAAGCCTACTTCTTTATAAAGAATATTGTAAAATTGCTGGCAAGCAGCTTTGTACCATTCTAATGTAAGATTTTTACACTTTTTTTTAAATAAAAGTTTTAAATTTTCAAAGAAAAGCATTTATTGGCTTGCCTTGTTTCCCCTTAGAAGAAATGCAAAAATAGCATCAATATAATTCCTATTAAATAGGTTACAATATGAAGCAGGCTGATGCACTACCCATACGAGTGGTAATCATTTGCAGGAATAAAAACTTATTTGGAAGCACAGGTATAACCAAACAGAAGAGCCAGAAGACTTTGGTATCATTATACTAATTTAAACTTGAAAGAAAAGGACCGTATTTATACAGAACAGTTTTCCCATATAGACCGAATGGAAGAAACCCTTTGGATAAACCGGGCCCTGAGATATAAATCAGAAACAAAACGATCAGAAAAGAAAGTAGACTAAAAACAGGGCCGCATATGCATCTGTCTAGCTATAATACAATGTATATTATTTGGGTTGTGCTACTTTATTTTCCTATTCTTTTTGTTTTATGTTACATTAAAAACATGTAAGCAAACGCTTCGGAATTATCACTGCCTAGAAGTGGTCATTACCCTTAAAGTGCCGCAAGACTGTAGCGTTTTTTGATTTGTCGTAGATTCCAGCAATTTACGGTGGCATTTGCAGGAAAGCACTAGGCTGAAATAGATCTCCGTCCAACGTGTTGCTTTCTCACATAACGTGAGGTGAATTCGTACGGTCCTAAGTGAACATTTGTTATTAAATATCAAATTAACTTGATGTCTTCAAACTATAAATCATACAAAAATAACTTTTTTATTTTAATTTACTGGATTTTCCCCTTTTTCTTTCAGAGCTGTTAGAAGGGGATAGACGATTTTAAATTCTTGTCTGTTTTAATGAAGAACACAAAATTTGTTTTTGAAAGCGACATCAGTTTTAGGTGAAAGCAAACTACCTGTAAGTGGTCTCAGTTCATCCTTTAATTAAATAAAAGATATAAAATATATAACATTAATAACTCAGGGACAACTCGAATGAACTGCAAAGGTGACATTGTTATATTATGTAACATCATCAGCTTATATTATCCTAGGCCCAAGTCCCCAAACACATTTAGCAAACCATTTGTCCATGCCAAACTTGCAAAAATGCATGCAATATGCACTCAGCTCTCTCTTTCTCTCTCAATTGGTGTATTTTGCGCCTTGTGAATGTTACGCTATTTGTGGTTTGTACTTTTTCAAATTTGAGAGAGAAAAATGTTTTTTTTTTTTTTTTAAAAAGGACGTTTGACACTTGAACCTGTCATTATGAGTTTGTTTATGATGCAATGGTGTTATACCCTTATTTTTTTAAATGATGGTTCTTTATTTCAGCATATTCTTACAGTGCTTTTCGATTTGAGCTACCTCTCTTTATTCCTGTACAATATAAGCATGCCCATTTCTAGGGCTGCATCCTTAGTTGTTAATTATTATGTTTAATAAAACCTAATGTTAAAGACAATAGGATGCATTTGGCTGGATCAAGTAATACTGAGTTGGACTTGCAGGGGAAGAGGCCTGCAGGCTTGAGAGACCTTTCCCATCAAGCACACAACCTTTAGAAGCCATATTTAATCTTTCAGACCACCTATCGTAGGGACTCTATTGTATGTGTTCCTGGGGAAAGGAAGCAGGGCACAGAAACAGGAGAAAAATCACAACAGGGAGATTTAGACTGCAAGTAAATTGAACATTATTTCCGGTTGGATTGCTTTGTAAATCAAAACGTTGTACATAGTCATGCAATCTTTTATTTTAAGAATGCTAAATACAGGGAATGCTTAACATCGTGAGGGCCTTATGATAGACACATAATTATGAATTGCGCGCCATAACAATTTCATTCAACAGAAGTATAAGCAGTAAAACAGCGCCTGACAGCTTTTAACAACAAATGTATTTGATAATATTTATTTAATGAAGCGGAGTACCTCATAGCAAGCTACGGATCTGAAAAGGAAAGCATTATAACTTGAAATTAAATTATTGGCATGATGGTAGATATATCAACGCTTTTACATCTGTTTATTGACGGATTAATATTTTTTTCTCTTGTATTTAATATATTGCATGCCCTTGACAGGGCAGATTTTAGGTATGCTGTAGTCCAGGACAGAAAGGTGGAATTAGCATTGAACATGCATGGGGCCTATGTGTCAGGACGATTACTCCTCCCCCCCCCCCCCCCCCCCCACCGGGCTAGCCATGGTCCTTGAATTAAAAATGTCCTTAAGGCTTCCTTAATATACATGAACATACATTTTATTTATTTAATATATATTGCAATCAGGAAAATAATTTGCATATACTAGCAATAGCCTCGTTGGTCCTAGAAAAGAATCTTCATGAGTGCTCAAAGTAATCTGGTGTTAGTGTCTTTGGCATCTTAGTGTGTCATATACCTGCCGTCGGCAGACGTGCATGCTCTCTGTGTTTTTATTGGCTTGTTTTTGCAGATCGATGATGAGTTGTGTCGTTCTCTGCCGTGTGCGTTCTCTCTTTTTAGCCTAGAACGATCCACTGCGACTGCTGTGCTGTTCGCCACTGCAGTTCTGTTTGTCGTAGCGTGCGTCCTGCGTGTTGCTGCTGCTCTGTTGGAGGTGCCGGGCTGCCTCTCTTCAGCGGAGCAGGTGCTGGAACAAAGCCCAGGCTTTGGATCGGGAGAGCGGCTCTTACATGGGGAGCCCCCATTGGCATGCTAATGCTGTGCAGTGCCCTTTCCATTCAAGGCAAACAGAGGGATGTTTGTACGATTGTATCTGGAGCTAAACGAACAAGACTCTGCAAATAAAGGTTGACCGTTAAAAATAAACTGCTGGTCGGCATCATCGGCTCTCCTCCCAGCTACAAAGTATGGATTTACCACAACTCATTAACTCGGCTCGTTTTTCTGCCCCCAAAGAAAGAGGGCAAGAAAGAGAAGCACAAATTACTGCAAGAGAATTGCTCTTAATGGGAAAGAGGAGTGGGGAGTGGGGGGTGGGCGAATATAGGGCCAATGTTTCAATCAGTTGCTGCAGAAGGACCACACAAAACGTAAATTCTCATTTTCTGCTGCTTTTATGCCGAGTTTTGATCTATGAGTAGATTAGGCAAATGTTGGAGATTGGACATTTAATGGAATCCTGATGGGTTGTCTTGTTTTGTACCACACACAATGTCACCGCACAAATGTTTTCTTCAAATTATGAGGCTTATCTTGAAAGATGTATTATTTTCTCTTAAAGGAGATGGTTCTGATTTTACTTTATAAGCAAGACTGAATTTTTTTTTCTTCGTCTGTGACATTTGTGAGAGTTTAAGGGGGTCTGTTTCTTTCTGATCACTCTTTTAGAAATGTGGGCTCCCGGTATCACCCTTTATTCTATAATATTTAGCTTTATTTGCCGAATCGCTTCATTCTTCAAGAAAGCAAGTGTCTAGAGGTTCCCCCCTTCCCCATTATTTTTGCAACTTTATTAGATATGGTTCTGAGGCAATTGCTTCCCTTGTTATTACTGGTGTACTAGCGAAGATGTCTACTGTTTTCAAAACGTAAATAGGTGTATGCATATAAATTATTTTTCCGTCTATAAATCCTGGTTTTGTTGTTTTTCCTTCTCTCTTTCATATCCCTTTCCATTCACTTGACCAGGTTGTTCTCCCCATCACTTTGTACATTCATTTATGAAACTGTATATGTAATCCTTCATTTATTTATAGTTTTCTTAAACTGCAATGTAAATACCTGCACATTTTTAATTATCCTAATATTTTATTTTAATAAAGGAATTTAAAACCTGAAAACTACTCTCACTTTTAGCCAACCGCTCTCTCTCTCTCTCTCTCTCTCTCTCTCTCTCTTCCTTGTATCCCTCCTCTCTGTCCTTCTGTGGCCCCTCTCTCTCTGTCTCCCTCCCTCTTACTCACTGTCTCTCGGTCTTGAGGCGAGGCAATCTTTCTATTCATTTTGCGGCTGTTGTTCAGACAGAAGTTTCCGCTGCTTCCGTGGTCTTGCTTCGAGTTGGGTCATGTAAGGACAGGGAAGATTGGTGCTATCCATCCCTAGTTCTTATTGCAGCTTCTTGCTTTAATCCTTTAGCCATGCCTAGTCTAGGCATAGGATCCAACTCTAGGGGTGCCAGTGGGTGCTGAGTACCCTCAGTATTGAGCAAACTCTTCCACTGTGGCCAGGGAGGGGTCTTTTTCCTCCCAATAATTGTGAAATGTTGGCGCCTATCTCTGTAGGTCGGTAAGAAAAATGCACCTCTCACTATTTTTCATTTTATGCTAGAAACAAGTGTTCTCTCACCTGCAGCTCCTTCTTGGGTAGTATCGCACCCTAAAATTTGAAATATAACTACTACCGAATTACAGTAACCTGCAGTAATCTTTCATACCCGCCTAGTAGGACGTAGATAGATAAATTAATACTTGGGAGCAGAACCATTTTTAAACGAATCATTGAGCCCCGATTAAATTGTGTTTGACAAGAGAAACTGGGACCACGACCATCTTGAACATTAGTCAATACAGGCTCTATCATGCATAGGAGCCGGATATGTGGGTGCTCGGGGTGCTCGAGCACCCCCAGTATTGAACAAACTCCTTGACTGTGTCCAGTGAGAAGTAATTTCTGTTGGGTTTAGCATCCTCAATCGTTTTGAAAAGTTGGCTCCAATGCTATCCTATATCAGCTCAGAAATCTTTAGCTGGTTGTAGAGCGTTTCATCAAAAATCCATTTGAATGCAGACTTGCTCTGAGTCATAAACGTACTAATGGATTTCTCCACTTTTCTGTATCCATTAGAAAATTACCCCTAGCTCACATAATACTTGCTCTGACCTAGTTAGTGAAATCCTTAAGCTTCTGTATAGAATTTCTTTGATGCATTATTATTTTTTATGTAAGCATTTTATTTTGCAGAACTTTGATTCCTCCGAATCTTCCCGAACCACCACGTTTGTTCCTTGCTGTTTTCTTGGACGTGTAAAATCACCTTTTCTACATCAGGTACAGCCAAAAAAAAACATTATTTCCTTTTTCTACTAACCTTTGTTTCATTTATCTTATCTAAACCTTAAATTATGTTGTCAAAACGATCAAGGCGGCGTGATTATACGAGTACTACTACTGCTACTTATTCTATAGCGCTACTAGAGGTAGGCAGCGCTGTACATAAAACACGTTATGAGGCAGTCCCTGCTCTACTGAGCTTACAATATATTCAAGACAGACAAACCAGGACAAATAAAGAATTGGAGAGTTATTGTCAAAATAAGGTTGCATAGCCTTTGATCAGCTTTACTGGCTCTTGTCAGTACACGCTGAGAAACCCCCCCCCCCCCAAATATATTTTACATATATATTTATATCGAGAGCATATGGGAATTGTGTTTCCCCAGATGACGGAGAGCTGCTCCATTCAGAGATGGTTTAGGAGTTCGCCAACTGTGTGGGCCATTCTTGAGCTTCAAAAGTACACTTCAGAAGAGCTCTCTTAATAGATGACAAAATCTCACCATGTGTTAAAGCGATTAAGACAGTGCAGAGGAAGCTATTAAAACGAAAGTGCGCGTTGTAGGTGCTAGAAAAACATGGTTATGTATGAAATCAGTTCAATTTTCTGCAAAAACGTGAATATTCAAAATAAATACAGCTTGTAGATTCCTCATATTAAAAGTGCCTTCGATGTATCCCAGTTTGAGGAACAAACCTTCACGAATTCCAAGAAGACACCTCCCCCCCCCCCCCCCCCCCCCCCCCCACAATCTTTTTTATTTCATTTTTATGAAACGTTTTCTCACTGCTGGAGTCGTAGTAAACCTACCCTAGAAAATGTCTGATTATTATATATTTCTCAGGGGTCTCTCGACAGACAGATAGTGTGCCAGATCCTGATTATGTTCTTGGTGGTCTTCTATTCAACAGCTGTCAACTGTGCCATTATTGAATCTTTTTTTTGGAATAGGCGTCCCACAATTTGATGCAACGTTTCTGGGTAGCCTCTTGAAATTTAGCTGAAATCTGCAAATCATTTCCCGGAGTGCTTCGTTTTGGCTGCTGTATTTACAGTCCGATGGCTGTTTTGCAGTCACTTTCCAGGTGTATTGCACAGGTTTATGGCACATGGAGAACATTTTTTACGGAAACCTTTTGAAGATAAATTAGCTATAGGGAACCGGCCGAATTCTGACCGAATTTCGTTGGATACCAGGGAGGTTGCAAGAAGGTCCCCACGTTTAAATTTCAAGTGTCCTTTAAAAACAGCATCTTTGAAAAGTCAGTCTTCTTTTTTAGCATTTTGCCCTTCTTGGATTTGCTCAGTTACATTAAAGACACGCATCTTAGCGCTCATCATTAAAAAAAAATGCAAAATCAGAATAACCTTTTCCATTCCCTAATGACTTGAAGGGGGGAGGGGCTACACAATTAATTTGCTGCAGAGCGCAAGCCATATTCAGACTATTAGCATATCAGATACGAAAGACGGTCTATTCCTACAAACACTGTGAGCAGTATGGTTTGTGGAGATCAGTAGGTTATCAATAGAAATCAAACAAAATAAAACATGGAAAAGAAAATAAGATGATACCTTTTTTATTGGACATAACTTAATACATTTCTTGATTAGCTTTCGAAAGCTAATCAAGAAATGTATTAAGTTATGTCCAATAAAAAAAAGGTATCATCTTATTTTCTTTTCCATGTTTTATTTTGTTTGATTTCTATTGATAACCTTTAAGAGTGAACTAACACGGCTACCACACCGCTCTACTGGAGATCAGTAAAAAGCTACCTGTAAAATACCGTGGAGTTTTAATAATGTTCCGTGATGGGCTTTTCAGATTGCCTTCTCTTTTTTTTCTCTTTTATTTTCAGGTTAGTGAATTGCTTGGTAGTAGCTTAGTGGTTAGTGGGTTCGAGTCCCACTGCAGCTCCTTGTGACTCTGGGTAAGTCAGGTAATCTTCCACTACCTCAGGTACAAAATAAGTACCTCTGTGTATATATGCAAACCGCTTTGAATGTAGTTGTAAAAACCACAGAAAGGCGGTACATTAAGTTCCATTACCTTTCTTTTCCTTAACATTAGTCGAGAGCATTGCAAGGATTTGGCAAAGGGATGGGATGGGATGGGGTAGAAAGTGTATCGGATACATGAGAAGCCGAACAGTGACAATTTTATTAGAATACAATTTTTTTTAAAGAAACAATTTGCAGCATTGGTCTAAAGCATACCAAATCAGATTAAAAGGAAATGGATGAGCCTTAATATGAAACTAATTTTTGTCATCGTTTTTACTGGTAGGGATCGGGACATTCAAGTTTTTCCCGGTGGACTTCCGAGCTGGCTGTGTCTAAAAGTAAGAAACCTTCCTTAGGTCCTTCTTAAACTAACATCTCTGCGTCAGATGTAAGATGTAACTCGCAGCATAAGAGGGTCTGACTTTTATAACTTAACCTGGAACTACAAGGGAGTAGCTACTGCATGTGACTAATGTTGAAACCAAATGGCCAAACTTTCTCATGTAAATGGCATGGGGTGTAATATTGTAATAAGTAAGGTCGTGGGTTCTGCTCTCCATATTACAATAGGTGAATTTTATAGATGAACTCACTTAAGCAAATGTCCGGGAGACCCACCTGGAAACAAAAGTGTTCCAAATGGACCACATACTGTACAGTTATTTTTTTCCCTTTAAGTTTTTACCGGCAAAGTTGCGAAACACACATTTTAATGGATAAGTGTACAAGACAGCTTCATTTAGTAATCCCATCCCCACTCTGACTCCAACCCCCATCAAACCATGCCTGAATGGATATTTGAAAATAGAGCCCTCATTTTACAAGAGGAGACGAGAGATTCTTCATGGTTTGACTCAACCTCCGCTTTGGATCACAGCCCCAGAATTCTTAGCAAGGCCAGAAAACACAAAATGACCTTTAGCTGTTGTAAATATGGTTTATTTTTCTGTTCGTTGCACGGATTATTTGCAGGATTTTCTTTTCAAGGTTTGCAAATGAAACAGCCAATGTGCTTAAAAAAAAAAAAAAGGAAAGACAGCAAACAAACTTTTAGGACCCTGTTTAAGCCGCCTGTAGGCGCGCTAACTTTTTAGTACGGGCTAAAAATTAGCTAGAGACACCCATAGTTTTTATATTCAGCGCTGAGTCCTAAACCAGCCTGATGTGGGCACTGCAGTTACTATCAGGTTGTATTGTAAGTGTTCTCTGGTAACACTCTTAAAAAAAAGAAAAAAAAAATCTTCAGTGTTGTCTGCCTAAGACAATCCCTTTCTAAAATAGCTTTCTAATTTTTTTTGTTTGTTTAGGAATCAAACTTTTCATTGGATATGTTTCTATTTCATAGTTTAAAAAATGTGTGTTAAAAGGGTCACTATTACTTAGTGTTTGTCTCTTACCCACCAATGAAATGCAGTATTCATATTATTATGCTCCCTGTGCATTTTCATTTACAAATCTTAATTATCATGTTATCATTTTGCTTCACAGTAACAAAGAAAAAACCACCTCAAAAATATAACGAACTTGATAGTAATATACAAAGAAAGATAAGTAGATATGCAGACAAATATAAATACTTAAGAATCAAATGTATCCCACGGTACCTCCTTTTGCAAAAGAGAGGAACATACATAAAAAACAAAACGCAAAGTGTGTACTTCTGAAAAAAATCAGCGTCATTTTTTTTGCATTCTGTAACTTGCTTGGCTGTATTATTATTGTCCATTATATGTCATTATTGTTATTATCATCATCACTACAGTGTTTCATGTTTTCTGTTCAAAACTGAAGAACCAGCATTGCCTTTCCAATCATTTTTGTGCTAACAAATTGCAAACAGAAAATGTCCTAGAAAAATAATGGTAGAAGAAAAATATTCTGAACAGAATAGAAGAGTTTTCTATTCCTGTCCTAGTGATCAGAAGAAGGATTTTAAGTAACAGCACCCGCATTTCACTTGCGTTTTCACAATATGGAAGTCTTGAAGTGTTTTTCATTTTAAAATAAATGTTTTATGTTATACTGTATGTCTCCGAGGGTACGGATCCCTCTAGATAGGCCGGCAAGAAATGTCTGTAATTAAAATAATAATAATAATAATAATAATAATAAAAACATAACCCCCCTTTTTTCTGTGAGACGAGGCTCTCCTAATGAAATCACCAGGACAGGTTTTGCTGCTGTCTACAGTTTGTGAATGTGTTTCTGACCGTCTGGGTGTGCTCAGCCTCCTGGTAATTGTCTCGTAGAAAAATGCTTTGCTACCAGGAATAGCAGATAAGGAAAAATATATTTCTAAGTACATTTGGTTTTGCAAGGTAAAACATTTCAGTGTCTGTTTGTTTTTTGACTTGTAAAACTCCTTTCGCATGCCTTTCATTTCTAGAGACTTTATACCTCATGTAGCAATGAAGCCATAAACTAAACTCTCCTGATTTCTTCCATGCCAGCGCTTTAATCAGAGGGAAGGAGCGTGACAATATTTTCAATATGGCTTAGCAGGGATCAATTCCTTTACCGCAAGATCATGCAAATCACAATAATAGACTCCCGATCTTGGATTTTTAAAATATGGCAAATAGTTGACCGTAATCTAAAATTATTTTCTGATTATTTATCTTTCTGATTATTTTCTTTGGATAGGTAGGTAGATATAGATAAAACCCATAAGCTCTATAAAGGAGCATGTTTTGACTGCTAACATTTTGAAATTAGTAGTTCCTTCAAGATCAAAAAACAAAGTCCAGGAAATAAAAACAAACAAACAAACAAACAAAAGACCCTTAAACTGCACTGCCAAATGTGGCCTTCATCTTTTCCTATTTTGGTAGGCTGTTCTGTACCAATCTGTTTGGAATCTAGCATACTCCTAGATTAGAAGTTAACTAAGGATTCTCACATTAGAGTATTAGTAAATAAACTATATATAAAACTTGCAATTTATTTGACAAATTAGACTTTTGGTGGAAACAACAAATTCCATAGGAGTGGCCCTGTGGAATTTAGTACCACCCAAAATCAATTTTGCAATCATTCTGTAAAATCTGCAATCCATATATTTGCCCATCAGGACAACCTAATAGAAGTATATTTCAGTAATCAATATGGGACAGACCAGTCACGTGCACTATCATTTGCAGATGATAATGCAAGTGACTGGTTTATCCCATTTTGATTACTGTAATATACTTCTATTAGGTTGTCCTGATGGGCAAATATATGGATTGCAGATTTTACAGAATGATTGCAAAATTGATTTTGGGTGGTACTAAATTCCACAGGGCCACTCCTCCATTGATTCAGTTACATTGGCTCCCAAGAAGGGCACAGGTGGAGTTTAAACTATTATTGATTGTTTTAAAGATCTTGTATGGTCTAGCTCCTGACTATTTAATTCATTTTATATCATTCTATAGCAGAGCTTCCTGTACTGTGGGGTTGTGACCCCAGTCCTGCATTTGAGGTCACAACCTGGATGGGCTCTCTATAGGTGTGTCATTATTCTGCATGGGGGGGGGGAAGGGGTCATGTAATTTTATTTGCTTACAATCTAGGGGGGCACGGCCACAAAAAGATTGATAAGCACTGATCTGTAGCCCCAAATGATTGCTCCTCTATGGATACCAACAGAAAACCTTAAACCTTATGCCGAATAGGGTCTCTCTACAGTCAAAGACCAAATGTATGTTCAACTAACGTAACCTACATGTTATACCGTAATGTATTCTTCTTTACTATGTATGTATGCACATGGTATATATATATATATATATACCATGATTAGTTCCATATATGCTATGTACCATGTATGTTACCATGTATGTATGCACCTTAACGTAACACCACTTGTAATTTTGTAATTTTGTTACCCGGAAATGGCAACCGCCATTACGGCAAATGTAAGCCACATTGAGCCTGCAAATTGGTGGGAAAATGTGGGATACAAATGCTACTAATAAATAAATAAATAAATAAATAAATAAATAACAGATCTTCTCCAAGAATCTAGAAGTAAAACCAAGGTCCTATGATTCGGAATACTCTACCTTTAGATTTATGAATTATATCATTGTATAGGTTCTTAAGACATGTTATTTCAGAAATATTTATTGAAGATATGAATGGAGGAGGTTGCTATGTCATTGTAAACTGCTACTAAAATGTGCTGTTTTAGTTTATATGGAATCCACTTAAATCTGTTTGCTTAAGTGGAATATAAATTCTGTATTAAATTAATTGTTTTTATGAATCATGAAACCCCTGCTGCCAAAGGTTCAATGGATCCTTGAGAGAATTTTTCCCCGTGCATTTTTTCTGTTTATTCCTCCAGTTCAAGTCCTTTTAAATTTGCTTTAGCCTACTGGCTTCCTGTTTTGTTTTTTGTTTTTTGTTTTTCATAGGGAGTACAGTTTTGATAAGGAATATCTGTTAGGTAGTAAAAAGAAACTTATTCCTATTTTTAAAATGTGGTAAAAAATCATAAAAATATACTAGGAAAGCTCACACCAAATGTTTGGCAAAGGAGTTACACACAATTGGATTATGTACTAATACATAATACAATTCCTCATTCACCCTTGTTTTAGCTCTGAAGTAAATGTTTACAGTTTTGCAAGTTTTTAGTCTATGTTTTATTGTTTTATCAAGGTTATATAACACAAACAGTAGAAAAATAAAAAAAATACAGTGTTCTGTGAGATTAAACAATGAAAGTATCCTACTCTTTTATAGTACTAGCTCAGATTTGTATGTGTAAATAATATTCTACTGGTCTCCACATTTTTTAAAAAATAAGCCCATTCTATTGTGTTTTCAGTTGCAAGGTAGTCATATTAGTGTGTGGAAGGGCAGTTTTGATATGTCACCTAAATCCAATTTTGGACACTTTGAGGAAAAAAAATCCAAAAATCCAGTAGCGAACATGGCCATTTTTAAACCAGAAAAATGTCCAACTTTTTGTTTTGAAAATAGCCATTTGCTAGATGTTTTTATGCTTGATGCATCATCTTATCTTTTTCAACCACTTTCAAAAAAAATGTCCAAGGGAAAAACACACAAAAACAAGCCATTGGGATATATAGGGGGAGGGGGGGGAGAGAGACACACACCAGAATTCTTAGTAGACTGGCCACACAGACATCCCAGCAGAGCAGTGGGGCACCCTAAGGAGCACTGCAGTGGACTTCACATAAAAGGTCCCAGTACACTTCTTACTGTTAGCCCTTTATATTGTATGGTTTTTAGTTTTTGGTGGGTTTTGAAGGATTCGCATTTTCTATCACAAGTGTAACAGTTAGAGTGGGATATGAGCCTGGGTTCCCTTCTCTACAGTGCACTGCACCAACCACTAGGCTACTCCAGGGACCTTCTTGCTGCTCTAATAGGACTGGCCATGACATCTGAAGCTGTCATACAGACTGGTATATAGTTTCTTTCACATATTTGGGGTCTGGGAGGGGGTCAGTGACTACTGGGGTAAGGGGGTCACCCGAATCCTGCCCCCAACATGTCCCCTTGTGATTTGGATGCACTGTATACAAACTGCCTAGAAAACCGTCTTAAAAATGGGTTTCAAAATAGTGATTTGGATGTTCTGGCTAAAAAAAAAAGGTGCATCTGCCATGTTGTGCCATTTTTTTGGACATTTTTCTGTTTTAAAAATGAGCCCCACAGTATTCCCCACAAAAATGAACAGCTAGAATACCACTGTGTGGGGATTAAATAATTACCCGGCCCCAGGTAGAGAGTGGGCAATGACGGAAGGTAATAAGATGACAGAAAGTAGAAATTTAGCACTTTGGAACGGATGGGTCACAACCTCCCTCTCACAGATCCAAATTCTTAGTCCAAGATAACACTGAAAGAATTGGACACAAGGCTCAGATATTATAAGAACATAGAAAAGCTGGTTTATTAGAAATATTGACAGCAATATCCTGTAGCAGTAAACAGTGTCAGTCAAAGACATTGCACATGTAGAATTACCCAAAGTGATAGTAAAGTACTGAGTTTTAAGTACCTTCCATGGTGGAGTAAAGATAATACACTAAACACACTTTCATCTAATCCTGAAATAGTAGGACACCTAAGCACTATACAACACAAGAGAGAAGTGCAACCTGATCAATGGAAAAGGTTCCTCCACACTGGTGAATTTTGAAACTGAAGCCAGTCAGGGAGTTGATGAAGGAAGCAGGCAGCAACGCTAGGTTGGCAGTAGCTGTCTTTCTCTGGATGGTTGGTCAGTAGCAGGTGGTCCCAGTCAGTCCGGCAGGTAAGCTCATCCCAGCTGGGCAAGAGCATGCAAGCAGGTGATGTCACAGATTAATGAGCCTTCATCATGTGGCTGCCTCACACCAGCTGATAGCAGCTCTTGTGAGAACTGCCCAAGATAACAGCCAGCTAGCTATCAGCTTATACTACTACTACTATTTAACATTTGTAAAGCGCTACTAGGGTTATGCAGCGCTGTACAATATAACATAGAAGGACATGGAACAGGTTTGTATACCCTTTCCTCTGGTTTGGTGCCATGCTGACTAGAATAATAAAGTCTGATGTTTTCCAGTGTTGTGTCTTTGGGGGACCAAACAACTGATTTCTTCTGACCATGAAGTCCCCCAGCTCTGTAAACAGGGTTGTTATTGAAAGTTACTTTGCCTTGCTCAGGCCTTGATGTGGTGCCTGAGGTCTGCGAACTGATGTGGCCTAAGTCTGTTACAAGAAAGTTAGGTTCATGTGCTACATAGTGCCATATGCAGGGCCTGTTTTGTCCCTACAACTGTCCTATCCTATTCTAGAAAGCAGAAGATCTACAAATAATAATTGGAGCTGGGTATACAAGATTTCAGTATTATTAACTTAGGGGCCTTTTTACTAAAGGGCATTAAACTCTTAACATGGGGTTTATGTGTGGAACAGGCTACCACACGACTGTGTTAAGGGACATTGTGGTAGTTTGTCTGTTTCTGCATGTTACTCAATTTTTCAAAATTTTTAATTCAGGGGGATGTGGTATGGGCAGAGACTGAGTATAGAAGCGTTAGCCAGCCCGTGTATTATATTTACTATGTGCTAACTAGCTAATTCGTTGTTAACATGAGAGCACTTACCGCCTCCTAAATAAGATGCAATAAATGCACCCATGTTAACTCGGAGACGGTACCGTGTGTTAATCCAAATGTTAACATACAACCTGCAATAAAAAAAAAACTGTGGGAATGCCCTTCTTTATAGAGCATTAGTTTTGGGCTTGCCGCACACTAAAATTCTGAGTTACATATGTGAATCCCAAAACTTAACACATTCTCGTAAAAGACCCCCTTAGAGTGAATGGGTGATTCATACATACATAGTAACATAGTAGATGACGACAGAGAAAGACCTGTACGGTCCATCCAGTCTGCCCAACAGATTTTGACAATTATTTTCCCATACCTTTTTCTACGTTTTTAGTTTTAAATTCAAGGCAGGAGTAGATTGCAGATCTCTCAGGAGTGACAGCTGTGAGGTAGCATTCGTTTAAATATTTCTACCTGCTTATGCCAGCTAAAGTTGGCGGACTGAATCCTGAAAATCTTTGTTGAGAACAGGCTAACCTCTGGTGCCACAAGATCCCTCTTCTTCTCTATGTCCACTTTGTTTATTTTCCTGTCAGCTGGCTAGTCAAAGTGACAGGTTGAGGAGATGTTGACCTGCCCTGCAACATTCCCTGAATGGTACAAACCTTGCCTCTGTTTTTACACCTGCGCTCACTACCAAACTACACTTTCTGATTTATAGCTCAATTAAGTGTTCAGTCTTTGCAAACCACCCGCACTGTCTCACTTCACTACCTTAAACACATCACCTAGAAAGAGAGAGCCAGCATGTGCCAGGAGGCAAAAACAGTAGGGTAATTAAGTCCAGACAAGATAATCTTGCATTACTCCAGCCTCTTCTGTCACCCTCTGCCTTGGGATCATACTGGAAATACCACTGAAAAGGCTTCTATTAGGAGAATGTTGTTTCTGAACTTTTTCATATACTACTCTTCAATATTACATTCTAACATTTATAGCTGATAAAACAAAGGTAAAGCGTATCTTGCAGCCAATGATATATGGAAATTCCTGTTCTCATCATCACCTGCTTTATAGAAGATGTGTTTATTTCCATCGTCAGTTGGCCCAGAGAGGTTCCTTTTATTCTGCCTACCTCAAGGAATTCACAGATTCCCTACAGACAAGGACCCCCGTTTGCTAGAGCACAGAAAAAACATATAGTAACATAGTAGATGACGGCAGAAAAAGACCTGCACGGTCCATCCAGTCTGCCCAACAAGATAACTCATATTTGCTGCTTTTTGTGTATACCCTACTTTGATTTGTACCTGTGCTCTTCAGGGCACAGACCGTATAAGTCTGCCCCGCACTATCCACGCTTCCCAACCACCAGCCCCACCTCCCAACCACCGGCTCTGGCACAGGCACAGACCATATAAGTCTGCCCAGCACTATCCTCACCTCCCCACCACCAGCCCTGCCTCCCAACCACTGGCTCTGGCACAGACCGTATAAGTCTGCCCAGCACTATCCCCACCTCCCAACCACCAGCCCCGCCTCCCGATCTTGACTAAGCTCCTGAGGATCCATTCCTTTGGCACAGGATTCCTTTATGCTTATCCCACGCATGTTTAAATTCCGTTACCGTTTTCATTTCCACCACCTCCCGCGGGAGGGCATTCCAAGCATCCACTTCTTTTTGACCTGGCAACTGGACTTCCAACTCAACCAGCACTAGGATTCTGGCACCATGAGCCTCCATTCTTAACTACTAAGAAGATTTTCCCCCCATTTTATGTATTCTATAACCTTCTTCACCACTGAGCTTAATCTGTCTGGTCATTATCGTGAGAGTCCTTAAATAAAGTAGCCATTTAATCATGGGTGATGAACCTGGCCACCATGTCACTTTTGAGAGATGACTGTTATTCCCTCCTTCCCCCTCCCCCAGCCCAGGGATGTGAGTATTACCTCCATTAAATCCTTGGCAGTAGCATATATTACTATCATGTATTCCATTACCATGCAACCCAAAATCCTTCTGTAATACCAAATGTCTATTCTCTTCTTATTTCCACTATCCATGATGTATGGTAAGCCACATTGAGCCTGCAAAGAGGTGGGAAAATGTGGGATACAAATGCAATAAATAAATAAAAAAATACCTATGGGGCTCATTTTTGAAAGAGAAAAATGTCCAAAAAGTGTCATAAAGCACCATATAAATTGTTTTCTTCTCAAAATGTTGAAATCGGTATTTTCAAAACCTGTTTTGCAGACGTTTATCTATGCCTTTCAACTGCAGAGCATCCAAATTACAAAGGGGCATGTCAGGGGCATTTGCAAAGTGGAATTAAGGTGGGCACAGGGCGTGCCTAACATTTGGATGCTTTACAGTCATAATGGAACAAAACAAAAACATCTAGGGTGAAAACTTCAATGGTTTGGCCTAGACCTGTTTTTATAATGAATAATTTGTTTTTACTGAAGCAAAGGCCTATACAGGAGTTTTTCACTCTACATCGCATCTGTCCATTTTGACAGACGAGCTTGTTGCAAAGATTTTCTCCAATTTTCTACTATTGGAGATATTGGAAATATACTTTTTATACTAATTACATCTATACCCTGACCCCTGAGGCAGGCGTTGTTTCACTCACCCGTGTCGGGTCACTTGTCAATAAAATTCTCCTGTTGTCTCAGTCTTGAAGGCCCAGTGTTGCTTTTTTGTTCGTTTATAATGAATAAGACACAAAAAGGTGCCCTAAATGATCACTGGAGGAATTCAGAGATGACACCCCCCCCTTATTCCCCCAGTGGTCACTGACCACCTCCCAACCTCAAAAAATGTGAAAAAAATATAGTACTCGTCAGCCTCAGATGTTATAGCCAGGTCCATTAGAGCAGCATGCAGGTCCCTTGAGTAATGTAGTGGTGGGTGCAGTGCACTGTAGACAAGTGGACCCAGGCCCATACCTCTCCCTTCCTGTTACACTTGTGGTGGAAACTGTGAGCTCTCCCAAACTCACCAGAAACCCACTGTACCCACATATAGGTGCCACCTTCACCCATAAGGGCTATTGTAGTGGTGTACAGTTGGGGATAGTGGGTTTGGGGTGGTTTTCGGAGGGCTCAGCAGACAAGATAAGGGAGCAGTGGTGAGATGTGTACCTAGAAACATTCATATGAAGTCCATAGCAGTCCCCCCTAGGGTGCCCCATTGCTCTCCTGGGATGTCTGGGGGATCAGTCTGCTAAAAATGTTGGCCCCTCCCACATCTCAATGGCTTGATTTTCTACATTTTTCACTTGTACGGTTTTTTTTTTCAAAAATGGCCTGAAAAAATAAATACAGAGCACAAAACCTTGTTACATACGGTATTAAAAAAAAAAAAAAAAGACGTTTTGAGGTTTCGAAAATGATCATGTTTTCTACTCAGATTTAGAATGTTTAGCACAAAACATCCAAAGTCTGACTTAGATGTCATATCGAAAATGCCCCTCTGTGTGTCTCTAGCACCTGGGGCACAGTGTTTACATTTGTACCCCCTCCCAACACACATCACAGACAGGGCCGGTGCTAAGGTCTTTGGTGGCCCCCTGCAAACTATCAGTTGGTGCACCCCCCCCCCCCCCGGTCCAGGATCTCCCTTCTCTCTTCTCCCTCCCTGCCCCCTTTTTCAGCCCAGTGCCTTAAAAGGTGAAGAACAAAAGGTTTTTATTTTTTTTTTTTTAAATACTCAGGAGTAGCCTAGTGGTTAGTGCAGTGGTCTTTGATCCTGGGGAACTGGGTTTGATTTCCACTGCAGCTCCTTGTGACTCTGGGCAAGTCACTTACCCCTCCATTGCCCCTGGTACAAAACAAATACCTGAATATATATGTATACCACTTTGAATGTAGTTGCAAAAAAAAAACCTCAGAAAGGCAGTATATCAAGTCCCATTTCCCTTTAATTTGAAAGCTTCCCATGAACTAAAATTGAATATCACTAAAACTACTTAAAAATTATTATAGCTTTTGGAAATAGCACTAATAAAGGCTATATTTTGTGCTCTTTTTTCTACACAATTCTATACAATACAGTAATAGATGGCCAAATTTCAGTGAGGATATCCTGTTTACTGATGAGTCCATCTTAACTGTTGTTGTAATCTGCCGTGGGAAGCCTGTTGTTATAAAGTTTGGAAGTAAAATTAAACTCTCCTTTCATTGGGATACATGGAATCACATCTTCACCTCATCTCTTTTGTACAAATGGATTATTCTGTTTTGAGCATGTTTCAGGGACAAGTGGTTTTCATAAGTCAAAATAATAAAAATAAATAAATATTTTCTTTCATGCAGATCTCTCATTTGTTTAAACATAACTAAATGGAGTCACGTGATGCGGTGAGAGAGGAAGACGTGTGTCTTTGCTCTCCGAGGCCCCGCTGCCAGATTTTACCTTAAAAATCACAAAAAGCCCACGCTAATCGCCGCAACAACAGCGGAAGATCAACAACACAGCTGATGGATAAATTTGTGGAAACTGGAACAAAAGCGATGCCGGCACGCGGCGCAAAAGCGGCGAAGGACAGGGCTAAGGCGGCGGACCACGCTGAAGAGAAGGCCCCGCCACAAGGCGAACAGAACTTCACCGCATCTCAGCTAGCACAATTGACTGCCGCGGTGACACAAGCGCTGGAACCGCGTCTAGCAAAAATCTCGGCGCAGCTAGAACAGTATGATTCCCGCCTGGAGGACGCAACGAAGCGCATTGGAGAACTCGAGCGGCGAGTGTCAGACATAGAAGACGCGCAGGCCCCCCTACATAGCCAACAGCAAATCACTAAAGCGACGGTGGAAACGCTGCAGCAGAAAGTAGACGACCTAGAAAACAGGGGCAGACGGAGCAACTTACGCTTGATCGGCATCCCAGAATCAGTAAAAGACTCAGTGCTAGCAACAGTGGTTGAAAAATGGCTGACGGATGAATTTGCGTTGTCCGATCACGCTGGAGCGTTATGCCTAGAAAGAGTGCACCGAATAGGCCGTTTTCAAGATGGCCGCCAGACTCCACGTGCAGTTATCTTAAAAGTTCATAACTACCTGCACAAGCTGGAGATTTTGAGGGGATATCGCTTGAAACGAGACGATACCAAATTTGAAGGGAAAATTGTAAGAATCTTCCAAGACTATTCAGTGTCCTTACAAGATCGCAGAAAGAAATTCACACCACTATGTCGACGGCTACAGGAGCTACAGATCCAATTCATGCTGATATACCCTGCGGTATTAAAGATTCGACAAAATGGAAAATGGAAATCATTTGATTCGGAGGCGGCTGCCAAAGATCATATATACAATCTAGAACAGAGCAGACAACAGTTGGAGGAAGGACAATCAGGAGAATGACTGGAGATTTCAGCTGGTGAGATATGATAAGAAAGCTGCTGTTGGGCACATAATACATAACATAGACTAGGGCGCAAACACATCAGGTCTGGTGGGGGGGTCTCGGGCATAGCAGGGGCTCCTACAGATTTGCTGTCAAGAAGTTGGGGAAAGTGGATAGTTGGGGCAGAATACGGGGGGAGGGCAAGGTGGGTAGGAGGGATTCAATAATAGTTAAAACTAACGCTGCAAGGTATTCTCAGGGGAGGAAAGAATCTATACAACGCAGTCTCAAGAAACAACAGAAGAGCTTTAAAGATAGGGTGGAACACACACAGAAATGGAAGAGAAAGGTCTTCGGGGCCAGGCTGGGAGCCCGGGAGCCACAGGTCAACATGTTTGCATCGGCAATAGTGGAAACTCACGGGTGGGGTGGATAAGACAAGGCTAGTATCTTGGAATGTGGGTGGCATCACATCTCCCACCAAACGAACCAAAATACTATCGGCTCTTAAAAGACACGGGGCGGGTATAGCTTGCCTACAGGAGACTAGGCTCTCAAAAGAAGAGTGCGAAAAATTGAAAAGAGGATGGGTGGGAGAGGTATTCTATTCCCCGGCAACAGGAAGAAGGGGTGGGACGGCTATCCTATTACATAAAACTTTGAAAGGAACCGCGAAAATGCTATTCAAAGATGGGGAGGGAAGAATAGTGGGAATACAGCTTAACCTGCAAGGGAAACAAATGCTTCTGATCTCAGCATATGGCCCCAACACATCTGCCAAACGTTTCTATGCGCAGCTACTAACACATTGCCACACACATGCAGGCCTCCCTGTGGTGGTTGCCGGGGACATGAACCAAGTGCTAGACCCCCTTCTAGACAGGACGAGGAAACCGAGTGCTGGAGCCACACTAGACACTTCCCTTTTAGATTCGTTCTGTCAGAAAACAGGCTTGCTAGATCCATGGAGGATATTACACGGTGAGGAGAAAGACTACACTCATACCTCCCGGGTACACCGCACCCAGTCTCGCCTGGATTATATACTAACATCCCCCGACATATTTCAGAAAGTAACAGAGGCGGTCATAGGCCCCGAAGAAATCTCTGACCATGCCTTGATATGGGTTGACTTGGAAGGAGAGGCATATTTTCGGCAGTCCCCGGGGTGGAGATTCCCGGCATACTTATACGCATCGAAAGAATTTGCAGAACATTTACATCAGCAATGGGAAGAATTTCACACACATAATCAGGCACATGTAGAAGATCCCATTTTGTATTGGTCTGCAGCCAAGGCGGTTTTGCGGGGACAGGTCATAGCGTATGTGAGCAAACGAAATAAGCGAATGGCCCAAGGCATAGTAGCTCTGGAGAGGCAGCTAAGGGAAACAAGAAAGCAGTATGCCAGACACCCCTCGCAAAACACCTATGAGCTCCTTACATCTACGAGGGTGGCATTAAACAGCTTACTCCAGGAACGAACGGCACGCTCAATGCTGTTTAGAAAATATAGATTGTTTAAATATGGAGATAAGGCAGGGGGGATGCTTGCGAGACTAGTTAAGGGCACACGAAAGACCCACTACATCGCAGCGGTACGTGGACAAAGGGGAGAGATCATCACTAAACCAGATGAGATAGCCCAAATTTTCCAACAGCATTTTGCTACTTTATATAAGGGGGAGAAAGAGACGGGAGGCATTCAAGAAGCCATCAGAACATACCTCGATAACGCTAACATGGGGAAAATATCTCCAGAACACCTCGATCAACTTAACAAACCGATTGGAGCAAAAGAGCTCCAGAAGGCTATAGGAGCATTAAAAACGCACTCAGCACCAGGGCCCGATGGACTATCTAGTGAATTCTATAAGATGCTTAAACAAAAAATACTGGGGCCCCTGACGGAATATCTTAACGAAGTAGTGGATAATGGGCGATTCCCCTTGCATGCTAATACGGCCCTGATAAGCTTAATTCCAAAAAAAGGGAGAGACTCATTACAACCTAGCTCATATAGACCAATCTCCCTGATCAATGTGGAAGCCAAACTATTGTCAAGGATATTAGCAGACCGGCTGGCACCTCTTCTTCCACAATTGGTTAAAGAAGATCAGGCTGGATTCGTTAGGGGGCGCCAATCAGTCCTGAATGTGCGAAAATTCATATTAGCCACACTAGTAGCTCCTAACACACATTCTCAAAAATTGGCGGTGAGCCTTGATGCAGAGCGGGCATTCGACCGGGTGTTATGGCCCTTTCTGTTTGAAACATTAAAATGGATAGGCATCACGGGATGGCTACTACAGGCCGTAACAACACTATACACTGACCCCCGGGCCATGCTACTAGTTAATGGAATCCGAACAGAGGGATTTGACATTGAGAAAGGAACACGTCAAGGTTGCCCGCTATCCCCGTTACTTTTCCTGTTGACCCTAGAACCTTTGCTGAACAAGATCCGACTACATGAGGGTATACAGGGGGTCAAAATAGGACAGTATGAGATAAAGGTGTTGGCATACGCGGATGACCTGCTGTTGCTGTTGAGCACTCCCCGAACATCGTTAAAACACCTCCTAGACACTGTACATAGTTATGGCAGGCTCTCGGGCTTCCGGCTGAATCTGACAAAATCTTTGGCACTGCCCCTAGATCAGGAACTGAGGCATGAATGGGGAGAAACGTTTCCTCTGCAATGGGCAGAGGATCAGATTAAGTATCTGGGGGTAATAGTACCTGCTGATATGGGGCTCCTATACGATAAGAATGTGCTTCCAGTCCTACAAGAGACCAGACGCATGTTAAACCTGTGGAATACATGCCCACTTTCCTTATCAGGACGCATAGGATTAGTTAACATGATGATAGCCCCTAAATGGTTATACCTCTTTCAGATGCTCCCATTATATTTAAGACAGAGAGAGGAAAAGGCCCTTAATAAATCGATTCAGACATTTTTATGGAGAGGGCGGAAGCCTCGGCTCCCGTTGAGTGTCATTCAGAAGCCGAGACTGCATGGGGGGATGGGCCTACTCAACATAAGATACTTGACCATAGCATGCTCGATGAGACACATTAGAGATTGGCTAACAGGACATGGAGAGTTTTCAAGCACACAAATAGAACAGGCCCTCTCACCCACAATACATTTAGGGTGGTGGCTACATGCAACGGGCAGCAGCAGAGTCAAACCCAACTTAAGAAACAATCCATTCGTCCAATCAGCAAGGGCGGCATGGAGATGGCTGTGCAGGAGACACTGGTTCGAGTGGTCTGCGACCCCCTTTTTGCCTCTGCTTCATAACCCAGATTTTACAGAGGGCACAACCTCAACGATGTTTGCCAGATGGAGGAAAAAGGGAATTCAGTATCTGTACCAGCTGTTGACAGAGGAGGGCAGAGCGCGACCATTCCGGGAACTGCAAACAGAATTCAACTTACCAGAGACTGATCAGTTTGCGCATTTGCAGATACAACACTACTTATCTGAACTGGGCTGGACCAACTTAAGCGAGGATGTACAGGACACTTTAAACACAGCATTGACACTGGGGGCCCAAAACAAAGTGCCCCTGCGATTCCATCACAGATATCTACAGGACTCCACGGAGGACATTGACTACAGAGGCAGAGCACAGAAATGGGCAATAGATCTGAACGCGGACGTGTCGGAAGAGGTATTGCAGAACTTTTTACAATTGGCATTACGCACCTCAATATATGCCAGATATTGGGAAATACAATATAAATTTGCATTACGACTTTATATCCCACCAGCTAGGGCATTTAAGGCAGGATATGGTGGCACAGGTGCATGCCCTCATTGTGCCCAGGCATTGGTGGGACTAGGGCATATGTTCTGGTCTTGCCCTCGGGTGGTGCGTTTTTGGTCCCAGCTGTTAGCGGCCGTCAAACAATACTGGAGATGCAACACAATACAGAGGCAGCCTTTATTACTCTTTGGAAAATACTGCTACACGGGACAGGCCCCACCAGGACTTAACTCCTTTCTGCACAGGGCAGTGCTGATCGGCAAGAAGATAATCCTGCTCAATTGGAGAGCGAAGGAAGGGCCCACGCTGGGAGCTTGGAGGACAAATATGATTGAACTGCTAAAACTAGAACGATGTGGAATTACAGACACTTCCTCTGTGGAGGGCAAAAAGCTGGAAACCACCTGGGCGGAATTTTGGAATACCCTACAACCAAGTGCAAAGAGCAAAATTCTAAATTGAGAGACTGTGTAGATGCAAAAATGAGAGACCCTGAATACCTGTAGACTGATAGTAGATCATTGAGGAACTGGGGGGGGGGGGGGGGGGGGAGGGGAAGGTGGGGGGGGAGTTTTGAAGGGGGGGAAGCTGGGAAGAGATAGAAGAACTGTTAGATAGATACATTGGAGTGCATCGTTGTAATAGTGTTGATTTAGCTGTTAATCCTGCAAAGATCATTGCACACCTGTACACTGTTTATTGAAATTTGCAATAAAAACGATTGAAACATAAACATAACTAAATGGGCTTTAAACCCCTAATGCAGTCCATTGATGTTCTTATATTTTGTCCTTGTGATGAGTGTTTTATACTATACCAAAACCTGCCCCCCACCGCCATAGTTGCTGCTGACGCCACCATCCCCCTCCAGCATGCTACAACCCCTCTCTCCCACAACACACTACAGTCCTACCTTGAAGGATCCACCCACCTTCGATATAGAAAATCTCAAGAGGAGGAACACGGGGAGGAATACCGGATGAAACTGAAAGAAGCCAAGAGAGAGGTACGTCTGGCGAAGGCGCAAGCGGAAGAAAAAATGGCTAGAAATGTAAGGAGGGGAGACAAAAACTTCTTCAGGTATATTAGTGAAAGGAGAAAGACTATAAAGGGAATTGTGAGACTAAAAGATACAACGAAACGCTATGTAGAAAATGATGAAGAAAAAGCCAATTTGCTAAATAGATACTTTTGTTCTGTTTTCACTGAAGACAATCCTGGGGAAGGACCGAGAGGGACTGGCAAAAGTACACCTGAGAACCAGGTGGATAGAGCACCGTTCATGGAAGAGAGTGTGTATCAACAACTTGGAAAGCTAAAGGTGGACAAAGCCATGGGACCGGACAGGATCCACCCCAGAATACTGAGGGAGCTCAGAGAGGTTCTGGCGGGTCCTCTTAAAGACTTGTTTAATAAATCCTTGGAGACGGGAGAGGTTCCGAGGGATTGGAGAACGGCGGAGGTGGTCCCTCTTCACAAAAGTGGGGATAGGGAAGAAGCTGGAAACTACAGGCCGGTAAGCCTCACTTCAGTTATTGGAAAAGTAATGGAAGCCATGCTGAAGGAAAGGATAGTGAATTTCCTGGAAGCCAATAAGTTGCAAGATCCGAGACAACATGGCTTCACCAAAGGGAAATCGTGCCAAACGAATCTCATTGAATTCTTTGACTGGGTGACAGGAGAATTAAATCAAGGATGTGCTATGGACGTAATCTACTTAGATTTCAGCAAGGCTTTTGACACGGTTCCCCACAGGAGGCTCTTAAATAAACTAGACGGGCTGAAGATAGGACCCGAAGTGGTAAACTGGATTAGGAACTGGTTGACGGGCAGACGCCAGAGGGTGGTGGTGAATGGAGTTCGCTCGGAGGAGGGAAAGGTGAGTAGTGGAGTGCCTCAGGGATCTGTGCTGGGGCCGATTCTGTTCAATATATTTGTGAGTGACATTGCCGAAGGGTTACAAGGTAAAGTTTGCCTTTTTGCGGATGACACCAAGATTTCCAACAGAGTGGACACCCCGGAGGGAGTGGAAAACATGAAAAAAGATCTGAAGAAGCTAGAAGAATGGTCTAACGTATGGCAATTAAAATTCAATGTGAAGAAATGCAAAGTGATGCACTTTGGGAGTAGAAATCCAAGGGAGACGTATGTGTTAGGTGGGGAGAGTCTGCTAGGCACGGACGGGGAGAGGGATCTTGGGGTGATAGTATCTGAGGACCTGAAGGCAACGAAACAGTGCGACAAGGCGGTGGCGGTAGCTAGAAGATTGCTAGGCTGTATAGAGAGAGGAGTAACCAGCAGAAGAAAGGAGGTTTTAATGCCCCTGTATAAGATGTTGGTGAGGCCCCACCTGGAGTATTGTGTTCAGTTTTGGAGGCCGTATCTTGCGAAGGATGTTAAAAAAATGGAAGCGGTGCAAAGAAAAGCTACGAGGATGGTATGGGAGTTGCGTTCCAAGACGTATGAAGAGAGACTTGCTGACCTGAACATGTATACTCTGGAGGAAAGGAGAAACAGGGGTGATATGATACAGACGTTCAAATATTTGAAAGGTATTAATCCGCAAACGAATCTTTTCCGGAGATGGGAAGGCGGTAGAACGAGAGGACATGAAATGAGATTGAAGGGGGGCAGACTCAGGAAAGATGTCAGGAAGTATTTTTTCACAGAGAGGGTGGTGGACACTTGGAATGCCCTCCTGCGGGAGGTGATGGAGATGAAAACGGTAACGGAGTTCAAACATGCGTGGGATATGCATAAAGGAATCCTGTGCATAAGGAATGGATCCTCAGAAGTTTAGCTGAAATTGGGTGGCGGAGCAGGTGAGGGGAAGAGGGGTTGGTGGTTGGGAGGCTAGGATAGGGGAGGGCAGACTTATACGGTCTGTACCAGAGCCGATGATGGGAGGCGGGACTGGTGGTTGGGAGGCGGGAAATATTGCTGGGCAGACTTATACGGTCTGTGCCCTGAAAAAGACAGGTACAAATTCAAGGTAAGGTATACACATATGAGTTTGTCTTGGGCAGACTGGATGGACCATGCAGGTCTTTTTCTGCCGTCATCTACTATGTTACTATGTTACACCTTCGTGGTGTAGTGGCCTCTGTGGCTGTGGGGGCAGAAAAAAAATCCCACTCTTTCCTGCCCACTGCTGCTACTCCGTCTCTGCTTTGCTCTTCTGTGCCGCTGGTGCCGCCACCTTGTTTTCAAAATGGCTGCCAAGAGTCTCTGAACAAAGACCCTATACTTTTGTTTTTTGACCTGCCATCTCCTCCTCCAATGCCCACTTAGGCTGTACCCCTCCCAGTCCCCCCCCTGTCAGTACATCACTGATTCCTGGTGCCAGTGACTTAGGGAACAGAAGATGAGGTAAGAGGAGACTATGGGAAGGAGGAAGGTGGAGCACTGTGTCTGGGGAAGCTGCCCACTTCACCTGCCCTAGTTATACCATTGCCCAGTGAGGAGCTCTGGTTTCAGAGGATCTGATCATGTACTGCATATAGGAGAAGCACCCAGGACCAGAAGAGATGTAGGCATGGTACACAGTGGAAAATCTGGGCTTGGTAGAGAAGGGGTTGGCCTTGAGTGTAAAGGAACTAGCGAAGCTATGGACATGGATCATGAAAGGAACTGTAGCCAACACATCCACCAAAAAAAAAAAAAGACCTTATAGGAGATGCCAACAACAACAAAAAATAAAAAGAGAAGAATTAATGTGTAAAGGAGGAGAGGTTGAGGATTCGATAATGCTTGTGTGTGTGTATTGGAGGTTGGTTATGTTTTTGTGTGTTTGAAGCTATGGATGTTTGTGTGTTTGAATTTGAGGTGTATGAGTTTTCAATTGTATGTCTTTGAGAAGAGAGGAAAAAGACAGGTCCAGGAAAGAGAAGGAACAGAAGAGGGAACAGAGTAGTGAAAGGGGAAGACTTGAGAAATCTTACTTTCATTTTCGGAAACTTTTGAAAACCTTCTACTTTATCGAGTATGTAGATCAGAATTTAGAATAATGGAAGAAAGGTTATAAATGGGCATCTGTAATATATACTAAGTCAAAACTGTATTATCTGTCTGTGTATATTATATTATGTATTTAATTTAGTATCTGCGGTGTTCTCCTGTGTATTAATCATGAGTTATATTGTTTTCATCTTATGTAGCTAGTTTGTGGGTTTGCTGTGCTTTCCTGTAATGATTGGAGTTCTAATGTCTGTCTAATTTGTACTTATTGTATTGCTTCCTTTTATAAATTGTAAACCGTTCTGTCTTGCAGTAGCAATAAGATACGGTATATAAATTGATGTAAATTAAAAAAAAAAATAAATAAAAGTGAAACTGAGAAGCTGGCTAGAAGTTTTGGAAGAAAGGAGGGGACACAGGACAGAGATTAAAGCAAAGAGACGGAAATGCTCTGCAGGGCTGACATTGCAGGACTGGATACAACGTGCACGGCTTTTGACTGAGATGGAGAAACTTACGGACAAGCGAAGAGGCCATTTGGACAAGACTAATGATGACTGAATGAATTTACAAGGATTGGTGGGATAGGGAAGGAGGGAGGGGTGTAGGGTGGGTTTCTATTTGGGAATGGGGATGTGCACTAAAGATATCACTGTGTATATTTACAGGGGTGTACTTAAAGCAACTCTAGGGGAGGAGGTCTTTGGGGTATGGTGATGTTAGGATTTGGGGGACTTGATGCTCTTGGTTCTGTGATATGTTTTGGTGTGGGGTCATGAGTAATATGTATTGGTCTTCTTGTGTATAGTACTGGAAGTTTGTATTGTGTTTTATTTCTAAAATCTTAATAAAAACATGTATTGGAAAAAAAAGCAAAGAGAGACAAGCTGGGGGGAGGGGGTTAGAAATAGCTACAGAGAAGCAACAATGAAAAACAGAGACAATGTGAATATGGTGGTGGGAGGGGGGGAAGGGGGTAGCAAAGAGAGCGATGACAGGTTGAGTATAAACTAAGGATGGGCAGCCAGAAAAGTTTCTTTTATGTCATTACTGTGTCATTTCCAGGAATCTTTCTTTTGTTCATTTTTTTTGTCTGGGCATTTTTAAATTATGGGAGCCATATGCTCAAGAGTGCGTGCTGTTTTGAAAGAACATGCACATTTTCAAAGAGTGTGTACTGTTTGCAATGAGGATGCACTCTTTCCCCAAAGTGCACACATGCATGAACTATCAGGAAAGAGGGGAAACTTTTTCAAAAGAATGCTTGCTTTATTAAAAGAGTGTGCACTATTAAGAATGAAAAAAAACATACAAAATGTCATATTTTACGTTTGTTAACAACATGCAATGACATGAGTAATGTCATTTGACATTTCCCATGTTGTTGCAAATGACAGCCCATCCATAGTGTAAGAAATAGATGAGGTTTGGTACCACGAAATATACCTTTATGGATCTATCTCAGCTTTCAACATTAATCGCCTCCAAGATAACAACTGGATCTTTATAAATAATGTAACACCATACCCATCGCAAAGCTATTTCCTTATTTTTTTCCTGTTTTGATTCCTCCAGTTTGATTTTGGAATCCGTAAATTGAGGGCTTGAGTGAAATTTATTTGGAAGATATAATTTAAGACTTTGTAAAATGATTTCTTTACATGTATCACTTTCTTTCAAGATTTTATGCTTGATAATAAATACTGTAAACAATAAAAAAAATAAAAAAAAATAAAGAAGGACTTAGGTAGAGGGGAAAAAGGGAGACAGACGAGATCAGGAAGAAAGGTGTGTAAGAGCTAACTTTTCAAAATGATTGGCGATGTTGGACTCAACATAAATTACCCCCTGCACGCACTGAGTGAGCCTGATCAATGTGGGGGTGTTCAAGCACTCAGTTCAATAAAGATGCTCAATTTTGGCACCAAAAAACTAGGCCCTAAGCTAAAATTCTGTAAAGGCACATTTGCACATCATATCAGTTATACAATACTAGCATAAGTCCACAATAATGTGCCCTCCTTTTGCCATGACCACTCGTTCCATGGTGTAAATAGCACTTGCGAATGTAAAAGTATTCTATAAAGAATGAGCAAGGATAGTCAGAACAGCATGCCCATTCCACTCCCACATTAACACCTCTGACGTATGCATTCCACTCCCACGTTAATGCCCCTGATGTGCCCATTCCATTCCATTAACCCCCTGACATGCCCATTCCACTCCCACATTAACACCTCTGGCGTATGCATTCCACTCCCACATTAACGCCACTGACATGCCCATTCCACTCCCATGTTAACGCCCCTGATGTGCCCATTCCACTCCCACGTTAACACCCCTGATGTGCCCATTCCACTCCCACATTAACACCCCTGATGTGCCCATTCCTCTCCCACATTAACACCCCTGATGTGCCCATTCCACTCCCACGTTAACACCCCTGATGTGCCCATTCCACTCCCACATTAACACCCTTGATGTGCCCATTCCTTTCCCACATCAACACCTCTGATGTGCGCATTCCAATCTCACATTAATGCCCCTGACATGCCCATTACTCTTTCACATTAACGTCCCTGACATGCCCATTCCACTCCAATGTGAATGCCCCCAACATGCCCATTCCACTCCCACATTAACACCCCTGATGTGCCCATTTCATACCCACGTTAACACCTCTGATTTGCCCATTCCATTCCCATGTGAATGTCCCTGACATGCCCATTCCACTCCCACATTAATGCCCCTGGCCCATTTCACTCCCACAATAATGCACCTGACATGCCCATTCCACTCCCATGTTAACACCCCTGATGTGCCCATTTCACTCCCATGTTAACACCTCTGATTTGCCCATTCCATTCCCATGTGAATGTCCCTGACATGCCCATTCCACTCCCACATTAATGCCCCTGGCCCATTCCACTCCCACATTAATGCACCTGACATGCCCATTCCACTCCCATGTTAACACCCCTGATGTGCCCATTTCACTCCCATGTTAACACCTCTGATTTGCCCATTCCATTCCCATGTGAATGTCCCTGACATGCCCATTCCACTCCCACATTAATGCCCCTGATGTGCCCATTCCATTAACCCCCTGACATGCCCATTCCACTCCCACATTAACGCACCATTCCACTCCCACGTTAATGGCCCTGTGCCCATTCCACTCCCACATTAACATCTCTGATGTGCCCATTCCACTCCCATGTGAACATTTCTTAGCCTGTAATGAATTCTGAGACTCTGTGTGCAGTTTACAGAGTGTCTAACCCAAGTGTATTCTAAATGATAGGCAACTGTTGGTCTGTCTCAGTAAAAACAGTTTAGTTTCTGTAAATGAGATTAATCATTCTGTAAATGAAGTGAATCCTCTGAAGGGCTTCTTCATGGACAGCACAAGTCTGAGTAAGAACAGGAGGAACACAGTTAATTCTGACTAGAAATACCTTGGTCAAAGCAATTCCATAGCCACTAACTTACCCAGTACCAGTAGGGATAACCACTCCTGGTTTTTAATTTACCTTCCCAATGCAGTGTGATGTTTGTAGTCCACAGTCCTTGAAAAACGGCAATTCTGTTTAAAATATAAAATACTACTTACCTGTGAAGCAGCATTTTTAACTCGTAAAACCATGCAGAAGCAGAAGCATGCAGATGAGGAGATAGACAAATATCATCATGACTGTAGTATAACTTATCGATACGTCTACTCTTTCTCCCTTCCATCACCTCAGTAAAAGACAGCAATGCATTCTCCCCATGCCATTATCCTTAGGGATTTTACTATTAGTGATGCTTCATATCTTTCTCCAACCCAACTAGCCTGTTTTTTGATTTTGCGTTTTATTTCCCATTCAGAATCATTTAGGTCTAATAGGACATGAGAGATACTGTGGGCACGATTTGTACAGTCATAGTTAGAGAGCTAGGATGAAGTTAGCAGACATGCAGTACTAACAATTTACCAACAGGGAGAACATTGCAATTGCAGATAGACTTCAAATAAAGGGACCCTTTTACTAAGCCGCGTAAGCATCTATGTGTGCCCAACGCATGCCAAAATGGAGTTACCACCCGGCTACCGCGTGGCTCTTGCAGTAATTTCATTTTTGGCATGCGTCTGAAAAATAATTTTTATTTTCGGAGGCGAGTATCGGACGCACACCAAGTGGCATTTGATGCATGTAGCTCATTACCGCCCAGTTACCGTGTGAGACTTTACCGCTAGGTCAATGGCTGGCAGTAAGATCTCAGACCCAAAATGGATGCATGCCAATTTTGATTTTGCCGCACGTCCATTTTTGACAAAACTTTTTAAAAAGGCCTTTTTTTACAGGTGCACTGAAAAATGGATTGGCGTGCGCCCAAAACCCACGCCTATACTACCGCAAACCATTTTTCAGCGCACCTTAGTAAAAAGACCCCATAGTTTTCATCTCAAACTGTGGAGGAATACTTTGGTGGGTATATGATGTACAGAAACCAGTAGACCACTACTAGAATCAGAGAAATGTATGAATGAGTAAATGGTGCCAGCAATTTGCCCCTCAGGAAGAGCATCTCAAATCACACTGACACGGAGCACACATTTATGTTTTTATATTTCCCTTCTCTAATTTAATATGGATGAAAAAGAGAGACATGTCAAGAGTGCCAAAAGACACAGAAGCAGGCAAACATTGACACACTGGAAAATAAAATAACTAGCCTACTGCCTTCAAAATTATATTGAAGAATACACAAATCACCAAAGTGAAGAAAAATCTCATATGCCAACAGCCTTGGCCATGTAACCGTTGCTCTGAAATATTTAAAAGCAAATAACAGAGTCTGGTACCTCTGTCTGGTGTGGCGTTTCAGTCCTGGACTGAACCTTCATTGGAGACAGGATCTAGAGGTCCATCATTTATATATACAGGTAGCCAGCCCACACTGATATCCCTGTGTATTCCTGAAGTCATTGACATTTGCTGGGCATTTATAGTCAAGGATCCTGACTAGTCAGCTCCCTTTTTCCTATACAGCAATCATCAACAAAGTCCATAAGAACATAGGAATAACTATACTGGGTCAGACCAATGGTCCATCCAGCCCAGTATCCTGCTTCCAACAGTGGTCAATCCAGGTCACAAGTACCCGGCAGAAACCCAAATAGTTGCAACATTCCATGCTACCAATCCTGGGGCAAGCAGTGGCTTTCCCCATGTCTGTCTCAATAACAGACTATGGACTTTTCCTCCAGGAACTTTTCCAAACCTGTTTTAAACCCAGATACGCTCACAGCTGTTACCACATCCTCAGGCAACAAGTTCAAGAGCTTGACTATTCGCTGAGTGAAAAAATATTTCCTCCTATTTGTTTTAAAAGAATTTCCATGTACTTTCATTGAGCATCCTCTGGTCTTTGTACTTTTTGAAAGAGTGAAAAATTGATTCACTTTTACCCGTTCTATACCACTCAGGATTTTATAGAACTAAATCATATCCCCCCTCTGCTGTCTCAGCCAGTCAAGACGTTGTTTAAGAATTATTAATGAAAAGCAGAACAATCAATGCTAATTATAATTTTGGGAGGATTTATAGCTCACCTTTCCAAATTAAGCTCAAGATGGCTTCAGCATTATTTAACTATAAGTCAGCCCACTGGAGTCAGGATCTTCTCTCAGCACAGAGCGTGGTCAGCTTCACTGACTTTATTACTTACTTTTTGTTACAATCATATTATTTTTAATCCTTCCAAATTTTGGGCCCTGTGTACTAAGCTGCACTATAGAAACGCTAGCATTTTTAGCGCACGCTAACGCTAGAAACACCCATAAGAATATATGGGTGTCTCTAGCATTAGCATGCGCTAAAACAGTAGCGCACCTTAGTAAACAGGGCCCTTTGTTTTCTTTAGGTCTTTTTTCTGGAAGTGATTAAAGATGCATCTTGGTTAATGTATTTCTTACAGAATAACACCTGTAAATGATAAGAGATAATATTAGTGTTGGAATTGGCACCCGCCTTTTTTCAGTACAAGCTCAAGGTGAATTACATTCAGGTTCAGTAGGTACGCTTGTATCCCTAGAGAGCTTATAGTCTAAGGGCCTGATATTCAAAGAACGCTGAGCTCCTAAATTAGGGGTCCTTTCACAAAACCGCAGTAGGGCTGCCACGGCAATGGAGTATGGCAAATCGGCCCTACCGCCAGGCTACTGCCGGAGCCTGGCAGTAGTGACGGTGTGTGTCATGCACCATTTCTGGTACTCAAAAAATAATTTTATTTTTTTAGTGCCGGGGGCTTACCTGGTGGTTATCAGGCAGTGATGCGTGCTTCCCAGTTACCACTGGGTTAGCGGGGGAGCCCTTACCGCCTCCTAAATAGGAAACGGTAAGGGCTCTGTCAGGAAATAGCTGTGTGGCAGGTGCTTAGCTTAGTGCGTGGCCATTTCTGTTTTAAAAAATGCTTTTACCTGCTGTGGTAAAAGGGGGCTTTGGCATGTGGCTGACGCCTGCAGGGGTCCTTTTATCGCAGCTTGGTAAAAGGACCCCTTAGACACCTACATTTAAGACTTATTTTCATCCTGTTTTGCTGCAAATAGATCTCAAATTTAGGAGCCTAAATTAGGAGCATGGGGTAATTCATCAAGTAGTGTTATGGCCTTAATACACGCATGTTAAGGGAATTAGTGCAAGCTAAATGCTAAAAGCTTATAGTTATAGAATGGGCTTTTAGCATTTAGGGGCAAATTTAGTACTGACATTTATTTGCCTAGATTCATGAGCTTATTTTATGAGCCTACCCCTTCATTCTATAACTTGGCACCTGCTATTAGGTGCCAAGAGTGAGAATAGTTTATAGAATGCTAGGGCTTAACACACATCTACACAGTAACGTGGAGGGGCATAATCAAATGTCGCTGGCGAAATAGATCGCCGGCGATCTATTTTGGCGGCGGCGCAACAGCTGGCCGGAACAATATTATCGAAAAAGATGTCTGGCCATCTTTTCTTTCGATAATACGGTTTAGCCCGGCCAAATGCCAGAGTTCGCTGGGTTTGAGATGGCCGTTTTTGTTTTTCAGCGATAATGGAAACTAAAAGCGGCCATCTCAACCCTGGCTAAATCCAAGGCATTTGCTCGTGGGAAGAGTCAGCATTTGTAGTGGACTGGTCCCCCTGACATGCCAGGACACCAACCGGGCACCCTAGGGGGCACTTCTAAAAATTAAAAAAATATATATACAAATTGCTCCCAGGTGCATAGCTCCCTTACCTTGTGTGCTGAGCCCCCCAAATCCCCCCCAAAACCCACTCCACACAACTCTACACCACTACCATAGCCCTTATGGGTGAAGGGGGGCACTTACATGTGGGTACAGTGGGTTTTGGGGGGGTTTGGAGGCCTCAACACTTAGCACCACAAGTGTAACAGGTAGGGGGGAGACGGACCTGGGTCTGCTTGCCTGAAGTGTACTGCACCCATTAAAAACTGCTCCAGGGACTTGCATACTGCTGTCAGGGAGCTGGGTATGACATTTGAGACTGGCATACAAGCTGGCAAAAAAGGTTTTTATTTTTTTAGTGTGGGAGGGGGTTGGTGACCACTGGGGGAGTAAGGGGAGGTCATCCCCCATTTCCTCCGGTGGTCATCTGGTGAGTTGGGGCACCTTTTTGAGGCTTGGTCGTGAAAATAAAAGGACCAAGTAAACTCGGCGAAATACTGATTAACACCGATTTTTTTTCCATTATCCGCAAAAGCCGGCCATCTGGTAGCCACGCCCATGTCCCGCCTTCGCTACGCCGCCGACACGCCCCCTTGAACTTTCACCGGCTCAGCGACGGGAAAGCAGCGATGGTGTCAAAAAAGCAGCTTTCGACTATACCGATTTCGCTGCTTTTGAGAGATCGCCGGCCATCTCCCGATTTATGTCGGAAGATGCCCGGCGATCACTTTCGAAAATAAGCCTGATAGTAACATAGTAGATGACGGCAGAAAAAGACCTGCACGGTCCATCCAGTCTGCCCAACAAGATAAACTCATATGTGCTACTTTTTGTGTATACCTTACCTTGATTTGTATCTGTCATTTTCAGGGCACAGACTGTAGAAGTCTGTGTCCAGCACTAGCCCCGCCTCCCAACCACCAGCCTCATTTCCCATCACCGGCTCCGCCACCTAATCTTGGCTAAGCTTCTTGTCTGCAGCATTCCATGTGCTGGACCTGAACCAAATTACTGCTAAGTCAAATTCTGACTTAGCAGAAGTCAGAATCTTAGCATCTGAAGTACCAATAAATGGCATTTATGCATGTAAATGCTACTACTACTACTACTTATCATTTCTATAGTGTTACTAAACGTACGCAGCACTGTGCATTAGGCGCTATTCTATAAACTACGCACCAAATTCGCTTAGCAAATAATTGTGAGAGGACATAAGTGTAAAATCCTGCTTCTAGTTTTCAAAATTCATCATGCAGGAGAAGCATCCTACCTTTCTAGGCTCCTGACTCCTTTCTGCCCCACTCGAGCACTTAGATCCTCACACCACAACAGACTCATCATCCCTTCCTTAGAGAAATAGTCCTTGACACCACATGGAGCTCAGTTTTTGTCAGTGCAAGGGCCAGAACTCTGGAACATGCTCCCACAACATCTTCGATTACAATCATAGCTCCTAAAATTTAAAACTAATCTTAAAACATTTTTATTTTCAGATGTAACATAGTAACATAGTAAATGACGTCAGATAAAGACCTGTACAGTCCATCTAGTCTTCCCAACAAGATAAACTCATTTACATGGTATGTGATACTTTATATGTATGCCCGAGTTTGATTTGTCCTTGCCTTTCTCAGGGCACAGACCGTAGATGTCTACCCAGCACTGTTCTTGTACTAAGTTCTGGAGCTAACGTCAAAGCCCCTTAAAATTTACATTCCAGCCCATCCATATCTATTCAGTCACAATCAGGGCATAGACCATAGGAAGTCTGTCCAGCTCCCATATTGTTTCCCAATTACCGGCGTTGCCACCCAATCTCCGCTAAGATTCCGTGGATCCATTCCTTCTAAACAGGATTCCTTCGTGTTTATCCCACGCATGCTTGAATTCCATTATCGTTTTCATCTCCACCACCTCCTGCGGGAGGGCATTCCACATATCCACGACCCTCTCCATGAAAAAATACTTCCTGACATTAGTCCTGAGTCTGCCCCCCTTCAACCTCAATTCATGTCCTCTAGTTCTACCGCCTTCACATCTCCGAAAAAGGTTCATTTGCGGAGATGTTTACACCTGACCCCTTTTTGGATCAAGTCACAGGTGCAATCTGCTTACCGCCACCTTAATGTGCTGTGACCACACAGTAAGGGCAATCTTACTGCGTGGCCATGGCTATTTCCAGCCTTTTTTACCCGCTGCGGTAAACCGGCCGTGGCGCACGGCAAAAACAGTCCCCGCCGCTAGCGTAGGGCACTTATTACTGCAGCTTGGTAAAAGGCCCCCAAAGTTGGGAGTGTAAATGTTCTGAATACTGGAACCTAGGTTTTGTTTTCCTCCTAGACATTGAATTAGAGAAAAGTTTTATTAAACCAGCTCATCAAGACTTAAATGTGGAGAGAGAGGGGAATATGATAGAGCCACCCAAATATCCGAAAGAAGTAAATTCACAAGAGTCAAATATTTGTCAATGCAAATAAAATTCTAAAAGAAAAGTCATGATAAATAACTTAAAGGGGGGTAGATCCAGGAATAACATAAGAAAATATGTCTTCAGAAAAAGAAAGATTGATGTTTTCCACTGGGAGTGTTGGAGACGCAAACAGTATCAGAACTTAAAGATCATGTGATAGCCAGAAAAGTTCATTAGCTTCGGCAATGTGAAGGTGAAGCTATAGTTCAATCTTAACCTGCACTATACAGAAACAATTCCAATGGTTTGGGAGCCATGCCTGATCATGTGACACCTCTACTTAAAGCCTGCACTGGCTACCAGTTTCTGCACAAATTGATTTGAAGATTGCTTGTGCTGTATTTAAAATTTTATAGGGGAACTGTTCTCTTCTTCCACAGTTAATAGCTTATCCAGCCTTTTGGAAGAATCCTTGTTTCTACTCTACTGTTTTACTAGGGTTTCCATCTGTTGAAAACGTTCGTTACAAAAACGTTCTTGATGGCTCTTTTATTATCAAGATAGAAAACAGAGAGTAGGGTTAAATGGTCAGTATTCTCAATGGAGAAGGGTAGATAATGGGATTCCCTAGGGATATATGCTGGGCATGGCCGCCGAGAGGGGGAGGCAGGGAAGGCTTTTTCCTCCCGATTTAATTCCTTCAATATTTTGAGAGTTGCTGATGGACTATATATATGTAGTGTAAGGAGTTCATATTTGATTTGCTTGTGCTAATTTATTTGAATTCCCTTAATATCCCTGTTTGGAGCAACAATAAACATAAACCATCCCCCTCCTCCCCCCAGAACACAACAAAAACAAAAGGAAAATACAACAGGAAAATGACATTACAATCCATGAGGCCAAGCAGAGTTGCAGAAATCTTTAGGTTGTAGGAGTAGCAAGAAAATGAATACTGGGGGTTATGATTTGCTGGACAATATGAACAAAGGACTGGAAAGTGCCTTGGATGGATGAGGATGGGAAGAAATGAAAAGGACTCATCCTTTGGGAAATGACCATGGGGGAAGGTGAGGACTCATTCATTGGGATGGGGCATAACTAAAAGAGGATGTATTATCTGGGAAAGTCCATTGGAGGTAGAAAGGGCATAAAAGGCCCATGGGAAATGTGGATTTCCCATCCAGGAAGAGGCCCTGATGAGGGCGGGAATCCATCAGGGAATGTGGAGAAGACTTGTTACACAGGAAGGTATTATGGAAGGGAGAGGACTTAACACTGTAGAAGGGAAGGGGGAAAAGGGATTTTAAATTTAGCTCACACCTTTTTTTCTGCTATAATTCAAAACAAGTTACGTTTAGGTACAGTAAGTGTTTGTTTGTTTTTTGTCCCCAGAGAGCTCACAATCCAACTTTGAAGGGTTAAGTGACTTGCCCAAGATCAAAAGGGGTGGCAGTAGGATTTGAATCTTTCTTTTGCTGGTTATCAGCCTGCTACTCTAATCATGAAGGGCCATCAGGAATCAGTCTTGGGAGTGATTTCTGTTCAATATCTGCATGCCTAACACAGCAAAAAATAAACTAACCTGTGATGTGCTAAAGTGTCATGTGTTATTTTTTGCATTTGCCCGTGCTAACCGCATGCTAAATAATTGTTTGTATTTTAATTAGGGAGTGTGTCAGGGGCAGGGAAAGTGGACGTTCCTGCACTAATCATTTAGCGTATTTACATTACTATGCACTAAATGATTAGGACACAGATAATGGTGCAGTCCTTACTGCCTACAAAATAGGTGGCTGTAAGTGTCCCTGCAGTAATTTAAATAATGGACACCTGCTAATCACATTAGCTCACATCCATTAATGGTAAAAATGGCCTTAGTTCACGGAAAAGACCCGCCTAAGCAGTGGCGTAGCCAGACAGCTAGTTTTGGGTGGGCCTGAGCCCAAAGTGGGTGGTCACAAAATTTTCTCTGCTCCGCCCTCCCCCCACCACTATACCCACCATTTCTCCCTCCTCACCACCCCTATGCCTACCAGTGTTGCCAGGTGGGCGGTTTTACCGCCCAATTGGGCGGTTTTCCGCGCCCCGCCGCGGGAAATTTTTGCCCGCGGCGGGTTGCGGTTTTTTGGGCGGTTTTTTAGGCTTCCAGGCGGCTTTTTGGGCGGCTTTTTGATTTTTTTCGGCCGCGGGGGGCGGGGTTAGTGACGTTTTTGGGCGGGGTTAGTGACGTTTTGGGCGGGGCCGATGACGTGGGAGGCGGGGCCGATGACGTGGGAGGCGGGGCCGATGACGGGGAGGCGGGCCCGATGACGTGGGAGGCGGGGCTGATGACGAGGAGGCGGGCCCGATGACGTGGGAGGCGGGGCCGGTGACGGCGGGGGCGGGGCCGGTGACGCGGGGGTGGGGGTGTCAGGGGCGGGGTTTGTGTTTGGGCGGGTTTTGGGCTGGTTTCTGGCCCGGATTGGGCTGGAAAAAAAATGTCTACCTGGCAACCCTGATGCCTACCATTTCTCCCCCTCTCCACCTATCCCCTCTGTATGCAGCATGTGTCCCTCCCCTCCACCTCATACACAGCCAAGACTTCTCCCTTCCTCACCCCTTTGCTGCATCTCCCTCACCCACCAACCAAGCCTCATCTTTCCATCTTCCCTCCCCCCTGTGCAGCATCTTTCTTTCCATCTTCCCTTCCCCCTGTGCAGCTGCTGTGTCCCCCGTCTTCCCTCCCCCATGCGACATCTTTCCCCATCATCCCTCCCCCCCCCCCCGTGCAGCTGCAGCATCTCACCCTCCTTGCAGGCCCGCCCAGCAGCAGTGTTCCTGACGGCGATTCTACTCGCAGGCTCCGCTCGCAGTCGCAGCGATTCCCACATGCTGCCTGCCGGCTGCCGCTCAACAATCTCCTTGCACTACTAAGCGCTAACCTGGAAGTCTCTCCTGCAGAGGAGAGACTTCCGGGTTAGCGCTTAGTAGCACAAGGAGATTGAGCGGCAGTCGGCACTGGCGGGCAGCGTGTGGGAATCGTAATATCAGTATAAATAATGTTACAGTAACCATATGCTAGAGTACGTAGGGATTCTGTATCTATAGAATTTCTGATGGATCGTAATGCGAACGGAGCCTGCGAGTAGAATCGCCGTCAGGAACAGTGCTGCTGGGCGGGCCTGACCCGAAATTGGGTGGGCCCAGGCCCACCCGGGCCCGCCCGTGGCTACGCCCCTGGACCGTATGCTATGGCCAATGTTTCCTGCAGCTTTTTAAAAAGACCCCTTTGTGAGCAATACTGCCAAATGTTTATAAGGAAAATTTTGTCTTTTTACAGATGCCATAAAGATTTGCAACAGAGGGAGGAGAATGCATGAGAAGTGATTTACAAAAATAGAAGTAGTGGCTGATGTGCAGTGGGGGAAGGGTGTGCTGGTGAGTGGCAATGGTGGCAGACATGTTTTGCTAGGGCTCTCTCAATCTTGTGGTCATCCTATTCTCCCCTCGGTTGATGAATGACTAATTAAGTGGCAGATCAGAGACTTGAATAAGTATACGGGTGTGCCGAAGGCAGGAGGTGTCAGTGGTGAGGCAAGGCCTGAAGAGCAGGAGCCTTGATGCAAAGCAGACCATGTAGAGAGGGAGAGCAGGGCCGAGTGCTGGAGGATCTTCACAGTCTGCGTGGAGCCTTGTGTTGAGAGGTACAGGATGTAAAGGTGGGAATAGCAGGCCTGGATGAAAAGTTGGAGGCTCTTAACCCACAAGAAGAGTTGTTCAAGTAGCAGGTTTCCAGTTTGGAAGACTGAGAGCAGTAGATGCATTGGTACATAAGTACATAAGCATTGCCATGCTGGGACAGACCAAGGGTCCATCAAGCCCAGCACCCTGTCACTGACAGTGGCCAAAAGAACAAGCAATTTGTCCTGCCCATCCTAGAAATACTGTATTCCCTCATCCATTCAATAATATTCTATGGCTTTTTCCTCCAGGTGTGGTTGTGGTAGGAGGTTAGAGTGCTGTAGGCCAAGTTGATTGACTTTGAGGACTAGTCCTAGTGCATGAACCTCGGGGTGGTTGGTATTCCAGAGAAGCTGGAAGGAACAGACACTCGGGTTTGCTGAGAATATAATCAACCCAATTAAAAATAATCATTAAAAAAAATCAAGGTTGAAAAATAAATAAATAATGATCATTATATGTGCAAAAACTTTTATGTTATCAGACTTTATTATTTTATCTTTTTTTTTTTTTAATTTTCAATCTTCTTGTAAAATTCTGACATTGGAACATTAATGTAAAAATATCAATTCGCTTTTACAAATATATCCAAAAACTTATAAAAAGACTTCTATAAAAACTTCTTAGATACTGTTAGAAGTGAGTTATAAAACTCAGAGACACTTGTGAATGCTTATCCGCAAAAATTATTTCAATTCTCCCAATGGGTCCCGTTTCACCATTCCATGGGCTTCATCAGGGGTATTTGTAGCAATTAATTTATAAAGCAGAATAAGTGTAATTCATATCAAAGTGTCACCTTTCATCCAAAGCAGACATTAACCTGTAACAAAAGTGCATAATTCAAATTTTTTTCCATTAAATTAGTTAAGAAAAATCAACTACAAATACATCAATCTGGAAACTGCTATGAGTTTACTACTATGTGACAACCTACTGAATTAATTTCGCAAATATCTGATTCACATCTTTTGAACTTCCATAAACTGCATGCAATCAACCTACATCAAAAACACCCAATATACAGTATCAATTAATTTACATTACACAATTCACAAATAACATCACAAACCATAATATTCCATTCAACCTTTAAATCTCAAATGGCCTTAGTAGATATATTTATTAGTTGACTTCAACTGAAATCTTTCAATAAATAAATACATTCATGAAGTAATAAAATGTCCATTCTACATCAAAGATATGTCACATTTCTTAAGAATCTTGGCATCAGTAGAAGTCGGTGATGAACCATTTTTGACAGACTTTGGACATTAAAGGGTTCTTTAACAAAAGTGCGCTGAAAAATGGCTTGCGGTAGTGTAGGCGTGGGTTTTGGGCGCATGCCAATCCATTTTCAGCGTGCCTATAAAAAAGGGGGTTTTTTTTAGTCGAAAATGGACATATGACAAAATCAAAATTGCCGCGTGTCCATTTTGGGTTTGAGACCTTACCGCCAGCCAATGACCTAGCAGTAAAGTATCACACGGTAACCAGGTGGTAATGGCCTAAGTGCATCAAATGCCACTTGGCGCATGGCCGATATGTGCAACCAAAAATTAAAAATACTTTTCAGACGCAAGTATCGGCCGCGCACAAAAAATGAAATTACCGCACAAGCCATGCAGTATCCGGGTAGTAACTCCATTTTGGCATGCATTGGGCGTGCATAGACGCCTATGTGGCTTAATAAAAGGACCCCTAAATCACTGTACACTTCTATATCTCAAGATGATGCATTAGAAGTAATTCACCACACGCTTGAGTCAAGGTGCAGACCACATCAAGTTCCTTCTGACTTTTTATTAAAGTTATCGAAATTACCTATGAAAGAGAATTTCTTTTTGTTTGAAGACCAGCTATATTTGCAGATCTCAAGGGTAGTGATGGGAGTGATGTTTGCACCATCAGTCGGCAATTTGTACATGTAGTATTTTGAAAAAGAATGGATTCAGTCATCTCCTCTCTGAAATAAGATTTTTTATTGGTACAGATTTATAGATGACATCTTCATATTATGGACAGGCACAGAGGGTGAACTAAAATCTTTCACACAATGGCTGAATTCCTGCAATGAGAATCTTTAATTTTCAATGGTTTATTCATATGACAAAATCAGTTTTTTAGATGTTGACATGCCACAAACTGAAAACACTTTTCATACTAGTGTTTTTCTAAAACCAACTGACAGAAACACTTTATTGAATTACAGTAGATGTCACCTTAAGAAAGTGAAAGACTGTCTGCCATTCTCCCAGCTTTTAAGAATAAAAAGAAATTGTTCAGTAGACAAACAGTTTAAACAACACACAAAAACACTGTTGTGCAAATTTAAGAAACATAGTTATCTACAACATGTTTTGAAAAAAAAAAAGCCTATACAAGAACGAAATATAACAACAGGAATTTTTTACTGAACAATATGCAGAATAAATCAACAACTGACAAAGTAACCACTTGCATCATGAGACATTTCAGGGGCAATAGAGAATTGATTAACATCTTTAGGAAGAATTGGGAAATTATGCAGTTACATCAGGCTTTTCATGAAAGTCCTTTAAGAATAGTTTTTTCTAGGGCAAGGAATTTAGAAGAAATCATAAGTCCAGCAGTATGTCGAAAGAAATAGCCAAAACAAGATCTTGTGGGACATTTTAAGTGTGGAGTATGTCAGATTTGTGATATTATGATTCAGGGCAAGGAATCTGTGAATCCATCTGACAACAGAAAGTATTTGCTACAATATTTCAGTACATGTAGAACAGAATTTGTTATCTATATGGTTTTATGTACATGAAAAAAGATGTATGTAGGCATGACAACAAGATGCCTTTTACTCTAGAATGCTTGATCACAAGTCTAATTTAAAGAGGAATAAGATTGAACATCCAGTGGTAGCCCATTGCAAAGAGCATCATCATACTTTTGAACAATTGAGATGTATGGTTATCGACACTGTTCCAGTCAATAGGAGATTTGATGTTTTTACAATTGTGATCTAATGTCAGAATTTGACAAGAAGATTGAAATTTTTAA
Source organism: Microcaecilia unicolor (assembly GCF_901765095.1). Taxonomy (NCBI): domain Eukaryota; kingdom Metazoa; phylum Chordata; class Amphibia; order Gymnophiona; family Siphonopidae; genus Microcaecilia; species Microcaecilia unicolor. The sequence goes on from NC_044032.1 coordinate 126,453,533, forward strand.
AAAGTGATAAATATTAATTTTTTTGATAATATAAAAGTTTTTGCACATACAAGAATCATTCATTATTTTTCAACCTTGATTTTTTTTTTTGTGGTTATTTGTTGAGAATATGCTGGTGGAGCTATTTAACCTGGGGGAGAGTGACCGGATGATTCAATTAGAGCAGGCTCATCATATATCAGAGCTGCTGGGAGAGTGGCTGAGAATGCTGAGTCCCATTCTGGTTAGATACATAGATTTGTTGCTAAAGAGTGGATCCTTCAAAAGGTGCCCAGGCTGGGTTTCTTGGACTATAGGAGCACATCGATTTTGCTTTTTCTAGACTACAGTTTTGAGATGCAAAGAAAGTGTGCTCCTTTTTTAGGGGGGGAGGGGAAGATATTTTGGGACAGGAACATGCCATTTAAAATCCTCTATCCAGCTAAACTGTGTGTAAAGATTGGGGGTCAGTTGAACATAAGAACAGCTATACTGGGTCAAACTGATGGTCCATCTAGCTCAGTATCCTGTTTCCAACAGTGGCCAATCCAGATCACAAGTACCTGACAGAATCCCAAATAGTAGCAAGATTCCATGCTACGGATCCCAGGGCAAGCAGTGGCTTCCACCATGTTTATCTCAGTAGCAGACTACGGTCGTTTTCTCCAGGAACTTGCCCAAACTGTTTTTAAACCACATCTGCTAACCACTGTAACCATATCCTCTGGCAATGAGTTCCAGAGCTTAACTATTCATTGAGTGAAAAAAAATATTTTCTCCTATTCATTTTAAAAGTATTACCATGTAACTTCATTTACTGTCCCCTAGTATCTGTATGTTTTGAAATTGATTCCTTTTTACCCATTCTACACCACTCAGGATTTTGTAGACCTCTATCATATCCCCCCTCAGCCACCTCTTTTCCAAGCTGAAGAGCCCTAATCTCTTTAGCCTTTCCCTCATATAAAGAGGAGTTCCATCCTCTTTATCATTTTGGTCACCCTTCTTTGAATCTTTTCTAATTTCGCTATATCATTTTTGAGATACAGCAACCAGAACTGCATGCAATACTCAAAGAGAGGTTGCACCATGGAAGGACTTTCAATCCCCTGAGGGTGTTAGGCTTTTTTGTCCATTCTTGGCAATCAGTGTTGGGAGGGTCAAGGATCGGCCAGGAGCCTCAAAAGAATGTTTAGAGAAGTGTGGTGTGGGGCAAAGTGGGAACTGCTTCTCAGAGACCCAGTAGTAGTGGGGTGGATACAAGTGACTGGCCCCTGCCACAAAGGTGATTGAGGAGCATGAGAAGAGATATGGCAGGAACTAAGAGACCTGAGGGGGTAGGGCCTCTATAGGACAATTTGAGAGCTTCCTGCGGAGTGTCCCAGCTGAGAGCTGTGTGGTTGACATCAGTAATCTAGATTGCAGACTGCATCTATGTTGAATTGTGTTGAAAAAGGAGCAGGGATGGTGGACTTGAGAGGGAAGGGTGATGTGCTTTGGATGGGGGATGGAGAGGGGAGGGGATGCGACCTGGACTGAGGCTTTGCCACCTAATACAATTGTTGGGAACAGGATGGGGAGGGGTAGATTAAGGGGTAGGAAGTGGGAGGAAGGTGAATTGGGAGAGCTCCTTGGTGGGAGACCCTGAGTGTGAGTATATGGCTGAGTTAGTGCACTATGATATATGGATGGGGGAGGGGCATATGAGAGCAATGAAGGGTGAAAAGACCAGGTGATTGATTACTTTAGTGAGCAATGGGTGAGCGTAGTAGTGTTAAGTTATGGGTTAACAATGGCATTAAAATGAAGAAAGAGCATCAGCAGCTGCATGTTGCAAAAGTGGAGATCACCTTCCTCCAAGAAACACACTGGGTTCAGAAGACACCAAGAATTACAGCAAGTCGGATGGAGTCCTGTTTTTCAGTAACGAATAATCAAGGGAAGTGTGTTTGTATGGAGGGGGTGGAGTGAGAGTGGCTGCAATAATGGGGAAGAGTGTGGGACTGCCTTGTGAAAGGGTAGTGGTGGCAGATCCAGATAGAAGGCTTATTCTGGTAAGGAGTATGTTGGGAGGGGTGGAAGTAATTGACTAAATGCATATGGTCCACTCCTAACCAAAACAGAAAGCCCTTCTACCAGAGGATTTTTGACTGTTAGCAGGGGAGGCTTTATACTGGATCCCGGTTACGATAGGAAAGGTAAACAGGGAAGACTTTTGAGGGAGAAATGATCAAATGCAAATGGTGATGTATAAGATGGAGAAATTGTGGCTGGTGGATACCTGGAGATGGCAGCATCCTATACTTTCTTTACTGCTCCTTAATAGCTGTATAGTACAAGGAAATGGAGTAACCTAGTGTCTGGATTTAGTTCAGTGTTTTGCTTTTATCTTTGCTGTCCAAAAAAAGGTGTGATCTTAAAAATACATGCAAAAAATAAAAATAACAAGAGAACAGAACTGTTGTTCTTGAACCAGCAAAGATATGTTTATCCCCTTATGGTGGAACATTGTAAGGAAGGAATGAGAAGAAAAACACAATTTTTCGTAGAAGTAAAAATGACCTTTTAGCATTTTCAGACAATTTTACATAACGATGCATGCTTTGTAGTGTCTAGGAATTCATTAGCCTGCCTTTCAGTCTTTCCAATCTGTGTTGCACGGTGTCAGACTCTTCAACCTTTTTATCCACTAGGAATAAAGGCTGCAACATTGAGATTGGCAGCACTGAGCATCTTCCTAACTTCTGACTGTCTTCTTCACATCTACAGATCCACCTTTTTAATCAGGCTAATTAGAAGACATTTGGAGTGTTGTTGGGCCTTTACGCTATAAGAAGTAAAACAGCTTAGCCTTTGTGAAAAGAAACCTTGAATACACCCCATGGGAGGCAGCAGGAATCTTTACAATCTGCCTTTCACTCACTGTATAGCTGCTATATTTACCCCAGCCATTGAAAAGAGCTCTAGTTAAATCTTGGTTACAACATTGGGGAATTAATACCACCCTGGATACATCTCTAATTAGGTGACCTGAATCATTTTGAGCAGCCAAAAGAAAGTGGCCCAGGAACCCTCTCCTACAGAACTTGTCATTGCATTTAGGCGAAAAAAAGTCTCAGGGAAATGTTTTAAAGCATTTATTTGCTGAAAGAATTCAATGTCAGAGGAAACTATCCGATTTGGCTTTCTTTCTGAACTAATTCTAACATACAGGATAAGTGACTCATTAACTCGTAATGAAGACCATGTGTGACTTTAAAGTGAGACCATGTACAGTTTCCAGCTCCTGTAGAAGTCATTTTGATGACCTTGAGTCCCAATAGCACTTTCTTTGATCCACTAATACTTAAATTTATTTTTAGGAACTGGCAAAGCACAAAATAACAAAAGAAGGTCATACCTTTAATCAAAAAGAAATGACCCAAATAGGAACGCTTAAAAATGGAAGTATTTTTTCCCATGCCAACCTTTTGTGTGGAAAGCAAGTTTAACATTTTGACCGCTCCTGCCACACCTTTTAATGTTTCTACCTTAACAAAAACCGAGGGAGAAGTAAAGGCAGAGGAAAAGCGTTAGATTCAGAGCTGCCAAGGAAATAATACAGGGGTGAATATTCAGCCAGTGGCAGTCAGTGCTTTTTTTATTTTTATTTTTGTTATCTCCGGCATTATGCCTTAATATTAAATGTCGGGCCATGTCTGGGCATCAGCATTGCATATCCAAGTTTATGTGGCCAGCTATCTTTTTCGGTTAAGTGTGATATTCAGCACTTAACTGCCTGCGCGAAACTGGATGAAGATAGGACTGTGTTTTATGCAGTTCAATTCCTCCAGCTAATTTAGGTGCTTAAGTACTGAATATCGGCTTTTCACTGCTTAAGTGCCGACTCTGCCCCCAGACCACCCACAAAATAGCTGGTTTTCAGTTTAGCAGTTAGCGCTGATACTCAGCGGCATTAACCATTTAAGTGCTTCTGAATATCAGTGGATAGCCCCTCTCAAGCGATTTAACCAGCCAGGAGCTTCTCCTCCCTAGTTAAATTGCTTTGAATATCGACCTCTCAGAATTCAACTTCAGATAATAATCCAAAACCCATCCCTTCTGTGCTTTCTCCCACCCTATTGCAGTATTCCAAATTCCATTGACCACTGACTTTCACCATCGATATTCCACATGTGAGTATCCTCTGGGTTTGTCTCAGACTTTCTTGAACTTCAGTGTTTGCCTCCACTGCTTCCACTTGGAGGCTTTTGTACGTATCCGCTGCCATTTCTGGGTCCTTTTAGCTTCATACCAGCACTTCCTTTCCACTGAAAAATACTTATAGCTCATGCATTATTTATATTTTTGATATTTCAGTGACAACCTGGAGGATGGTCTTGTATGCTCTAGTCAAAATTAGAGCTTGCTGGATTACAGGGGGTCTTTTATGTCTCCCTCAAAAGCCTTTGTTCCTCTTTGATTCCACCATCTCCCAAGTGGATTCTTTCTGATACCTGGGTGTCATCTTCAATTCTGGTTTTACGTTTCATAAGCAAATATTCCAGGTACTACAGTTAAGATTTCATGCCCTTCATTGCATTTGTTCTTTGAAAAGCTTCTTAGATTTCCCAGCTCTTCACACTTTAGTCCATGGCTTAGTCATATCTCGTACTGACTATTGCAACACCATCTGTGCTGATCTACCATAGTATCAGATAAATATCCACAGATTATGCCTTCAAATGCTTCAAAACACAGCAGCTCATTTTTTATGTAATGCCCAACGTTCATATCATGTCTCTTCACCTTGGTACCATCTGCACTGGCTTCCTGACCCTGCTAGAGTACACTTTAAGGTCCTTTATCTTGCCCACAAAGCCTACTTTGAAGGTGTCCCATCCTACCTTTCCTCACGGCATTAATTGGCACTAATTAGAATTTATGTACACATCTTTTTAGGTGTATTCTACAACGAGGTGCATGTAAAGTCTAATGAGTGGACCTGAAAAGGGGTGTGGCCATGGGAGGAGCACGGGCAGTTTGGCAGCATTCCTGCAATTTATGTGCATTGTTATAGAATTAGGGGGATCTGTGCCTAATTTATGTGTGGGGATTTTCACCAAGTTTTCACTGGTGTAAATGGTCACGCCTAAATGTAGTCACGATTCCCAGCGCTAAGCACTATTCTATAAACCATGCCTAACTGTAAGCATGGTTTATAGAATAGTGCTAAGCGCTATTTTTTTCAGCACCAAATTTTTAGGCACCATTTATAGAATCTAGTCCATATGAGTGGAGCATGGGCAGAACATGAGTGGGGCTCCCAGTTACACATGCAACTTTACAGACAATGGCGTCCTTACCATTAGGCCAACAGAGGCAGGGACTTCAGGCGGCACTCTCCCCTTCCCTCCTCAATCCTCTTTCCCACATTTACCTTATTTTTTCTTTTCTAAACGGTGGCAATGGCAGTGGGAGCAACTCCCACAGGCTGCCCTGCCGCTGGCACCAGCCTCTTCTCCCTACTGTGCCCACCTTGTGACTACCTTCCTGTTTCCTCAGAGGCGGGATGCAGTAGAGCGGAGAGGCCGGTGCTGGTGGCACCGCAGCAGGGCAGCTTATGGGAATCGCTGCCGCCTTTTAGAAAAGAAAAAAAAACAAGGTAAATGTAGGGAAGAAGGTTGAAGAGGGAAGGGGAAGATAGCAGACTGGGTGCGGGTGTGGGCAGGTGTGGGAGCACAGGCGGGGGTGACATCTTATCCCTGCCTCAGCCAGCTGATTGCCTTGGGCCACCCCTGCTTACAGAATACTGTAAGTTATGAATATTCCTGCTTCATTTAGGTGCCCACAGTTATGTCAGGTCTAAGGCTTGGGTAACTGGGGGCATGTAAATGTTGGACGAGGTGCCGTTTTATAATAGGCTCCTACTGCGCTTCCTTGGGGCACCTAAATGGAACCTCCCAGTTATAGAGTTACCCCCTAAATCCTCTATAAAATAAATCTCATGAGGCAAGCAGCTACTCTGCATTCACCTCCACAAAACAAGCATGCCTTGATTTTTTTTCCAATATACATGTTTATTTATTTGTTACATTTGTATCCCACCTTTTCCCACTTATTAGTAGGCTCAAAGTGGCTTACATAGTTCCGGAGAGGTGGTTACAGACTCCAGTGTGAACAAATACAGTATAGGGGTACTATTACAGTGACAAGTCCAGTAAAGAAATATCGGTAAATAGGTTGGGGTGATTCAGACAAAATGTTAGGGTGTGATCATGCGTCGGGGTTGAAAACTCCGTTTCCTGATTAAAATGCCATATTTCATTATTCGGTGTTTATGTCAGATACTGTGGGGTATGCCTTCTTGAACAGGTGAGTTTTTAGTTTTTTTCAGAATTCTAGATGATTATTCGTAGATTTCAGGCATTTTGATAGAGAATTCCAGAGCTGTGTGCATATGTAAGAGAAACTTGACGCGTATATTGATTTAGATCCTTATGTCTCATCTCTTGGAGCTTACTGAGGGGCATTTTTGAATGGGGCCGGCCATCTCTAAGGGTGTCCATCTCCGAGGACAGTGCCGCGAAGGGGCGGGGCCAACCGTATTTTCGAACGAGATGGCCGGCCATCTTTTGTTTCGATAATACGGTTGGGGCTGGCCAAATGTCAGAGATGGCCGGGTTTGAGATGGCCGGCCTCGGTTTTTGCCAATAATGGAAACCGAGGCCGGCCATCTCAAACCCGGCCAAATCCAAGGCATTTGGTCGTGGGAGGAGCCAGCATTTGTAGTGCACTGGTCCCCCTGACATGCCAGGACACCAACCGGGCACCCTAGGGGGCACTTCTAAAAATTAAAAAAAACATTAAAATAGCTCCCAGGTGCATAGCTCCCTTACCTTGTATGCTGAGCCCCCCAAATGCCCCCCGAAACTCACTCCCCACAACTCTACACCATTACCATAGCCCTTTTGGGTGAAGGGGGGCACCTACATTTGGGTACAGTGGGTTTTAGGAGGGGGTTTGGAGGGCTCCCATTTACTACTACAAGTGTAACAGGTGGGGGGGAGGGGGGATGGACCTGGGTCCACCTGCCTGAAGTGCACTACACCCACTAAAAACTGCTCCAGGGACCTGCATACTGCTGTAAGGGAGCTGGGTAAGACATTTGAGGCTAGCATAGAGACTGGCAAAGAAAGTTTTTAAAGTTGTTTTTTTGAGGGTGGGAGGAGGTTAGTGACCACTGGGGGAGTCAGGGGAGGTCATCCCCGATTCCCTCCGGTGGTCATCTGGTCAGTTCAGGCACTTTTTTGGGACTTGGATCTGAAAAAAAGGGACCAATTAAAGTCGGCCAAATGCTCGTCAGGGCCGGCTTTCTGTTTTTTCATTATCGGGTGAAGCCGGCCATCTCGTACCAAGCCCCCGTCCCGCCTTCGCTACCCTGCCGAAACGCCCCCTTGAAGTTTGGCCAGCTCCATGACGGACTGCATTTGAGGCCGGCCAAAATCGGCTTTTGATTATGCCGATTTCACCGGCCTTGAGAGATGGACGGCCATCTCCCGATTTGTGTCGGAAGATGGCCGGCCTTCTCTTTCGGAAATAAGCTGGACTGTATGCTAGACACTGAATTATTTTAGTAGCCCATTACTGGTCTGCCTCTGTGCTGTCTATGTGCTTTTCAAGATGCAGTTACCAGAATTTAATGCCATATTCCAGGTGAGGTCTCACCAATGACTTATACAAAGATGTTATCACTTCATGTTCTGGGCTGTTGATACTTTTCCTTGGGCTTCTTGGCATTGCCCTAGCTCTCACCATTGCCTACTGTGCTGTTTGACATCTTCAGGTACGATTAACCCAAGCTCCCCCTGCAGTTTGATGCAATGAATACCTTGTTCCTGTTGGGTACTGCTCCCTTGGGCATCTGCCCCAAAATTCAGGACTGGATTCTTTTACATGGAAACTTGTCAAACTTTTGACCTTCTTTGCCTTCCTTTCCACAAATGAATTTTCATTGTTTCCACTGTATCTGAAGTGACCACCCTGTCAGGGTGTCTTCTGTGAGAAGGCAAACATTTCCTACTAGCCATTCTGAAATATTCCTTATGAAAATATTGAACAAAATTAGACTGGCGCTCCTTTTCACTTATTATGAACTCCACTTACCACCACCCACTGTGGCCTGTCACTCAACCGATTTTTAACACAGCCTACCACTTCTAGGTGGCTCAGCTCAACACAGAAACATCTGATGCATTATAGCTAAATTACTGTTATTCAGCCTTAATTTGAGTCACTACAATGAGACAAAATGTTTCATCTGTCTAGGTAAACCTGACTGTAATCTTTCCTAATCCCTTTGAGTGAATATGAGGCAGACACACAAAGAGATGTCATTAGGTCACTGCCCCTAATCTCATTATTCTAGAAAATAGAACCCAGGCAAAAGACTGGGAGGCTGATGCAATAAAGGACATTAGGCTTTACACAGGGTTAGTGCAGTTTTAGACACCAGCGCAAAGCATATTTAAATCCATGGTAATGAGGCTATTGGCTATTCTGCACAGAGGCAGAAAAGTGTGTACAAGACTAAAATGCTGAGCACAGCACCAGGGCTTTAACGTCAAGTCTGAGGAGGCTTAAAAGGTTAGCTGTTTTTTTCTGTGGTCACGTTAGTAGAAGCTTCATGCCTGTTTCTTCTTTTTACTGTCAGTATATGAGACCTGCACATAGTGTGTGTGTGTGTGTGTGTATGTGTGTGTGTGTGTGTGTGTGTGTGTGTGTGTGTGTGTGTGTATATATATATATATCACACACAGAGAAATACCCAGTGTACCTGAATGTAACTCACCTTGAGCTACTACAGAAAAGGTGTGAGCAAAATCTAAATAAATAAATTATATATATATATATATATAGGAATTAAAGGGGAACAAAGGCTTTTGAGGGGGACATAAAAGACCTCCTGAAATCCAGCAAGCTGTAATTTTGTCTACAGCATACAAGACCGTCCTCCAGGTTGTCACTGAAATATCAAAAATATAAATAATGCATGAGCTATAAGTATTTTTCAGTAGAAAGGAAGTGCTGGTATAAAGCTAAAAGGACCCAGAAATGGCAGCGGACATGTACAAAAGCCTCCAAGTGGAAGCAGTGGAGGCAATCACTGAAGTTCAAGAATATATATATATATATATATATATATATATATATATATATATATATATATATATATATAAGACAGAACTGATGTTGTGGAGGAGCTAGACTGCTGAGATCCGCATGCAGACAAAAGTCTGAGAACAATTGTATTGGCACCTGAAGTTGCTCATACATCCGTGCATGTGCTGGAAAGCTATTTTAATCATAAATCACTATAAAGACTTCTTTGTATATGTACCCAATATTTTAAAAACACAAAACTTTAATTTTCAACCATAAATATAAAAAAATATTTTATCATCCCACCCTTTAATACACACAAAGTTTTTCCAATCACCAAACCCACGGGTTACATGAAAAGCATTGTTTTTCACCATTCAAATTATTGTACCCTTTTACAAAATCCAGTGATATTAATACACATAAATCTCTAATACAAAAAATGCATAGTCAACTTATTACTAATGTTTAAACCAATCCCAAATGCTTTTCACGTAACATTTATGTACTCTTGAATTTTTGATAATTGTACTTGAAAAAGGGTAGAGTGCATCATACAACGCTATTTGCCCATTGACTGATACAGTCTGTAATGTTCAATATGTAGATCTCAATGAATGAATTTCTTCATGCAGATGTCTTCGGTGTATAATTACTGAGAATGTTCTTTTCCAAAATTTCTCTTGGCTTCCATAAAACAATTTTTTAATGTCCAAAAACTCAAATTAGCGTTTCAAAATCTTGTCTTAGAATCTCTACATGGGATCATGTTTCACTAAAAGTGTCATCAGGAGATTCTTAAATAGATGCCATCATAACAAAGGAAAAATTAGAGTAGAAAGTGCTGCAAGCTGAAGCTCGAAGAACCATGGCTCCGCTCTCCAGTCTATTTTACACACAAATAACAGTATTGCAAATTTTTTATGCACAGAATAGCATGCAGCTCTGGATGCGTGCTGCTGCAATTTGTTTTGTGCTCAGACCTGTGTGTAAGCTCTCAGCGCAGATCTGCATGTGCATGCATCTAGTGTGATCTCATGTTAGTGGACATTGTTTGCACAGGGTCTATTTGCATATGTACTTGGTTACTGCATGGGGGAGTTAAAATTTTGTGTTAGGCTTTCGTATGGCTGTAATGCAAGCTTACTGCATCGACCCCAGGGTGTTGCTGAATGGCAGTCCTTAGTCCTGAGAAATATCAGGACATGTGAATATATATTGTAGAAATTAAGGGAAGGCTAGGGTGGGGTGGTAGAAATTTGCAGGCACTTTATTAACCAAGTTTTACTGGAGCCTGTGTTGTACAGGTCAGGATAACATACAGGCAGCTTATGTTCCTTGAAAAGCTGACAAACCCACTATTTGGAACTCTAGAAGGAAACTCTCGTAGGCATGAAGCAAGTACTATGGTGAGCATTAGCAGTAAATCTGAGAGACTGAGGGGCCATTGCAGAAAGCTTCCTGCAAGGTTACTGTGGGTTTAAAAGTGATTTACTGCGGGATAGCAATGCAAAAAGGGTTTCAGTACGAGTATTAACTAACAAGGAAACCCTTACAACACATCACATTAAAATGAAATCAAAGGTGATGTTTAGCTATTCCACGGCATGGACTATTTAAAAAAATATGTCAGGTCCAGGGCAGCATAGAAAGGTTGGTTGGGAGTGTACTGGCACCCCTTCTCTCTTCCCAACCTAACTACCCACCCTGTCCCTGTACTGTTCTGCATAAGCCCCCAATTAAAAATATATATTTCTAGTGTCTAGTGGCACCACCCTTGCTTTACCCCACTGACTTATAAAAACCAACAGCTCCCTGATGCCTAGCAGCACTTTCCCTTCCCTTCCCCATGACTAAAAGAAATAATTCCTGATGTTTGGATGCACCACTCCTCCTTCCACTCAACACCTCCCACAAGTACTCCTGATCCCCAATGACTCCCACCTGACTTGAAAACACACCCAAACTCCTGGTGTCCACTGAAAAAAAAGAATCCCTGGTACCTTTCCCCTCCACTACCCAGGTATCCCCAACACCATAACTTAAGAGACAGCAGCGATGCCTACTTGCTCCTGGTGGGGCCAGTTTGCCATAGAAGGGAATTTTTAAAGATTGCAACACTGGAGGCAGGAGCGAGAGGACATCGCTCCTGCCTCTTAAGGTATGATGGGGGAACCTGGGGAGGTGAAGGGATGGGTGTATACCACTAGATACCAGGGATTATATTTTTAATGAGGGGTGGGAGTGAGGTTGCTGTTACACACCAGAGAGTGTGAGATGATGGGAGTACTTGCAGGAGGGGCCAGTGATGGTGTCACTAGATACCAGGGATTATTTTTTTTAGGGAAGGAAAGGAAGGGTACCACTAGATACCAAGATACATAGATGATGTGTTTGTGCTCTGAACTGGGGATGATATGACCTTTCAGCAATTTGTAACATGGCTCAACTCATACCATAGGAACATACAGTTTACATCCGCATGTTCAAGAACATCTATAAATTTTTTTAGATGTGGAGATCACTTTGATCGCCAACTGGTTCCACACCAATGTATATGTTAAGCCCACAGACAGGAATAGCATCTTAGAGTATCGTAGTTGTCACCCTAGACATCTGTGTGACAACTTACCGTATTCACAGTTCCTACGGTTCCGTAGAATCTGCACAGCAGATGAGGATTTCAAAACACAGACTAAAAGGTTTTTTCACTATTTGACTGCTAGAAATTATCTTCCACACATATTGCGCAGAGCATACAGGAGAGCAAAATACAACAACAGAGCCTTATTATTGAAGGGTAAACAACACTTTACATCTGACAATGTTTGCAGCACTTTTATTATAAGGTTCATGACTGGAGGTGATGTGGTGGCCGATATAGTCAAATGAAATTGGGACATCATGAGGACTCACTCAGTGTTTACAGAATTGCATTTACATGTGGCATTTTCACGTGCCAAACATTTGAAGGAACTACTGAGTCCCGCTCAGTTAGCAAAAGATATTAGTGGTTTAACAACATTATCGGCGGGTCACTTTAAATGTGGAGCCCCTGGCTGTAAAATTTGTGATATTATGGAACAAATTGATGTCTTTTATAATCCTGTAGACAAGAAATTTTATTATTTGAAACATCATACTTCTTGTCATACATCTCACGTCATCTATGTGTTAAAATGTCCCTGTGACAAGATCTATGTCGGCAAGACGAAGAGAGCCTTGCACATATGAGTCACTGAACACAGATCTTGTTTAATCAGGCAACGTGTAGGAGCTCCAATAGTTCAACATTGTGTGACACAAGTGCACAGTTTTACAAATTTGAAATGCTTTGTGATTGATTGTATCTATCCATCACTACGTAGTGGTGACATTAATAAGATTTTATTACAAGGGAGATTTACTGGATTTTTCATCTACGCTCCCTCGAACCTTTGGGTCTGAATACCAATGTACAATGGGGTTGTTTCATGTGAATCAGTTGTTCCAACATGATCAGTCCTCTGACGTAAGTTCCTGCCAGCTGACGTTTGCAGTCCAAACGTCCGACACATTTTGTTAAAAGGATGCCGCCACCATCTTTTTTAGTCTGAGGGCAATAGCAGCACACAACAGGTGTGAGGTTACTGTGAGTCAAGTTTTCATGGGATTTTAGACTCAAATTGTAAGATTTTGGATGTTCACTGGTCTTGAGGAGTTTTTAAGCTTCGATCCCTTGACAAAGCGATGGCAAAACAGATGTCCGCCAGGACTTAGAAATCTAAAGATAAGTGCCACCCTGCCTATCTTTTGAATTATTGCCAGTCACTTAGCACAGTTTGTATTAAACAACTTATTCAAATATTATTTTGAATGCCACATGTTATTTGGAAGGAGGGGTTCTTTTGTCAAAGGGTTTCCAAATAAGGCTCCTCACAGTCAGTAGTGGAATGTTGAACCGGTGATAAATGAGACCTTTCCCCCCATTTTTTCCTTCCATATGTTTATTAACAAGGTGAACCACAGGTCCATTATTGGTTCATGCAGTAAGTTAACCACTTGCTGTGTGGCCATTTCCTGGGGGATCCTTTACCGCCACCTATTTAGGAGGCAGTAAGGGCTCCCGCACTATCCTGGCAGTATCCTCAGCTTCTTCCTTTGATAGAACATTCTACCTGTTGGACCTCCCTTTTTAGTTTTCTCCAGCACTACTTTGCCCAGGTCAGAGTCAGGTCAGAGTAGTAGTAGTAGGAAATCTGAATGGGTGCGGGATTTCCTCTATGTTAAATTGTACAGCGCTGCATAACCCTAGTAGCGCTTTAGCAATGTTAAGTAGTAGTAGTAGAGTCTTCTGGGATTCACCTTTAGGTTCCAACTTATGACACTCTTGACTCTGCACCACCTCCCAGTTAGCAATCTGTACTTCTTCCAGTTGCCTTTCTTCCTTCCTCTCCTGACATCTCTCAGTCAGTTTTCAAAGGTTTATGTGCAGTGCTGTAGTAAGAGAAGATGGCACCCCAGCCAGAAGGAAGATGGCACCTGGCATTTACTCACCTGGTGATGGAGAGTCTCTTAACTGCACTCCCCAAATACATAAGTACATATAAGTAGATAAGTATTGCCATACTGGGACAGATTGAAGGTCTTATGGACTTTTCTTTTAGGAAGATATACAAACCTTTTTTAAACTCCACTAAGCTAACTGCTTTTACCTCATTCTCTGGCAATGAATTCCAGAGTTTAATTACACATTGAGTGAAGAAATATTTTCTCCAATTCATTTTAAATTTACTATTTTGTAGCTTCATTGTATAACTCCTAGTCCTAGTATTTTTGGAAAGAGTAAACAAGCAATTCACGTCTACCCATTCTTCTCCACTCGTTATTTGATATACCTCTATTAAATCTCCCCTCAGCTGTCTTTTCTCCAAGCTGAAGAGCCCTAGCCATTTCAGCCTTTCCTCATAGGGAAGTCGTCCCATCCCCTTTATCATCTTTGTCACCCTTCTCTGTACCTTTTCTAATTCCACTATATCTTTGTTGAGATGTGGTGACCAGAATTGACACAGTATTCAACGTGTGGTCGCATCATGGCGCTTAATTGGTACTAAGCGGTATATTAAATAAATACATCAAATCAGTTGCTCCACCTGGTGGACCAGCAAGATTTCCCAGGACTCCTCTAGCTTGGACTGTAGAACTGCCTCTGCAGGATCAAAGCTCTTGGACTTAGTATCCACACTCTTGGTCTCCTCCATCTCCTATACAAAGCTTCCCTGGGGACCTCGTTTCTCTATGCTCTTGGTACAGGAACCTTGTCTTAGGTCCCACGTTATTACAGCTGCAGTTAAAGAGCTTCTTTCTCATCTTGCAGTCTCTGGCATTTCCATTGCACCTCACCCAACTCCCTGGTGAGGGTCTCATTGTAGAGATGAGCTCCTTCTAGCTGTTCCTAAAGCTCCCTAAACTCTGTATCCTTGTCAGAGGATTCCTGTTAGAGACCTGCACAGGAACAGGGTTTGCAGGAATCCCATGGAACCCGTGGGATTCCCACGGGGACAGAAGCAGTTCCTGTGGAGTTCCCATAGGGACGGAAGCAGTTCCTGTGGGATTCTCGTGGAAGTGTATGCTGCACTTGCACCAACCTCTCACCTACCGAGTACCAAGTTCTTTGAGTGCTGTCTCCTCCTCTTCCTCCTCCTCCTTGCTTTAGCAGCACAGATGTGGAAAGTCTCCATTAAGGAGGTGGTAGATATACAAATGGTGCTGAAATTCAAAAAGGCATGGGGTGAGCACAGAGGATCTCTAATTAGAAAACAGAAGTTATAGAAAAACCTAAACTTAAATGGCTGCATGTGTGTGGATCTGTCGCGTGACACTTAGATGGTGACTCTGGCTGTGATGAACTAGGGCCGATACCAGGAGACCTGTACGGTCTGTGTCTCATATATGGCAATCTATTTTAGGATGGGCTGGAAAGGGTTTAGACAGCAACTTTAGTGGCTGGAACATGAGGACAGTGCTGGACAGACTTTTATGATCTGTGTCCCGCAAATGAGATGAATAGGCTGGAGTGGGCTTCGAGGGCAACTCCAGCAGTTGGACCATAAGGATAGAGCCAGGTGGACTGTGGCCAGAAATGCCACAGAAAGACCATAATCAAGTATATAATATCACATTCATTGTTGATTTAATCATTAATTGATAATGATTGTGACTATTGGGCAGACTGGATGGACCGATCCGGTTTTTATCTGCTGTCATTTACTATGTTACTATTAATCCTCTCTGCTCCTGGGCTGATGCACAGACCTCAGCTTTGACATAGGCACGAGGATCAGATATCACCTGACCTACTGGTGTGTGCACGTGGTGATCTCTTAGCACACAGTGCCAGTAAATCAGCGAAGTCTTACATGTGTGCACCAGAGTGTTCCAACTTCCAACTTCTGTTCCTTCCTTGCCTACAGTGCTGCAGCTCAACCCAGAGACTGATAGAGCCAACAGGAATTTTTTTTAATGTACCATTAAATTCTTGTGAGACTGGGTGAGGAGAGGTTAAATTCCTGCGGGGATGGGCAGGGATGGGTTAGATTCCCCAAAGGGACGGACAGAGATGGGTTAGATTCTCTACGGGGATGAATGGGAATGGGTTGGATTCCAGTGGGGATGGGCGGGGACGGGTTGGATTTCTGTCCCCGTGCAATGCTCTAATTCCTGCTCTGAAAAATGCCTTAATAGAGTGGGACCACTCATTGTTTGAGTAACCCAGTAGAGGGGTAGGCTTGTTGGGAAAAGAAGTAGGGTCTTCCCTATCAATTTATCTGCACTCCAGGTGCTATAAGGACATCCAGCCCCAACTGAGATCCTTATCATCGTGAAGAGGGAGTCTCCTGCAATCCTGGGGTGTTACATACATTTTTATACACATGTCCTTTTGATTGCTTACATGTTTCTAGGTGGGAAAATGTTTTTACCCACAAAATAATGTTTCATATTTGTCCTTTAGATGTGTTCATATTTTCCTCTCTTTACCTATGCAAGTCCATAGGAATGCTGCTTTTTCTCCATGCATGCTTCCCACTCCATTAGAGAAGGGCAGTTTCCAGTCAGGACAGTTTAAATTTCCATGAAATTGCCCTCGCTGTGACTTCATTTGACCAACTGCTACATTTTTTTCATTTGCTTGTTAAAGTCATTTTAATTAGTACAAGAAATCTGTAATCCTAGAAGTCCCCTCGAGAGCTACAAACGTTGGTTATTGTCCTCAGTTATATTCTTCAAGTAACACTTAGAGTGAAAGCTATTTTGTAGGTGAGTTAGTAAGAAAGAAGAAATACCAGTTACATGGTAAAGAAAATGTCATTTTAGCTTAGCATTTCATGTATTTTTAAGTAGAAAATCACTTAATCCCCTGCTCCATCTGCTTACCTCTAAAAAGGATATGTTTTTACAGTGTTAAGCTAATTTTCTAATCTGTTGACAAATGAAATAAAAAGGGCTATTAAGTGAGCTAGAAAGCTATGCTTACTGGCAGCCACCTATTTAACAAGAACCTTTGTACTACCTCTAGAAATGTACTAGAAGTTGAACAAAGAAATATTCACCTAGAATTTTATTCACTTATAGGGTAATTTTATGTAGGTTGGAAGTCCTGATGTGTGTCTGAAACATGGGTAGCCAGAAAATGTACCCATAAGTTAAAATTGTGTGGTGGGAATCATATTGTTTATATAGTGTGTATTAGAGAATGACACTGGTATGGGGATGGGGGTCAGAGCCCACGGGGATGGGGGACCTGCGGTAACCATGGAGATGGGGGCGGGGATCTGTAGACAACACCCACGTGGACAGAGGTTCTATCATCTCTTTTTAAGGTGATCCATTTCGCTTCTTCCTTTCCCCAGGACTCTGTCATTTTAGTCCCTGCAATATCACTTCTCACGTACAGAGCTACTCCTCCACCTTTACACCATCTCTATCCTTCCTAAGTAGATTATAGCCTGGTACGTTTGCATACCATTGAGCCACGTCTCCGTGATTGCAACAACGTCTAAGTCTGCCTCTAACATCAGGGCTTGCAGGTCATGAACTTTATCGCTTAGACTGCGAGCATTTGTGAGTCAGCCAAGTGCTATATCAAAAAAAGTTCTCTAGGTATGACCAGAACTGATACAGTATGATGAAAGAATTTTCAGTTGATTTAACTATCAAATTGCACTAGAATATAACTTACCTTTAGTAAATAAATCTAAGTATTCCCAATAATTATAACAGTTTCATCAATGTAAAATGCAAATTTATAACCAATTGGTAGAGTAAGTTTTTGTTTTTTGCCTAGGACTGGCAGAACCTTTCCACAAAGTTAGAATGCTACAGGACCAGAAGCAGTTAGAAAAGCCTATCCTCTATCAGAGCTAAGCAGGAAAGTAGAGAGGGTATTATTTTTGTTGTTGTTGTTTTTGTCTTTTTGGGAGGGGGCAGGGTTAGAAGACAGAGAAGTGCACCACAATACAGATTCACAGGACAAATCAATTAAGCAATTAAATTCAAGAGTATAGCTATAACAGGAAGCTAAGCCTATAGCCAAAAAGTTGAGAAATGAGAATAAAATAATCAGAAATCACTTAGCAGTATTTTGGTTCAGGTCCAGCACATGAAATGCTACAAACAAAGTGGTCTGTGTCTCCCTATTCAGAGCCCAACCCGCCTCCTGCTGTGCAGTGATTACCTCACAGTGAGTCAGCCAAGTGCTGTATCAAAAAAAGTTCTCTAGGTATGACCAGAACTGATACAATCTGATCAAAGAATTTTCAGTTGATTTAACTATCAAATTAATTTAATTTTTGGCGCTTGTGCGCTATGAACTTCCAAAAAATATTTTTAATTTTATGGCGCATGTCAGCTACATGCGCCATGTGGCATTTGACATTCATAGGTCATTACCACCCAGTTACCATGTGACACTTTACTGCTAGGTCAATGGCTGGTGGTAAGGTCTCAGACCCAAAATAGACACGCAACAATTTTAATTTTGACGCACGTCCATTTTCGTCAAAAATGTAGAAAAGGCCTGTTTTGCAGGTACGCTGAAAAATGATTCTGCAATCGTCCCAAACATGCGTCTACACTACCACAGGCCATTTTTCAGCGCACCTTACTAAAAGGACCCCCAGGGCTCTTAGGTCTGAACTTCACTGTTTATTGGATGTTCCTAGCTTTCATTAAGTCCAGCTACAGGATACTCAGGAACAGATTTTTTTCAGGGACTTCCTAAATTATGGAATTCGTTACCTTCGAATTTACATCTGTTAACTAATTTGGGAGAGTTTAACAAAGATTTGAAAACTTTCTTGCCCCAACTTGCCTACTCAGGATAAGACTACAGGTAATATGGGAATAAACTAAAAATGAAATTGTTGATTTGTATAATTACTATTGTGATGTCTATTAGATTGTAAGCTCTTTGAGCAGGGACTGTCTCTCTTTGTTAAATTGTACAGCGCTGCATAACCCTAGTAGCGCTCTAGAAATGTTAAGTAGTAGTAGTAGTAGTATTTTGGCACCTTTGCCAGGTTTCAATAACTTGTATTTTATCTATATTCTAGGATATTTCATGACTGTATTTAATTTCATTATGCATGTTTTGTTGAAACCCACTGTGCATATTAGAATAGTGAGCTATAAGTTTTATAATAATAATAAGGATTCTTTTGCAAAGGCACACTGAAAAATGGCTTGCGGTAGTGTAGGCGCAGGTTTTGGGTGCGCACTGATACATTTTTAACATGCCTGTAAAAAAAGCCTCTTTTTTTTTTTGCTGAAAATGGACGTGTGGCAAAATCAAAATTGCCACGTGTCCATTTGGGTCTGAGACCTTACCAGCAGCCATTGACCTAGCAGTAAAGAATCCATCACCTTTGCATGTCAAATGCCACTTGGCGTGCGTCCATTATGTGTGCCCAAAAATAAAAAATATTTTTCAGATGCGCGTATCGGACACATGCCACAAATGAAATTACCACAAGAGCCACATGGTAGTCGAGCAGTAACTCCATTTTGGCGCATGTTGGGTGTGCGTAGACATTTACGTGGCTTAGTAAAATGGCCCTTAAATGTTTCCTTTTCTGTTTAAACCTCTGTTTTTCCTATGGAAAAGTTTTATAAAAGTACCCCTAAGAGTGAAATTTTGATCATCAAAAAATACTCAGATAAAGAGTTGCAAATCTCTACACGTACATTTTCCTTAGGAAATGTTCAAAGTGAAAAGTCCTTGCTTATTTTCATTCTGAAAATTGGAGCAAAGGCCATGGGTTAACTCTACCTGAAGGACCTTGCAGCAGTGCAGAAAGTTTGAAAATTGTGCCTGTATAGCTTTCCTCTTCTCAGTACAAAATATTTAAGGATTTCTAATAATGCTGAATCATCAGGGACAGGTCAGAAACTTCTGGGTTTTCAGTTGCATCCTGCTGAATACTAGAATTTATATCCCCATTTTGTCAAATAAATCATGACTCCAGTTTTCAGAATGTGAATGGATTCGAGTTTAGTAAAGGAAACAGCCTGTTTCAGTTATTTACACCCTGCTGACCTATCGCTAGCTGTCTGGTGAACGGGAAACATTATTCCATGTTTTTACCAGAAACAAGGTGACTGAAGTTAAAAGCTCTGGGGAAAGATGAAAATAGGGCCTCAGTATCATTAAATAAAATGTATATGCTGTTAACATGGGTACTTGCATGAATAAATATTTTTAAAATGATTTTCCTATCAATCACCATGGTCAGAAGATGAATGCGTCCTGGCTTAATACTTTTAAAATTTTGGACCTGGAAAGTTAGACTTAGATAAATACCTTCTT
The DNA here is from genome assembly GCF_901765095.1 of Microcaecilia unicolor. Classification (NCBI taxonomy): domain Eukaryota; kingdom Metazoa; phylum Chordata; class Amphibia; order Gymnophiona; family Siphonopidae; genus Microcaecilia; species Microcaecilia unicolor. The sequence continues at coordinate 126,473,496 of NC_044032.1, forward strand.
CTACTTTGGATTTTTGAAGCACAGGGGGATATGTAGAACCATAGGCACATGAAATGTGATGACAGATAAAGACTGCAAAGCCCATTTAATCTGCCCATTTTTCCTTCCTTTAAAAAAAAAAAAACAGGCCCATTTCTCTGAAGCTTTCCTGAATTCTATAACTGGAAGATGGGTCCATACATCTACCATCCTTTCTATAAATTTTCAGATGTTATTCTTGAGTCTACTATCTTGGAGACTCATAAGGTGACATCTTATTTTTGAATTTCTTTCCCAGGGAGAAATGCTTGCAACCTGAACTCTTTTTATACCTTAGATCAGTGGTTCCCATACCTGGACCTGAAGGCACCCCAGCCAGTCAGGTTTTCAGGATATCCACAATGAATATTCATGACGATATTTGCATGCACTGCCTCCACTACACGCAAATCTCTCTTATGAATATTCATTGTGGATATCCTGAAAACCTGACTGGCTGGGGTGCCTCCAGGTCCAGTTATGGGAACCACTGTCTTGGGTGAATATCTTCGAAAAGGCAGTAAATAAATCCTAATAAATAAAGGGCCTGATATTAAGCTGGTAGCAATGAGCGTTTTGCTTACCACCAATGGAGTTATTCCTGGATGTTCAAAGCCGGGCCCTGTCCAGGCTTCAGCTTTGGATATCTGATTATTTTTGAGCTGGCTAACACATAGCCAATTAAGTTGATATTCAGCACTTAAGTGGCCATAGGATAGCACGTAAAGATAGGACAGACTTTTATGCGATCCCATTTATGCGCTAAACCTGGCCACTTAGGTGGAGATTCTATATATGGCGACTAAAAAATTGGCGCTGAAATCAGTGCCGACTAAGTAGATTTAGTTGCCAATTATAGAATAAGATTAGTCGATATTTCAGTGCCTAAATCTGCACCCATCCATTTACACCAACTAAAGCATGGTGTAAATCCCAGCGTGTAGATTTAGGCGCACTAGGCCATATTCTTTAACTAGGTGCCTAAATTTCAGAATGCCCACTAAATGCACATTTCCCCGCCCATAACCATGCCCCTTTTTGCCTGCACACATTAGAAATTCGGCACACATCATTAAAGAATATGCTTAGCGAGTTGTGCGCCTAAATTCTAATCAGTGCCAATTAGTGTTCAGTATTGCTTGTTAAGTCCTGATATCAGTGCTCATTAGCTTGTTAAGTCAATTACGTTATGCACGGTGTTATAGAATCTGCACCGATTTCAGCACCTAAATCAAAGTGCACTATATAGAATCTGGGGGTTAAGGGTTGAATATCAGCTCTTAAGCAACCAAGTGCTGACTCTGCCCCTGGAATGCCCCCAACACAGCTAGCTTTGAGTTGGGCACTAACCATGAATTTCAGTGGCACTTAGCTGGTTAAATGCCACTATTTGGAGAACCCACCGGTCAGAGGTTATAAGGGGCTACCGTTCATAGAAAAACTTCAGCTTCTCTCTGACCGGCAGGTTGTCCAGTATGAACACTTTTATTATGGCTATAGCTCATCCCTTGCTTTGACTGGGGAGCAGCAGGGGCCTTAGGCACAAGCTGTTGACAAGAACGAGTACATTGGAGTTGAGCCTGACAGGCTGGCGAGAGGAGGTGGCATGCCTACATCTCTGGGAGTAGTAGGCACCCCTCCTTGACTTGCCAAAAGACCTCCTAGATGAGGAGGCTGATGCAGAAGGAGCCCAGCGGGAGAGAGAAGAGATGGTATCAGTGTGCTTCTTGATTTGGCCAGCTACCTCCTCTACCTTCTCTCCAAAAAGGTTGTTATCCAGCATACTCAGGCATAATCCTCCCACACTTCTACCCCATGATCAGAGAGAATTGCGTGCTTAAATTTGAATGCAGTTATCTCTGATCATAGGTCCGGTAAAACCCTGCGCTATCTCAGCTCTAGTTTTAGAGCGCTGTTTGGAGCAGCGTGGGGCTTTTGATCATCTGTCCTTATGTTCCTTATTGCCCTTTCAGAACCCTCCGTTTCTTTAAACGATCACTGCTTAGTTCTGCCTTCTCCAAAATGTGCCCACTTGGAATCAACCCGTCACAGTGCATTCTTTTTCCTGGCTCCTCATACCTGAAACAATCTCCCCCTTTCTATCCTTGGCAATTCCTCTTTTAAGGGTTTTAAAACTAAGCCGAAAACCTGGCTTTTCCACTTAGCTTTTGGTGAAGCAGTTTGCTGAAATTACCAGTGTTACCCTTAGACTCTGTCCTTCTTTTGTGTGTTTGCTTTACCCTCTTTTTGCAATACTTATGTCTCTAAACTTAACACCCTGCTTTCCTATACATTAATGGAGTTCTTTTCTTGTTTCCTATTTTTTTAAACCTGTACACTGCTCTGTTCTGCCCGTCAGCTAGAGTGGTATAGAAAGTTATTGCAAATAAATAAATAAATCATCGGTGCGCATATTGTTCCCTGCGCAAAAGCCCTCTGAGCATTCTGCGCAGATTAACACCAATAAGCACCTATATTTAGAAAGAAATGTGTGTGAGTCTGTAAATATAAGCCTTTCAAGTGAAAAAATTTGAAAAGCTTATATTTAAAGGTGCATAAGAACAGCACCGATGTGTGCTTCACTTCAGGGTTTGCATGGTGCATGCACACAAGAGCTGCAGTTACCAAGAACCAGGCACGTTTCTCCCCCTTACTTTTGGTCTCACAGTGTGTATATAATGTGCACGTTTCTCTCCCTTACTTTCGGTCTCACAGTGTGTATATAATTTGAATGCTACTAGCTTTGAGCTTTGGAGGACTATTTTTCTGCGCTATTCCTGCAGTATGGGGTGGGTGTGTTTGCTTTAGTGCCAGATCTGTGAGCATCAGGGCCTCAGAGCTGAACACAACACTTTTGTTTTGATAGACATATTCCAGCTGATATTCAAAGCGAGTTAACCAACCAGGAATGGCCACCAACTAGTTAACTGGCTTGTATGCGGCTATCTGCTCATTTTCAGCTGCACTTAACTGGTCAGTGGCGCTCAGCACTGAAGTGGAAGCCAGCTACATCGGGGCATTCAAGAGGTGTTTCAGGGGTGGAGTCAAGTTAGTTTCCAAACTTCAGAGCTAAGCGGCCATGTGTAGCACATAAATAGGACCACATAAATAGCTGTCATATCATTATGCGCTAGCCTATGGCTGCTTAAGCCTGAATGTTGATTTAACCGGGTATGTGCTAGCCGGCTTTTAAAAACCTGGAAATTCAGTGCTGTAGCCCTCACAGTGCTCAAAACTGAATTTCTGGTTTTAGCGCCAGTGGAAGACAAAAAATACTGTCTGCCGCCAGCTCAATATCGGTCCCATTTTCAGAAATCTTCCCTAGGATCATACCATGGATCTCTTTGCCATGGAAAGATCACTACTTTCAGGGCTCGTGCAAACTCTGACCTCACAAGTGAGAGGGAATGTGTTGATTCCATTTCAAAAATATCAACAAAAGAAGGCTGTGGATCAGTGGCGTAGCCAGAAGGCAATTTTTGGGTGGGCCAACAGGTTGGATGGGTGGGCACTAGAGTTGCCAACTTTTTTGAAAAAGAAAAAAACAGCAAACCTGATGCACCCATGCTCTGTCCCTACCCCACTCCCCATAACTTCAATGAGGGTTGCAGTGCAGGCTTCAGTGGCTGCAGGCCAATTGAGAGCTAAGGGAAGTACAATAGACTGCACTATTCAGCCCCACTGAGCCATGGTCCTCCAACACATATATGGTATTGAAGCCAAACACATTCTGCATCCAGAGAACCTCCTGGCCCTCCACCAACAATGGATACAGAGCACAGCAAGGACAATTCTCCATAAAACTCATCATATAAAGAAATTTTGTTTTCTAGTGTAATCTCAATTACAGACATATTATAAATTAACTTTAAAAAAATCTATAAAACAAAAGTCACTCAGAACCTTGAGCAAATCTACCATGCCAACACTAACTTCCAAAAACAAAGATCCTACCTATGAAAAAGAAGTGCCTTAAATATTATAGTAGGGCCCTACAATACAAATACATTTATCAGGAAAGCTGAACAAGCCAAATTACTACAGAATGCTACATGGAAACTTCATGCTAACAGAATACCTCAGTCACACACCCAAGACACAAATGCCAAATACAGAATAAGTGACCACAAACTCTAGAAATATAAATTAAATGGAAACCCCAAGAAACTAGACCTTGCATGTAGTACAACACCAGAGAAACAAGAAAGAAAGGCATTTGCTCCTGTGCAAAATATAAAGATGGCACATGCCAGGGATGGTGTTAGGGGTTGGTTCCTTGGCCAGAGAAAGCCTGCATGCTGGAAGCTGAAGGCGCAGCCTGGTAATGGACTTTGAGGTCCTTTCCTAGATTTCTGTCCTGGACCCCAGCCATGTTTACCATCAACTTTGGCAAGATGTACATTCCAAATCCAACATATTATATTCACAACATTGAAAATAAAATATTTTTTTTATACCTTTTTGTTGTCTGGTCATTTTTTCTCAAATCATATTGGTCCCAGTCTCTGGTTTCTGCTTCCCTCTGTCTTCTCTTAACTCACTTGCCAGGGTCTCCTATTTGACATTTCTTCTTTCTTCATGTCCATCATCCATCTCCCATCTCTGTTTTCCTATATTTCCTTGTTCATTATCTCCCCTGTGTTCATATCCCCTCATCCATCATCATTCCTCTGTGCACCTATGCACCCCATGCCCAGCATATCCCTTCTGCGTTCCTATTCTCTCCCTTGTCTAGTATCTTCCCCCCCCCCCCGTGTCCATATACCCCCCTCTCCAGTGTCCAGCATTTTATCTCTATTCCATATCCCCGTCCCCTTCCCCCCCTTGGTCAGGCATTACCCCTCCGTGCCCATGTGCTATCCCCATACAGCATCTCACATTTGTGTCCCTGTCCCCATGCTCTCACCTAATGCCCATCATCTCCCTTCTGTATCTGTATACTTCCCTATGTCTCCTTTCTCCCTCCTCCACACCAATGTGTCCCTCTCCTCTCTGATCCCACCCCCCAACCAGCTTCTCTTCCTCTCTTTCCTTCCCCTTATGCATCTGGCTCTTTCTCCCTGCATCTCTCTCCCTTCCCTCTGCATATCATCATCTGCATATCCAGCACCTCTCCTTCCGCTCCCCCTCCCCCCACACGTCCAGCATCTCTCTCCCTTTCATCCAGCCCCCATACATGTCCAGCACCTCTCCCCTTCACTTCAACCCTCTGCATATCCAGCACTTCTCCCCTTTCCCTCCACCCCCCTGCATATCCAGCACCTCTCCCCTTCCTTCCACCCCCCTATATATCCAAAACCTCTCCCCTTCCCTCCAAACTCCCCTCTGCAAATTCCAAAACCTCTCCCCTTCCTTCCAACTTCCCCTCTGCAAATCCAAAACCTCTTCCCTTCCCTCCAAACTCCCCTCTGCAAATCCAAAACCTCTTCCCTTCCCTCCAAACTCCCCTCTGCAAATTCCAAAACCTCTCCCCTTCCTTCCAACCTCCCCTCTGCAAATCCAAAACCTCTTCCCTTCCCTCCAAACTCCCCTCTGCAAATCCCAAAACCTCTCTCCCTTCCCTCCAACCCTCTGCCCCTGGCAAGTCCAGCACCCTTCTGTTCCCTCCCCTCCCTGCCTCCCCTTACTTCTGGGCCAGCACGCAGCACCCCACTTACTTCCTCACCCCTCTCCCACCCCTGCCGCAGCGCTTCATTTAATGTAGATGATGGCAGAAAAAGACCTGCACAGTCCATCCAGTCTGCCCAACAAGACAACTCATATGTGCTACTTTTTGTGTATACCCTACTTTGATTTGTACCTGTGCTCTTCAGGGCACAGACCGTATAAGTCTGCCCAGCACTATCCCCACCTCCCAACCACCGGCTCTGGCACAGACCGTATAAGTCTGCCCAGCACTATCCCCGCCTCCCAACCACCAGCCCCACCTCCCAACCACCGGCTCTGGCACAGACCGTATAAGTCTGCCCAGCACTATCCCCGCCTCCCAACCACCAGCCCTGCCTCCCGATCTCGACTAAGCTCCTGAGGATACATTCCTTCTGCACAGGATTCCTTTATGCTTATCCCACACATGTTTGAATTCCGTTACCGTTTTCATTTCCACCACCTCCCGTGGGAGGGCATTCCAAGCATCCACTACTCTCGTCGTGAAAATTAACGTGATTTGAAATTAAATGACTCAAAACTAGTGCATTTGAAAAAGCGAATTGGCGAAACGGATGTCCGTCAGGACATAAGAGCCAAAGATAAGTGCAGCCCTGCTGAATATATGTTGCATTGGTCACTCAGCAATTCAATTTAATTTATGATTATATGCACAAATGCACTAATTTTGAGTCATTTAATTTCAAGTCACGTTAATATGGATGGCGGGGGATTTTATGTCGATGATTAGACTAATCACCATAAAGGTCTTACAACAAATTTCTCTTTATTGGGGATAAGTGTGACCGGGTGATTCATGAGACTTTTTCTCCCACTTTCTCCACCATTAACAGTGAATACAGTGTATCCACAGCCTTCTTTTGTTGATATTTTTGTTTGATTGAGACTGTGATGTGAGCCATATTTCAAAGTTATTAAGTTATTTGATTCCATTTCACCCACAATACTCCACAAAATGAAGATCACCTCAGCCACCTCATGTCCCTTTTTTCTCTTCCTTATGATGATATCTTTAAAAGAAAATAACCACCACAGCTTCATTCTCCTTCTTTTTCTCCTGTCAGAATCAAAAGAAAGCTGGTGGGAATTCCTTGTGTAATCCCCTGCAAGGCTGGGATTACTGAGAAGAGTAAGTCCCTGTAAAGAGTCATTGGCGGGGGGGGGGGGGGGGGGGGGGAGGAGTGACTGGGAGGTCCCTGGGTGGGAGGAAGCCCAGCCCAAAGGGAGTAGTTTTGAAATAAAATGCAGACAGATATGCTAGGAGACTGAAGAGTGACAAAGGAGATAAAGTTAAGTGTTTGCCCTTTAGAGGAGTCTTTGGTTGCCTGCAAGCCCCTGCCAAGTGACCCGAAGGAGAAGGAGGATCCCAGGTGGGAAAATGTGGGATACAAATGCTACAAATAAATAAATAAATAAATTTAAGATAAGTAAACCTTTGGCTGTAAAGAGGAGTTGTGGATCAGGAAAGCAGCAACTGTGACAGAGGAGAGCTATGGGTGAGCAGAGGAAAGACCCAGACCAGGAGCGTGGGATAGGAGCCAAGGAGTGCCCATATCAGGCCCAGGGTGAGCCAACGCAAAGCTCACCTTGGAGGGAGGTCAGGCTAGGAGGGTCTGGACCTGTAAAAGTGAGGAACACAGCCTTTGGAACACTATTCTCTGGGATAGGCCCAGCATCCTGTTTTCAACAGTGGCCAATCCAGGTCACAAATACCGGGCAAGATCCCAAAAAAGGACAAAACATTTCATACTGCTTATCCCAGAAATAGTGGATTTTCCCCAAGTCCATTTAATAACGGTCTATGGACTTTACCTTTAGGAAGCCATCCAAACCTTTTTTAAACTCCGCTAAGCTAACCGCCTTTACCACATTCTCTGGCAACGAATTCCAGAGTTTAATCACACGTTGAGTGTGATTTGTTTTAAATTTACTACATTGTAGCTTCATCGCATGCCCCCTAGTCCTAGTATTTTTGGAAAGCATAAACAGACGCTTCACATCTAACTGTTCAACTCCACTCACTATTTTATAGACCTCTATCATATCTCCCCTCAGTCCAGCTGAAAAGCCTCTGTACATAAATACAAGGAAGGAGAATATAGGAGTTCCATTGAAGAATACCAGAAGGATTGTAGTTTTCAAAGACTTGCCCAAAATGTTGGAGAGTTGATCCTGGTTGATGTTCCTGATTTTTCAGAGTTGGAGAATAAACCGTTTGAGTTTGCATGAACTGCTGACTCCAGAGTGGTTTTTGGACTTTTAGAGAATATAAGTGTCTTTTAAATGTGACTAACTTAATAGCCAGCCTTACCTCCCACTGTAGGATTTGGCCTTGCTTTTGGTTTCCTGGGGGAGAAGCGGGTCATCCCTTCCACTAATGCTTCTTTTCCCAGGTGGAGACACCATGCGCCAAGTGAGTGAGTGAGCAAGGGTCTGACGATCTGTCCACTCGGACCCTGGACCAAGAAGCGCCCAAGTAAAGGGGCATTACACATGGGATCCTCTGCCTTTCTCCTATCCATAGAAGGACAAAGTGCTGACCAGTGGAGGGTTCCCCTCACTCTGCTCCAGTCCAAAACAGCCAAAAAATGAGAGGATAGAGGAAGGGAGTCCCTTGGTCTTCTTTTTGTGGGACATGGGATTCTGGAGCTCTTTCTTTGCATCTCCTTTTAGTCTGTACCAGATGGATACACTCTCCTTTCATGCTATGCCTAGGTGGTACTTGGTTGGGTTGGTACAGCTACCAAAGATGCAGTTGTAAACTCCTAATCTCCTCACTGGCAAACCTCAAGTTGGGCAAATGTCTCCTGATTTCAGAAAACAGGACTCTCCTTTTACCATGGAGAAGAAGTACTAAGGATAAAGGCTGTTATTCAGAGATGACAAACCTATACTCCCTTACAAATCCAAGGTCTGAGGACCTAGACAGACAACCTGGGAATACGTAATTACAGTAGTTTCTTCCCTCTCTTGTCAAAAATAAAAGACAGACACAAGTGGTGCTCTCAGGATCCAATATTGTTTATATCCCTCCAGTACAAATTACTGCAGGAATGAGAAAAAAAAAAACCCTGCTCCTTCCCTGTAATCTAACTTCAGCTCTGGCACACATCTGTTAAAGTTGTGCATTATAATCGTATTCATCAAGGATTGTACTGCTATTATGTAGTTAAGATCTGGAATTCTATGCCTTGAAATATCCGTCTTATTACATTTTATGACATTTTTTAGGAAGGCAGACAAAACATGGCTGTTTGAAAAGTTTCTGGAATTATAGATGGCTGGTATTTTTTGATGGGAGGGTGTTAATTTTTTGATTTATTATGTAATGTATGTTATGTTAACCTGCTTTGAACCTTAGAAATGAAGGAGTTAGTGGTATAGGAGACACTAGCAGCATAGCATAAGGATTCTAGAATACTCCTGGGATTACTACATTATTTGCTGGAATTTTGGAATTATCCATTGTGGGAACTCACCTGGAAGCAGGGCTGGTACAAGGATATTAGGTACCCCCACCCTCAAGGTTTTCATAATTAAGCTCAACAATCATAATTAACTGGCATAGATGGTTCTTGAGTTGTCTGGCTGTCAAGATCTATTGATTTGCATTGAATGCAGCTGCTTTGGGTCGATAGTCAAAGTGATTTAAGTTGTGGTCAGTGGGCCGACTGCCAATATTCAGTAACACTTAGCTATATGGGTGCTGGCGCTGAATATGGGCTGGTACCCGCCTAGTTGTTAGTGGTGGTCTGTATCTCTCATACCTGCTCCCCTCTCTTCTGACCCCCAAAACATCACTGGACCTCCCCCCCAAACTTCATCACCATGACAAGCTCCCCCAAATTCCGATCTCCCCTGATTCTCCAACCATTAAAAGGCCCAACTGATTCCATTCCTCCAGAACCTCACCACCATTTCAAGCCTCCCCTTGATTCTGATCCTCCTAGACCCTGCCATAAATAAAGGGACCCTCCCTGATTTTGATTCTCCTCCATGACCAAGTAGGCCCCCTGAGGTCCATGTTAAGCTCCTGCCAAGGGGGGGTATTGGAATTGGGGAAGGGTTCCTGTATTGCGGTGGGGTCCAGGGAGGATTGGAATCAGGGGGACCTTGTAATGGTGATGGGAAAAGGAAATGGGACTTGATATACTGCCTTTCTGAGCTTTTTGCAACTACATTTAAAGTGGTTTACATATATTCAGGTACTTATTTTGTACCAGGGGCAATGGAGGGTTGAGTGACTTGCCCAGAGTCACAAGGAGCTGCAGTGGGAATTGAACTCAGTTCCCCAGGATCAAAGCCCACTGCACTAACCACTAGGCTACTCCTCCACCCGGGAGAGGGGGGGATATGGTGACTGATCATTGTATTCAGGTCCCAGTCAATATACAGCCGGAACCCCCATAAGTGTGTTATGTAGATCCCAGCTGAACATCATCTGGGACCTGCATAAATCCAGGTGGCAAACTCTTGGCTGATCAGCCCCAAATATTCAGTGCTGACCACCACCACCAGCTAAATATTGACCAGATAGTTTGTCTAATAGTTAAGCCAGGCCTGTCTGGAGGTGTTTTGGCAAATAGTTCAGTCCAACTACCTACACTGCCTAAACATGTCTTTTCATAGATGTATTATTTAGTAAGAATCCCATGAAATAAGAACATAAAAATAGCCATACTGGATCAGACCAATGGTCCAGCTAGCCCAGTATCCTGTTTCCAACAGTAGCCCATCTAGGTCACAAGTACCTGGAAGAAACCCAAATTGTAGCAACATGGGTTCTTACTTATATCTTTTACTGTTGTTAGAAGATCTGCTGCCTATTATAAGGATATAAGTGAACAGCAACATAATGTTTCGAACAACTTGCTTTAAGCCTTTTATGAGCCTCTGAAAAGTGACATCAGTTAACAAGACTAGAACCTATAAAAGTTCAGAACTTTGTGAGAAGTATTATTAACAATCAACCGGCAGTCTTATTTTAGTATTTATGGCTTACATCATATAATATAGGTTTTACCAACATTTCCAACAGCTAGTAAAGGGCATCTATTCAACTTTGACAGAGTTAGCTGAAAGTTACTTAACTACAGAAATCACAGCAAAAGCCCAATCAGAAAATTAAATGTGTCGGGTTCAGTCTCTCTACCAATCATTCTTATGCCATGTCTCATGGTACATGTGCTCCTAGCTGGAATCGGATAACTAATAGTTTTGTTTCCATTTTGCATACTGGATTTGCCTCCGCTTCTGCTTAAATATCTCTGCAGGTTGCATTTCTAGGCTTTAGTGCCTGAGGGAAGAATGCATAAACTAACACAGTTTCATTTCAGATGAGCTATCCAATCTCTGTCCAAAAGAGTTTATTTTTAATTAGGCTGCCAACTTCCCACAGCCTGGACGTCCCATAACTTCAAATGTAAAATGACTCTACCATATTTAATGAGTTTGCACCAGTTCCTGCACTTGGCTGATGAATTTGACTATTTGCATAGTCTGGGAATATCAATGAAGATGTTTTTACCAGCTACAGAAGAACAGATTAGTTCAAGGTTCATTAGGAGCCTTGTGCAGTCAAGTTGCTGCTCAAAGTATACCACTGTCTCCCACATAGGGTAAGTAGAAGTACCCTGTACTTAACCTCATCAGTATCCACTAGAAGAAAAAAGGAAAATCCTCCTCATTCAATATTGAGTCCTCTACTATAGCAATAATTGTTTCTCATTCATTTTCAAGAGGGAGAGGACTAGAAGCAAAAATGTAGATAATTGAAGAAGAGTCAAAATGTAAGCAAATGAATAAATATATAGGGGTACAAATTCAGCTTCCAACAATCAATATTTTGTTGACTGCCGTTGGCTTTATTCCTAGATATTCAATGTCAGGCCATATCCGGGCACCAGAATTGAATATCTAGGCATATGCGGCCAGATAAAACCTAGGTGGTGTGAGTGTGGTATTCAGTATTTAACTGGCTATTGTGAACCACATAGGACTGTGTTTTATGTGGTTCCATTTATGGGGTTATCCTAGCTGGTTAAGGGCCGAAAATGGGTACTTAACCAACTAAATGCTGACTCTGCCCCTGAAATACCCACAGTTTCAGCTTAGGTGCTAACTGGGCATTTTCAGTGGTACTATCTGGCTTTGCCACTGAATGTACCTGGCTAGCCCAGTACAAGTGATTTAAATGGTCAGGAGCCATTTCTGGTTTGAATATTGGCCCCATAAATTATTGAGAACAATATGATTGACCCTCATCTTGAGATTTGTTAATGTTTTGAATGGACACTGGCATAAGAAAAATATCAGGAGTTCAATATTCCATAAGATGGCCAACACAAACATTATATGAACATTTTATCCATATACTGATTTTCAACTAAGCTATAGATTCAAGCCTAAAAAATGAAACTGATTTGCATAACTTTATATATGGAAAGGCTAAAGAGGTTAAGCTCTTCAGCTTGGAAAAGATATGGCTGAGGGGAGATATGATTGAGGTCTACAAAACCCTGAGTGGTGTAGAATGAGTAGAAATGAATCGATTTTTACTGTTTGAAAAAATATAAAGACTAGGGGACACTCAATGAAGTTACATGGAAATACTTTTAAAACAAATAAGAGGAAATATTTTTTCACTCAACAAATAGTTAAGCTCTAGAACTCGTTGCCAAATGATGTGGTAACAGCTGTTAGCGTATCTGGTTAAAAAAGGTTTGGACCATTGGAGTCGACTCTGTGGGTGCTTTGGGTGCTTGAGCACCCCCAATATTGAGAAAATTCCTTGTATGTGTCCAGGAAGGGGTTATTTTCTTTGGGCTTAGCACCCCAATAATTTTGAAAAGTTGGCTCCTATGGTTTGGACAAGTTCCTGGAAGAAAAGTCCATAGTCTGTTATTGAGATGGAAAATGTACAAAGCACAAATCCTTGTTTGAAATGGTATTTTTGAAAAAAAAAAGATATACATTTTCCTTTTTTTCAAAATAACCTTCTTTCCTATTTGTATTTTGGATGTTTTGTGCAAAATATCCAGTCGGACTTAGACATATCGAAAATACCCCTCCACATCAGCTATAGAAATTATTTAAAAATGACATCTTGGAAGCTCAGGCAGATATATTCCACACTTTAAAAAGACAGAAGGAAAGCCAAATGACTACTGGCATGGTTAAAATATGAAGTAAGAGAGACAATCATAGCCAAAAGAACATCTTTCAAAAAATGGAAAACAGTTCCAAATGAAGAAAACAGCACAAGCAAGTTACAAGCAAATCATTGGTAAGGCAGGGAAAAAAATAAGGAATTAGAAAAAAAGATGGCCAAATAGACAAAAACTTATAATAAAAACTTTTTTTCAGATATTTTCAAAGCAAGATGCTCTGAGGGAGTCAGATGATCAAGAGGTAAAAGAGACTCCCAAGGAGGACAATGTTATAGTGGAGAGACTGAGGGGTCCTTTACCAAGCTGCGGTAAAAAGGTCCCTGCAGTAGCTGTTTTTGCCATGCTCCAGGGCCCTTTTTACTGCAGTGGGTAAAAAGCCCATACAAAAGACATGGCCATGCGGCAAGATTATTCTTACCGCTTGGCCATGCAGAAAGAGCACTTACTGCCACCCACTGAGTTGACAGTAAAGGCTCCTGTGGTAACCTGGTCCCTTTTTTTTCATGACCAAGCCTCAAAAAGATGGCCCAACTGACCAGATGACCATCGGAGAGAATCGGGGATGACCTCCCCTTACTCCCCCAGTGGTCACCAACCTCCTCCCACCCAAAAAAAAACAAAACATTTTTTGCTAGCCTCTATGCCAGCCTGAAATGTCATACCCAGCTCTCTGACAGCAGTATGCAGGTCCCTGGAGCAGTTTTTCATGGGTGCAGTGCACTTCAGGTAGATGGACCCAGGCCCCCCCCCTCCATACCTGTTACACTTGTGGTGGTAAATGGGAGCCCTTCAAACCCCCCCACAAACCCACTGTACCCACATGTAGGTGCCCCCCTTCACCCATAAGGGCTATGGTAATGGTGTAGAGCTGTGGGGAGTGGGTTTTGAGGGGGATTTGGGGGGCTCAGCACCTAAGGTAAGGGAGCTATGCACCTGGGAGCTATTTTAATTTTTAAAAGTGCCCCCTAGGGTGCTGGTTGGTGTCCTGGCATGTCAGGGGACCAGTGCACTACAAATGCTGGCTCCTCCCATGACCAAATGCCTTGGATTTGGCCAGGTTTGAGATCGCTGGCCTCGGTTTCCATTATCGGCGAAAACCAAGGCCGGCCATCTCAAACCCAGCCAAATCCAAGGCATTTGGCCGGCCCCAACATTATTATCGAAACGAAAGATGGCCGGCCATCTCGTTCGACAATACGGTTGGCCCCACCCCTTTGCGGCGCCGTCCTCAGAGATGGGCGCCCTTAGAGATGGGCGTCCCTGTTTGAAAATGCCCCTCTATGCCTTTCATATAAGGTGGATATAACCTTGGGACGTGGTGAGAGACTGAGGAGGATACAGTGAGCCTAAAGAATGTTTCAGTCTTGGGGAAAGAGGACACAAGGGGATTGTTAGTTTGCTGTGTGACTAACTGCATGCAGTACTGGTAACTAATTAGCCAATGGCTACCGATTGTGCACGTGCACACACATCAGGAGAGACTGATAGAATACAGGAACAATCCATATATGGCATAGGCTACCTAATGATTCTAGTTTAGGGGAAATCCATAGGCGTAGTTTGACTGTTTCATTTGGGGGGGCAAAGGAAGGGGTGGGGCATATTAGCATATTCATTTGCATATATGTATATGCAAATTATGCTAAAATGGAGGAAGGAAGGGAGCACGAGCTGGCTTTTTTTGGGGAATAACCGTAATGAATATGTATGAGATATCTCATACATATACATTATGGTTATTCCCAAAAAAGCCAGCTCTTTCTCCCTTCCTTCCTTCCTTCCTTCCTCCTTACCCAGCACTCCCTCTTCCTCACCAGTAGTATTTCCCCACCCCCTTTCCCATACCACAGATGCACATTTCCAAAAGCTGACATATTCCAATTAATAAATTCTGAATAAAATACTTTTTTCTACCTTTGTTGTCTGATCATTTCGTTTTTCACCACTTCCACCTCATCAGAGGTCACACAGGAGTTGCTGTCACCAGTACTGGAGATGCAGGTTGACGTGCCATCCAGGACGATGCTGGAGAAGGAAACATGGGGATAGTCTGGACAAAGCAATGATTTCAGCACTCTTATGATGTAGTGGTACACCACATCACACAGCACCACCACATGTCACGCTGGGTCAGGGTATAGCTTCCAAAAGGCAGCCATACAACTCTTCACATCTACAGATTTGCGCCCAAAGACGTACATGATGGGTAGCCTGGTGCAGGGGCTGAGACACGCTGGTCCATAATGTACCACAGCATCAGCTCCTACGTGTTCTGAGGCCATCTCATCTATGCAGCAGCTCCTGTAGGAGGTGTCACCAAGAATGTACAAAGATACCAGAAGCTTTTTCCAGTTTTGTTGCAACAGTGACTGAATCCACCAGCAGCTCATCAGGGAACTGGAGTGCCACCTTGCTACACTGATGCTGTGCAATGAATGTAGTTGTTCTCTCAATTTCATAAACCTCATCAAGCTCCTCAGGAACAGTCAGACTATTGCCCACTGGTGTGGCAATCAGGGGCCGCTGGATTGCGTCTGCACCATCACTGCTGAACTGCACTGCCATGGATACCTCAGCACCACGTTTGTAGACTCTCCACTAATGAAGTGTGAAATCCGCCGTGTAGAAGCTGTAAACAAACAGCAGTGACTTAATGCACACAGAAACTGCCGACTCCCTGTCTCCACTGACCGCCATCGCCTCACTCGGTACAAAAAAACTCTATTCCCGCTCCACCTCGCGCTCCCTCACCGACCGTCAACAACACCGCACGTGCAGGAGTCCCAGGACACAGCGGGCGACGCGTAAAAGCATCAAGCAAGCAGCCAGGTTCGACTCCGTCCTTCACTTCCTGAATCCTGCCCTCTCTGCGTCCCGCCTTCCTCTGATGTCATTTCCTTTCAGGCGGGCGAGACGCTGAGAGGGCAGGATTCAGGAAGTGAAGGACGGAGTCGAGCCTGGCTGCCTGCTTGCTGCTTTTACGCGTCGCCCGCTGTGTCCTGGGACTCCTGCACGTGCGGTGTTGTTGACGGTCGGTGAGGGAGCGCGAGGTGGAGCGGGAATAGAGTTTTTTTGTACCGAGTGAGGCGATGGCGGTCAGTGGAGACAGGGAGTCGGCAGTTTCTGTGTGCATTAAGTTCACCGCTGCGGGAAAGTAGATTAAGTCGTCTTCATCATCCTCATTGTTTGGGGGGGCACTGCCCCCCCTCGCCCCCCCCCCCAGTCTACGCCTATGGGGAAATCACATGATTTGGGAGAAAACAAAACTTATAAAGAGTATATATGTGATGGCTGGGACAGTGTTAGCTGAGCAGTCTTTGTTATTCAGATTCTTGCGTCTGGCTCGTCTGTGTGACAACCTGCTCCAGAGAGAACAATTACTTTGTATTTTGGCTTAGTGAGATACCAATAAAGATTTTACTGGTTGCGCCAACAACTGAGTCTAAATTATCTCTCTTATTTTTTTCAGCCCTCACGGGGCTGAAGTGTTCCCCTCTCCCAAGGGACAAGGGACAGGGATAACGCACTGGAAATCCACTTAAATGAATTCAGCCATTTTTCCTTCGTAACCCACATTTTTCCCCACACAGATCCCGACTATGCTTTTGAAAATGTACTCTTTGTAAAACCTCTTGACAAACGGGTAACCATGGAACACTGAAAAAGAAGAAACTGAGAAAGATATTTTTTTCTATAAACAAAACAGTGGGATTCCACTGATTCGTTTATGAATTTTCCTTTACTGTCACTATTTGCACAGCAAGTCGGAATGGTTTACAATCTACAATGTATGATATAAAGGCAAAAAATGGGGTGCTTGATGCTGGTGGGGGGTCCTAATATCAAGGGGGAGGCTTAAGACCAGATGGGAGAATCAAGTTCAGTGAAAGGTGAACTGTTACCACACCTTGATGAATCCCCCCCCCCCCTTTAATGCTGTTGCAAAATTGAAAATACCTGCATACTTTTGCAAATCGTCAAAATCATGCCCACCGAATGTCTCCTTCAAAACTGTGCATGCTATGGATTTACATTGATAAATAGTGGCTTTCTAAAAAAGCTGTTTACATTTGTAGGCCATTTACATGGGTAAACACCGCTGTTTCTAAAATAACCTCCGAAGAGCACTTCCATCTCTCCTTATTAATGTTTCAGTTTCCTCTCTTTACATGGAATATCATAATGCTTTTTGATCATGATTATGTAAACGCCAATGAAAATAATATTTAAAAACAAGGAACAGCTGCTAACTACTGCACGTTACATCTGGATGCAGCTCATTACCAAGCACTAAGCCATGAAATGTTGAAACACCTGCATAGGATAAATTACACCAGAAAAATATATTTTTGCCTTGAAAGTTCAGAGACTGTTTTAAAAAGACTAGACTATCCTCATGGACCTCAATTTACTGCCAGCAGCAAATCTATGAAATGACTTTATTAGTTGGAATGAGAAGTTTTGGGGGAATTTAAGGCTGAGCAGTGCAGAATGTACTTTGTAACTACAATTTTCCAATTATACAGATATAAATGTCAGATTTTTAAATGGCTCTATATATAAACACCGAGCTGGAGGAGTATCACAATGTTATACTAACTGATCAACTCAAACTGATCTCTTCTACTCCTTTTTAATGTGGTGATGTTTCAGAAAAAGGAGGAACAGCCTCAATAGGTATTGGGGTCACTCCTTTGTTGATCCCTTTGTCAACCTTAGGGAGCCCCTTCACTCATCACAGGCGGGAAAACCTCAAGTTGTTCTTTAACATTAGCTGGCTCTTTAATGTTAGCTGTACTTTATTCAACTTTACCTGGGGAAAAGTCCTTTCTCGTTAGTCTGGTTGAAAACTCAATATGGCGTGTGGCTTTTATAATATTTCTATTAGCATGAGGCCCTTTCACTAAAGATTTCATCCTAACTACTTACAATTCTGAAAATTGCTAAAAACTCATTTCTTCACCAGTTCATTCCAGAATTTGTTACATGTTAATATAACAATAACCAGTTGATAAACTTGTCACTTTTCTGTATTATGAATCTATCAATATATAAGCTACTTGTAGTTTATTTGCTAATCTGTTAATCTCAGCCACTTCATCATACTACTTCACTATTGTTGAAATTCAAACTCTGCATTCTTAATCTAAACTGTAAGCCACATTGAACTTGAGCTTGTTTTTGGGATAATGTGGAATATAAATGTCTTAAATAAATAAATAAAAGGCAGTACGTTTTTGCAGTTACCACCCTCTTCTTAAGTCATTTCATTGGCTCCCTATCCGTTTCCGTATACAGTTCAAACTCCTCTTATTGACTTACAAGTGCATTCACTCTGAAGCTCCTCGGTACCTCTCCATTCTTATCTCTCCCTACACTCCTCCCCAGGAACTCCGTTCACTGGGTAAATCTCTTTTATCTGAACCCGTCTCCTCCACTGCTAACTCCAGACTCCGTTCCTTTTATCTTGCCGCACCACATGACTGGAATAGCCTTCTTGAGCCTGTATGTGAAGCTCCAGCTCTGGCTGTCTTCAAATCTAGGCTAAAAGCCCACCTTTTTGATGTCACTTTTAACTCCTTACCCTTGTTCAGCACCCATTTTTATCATTCCCATGTTTGTAAGTCCCTTATCCCTTATTTCTCCTGTTTGTCTGTCCTAGTTAGATTGTAAGCTCTTTCAAGAAGGGACGTCTTTTTATGTCCAGTGTACAGTGCTGCATACGTCTAGTAGTGCTATAGAAATGATAAATAGTAGTAGTAGTAGACAGGCATATACTGTAGGAGTCCAGGTGTGAAAAATAAAATAGTGAAAAATAATTTTCTTTATATCATTATGTTGTTTTTCACAGTTTGTCATTAATTTTTGCTCAGATTGAGTTACATGTTTATTATTTTTGTAAGGTCTTTATCCCCCTGAAGAAGCAAGAATGTGAAACACAGCTAGTGTTGGGGATTTTCGTATGAACACAGATGCCATTTAAGAATACAGTGGAACACTCACCGCTCTGATTTCTCCCATTGAAAATCATTGAATTTACAGATAAGTGCTTATTACAACAAGTTCATGATTGGTAATATTAAGTCCAGAGGTTATAACAATATTTTGTGATTGACCTGATATCAAGACTGTGATTGGAGAGACTATTTCTATATCTCCGGTGATATCAGCATTTATGAATAAGAGTGACTATTTTTATACCTCTGGCTGTATTAGTATCAACAGATAAGACTGAGATATAGACTTTATTACCTTTCAGTGTACAATGATGGGAGTGGTGGGTGCTGCCCTGTTTGGGTAACACTGGGTTCTGAACACAAAATATATATTTAAAACAGTTTTTTATTGAAAATATTTTTTTCAATTGACACCTAGATCTTGTTTTTTATTTAAACAATATTTGTACACGATGTTCTTGTATTTTTTATTTTAATATTGTCTCTCCTGCCTACTTATATCAATTTTAAAATCAGGCCCTTAGCTTTTTGAATAACAGATATTTAGTGTGGGTTGTATTGGTAATTTTTAACCTGCTATTCAGACAACTATCTGGATAAAGTTAGAACAGCTTTTTTTTTACTGTTCTAACTTTATGCAGATAGTTATCTGGACAGAGGTCTGAATATCACTGATCTTTGGATAACTGGCTGCTGTGCTCTCGTTTTACCCTTGCACCTCCCTTGCGCTATCCAGATAGTACCGAGGTGGTATGTAAGGATATTCAGTGGCACTAAACAGATAGTGTCCAGCTTCTTTATAATATCAAGGGTACTACTAGAACCTGAAATTTTCTTAACTAAAGGGGAAAAAGATCGCGGAGCATCAACAATCACTGTTTCCAGCTTGCAGCATATCAGCTGCTTTTGTCACAGATTTAAAAAAAAAAACCCTTAATATTGTTTTCAATTAATCTATTTATTATTTTTTGAACTATGTTTTCTTTTACTAAAAGTCCATATAAGATATAGTGGAATTAGAAAAGGTACAGAGAAGGGCAATGAAAATGATAAAGGGGATGGTACGACTTCCCTATGAGGAAAGGCTGAAATGGCTTGAGCTTTTCAGCTTGGAGAAAAGACGGCTGAGGGGAGATATGATGGAGGTCTATAAAATACTGAGTGGAGTGGAACAGGTAGAAGTGAATACTAGGACTAGGGGGCAGGCAAAGAAGCTACAAAGTAGTAAATTTAAAATGAATCGGAGAAAATATTTCTTCACTCAACGCAGGGTTTAAAAGAGGTTTGGACAGCTTCCTAAAGTCCATAAGCCATTATTAAAATGGACTTGGGAAAATCTACTGCTTATTTTATTATGAGATATGTGCAAGGTGGTGAAACAGCATCACAAATTATTAAACACTGGGACATTATGCGTGCCCATCCTGTTTTTCAGAATCATCGTATGAGAACGGCTTTTTCATAGGCACGCAATCTTAGTGAAATACTAAGCCCAGCTGATCTTCCAACAGCAGAAGAGACCACCAACATCAAACATGGAAGCCATACTAAATGCAACAAAACAGGATGTAAAACATGTGCTTTAACCATAGAATCCACAAAGTTTTGCCACAACGGTCAAGTATATCAACTTAAACATCAAACCACATGCCGGAAGACGCATATCGTATATTATATCATATGTCCTTGCAATATGGTATATATTGGTAAATCTAGCAGATCTTTAAATGCTAGAATGGTTGAGCACAGATCACGGATAGCAGCTAACATCACCGGGGCTCCACTCGTGCAACACTGCATTAATAAACAACATCCGTGTGAGTCCCTAAGATGCATGGTCATTGATTGTGTTACTCCCAATGCCCGTGGTGGCAATATAGACAGGCTGTTATTACAGAGAGAAACTCAATGGATTTATCGTCTTAATACATTAGAGCCTAATGGTCTCAACACGTATCTACATTGGAATTGCTTTTTATAATCATGAATAGTTGACTATGACGTAATGGCAAATAGGTGGAGCTTAAAGGTTTCCATGAATAGCTGACTATGACGTAATGCCAAATAGGTGGAGCTTGTAGGCTTTAAACAAGAACGCCAGTGCCATTTTTTCTGGCTCCTTGTCTACACCGGTTGCTGTTAAAGTGAGATCAGACGCCATCAATTAATAAGGTATGCAAAAACAAAGTATATATATGAGTTAAGCTTATGTTCTCCGTGTTTTAACAGGTATATGCCAATTTTCCTTGACAAAGCAGCAGATTGCGAAACAGGCTCCTGTTGGGCTGGCATGGATACCGGAGACATTATTAACAAGTGAAACCTTGGAAGCACGAGAGACCCAAAATTATATGAATTTGAAGGATAATAAAGTGGCTCGTAGCTTCAAGTAACACTAAGATAAGTTAATCATCTGCATTCTAACTAAGTTTATTGCAACAGCGTTACAGCTTTTTTGAATTTTAGAACTTTAACAGTAGTGCACTAAAAACTATAAAAAATGATGTGAGCACAATGTTATATAAAGATATTTATATTTAAAGTATAGCAATAGGAGATTCACTACAAGCAAATATTGTGCACTACTGGAGGCTGGGGGCAGTCGATGATTATACTGAGTCACAATTGCAGAGGCTTAACATAAGCATGACCAGTGTGTCTGTGTGACAGTATGAGACGTCCCCTTACAAACAATACATTGCTGTTGTAGTAACATTGCTCTCCCTACTCATAGTTTTGTATTTTACAATATCAAAAAGGTTGAGCATTGCCATTTTTTCTATTTTTTGAATATTTCTAGGATAAGCAGCATAAAATGTATTGTACTATTTTGGGATCTTGCCAGGTACCTGTGACCTGGATTAGCCACTGTTGGAAACAGGATACTGGGCTTTATGGACCTTTGGTTTGTCCCAGTATGGCAACACTTATGTACTTGATTTCCTTTATTCCTTACAGTCTATAATGACTAAACAGATAGTGCCACTTAATATCCATGGAGAGTACTGGCTAAGGGGATTATCTGGTTTATGTCTGCCAATATCTGGATAATTCCTTTTGAATATCGAGCCTCAAAGACTTTAAAAAACATTTATAGGGATTTTTCTTTCTCCTGCAACTTTCTTAGCTCATTGAGATAGTGGAGGAGTAGCACCTGGTGTGATATTTAGGAATGGCTGGTTCAAATCTCACTGCTATTCCTAGTGGTCTTGGGCAAGTCATTTAATTCTCCATTGCCCCAGGTACAAAATTAAATTGTGAGCCCACCAGGAAAATACATAGAGGGGCATAATTGAATGGGGCGCCCAAGTTTTCCTGGGGCCGTCCTCGCAGGACATCCCCGCAAAGGGGTGGGGCAACCCGTATTATCGAAACAAGATGAGCGGCTATCTTTCATTTCGATAATACGGTCGGGGACGCCCAAATCTCCACATTTAGGTCGACCTTAGAGATGGTCGTCTCTAGAGATGGTCGTCCCCGATTTTCAGCGGTAATGGAAACCGAGGATGCCCATCTCGGAAATGACCAAATCCAAGCCATTTGGTCATGGGAGAAGCCAGCATTCGTAGTGCACTGGTCCCCCTCATATGCCAGGACACCAACCAGGCACCATAGGGGGCACTGCAGTGGACTTCACAAATTGCTCCCAGGTGCATAGCTCCCTTACCTTGGGTGCTGAGCCCCCCAACCCTCCCCCCAAAAAAACAACCCACTCCCCACAACTGTACACCACTACCATAGCCCTAAGGGGTGAAGGGGGGCACCTACATGTGGGTACAGTGGGTTTTGGGTGGGGTTTGAAGGGCTCACATTTACCACCACAAGTGTAACAGGTGGGGGGGATGGGCCTGGGTCCGCCTGCCTGAAGTGCACTGCTCCCACTAAAATTGCTCCATGGACCTGCATACTGCTGTCATGGAGCTGGGTATATATTTGAGGCTGGCATAGAGGCTGGCAAAATTTTTTTTAAGTTTTTTTTAGGGTGGGAGGGGGTTGGTGACCACTGGGGGAGTAAGGGGAGGTCATCCCTGATTCTCTCCGGTGGTCATCTGGTCAGTTTGGGCACCTTTTTGAGGCTTCGTTGCAAGAAAAAATGGACCAAGTAAAGTCGGCCAACTGCCCTTCTTTTTTCCATTATCGGTCGAGGATGCCCCAGTCTCGCCTTCACTACTTTGCTGACACGCCCCTGTGAACTTTGATCGTCCCCACGACGGAAAGCAGTTGAGGGCGCCCAAAATCGGCTTTCGATTATGCTGATTTGGGTGACCCTGAGAGAAGGACGCCCATCTCCCGCTTTGTGTCGGAAGATGGGCGCCCTTCTCTTTCGAAAATAAGCCTAATAGTGTACCCAGATGTAGCTCATGTTGAGTTACTACTGAAAAGGATGTGAGAAAAATCCAAATAAACAAAATGTAGGGAAAAAATAGCATCAAACAGTAGATAGAGTGGGTAAGTTTAGAACTGTGTGTGCACGTTCTTTTCTCTGTGCAGGTTTGAGTGAATTTTCAAAACAAAAGTATGTGCGTAGTTCAGCTTTGAAAATGATCCCCTGGAATTTATGTGCTTTACATTTACACCTGCTGTTTCTCTCACACACATTTTTAGGGTTAATTTACATGCATATGTGGATATTTTCAAAAGTCTGTGCATATGTGCAAACCCCTCATCTCAGTCCAGGTAAAAACAAAAAGAGATTTTGGACATATTCATGTCTTTCTCAGTAGCAGCTCAAGGCAATGTGCATACAGGTACTAGAGGTATTTCTCTGTCCCTAAAGGGTTTACTATCTACAGTAAGTTTGTGCCTAAAGTCATGGAGGTTTAAGTGGCTTACCCAAGATCACAAGGAACCACAGTGGGATTTGAACCAGGCTTCCCTGGTTCTTAACCCATTGCTCTAGCCATTAAGTTACGCCTCCACTTTGTGTGGCTACTACTGATGTTATTTATGTGTATTGCCGTCGAGGCGCTCCACAGCTGACTTCTCCATTCTTGTGTTCTAAGGAAATCCTAAAGCCATATTTTCCTTGGTTTTTTATTGAGTGACAACCTAAAAAGATTTGTTTGACCCCTGATGTAGGCTTTGATGCTGAAACACGGCCGTGTCGGGTCATCATTTTATTACTAATAAAGTTTTTTGGATTTGTAGCGCTATAAAAGTGATTTATAGTAGTAGTAGTAATTCGTCCTCATTTTTTGTGTTCATTGCTGTTTGTTTGCTTAAGGATTCTCCTCCCCGCTTTTTGTTTCCTGCTACACAGATTATACACATCCACTAATGTCATGCATTATAAAATTACCTTCAAACTCTATTATGAAACACAAACTGTAGACATGTTGCCCATGCTTTGCTACAAGAGGACACCATTGGACTGTACTGACATCAAATGAAAACAAACATAAAATCAGCAATGAAATAAATAATATATAATAATAATTGCATTGTGGTCTAATCATGAGCTTACATTGATTTTTTTTTATTACTTTAAAAAAAATCCTCTACTTCTTGGACTGTCAGCCAATTCAGAACCTAGCAAAATAACATTTACTTAATGACATGGGACTTAACAGCTGCCCATCTTCAAGTCTTTGCTTAAAGCCCACCTCTTCAATGCTGCGTTCGGCACCTAACCCTTACCGTTCAGTGAATCCAGACTGCCCCAATTTGACTGCCCCTATCGGACCGACCGTTCACTTGTCTATTAGATTGTAAGCTCTTTGAGCAGGGACTGTCTCTCTTTGTTAAATTGTACAGCGCTGCGTAACCCTAGTAGCGCTCTAGAAATGTTAAGTAGTAGTAGTAGTAGTAGTAGTAGGTGACATGGGCCTTCACTTGCAGTTGCCTGAAGTGTTTCTCTCCTATAAATCCAATGGTCGCATTTGCAGTTTTCTAGCTGAATGGCACAGCCTGAGGTCTTGTTCAGGAACTCAGGGGCCTTTTTACTAAGGTTCACCCAAAAGTGGCCTGCGCTGGTGTAGGCGCGTGTTTTGGACACGTGCTGGTCTATTTCCTGAGCGCGCCTGGAAAAAAGTGATTTTTAAAATGTGCTGGAAAATGGACGTGCGGCAAGTTTAATGTTTACTAAAGTGCAGTAAGTGTAAAGCCTGTGTGGTAAATGCATCTGCCCTGTATTTAGTACACAAGTCAGACCCTTCTGGCATGGGCTCGCATTACATGCCTTGGCAAAAAAATGTGGGTGGACCCATGCTAGCTAGCCAAGGCATGAAACGCAGGCCCAAGCACTGCACGATAAGAAGAAATTGTGGCAAGGTTCCCCTGATCCAGTCTTCTCCTCTAAACAGATATCCCCCTAGGAACATTACCCCTAATTTGATCCACCTGCAACTAGTCTCTCCAATCAGCACTCCCACCCTGAACAGCAACTGCCCCTATAATCAAAGCCCCTCAAGATCAGACTCTCCCAAGATAAGTATTCCCACATCACCCCTAAAAAGGAATTCTTCAAAGATCAGGCCCCTAAGGAACCTCCCCACCCCCATAAGACTCCCAATACCATACCCTGACTTTGTCCTCACCCTCCAACCCTTATGGACACTTAATCAGGGGTCTACCTCGTAGTCTAATAGGTCAGGGCAAATTGGTCTCCCTCTGCTCCAACCCTAGAGCTGCCAGGATTGAAAACAACACCTATAACCCCTAATGATACTCTCCTGATATTCTTGCTATGGGTCATTCTGCCATATAAGGACGGTTTTGATGGGGAAGCTTACCCTGGAGGGGTCTTGATTGGAGGGGCCTCAATATAGGACAGTTATTGTCAAGGAGCTTGATTGTAGGGGGTGTAGCTAAGCGGTTAGAGCACCAGACTGACAACCAGGGAAGCCCAGTTTAAATCCTGCTGTTGTATCTTGTGATCTTGGGCAAATCACTTATCCCTCCATTGCCTCAGGTACAAATTTAGAGGCCCTTTTACTAAGCAGTGGTAAGCAAGCTAAAAGACACTATTGTGGGCCATGTTAGGCATCCTGCAGTAGTTCTGGGATCACTGCATTGCAATCCCACACTAAAAAATGTAAAATATTTTTTAACGTGGGGGGGGGGGGGGGGAGGATGTGTAGGGATGGAGAGTAGACATGCCCTGCGCTATTCAGCACATTGCTGCATGCTGTCAATTAGCATGGGTTTAGTGTGCGAGCTCTTACCAGCTAGTGAATAGGTGGTGGTAAGGGATCCTGCGCTAATGGCCACATGCTAATTGGGAAATTAACGCGTGGACATTAATGAAAAAAAGAAATTGTGGCCATTTTACAACTGTGTTAAAAGTGTCCTAAGTATGCAGGAAATCCACGCGCTTAAAAAGCGCAGGCTGCTTAGTAAAAGGGCCCTTTATTTATTATTTATTTGTTACATTTATATCCCACATTTTCCCACTTATTTGTAGGCTCAATGTGGTTTACATAGTACCGGAGAGGCGTTACAGACTCCGGTGTAAACAAATACAACGTGATGTTGTGGTAAGATAAAGTTTATGTGGCACAGCCACATTAGGGAATCATACAACAGAAGAGTTGTGTTATGTCCATTACGTTCTTTAGTTTTGTTGTGTTACAGAGATCAGGCATTTATGTTTGATCGGTAGGGTATGCCTTTTAAAACAGGTTAGTTTTTAGTGTTTTCCGGAAGTTTAGGTGGTCGTTCGTAGTTTTCAAGGCTTTTGGTAATGCGTTCCACAGTTGTGTGCTTATGTAGGAAAAACTGGACGTGTAAGTTGATTTGTATTTGAGTCCTTTGCAGCTTGGGTAGTGCAGATTTAGGTACGTTCGTGTTGATTCGGATGTGTTTCTAGTTGGTAGGTCCATCAAGTCTGTCATGTATCTCGGAGCTTCACCGTAGATTGTAAACCCTCCAGAGACAAATACCTACTGTACCTGCATGTAACTCACCTTGAGCTACAACTGAAAAAGACAAGAGACAAATACAAACAAATGAATAAAAACTATGGGGGGTGGGGAAGGGAGGTAATCTGAGAAGAAACTGAATCAGAGGTCTGGGGATTAAATGAGGCATTGCAATGAAGGGGCTGGATGAATGTAGCCACCAGTATACTTTTTTGTTATCAGAGTAATGGACAGCTCTCTTGCTGCCAGATGGCAGTTGCATGGCTACACAGAGGTGGCATTAAGTGCAGTCATACTAGTGACAGTTGGGACAGCTATCATGTGGTTTTGAATAGTGGCACTGAGTATCCAGATATTTATCACTGCTGCAGCCAGTATTAAAAAACAACAACAAACAAACATTGACTGCAGCAGCTGAATATTGACCAGTACATTTTTTCAAGTTGTGCAGCTTTTATCAGGAGCAGACTGACCAATGATCTGTACCTTTTCTCTGTACCTAGAAAAGGTATGGAGAAGGGCGACGGAAATGATAAAGGGGATGGGATGACTTCCCTATGAGGAAAGGCTAAAGTGGTTAGGGCTCTTCAGCTTGGAGAAAAAATGGCTGAGGGGAGATATGATAGAGGTCTATAAAATAATGAGTGGAGTGGAATGGGTAGACGTGAATCGCTTGTTTACTCTTTCCAAAAATACTAGGACTAGGGGGCACACAATGAAGCTACAAAGTAGTAAATTTAAAACGAATTGGAGAAAATATTTCTTCATTCAATGTGTAATTAAACTCTGGAATTTGTTGCCAGAGAATGTAGTAAAAATGGTTAGCTTAGCGGGTTTTAAAAAAGGTTTGGAATTCCATAGACCATTATTAAAATGGACTTGGGGAAAATACACTGCTTATTTCTGGGATAAGCAGCATAAAATGTATTGAACTTTTTGGGGATCTTGCCAGGTATTTGTGACTTGGATTGGCTACTATTGGAAACAGGATGTTGGGCTTGATGACCTTCGGTCTGTCCCAGTATGGCAATACTTATGTACTTATGGCCCTTGGGCAAAAAGGGTCATGTGCCCCCAACCACCTATGAAAAGTGATTAAATTAGACAGAAGTTAGGGCACAGTGGTCCCTCTACAGTTGTGGGCCCTCAGGCACTGCCCTATTGACCCAATGATCAGTCCACCCTTGGCTTGTGTTATGACCACACCTGGTGTCTACAAAAATCTTCCTTGAGTTCACCCTTCAGTTGTCCATTCTGTACTTATACACCACAAGTATCAGGGGCTCTGCTAAGGATCACTATAGCAACACCCTAATTTGCTGCACTCCTAATTGTAGAAGTGACCAACTGCAAGATGCATTCAAACTCGAATGTGCCCCTAGGAGTCATAATATTGAAAACAAAAAAAAGAACATAAAGACACAGCTGCTCAAAGATATAGAAGGTACTTCTGGACACTGTTCCCTCTAAGCTGAGTGGGAGTCCTCCACCTAAAGTCCTGCCAGTGGGTGGCACTGTTTTACTATCACATTTTCAATAGTAAGGGACAGGCAAACTCCACAGGACTCCAGATGCTAGAAAAGAGGGAGATGAGGAGACTGGGTTTGCTGACAAAGGGGGGAG
This sequence comes from Microcaecilia unicolor, assembly GCF_901765095.1. Taxonomy (NCBI): domain Eukaryota; kingdom Metazoa; phylum Chordata; class Amphibia; order Gymnophiona; family Siphonopidae; genus Microcaecilia; species Microcaecilia unicolor. The sequence continues at coordinate 126,501,789 of NC_044032.1, forward strand.
ATGGGGACACAGAAATGACAGATGCTGAACTTGGGGGTAGGATAGGGACAAGGGACGCAGAAGGGAGATGCTGGACAAGACAAATAGTGGTACAGAGGAAAGAAGGATGGTGCATTTGGAGACAGAAGAAATATCAGATGAGCAAAAGACCCTGTAAAGGCAGAAGAAACAGAGAAAAACAGAAAAGAGACAGTGGGACCAAAGCAAATGAGAAAATGAATTGTTCAAACAACAGTAGAGGGTTCCGAGTGCATTTTCTTAAGTCGTTTTGGATGTACTGCAGCACAAATTTTGAGGGGTAGAATCAGGGACTGCAAATCACATATGAATTTGGGATGTAAGTTCACATTAGGACTGGTTGAAAAATCTCCCTTCTGGAACTGGATCACGTGGCAGCTCTATACACAGCTATTTGATAGTGGGGACGTAAAATGCAAGATCAGTGCCAAACAGATGTAGAGAAGGAAAGGAAGAAGACAAGGCGAGAGAAGAAATGGAAAGGCCAACCTGGAAAATAATTCGTAAGGCTGACTCATGGAACATGGAAAAAAAGACTGGGACCAGGTAAATTCCCAGACAGCAAAGGTAGAAAGTTTTATTTAATACTTTGTAAGGACTGAGATGTACCTGCTTTGTAAAATGTACAGGAGAAAATGCATTTCTGTCTCTTTTTTTTTTGCCAGTATTGCACTGTTTATAGAGTCTGGCTTCCTTGGACAGAGAGTGTGTGTGTGTGTGGGGGGGGGGGGGGGGAGTCTCTGTTTCAAATTTTTTGTGGCTCCCTATTCTGTATTAGATTGGTAGAATGGAATGTTGTCACAATTTGGGTTTCTGCCAGGTGCTTGTAACCTGGGTTGGCCACTATTGGAAACAGGATACTGGGCTAGATGGACCATTAGTCTGACCCAGTTTGGCTAATCTTATGTTTATATAGATGTGGGTCTGTCCATGTTCTGCATGTGTGACTGAGGAGAAGGATTCTGCTAGCATGTAGTGTCTGTGTAGGAATGTGTAACAGTGCAGTTTGTTCCAGTTTCCCAATAGTAGGTATATTGGTGTTCTACAGTCCAGTGTAATATATAAAGCACTGTCTTCTGATAGCTGGGTTAGGGCTGTTATGTTGTGGTAAGCTTTGTGTTCTAGGACAGTCCTGGAGTACCCCCTTGCCAGTCACCACACAAACAAAAGCCCATCTGATTTAAACAATCTGTCTAGCTGTGGAAGGAATGTGTGTGCTATTCCTGAATATTTTTACATTGTAGTTAAGAAGACAGGTTGCCTGCTGTGGCAAGTCCATGGACCTCTTCTGCGTCCTGCCGCCTTTTGTAACTTACTGTTTCCTTGTAGGCAGGACGCAACAGAGACAGCCTGTATTAATCATTGCCCACCATAGCACCTGAGCAACAACACAGACACTGCAGTCTAGCTGACACCAACCGGCGCCTATTTTATAAAAGTCTGCTCCCCCTGAGATCAAAACCTGGCTACGCCTCTGGCTCCCAAGTACACATCTCACTGCTGCTCCCTTATCTTGCCTTCTGTTTTAATTTAGGGTTCAGAGACCCCTAGGTTCTGTCTGGTACTGAAGCTCGGCTGTCCAGTGGCAGAGAAAACCCCCAAGAAGGCTGACTCTATCTCTGAATAGCACCAGTACTGGGGTAATTGAGAAGTTGTGAAGTTCTAAAAGGAATTGCCACTGGGAGGGACGTTAGTCCGCCTCTCAGCACTGGCAAGGAAAAGATACCAGCCTTATGACAAACTGGATTTAGGCTACAGGTTATACAATGCAGCGAGAGAGAGCCTGATAGAGCAAAAGCATTTATACTTACAGCCTCTGATCATAAAGTGAAGTCCACAGAACATCATTTGGGATGAGGAGTTTATTTGCCAAGATACAAGTCAAATCAGTGATTGACAACAGGCATGTACAATCAATTAGTTATAGGAATATAATAATCTAGCTGCAAACAGGTGTTAGTTCCTAATCTTTTATAATTTTTTTTACCAATTAAAGGTTTTACAAGGGAAAGCAATTAGGTAATTTGTCAATTCTGCTGGTCACATTGGTTTCCCTTGGAGAGAGAGAGTGGCAACCCTTCTCCCTAGCTTAAACCAGGAAATACTCTGATTTTTATAGGTGCCCTCAGGATATGGATAATATGACAGTAGATATACCTGATTGGATCTATGCTAATGTCATGGTTACCACTGATTGGCTCATGCTAATGAGTAGCTTTTATCTTACTAACATGGTTTTGTCTTTAGCTCGCTTGACCACAAATCTTAAGCAAGACCATGGCTGACCACAATGTCACTCTGTCCTTTGGACCCCCACCCTTGTGTTTCCTGTTGTTCTCTGCAGTGCTCCAACACTGGGAGTTCAAGCAAGAGCCACACAGGCCTGTAAGCTTTAACCTCATTTTAGAGCCTGAACCAAAGTCTAGGCAGGGGACCAAGGCTCATAGCTGTAGCATTTTTATACACTTCTGAACCCCCAACCCCCCCCCCCCCCAAAAAAAAAACCCACTACCCCCAACTGTACACCACTACAATAGCCCTTATGGGTGAAAGGGACACCTATATGTGGGTACAGTGGGTTTCTGGTGAGTTTTGGAGGGCTCACAGATTCCACCACAAGTGTGACAGGTAGGAGAAGGTATAGGTCTGGGTCCACCTGTCTGCAATGAATTTGCACCCATTACTAGAGTACTCCAGGGACTTGCATACTGCTCTAATGGACCTGAGTATAACATCTGAGGCTGACATAGAGGCTGGTAAATATTGTTTTTAATCACATTTTTGGGAGGTGGGAGGTGTGGGGGGGGGGGGGTTAGTGACCACTGGAGCAGTAAAGGGAGGTCATCCTTGATTTAGGGCACTTGTTTGTGGCTTATTCATTAATGAAACAGGTCTAGACCAAAAGATCCAACTTATAGCCCTGGATGTTTTTATTTTGTTCCATTACAGCAGAAAAACATCCAAGTGTTAGAAATGCCCAAATCCTGCCTTTAATATGCCTGTGACATGCCCCCTTGTGATTTGAATGGACTTCATAGAAAAACATCTAAAAATTGGTTTTGAAAATACCAGTTTGGACATTTTTGTGAGAAAAACGTCCAAATGCAGATTTATGCCACTTTTTGGACGTTTTTCTCTTTTGAAAATGAACCTCAAAGTGTATGTGAAGATTCTATTTAAACATTTAGGAGTGAATATTCTGCCAGCGATGATGAGCGTTTTGCTGACCACCACCGACCACCACCACCATTCCTAGAGAGTCGGTACTGGGACATGTCTGGGCTTTGGCACTGAATATCCGATTTATGTGGAGCTAGCTAATACATATCCGGTTCAGTTGATAATGCAGTCCCATTTCTGCGGTTACCCTGGTCAGATAAGTGCTGAATATTGACAGTTAACCGGCCAAGTGTTGCCTTCACCTCTGAAACAGCCCCAAAATAGCCGGTTTTCACTTAGGTGCTAATCGCTAACTTTTGGCAGAGATAACCGGTTAAGTGTTGCTGACAATTAGTGGATAGCCCCGAATACGCAATTTAACTCCGGTTAAACCATTTTGAATATTGACCAGTTAGTATGACTTTTGAAAATATCTTAGTTTAATGGGGGAGGGGGGTCTTAGTTAATTCATAATTTGTGTTCCAACTGTCCTCTTTCTGCCTTGACATATTCACAAAGTCTCCAACGCCACTGAGCTGTTGGCTCAATGAATTCTGGGGATTTTATTAATGAAGAGCTCAACTGTTTTGCAAGCTCGATGCGCTAGAGCTCCATCCTGTTAAAAAATTAAGTACTTAGAAATGTCTTGAATTTCAGGTGGAAGTTTCTGCTGCAGTAGGACATTTTTGGGTTATTCAAAAAATGTTGGAGGTCCTCAGACACCATGTACATATCATACTGCACATGCTGTACCTGCTGTATCCATTGCCCATAGATTTTCAAAGGGAAAGCCCCAAGAGTATTTCCCTTCAGGGGCGTAGCTACGGGTGGGCCTGGATGGGCCCAGGCCCACCCAGTTTAGCTTCAGGCCCGCCCACCCAGAGGCAGAGTCCGTGTCTACCCTCTCCCACCGCTGCCGCAGCCCGCAGCACTTCATTTAATGCTGTCGGCGCTGCTGTTGCACCTCACAATCTCCCACCCCCGCAGCGGCGCTTACACTTCACTATGGCGCTGCCTGACAGCATCTCTACAGATGCGGCACTGACGGACGTCCTGCTCCGGGGCCTTCCCTCTGCTGCGATGATGTAACTTCCTGTTTACGGAGGCGGGACGCGGAAGGCCCCGGAGCAAGACGTCCGTCAGTGCTGCATCTGTAGAGTTGCTGTCAGGCAGCGCCATAGTGAAGTGTAAGCGCCGCCACGGGGGTGGGAGATTGTGAGGTGCAACAGCAGCGCCGACAGCATGATTAAACCTGGAAGGGTTTCCTCTCACTTACAAAACATGACAAAACCGGCAGTTGAATTTAAAAGAGTGACAGGAAATCCTCTCAACAAAACCTTCTATGTCACCCTGGACTGGATGCCTTCGGGGGCAGGAAACTTTCTCTGAAGTGCCCAGGTAAAATTATATATATTATAAAATGGTAGTGGGTTTCTGGGTGGGGTGGGCTCTGCAGTGCTCAGGCAAAAAAAAAAAACCCTTTTGTTGGGCACCTGGGTGGGGATGGGGGATTGTGAAGGGCAAGGCTGATGCCATGCTAAAAGGAGGGATGTGGGGGTTAGGATTGGGCAGAGCTGATCCCGGGCTAGAGGGAAGGATGTGGAGGTAAGGAAGGGCTGATGCCAGACTAGAGGGAGGGGTGGAGGGAAGGGCAGGGCTGATGCTGGGCTAGAGGGAGGTTATTATTTAGTATTATCCCAAGAAATACTACTCATACCTATATACATAATGCCCACCCATATTAGCTCTGGGCCCACCCAAAATGTCAGGTCTGGCTATGCCACTGTTTCCCTTTAAACTTCAATTGTGGGTCCACAGGAACAAAGGGCTCACAGACCCGCATGTTGCCCTCAGGGTTCAGAATTACCGTTCCCTCTGAGTGGGAGTCCTCCAAGTGCACTGCTGCCAGTGGGTGGTGGTGCTTCAATATTGTGTTTTCAATGGCTGCAGACAGACAGGTTCTCCCCCACACAGCTGTTATTGCTGTACTTTCAAAACAAAGCAAGCAAACCTATGAGCTGCTGCATCCATGTTGTCACTCTTTATTGTTTAAAAAAAATCCTTTATCCTCCACCTTTTAAGACACTGCCTATCCTGCTAGTTAGTGATGGCACAAGGAAAGCAAGTTTGGTCCAGTGAAGACTAACTCAAAATAACCTGTTTCTTAGCTGGGCCCTAGTATTACCATATTACAAATGCAACCATACCATGCCTCTGTGGCTATGTTCCACTAATGTTAAACAATTAACTGGCTTTCGTGAAAGGATTATATAAACGTAGGATGTATGATTAGGGGCACAGACATACACTTATTTATTCAATATCACAATTCCTCATGTAGAGCCACAAAACAACTTTTTAGGGCAGATAGTGTTCATTTTATTATCGACCACATAGAGGTAAGAGTTTTCAGTTTTGTCACAATATAAGTCATCAGAAGAACAAAATATAAGAAAACCAGTGGACCGAATTAGGGGCTTATTGCCCATTTATGTTTAAACAAGAGATCTGCATGAAACAAAATATTTATTTTTATTTTGACTTATAAAACTACTTGCCCCTGAAACACGTTCAAAACAGAATAATCCCTTTGTGTATCTAAAAGATAAACGTCTACAAAACAGATGAAGAAGTGATTCCATTTCCATGTGCTCCAATGAAAGGAGAGTTTAATTCTATTTCCATTTAATTTCAGTATATTCTATCATCTTTATAACACCAGGCTTCCGAAGGCAGATTACAACTACAGTTAAGATGAACCCATCAGAAAACAGGATAGCCTCACTGAAATCTGGACATCTATATATATGAACAGTGAAGAAAAATGAGCGCAAACTAGAGTTTAGAATTGCAGTTTCTACCAGCTACAATAATTTTTGAAGCTGTTTTAGTGATATTCATTATTTTATTAAACTTTTAACAAACATAATTTCACATTTATGAATGATAATACACTATATAGAAATATCCAACAAAAATAATTTCTAAACGCAAGTTACAAACTTTATATCGACCACAAATTAAAAAAAAAATGATCCAAGAGGAAAGATTATTCAAATAACCTAAAAAGAAATAAATCAATAACACAGTATACAATGGTGCGCCCGACTTGGGTAGTTCCACCAGCTCCGGTTAATCAGTGTACATATAGGATTACACCTTGACATTTACTTCCTCCCTACTTGTTACAAATTCCTCCAACTGTTTGGGATCAAAGAATTGAAATTGTTTAGCTTGAAATACAATTCTACAAACACAAGGGAATTTCAACAGGAAACTAGCTCCTATTGCCAAAGTTCTTGTACGCAAAGCCAAAAAGGCTTTACGTCGTTTTTGAGTTTCTCTTGATAAGTCAGGATAAATTCTTATTTTAGACCCCAAAAAGTTTGAATCCAAGTGTCTTAATGAGAGCCTCAGAACTGCATCCCTATCAATCTCTAGAGCAAAGGTAACTATTAGCGTTGCTCTCCTCGTAATGACCTCCAGTGATGATTCCAAAAAGGCTGTTAGATTCATCTCTCCACCCTCTTGAGGAAATTTTTCTGGAACCCTAGGGTCAGTTTGTAAATAAAATGCACGAGTAATGGGTGGAAGAGAAGTGTCCAACATACCCAGTATTTCTACAAGATATTTTTTTACCATTTGTACTGGAGATACCAGAGGAGAGCTAGGAAAATTTATTAACCTTAAATTAAGTCTTTTAGACTGGTTCTCAAGATATTCCAACCGTCGTGAAGTAAAATTCTTTTCTTTAATCAGTGATTGAGCCAAAAGTTCCATCTTAGAAGTTCTTTCAGTAAGACATTTTACTTCTTCGGTTTGAGAGTCAGTCTTTTTCATTTGTAATAATGCAGCCTCTGATAAAGTTTTAATAGTCCCCGCATTTTTAACCACCAAAGATTGTAGGGAGGCATATGCAGTAAAGGTTAAATCCCATAGTGACTCTAAAGTCACTACGGCTGGCTTTTCCATTTTCCCAGCACTAAACTCAGGGAGTGGTGCATTAGCAGCCAGCTCCAGGGTACTCACTGTCTGTGAGGACAGCGTCAAAGATGGTAACATCACTGGAACTTCTGTGCTAATAGCACTTTGGTCTTCATTCGTCTCCTTCTGGCTCCCTCCCTGTGCACATCGATCTCCATTCCGGGCCGAGGCATCTGGGCTCTGAAGAAAACGTTCACTTCCTGGTTGCAGGGGCGCCGCACGTTCGACAGGGCTCAGAGAAGCCCCGTCTTCACTGACGACCAGCGTCAAAGCGCCAGCCTCATCGGAAGGAGTAGAAACTCTCCCAGGACCCAGTGCGATGTTGAATTCCTCCATTTTCGCTTGGCGTAGCTGGTTGGACCCGCCAGGGAGAGAGGGAATCTCCCTGACTTTGCCTCTCCTTTTTCCCATAACGAGAATCAGGTAAGAAACCGCTAACCGCCGCGTTTCAAGGAAGGAGACAGATCGCGTCTGGTCGCGCACCTCAGACCGTCGCCATCTTGGATCCTTCTGTTTTAGTGATATTCAATTGTTATTTCTTTTCTCCTCCACCTTTTAAGTTTGCTTGCTTTGTTTTGAGTGACCTGAAATGACGGCTGCGCGGGGGAGGACGGGGAGGGGGGAAGTAGAAACAGATTAACCAAATGGGCTTCCTTGTTTACAGTGGACTAGATAGGCTCACTTCCACTCTGGTCTTCTCCATCCCCCTGAGTTTTTAGAAAAAATGGTGCCTATGCACCTCTTCTGCCCGCTGTCCCCATCCACGTGGTCACATTTACTGCCCTGAAGCGCCATTCTCCCTCCGGCACCGGTGATTCCCATAGTCAGCCTTCTGCATGTGTCGGGGCCTCTCAGGTGCGTTCCACCTCTGCGGAAAACAGGAAGTTGTATTAGAGTAGGCAGGACATGCCTGAGGAGAGGCCTTGATGCTTGCAGAAGGCTGACTATGGGAATCACCGGTGCTGGAGAGAGAACAGCGCTTTATGGCAGTAAAAGTGATCATGCGGACGGGGAGAACGGGCAGAAGAGGCGCATAGGCGCCATTTTTTCTAAAAGCCTGTTTGGGGGAGCGACCGCTCCCCCTGTGCCCCCTCCTAGCTAAGCCACTGCTGGGAGCATTTATTTGAAGTCCACTGCAGTGCCCCCTAGGGTGCCCCATTGCTCTCCTGGGATGTCTGTGTGGCCAGCCTACTAAGAATGCTGGCTCCTCCTACATTCCAACAGCTTGATTTTGTATGTTTTTCACTTGGACATTTTTTTTTTCTAAAGTGTACCAAAACGATAAACGCACAGAGCACAAAAACATCTAGCAAATAGCCATTTAAAAAAAAAAAAAAAGATTGATGTTTTTCTTTTAGCAAAACATCCAAAGTTGGACTTAGATGTTATATTGAAAATGCCCCTCTCTGCCTTCGAAGTCCCAGCTTAATTTCCATCCCCTTCCCTTTCTGATAAAGGAAAGCAACACATATCGCACATATATTTTTGATACCGAGGGGAAAGCATTTTTCAGGTGAGGGAGTCTACTCATAGCTCCCCAGGCAAATTTCTCCTACATAATGAACACTAGTACACATGAATTGGCTTTGAGGGTTGGGGTTGGGGCCACGTTTGCTCATTATTCTTAATTTTGTTTATTTTCTAAATGTTTTCAATATTTATAATTTTTCCTTAATGGTAACCCAGTGGTCACAGAAAGTGCTGCAGAGAAAATATAGAACTTTCTTCTAGCTCTTGGTGGCATTACCCATCTGTTAACAGTCAGGTCAGGCCAGACACTTATCAAGAAGAAAATGCAATTTATCAACCTTACATTGCAAGGAAATGGTGACACGGGAGTCACCAAACTCGTTTTCCAAACACTACGAACTTGCAGGGTCCTAATCACAACAGCCATTTATATCTTCTGAACGGTGCACATACTTCAGATTTTCCCTGTAAAAATAACTGTTTGAACCCTTCTTTCAAAGAGCCTTTATTAAACCACTAGCTATTTGCTGTCGAGACGTTTAGGATGAAATCATTGTGTTAAATAAATAAACTCGACTTCATGCAGATCTGTGCTCTGGGAGCACAGTAAGAAAATAATTTCTGTCTGCTCTCCACAAAAGCGGCTGGAAAGGACGAAAGAAAAATATTATTTTTACTTCATTGTGTGAAATATCGTTTTGGAGGATCTGATGCGCAGAGCGTTTGAAGAGTTTTTGCTGGCAGGTTTTAGAGTTCCCCCCCCTCTTCCCCCCTCCCATCTCCACACTGGACCCCTGGAATTGTTTTCTGCTTTAATAAACTTGGTGTGATGTGTGTTAAAAGAACACTCTCTTTGCTTTTTGAAGAAAGATGTCAAACGAAAAAACAGAAGCCTTGCAGGCACTGGATACCCCATTCCAACTAGTATGAAAAAGATGACCTTCTGCATATGAAAGATTCTCAGCAGACAAACTGAAGGCTTGGATCTGCTATAGACAGTCACTATATAGTATGACATGATGGCCTCACTGTCCTATGCCAGCAAGTCATGGTTTATGATTTATTAAATTTACTGTACTGCTTGACTTTATCAGAGTGCAGTGGTTTAAAAAAAATAAAACAATAGCATCAAACCATAAACACTTAACATAGAAAAGCTAATGTAATCCTTTCAAAATTACTGGCAGAGGAAAATGGGCACAAATGTTATCACTGCTTCAAAGAACCCAGCTGAACAATCATTGACTTTTTATTGAGTCTCAACATTTGAAGTGGCGTAAGTCCTAGACTAAGGTCCTCTTATACCATAAGGACCCTTAACGGAGGTCTCATAACATCATGAGGTCTCCATATACAGACTTCTCCACTGAAAAGTGACATGCCATCTCATTAAAATGTCCATCATCTTGTGGCCTTTAAAACTCATCGAGTAAAGTTGGCGCATAATTGGCCTTCAGGCTCTCTTTTTGCATGGTGGATATTTTCAAAAGTATTTGCAAGCAGAAAGTGGTGCTTTATACTCTGAAATGGTTTTGACAATATTATCCACCTGATAGGTGAGTAAAAAATATGCACATATAACCTATACATATGGAAGTTTACCTGCGGTTGAGGAGGCATTCTTAAGGGTGGGGTCGCATATTTTGGAAGAAGGGAGATATGATAGTCATTTAAATACTTATGCGGCATAAATGCACAGGAGGCAATTCTCTTTCAATTGAAAGGAAGTTCTGGAACGAGGGAGCATAGGATGAAGACGAAAGGGGATAGTCTCAGAAGTAACCTGAGGAAATACTTCTTCATGGAAATGGTGGTGAATTCGTGGAACAGCCTCTTGGTGGAAGTGGTGGAAACGAAAACAGTATCTGAATTTAAGAGAGCTTGGGACAAGTACATAGGATCTCTAAGGGAGTGATAGGGATAATAGATGTCATGGATGGGCAGACTGGATATGCCATATCAGTGCCAGCCTCACAGTGTTTACCTGTTTTGTCACATTCCAAAACCGGCAGAGATTCCCATACGCTGCTTGCCGCCGGCACCCGCTTCTTCCCTTTACTGCGGCTGCTTGAGCCTCTGATGAAACAGGAAGTTACATCAGAGAGGCGGCCACAGTAAAGGGAAGAGGCAGGTGCAGGCAGCAGGGCAGCTTATGGGAATCACCGCTGCTGTCGTGTTCGGAACACGATGAAACAGGTAAACACCACTAATAGGGTGACCACTCCCCAAAGAGTGGAGAGATGCCACCCCTGAAGAGTGCCGCCTGAGGCCTCTGCCTCAGGTGGCCTAATGGTTGGGCCACCCCTGGATCATATGGTCTTTATCTGCCTATATTTTTCTATATTTCTATGTTTCTAACTGTCTATATGTAATTTAAAATTGAAAAATTGTGCTTCCTGAATAGTGGGTGTAAATATAAGCACATAAGTTTACTGGCATAATTTTCAAAGTAGCATCATACATATCCATTAGAATTCACACAGAAAAAAGCATGAGCATGTTTTTTATCTGTGTGCGCAGATATTAAACTCCCTTCTAAATGTTTGGGCCTTAGATTTGCTTAATTCAGAATTTAGGGACCTGTTTACTGAAGAGCAGTAAAATTTAGCACATTGCTCTTTAACTATAAAAATGAAGTCATGGTTTAATGCAAACGCTGTATGGTAAGTGTTGGCGACATGCCCAGGATATCCTTTGCAGTTACCACAGAGAAAAGTTATTTATCGTGCATTAAATTTATTCAAACTTAGTGTAGAGGAGTTGATAAGTGAACCCATGCTAGCTGCACAAATGACAGTAAATATGTAGTAAGAACTGTGCACTAACCACAATTTGCATACCCATTCTCCACCCATAACCTGCTTAGTTCCCACTCTCTAACACAGCCAGCAGGCAGTTAATATGTAAGTTAGTGCATGCTGTCAATGTTCAAATGATAACAGCACACACTAATTTGAACATTGAGGGGAATGGATTAGATTTATTCATTTGATATACTGCTACTTACTATCATGTCTAAGCAGTTTATAACAAAATCATAAACATAATATATTAAACATTATACAAAATGTATAAAACATATAGAATAACATTATTCATAAATGTGTCCTAAATCAATTAAAATATTGTTGAAACAGTAAAGTTTTCAAGGCTTTACGAAAGCTATAATACGAAGAAAGATCAGAAAAACAATGCAGCCACGAATGCCATAAAGATGGTCCAATATATGAAAAAGCTTACTTCCGAGTTGATGCCAACCTTACAATGTCCAAACCAGGCAATGTGAGGAGTCTCTTCTGTGAAGAATGCAAATTGCATAAAGGAGAATACGTAACCAACTTATTTGATAAATATTCAGGACATCCCAAATTCAAAGCTTTAAAATAAGACAGATCACATATAACAGACAAAAATTTTATTTCTGTGCAGGGATATAAAAATAAAAATAATCTAATTCCTAGGCAACTATTAATTCAAAAGGTAGAACACCAGCAGAGTAAATATCATTTCAAATAGACTTTCATAGATAATTCAACATACTCTTAAATATATTCAAATGCATTTACATAAGTTTTTATGAGGATCATCAGAGCTCACAGCATCCACATTGCAATCCAGACTTTCAATACCAACGATGTGCAAATCTTCTTTAATCCATATTATCCTCAAAATTTTAAATGAATTTACTCATCCAAATATCCTCATAATGAATAGAAAACTTTTGTTGAATATTATTTGGAAACAGTAAAAAAAAAAAAATCAAAATTGACAGATATCACTAGCACCACTTGATTTGCAGCTGTTTTCCACAGTGTGAGAACCTCCATCGACATGGCCGGGTTTTGCATCTTCCTCAGAGAAGAGGTTCACTGAAAACAGATACAGAAACGGTCATGTTCTAGTCAAGTGGGCTATATAATCGATATTTACAAAAGTTAAATCCATAAGATACTATGCATAAAGGTAACTTACATTTTCTACAGCTAGCATATTCTCTCACATTGAAAAAAATGGCTGCGGCATCTTTTAGAAACGCTGACGTTTAAATACTAATCAGCTGACTGAACTAACGACGCACCCGATTGGTTAGAACAAAAATCACAGCAACCAATCACACAAGGGACCACCATTCTACCTCTGCACTCAGTCCCATTGGACGAAGTGTTTTAAGAAAAAAAAATCCAACTCTGTTCTTTATAAATTAGGGACCTGTTTACTTTTAAATTATAAAGAACACATTTCATGATCCAAGTAAAACTGAGCTCCTGTGGACACAGGAGTGGACACCGACTTGACATCAAAATGCCTTTTGGGAGATACAAACCCCTCCTTAAATTACAAGTCAGGAACCTTGGAGTACAGCTAGACTCAACACAGACTGATCCCCCCAATCCAAACAATCTTCAAGAGCTGTTTATATCATTTGCAACAAATACACTGCCTCTCTCCTTACATTGAGAAGGCAAGTCTTGTCACGGTGGTTCACATCGAGGACTGGATTATTGTAATGCACTCTACACTGGTCTGACTGCAAAGGGTTTGCACCAGCTCCAGAATGCTGCAGCAAGATTGATAGAAGGATGTAAGCGATGTGATCACATCACATCATTTCTACAAAAGCTTCACTGGCTACCAGTACAATACAGGGCTAAATTTAAAACTCTATGCTTGATCTTCAAGGCCCTTAAAGGAAATGGACCAGAGTACTTGACGAATAGGATCTCCCTCTACACACCTCCAAGGCCAATAAGGTCCTCCTAGGGGTATCCCAAACCACACGTTCTCTAAAGGAGATTATACGATGTGATACCTACCAGTGAGCCTGGAGTAGCCCCCACACACTGGAATACACTTTCCTGAAAGGTGTTGCTTAACATAAGACTATTTCTACATCAGGGAGCAGGTGAAAGCTTGGTGCTTCAACACAGTGGAGGACTAACACTAGCTGTAGATACTGCAACAGGACTTGCTTATCCACTCTTAACCTAGCTGAGATTATATTCATGCACCTTTCTGACTTCACATGCAACTTTCTTTAAATTGTCCTCTTATTTTCTAACTCCTTTTAGTCTGTCTATGTGTTCCACCTTTGTTTACACCTTATGATGTCTATTCAAATGTTTTATTGCATATTGTGTTGATAATTAAGTAGCATACCACGCCATACTATTGTTATTTGAATATTTTACTGCTGTAGTTGTCTGTTGCCTATGTTCAACTTATTCTTCCTGTTCACTGCCTTGGGTGAACCCCCCCCCCCAAAAAAAAAAAAAATAAAAAAACCAGTATATCAATCCTAATAAATAAAATTTTGCATTCAATGGCTATGCCCTGTGCTGCCATGCAGGACATCTGAATTTGGTTCCCGAGCTGAACCTGAATTTGGTTCCCGAGCTCAACTTCAAGCCAGCAGGGGTTAGGGATTCTGCAGAGTCACCATTTCTGTCCTGCTACTAGGAAGGAGGAATTCTCAGTCATTGCACTATGGCAGGGGTGTACATCCTCAGCCTTCACCAGGTCGCGTTTTCAGGATTTCCCTAATGAATAAGAATGCAATCTATTTACATACAATGAAGGCAGTGCATGCAAATAGATCTCATGCATATTCATTGGAGAAATCCTTAAAACTCAAATGGATTGCAGCCCTCAAGGACCGAGGTTGGACACCCCTGCACTATGGCGACACCTGTTGTCATGATTTAGCACAAATAGGAGCCATCATCTGCAGACCCTGCTAACCAGGCAAGATAGCTGGACTATAGGGGATGGGGGTTAGCTTTTAAAATTGGGAGGGGGAACTCGAGGTAGTTGTGAAAGAAGGCTTATGGCATCAACTGATTCCAACTGAGCAGAAAGCCAAAAGAAGTAGGGAAAAACTGTAGGGCCAAAACAATTAGCTGAAAAAATGAAAGCAGCAACACTAACCAGAAACTAGTGATGGGAAAAGATGAAAAGAAGCAGCCCATCCTTCAATTTTGAATTAAAAAATGCAGTGGAATTTTCTTAGAAAAATGTAATTATGGTGGGTTATTGTAGGTATTTTATTGCTTTTCAAATATATTCATGTGTCAAGAAACTCCAAAGGAACTAAGGATGCAGGGACACTAAGGGGGGGGGGGGTCTTTTACTAAGCCGCGGTAGTGTTTTCAGCTCATGGTATATTCCTATGGGCGTCTCAGCATTTACCACCAGAGAAAAGATGGCTGAGTGGAGATATGATAGAGGTCTATAAAATAATTAGAGGAGTGGAATCGGTAAACATGAATCATTTGTTTACTCTTTCCAAAAATACCAGGACTAGAGGGCACGCAATGAAGCTACAAAGTAGTAAATTTAAAACAAATCAGAGAAAATATTTCTTCACGCAATGTGTAATTAAACTCTGGAATTATTTGCCACAGAATGTAGTAAACGCAGTTAGCTTAGCGGGGTTTAAAAAAGGATTGGATTGCTTCTTAAAAGAAAAGTCCATATGCCATTATTAAAATGGATTTGGGGAAAATCCACTCCTTATTTCTAGGATAAACAGCTTAAAATGTATTGTACTGTTTTGGGATCTTGCCAGGTACTTGTAACTTGGATTGGCCACTGTTGGAAAGAGGATGCTGGGTTTGATGGACCTTTGGTCTGTCCCAGTATGGCAATACTTATGTGCTTATGATTTCTACTGCAAACTAAAAATACTACTGCGGCTTAGTAAAAGGACACCTTAGGGAGCAATTCTTTAAAGTGGCACCTAAATTAAGGCACCACTAAGGGATGCACTTAGCACCAATTCAGTAACTGCACTGAGGCATGCCTAACCCATTACAGAATGCAAGCGGCTCCATTACACTGAAACTTAGGTGCAATCATTTATGCCAGGTGAATGGCTGGTGTAAGTTGCTGCTCCTAAGTGCACCATGCATCACATGGCTGGCTGCCCATACTCCTCCCATAGGTACAGCCCAATTCTGGTTATGCACTAAGCAAGTTATGCCCCAGTGTTATAGAACAGCATCAAGCCATTTGATGGTGCTAATCCTGCACATAAGTGCCACTATTCTTTTTTTTTTAACTTTTATTTTTGAGAAATTTTTAACAACTTTTTCAAGGTTATACACTTGATTCAGAAAGTGTTATTACATTTTAGAATTTTCTAGGAAAATAATATAATATAGGTAATTTATAACACTCAAGTCCACTATAATATGGATCCAAGATTTCAAAATTCAGGAAAATCAAGGGGAAAATTTTAGAAAGGTTATTCAGCACCAAGGTAGGACAGAAAATATTAAATTTAATTAAACCCCTTCAGTTCTCTTAGAAGATATGAAAGATGATAAATGTGAAGGGTCCAAGAAGACGTATTTACATTAATTAAAGCGAATGATACACTTACAAGGAAACCTTAAATAAAAAGCACTTCCCAATTGGAGAACAGCAGGTTTTAGTAACAAAAATTACGTCTTTTCTGAGTCTCTTTTGAGATATCAGGAAACATATTTATTCTTAGTCCCAGGAATAATTTATCCCTGTTCCTAAAGAATAGACGAAAAAGCCATTGCTTGTCAGGAATTAAAGCTACAGTTGTTCTGTTTCAGAAGTTTCCAAAAATGCTGTCAAATCTAGGGATTCTTTATTCTCTTGAGGCAAATCAAGTGCCACTATTCTATAAACATTGGTGCCCAACCTTAGATGAGCTGGACAGAAGTCTGTTTTAAATTCCTGCAGAAATAAACTCAGTCCATGTGGGGGAATAATAAGTTTGATATACTGCCTTTCTGTAGTACAACAAATGTGGTTTACATACAAACATTTTCTCTGTCCCCAGTGGGCTCATAATCTAAGGTTTTGTACCTGGGACAATGGAGGGTTAAGTGACTTGTCCAGGGTCACAAGGCACTGCATTGGGAATCAAACCTGAGTCCCCAGGTTTTCAGGCAACTGCACTAACCATTAGGCTACTCCTCCACTCCAGGAAGTAATGAGCAGCACTGTTTATAAGAAAAATATTAATGTAACCCAGTAGGGTTAAAAATGTTTTTTTTTTAAATATCTGGTGGGGGCCGAGCCGGAATGTTGCTGCGGGTGCCATGGGGCTGGAAGGCTGAGCGCTGAAGGGGGGCTCTGGGTGAACTGGAAACATGCAGGGCAGGATGCTGGGCCACGTTCATGGGCGACCTTGAGGGATCATAGCAGCAGGAAGTTGAGGAAAGCCCTGTGTGGGGAGCATTGGCATCCAATGTCATTGCACTAGGGGTGGTGACATCAGATAGACCGTGTATATGCAGCAGCACTGAAAATTTGGGGCTTGAGTGGTACCGGCCTGATTTGAGAAGCAGAGCTGGTACTGAGTGAAGAGGACAGTTGGGGTTTTGCTGCGGGATGTTTGGGGAGCGCTCCGGAGAACCTCCTGAAGATTTTAGGGTGGGAGTTTGGTATGGTCTGAAGTGGTCAAGTGCGCATGTGCAAAGGCAGCGCAGGATGTCTTGGAAACAGTGCAGGGTGACTTGGAAACAGCGTTGGGAGCTGCAGGCTCGTGAGCAGAGCTGTGCAGATGAAAGTGAAAAAGGGGGACTTTGCTGAACAACAAGACTCTGTTCAGGTAAGGGAGGCAGGGGAAATGTATTGAAATGGGTTTTTTTAAATATATTTTTTAAAAGAAATGGTTTTGTGTGTAAGTGTGCTGGAAAGTTTGGAATACAGCACATGTAGTGCTTCAGCTGTCAGTATTCCCAGAAGAATTCTAAACGGTTGTGGTAGGCAGTTGGGTGGGTTTTGTTATGAGACTAAGATGTGTTTGAGTGTTGGGTATAAGGGCCTGGTTTTAAAAACTGTTTTAAAAGAATTTTGTGATCGTTGTGTGAAGTGAGCCTGTACTAGTTAAGGGGGTCTTTTACTAAAGCTTAGCTCAAGTTATCTGCAGCAGGGCCCTGCTGCAGATAACTTGAGCTAAGCTTTAGTAAAAGACCCCCTAAGTTAGAAGCCTGTGGTGAAATTTGGCTTCAGGGAATAGGCTGACTGAGTTGTGTTAAAAACCCAGGCTCTGTAAGTGATGTGTTTCACAAAATCTCTTATCTGTCACCAATTATAATACAATAGCTGTTTGAGATCCTGACAGTGGCATAGCTACGGGGGGCCACAGGGGCCTGGGTCCCCCAAATTTGCTATGGGCCCCTGGTTTGGCCATCAGGGGGTCCCCAATCCCCACCAGCTGAAGCCCTCATCCAGCGCTGGTCTCCGGCACCACCGCATTGCCTGCCCTGCTTTCTCTTTCCTTCACAGTCTGGCACGCTCATTTTAGTGAAACTGAGCATGCGCATTGATTGTGGCCATTGAGGACTGTGGTTGCCCACCTTTCCTAGGGGTATAGAAACTACTTCTCTGTATAATGTGGCATACAATAAGCTCAGGCATTCCCTTATGAACTAGGGCCTTGGTGTGCTCTGACTTCTGGAATCCAAAAAGAAATGTATTTGTGATGATTCAGCAATTATATACCACATATTACCCAAAGAGAGTAAAAATTCACAAGAAAAATGTATGCAAACTTTAGTGCCAAGGTAAATAACATTTTAGCGCAGCCCAGGAAATTTTGTTCCCTGCTCTTAGGTAATATCCATATTTTTTGGCCCTGAAGATATGGCTGATGCTTTTGAAAAATTAGGTGCAGGATGGAATCTCTAGCTTGTGAAAACACAAAGGTAACCAGTAGATGATCAGATACATCTCCACCAGAGCCCTCTAGAATTCGAGTTAGTCCTAGACTGCTCTAGGATATCTCATTTTGTAAGACAATCTTTACCTCTTATACAGCCTTCCAGATGGAAATAAGGTGGCCTTACAAACAAGAACAGGTTTCCTGAGAAACATTGAAAGCCAACATTTCTAAATATTGTTTAGAAATGTTGGTACTAACTTGGAAACTGAGAATGTGCTAGATTGGTTCTCTAAATTCTCCAGTTTTTTTATATTGTTTTAAGTTTTTAATTTGCAACAATACTGCTTAAGCAGCTGATACTTGCTTCACTTGCTGGTCTGCTGTCTCAGTTTTCAGTCTCTGCTCCCCCAGGCCTTCCTCTCATGCACAAGAGCATTCAATATATGTCAGAAGTAAAAAACCACTACTGAAGAAATCATCTTCTCTAACAAGGTCATGTTGAACAGATGGTATTGTGGGTTTGCTCAATAAAGATCTATTATTTGAATTTGCTAACACTGTTCTGGCTGCTGTTTTTGCAGAGGAACTTACCACAGTTCCCTGGTGTAGCAGCAATACAGATGTTGCTGACAATCTTCCAGGATTGCTTTCTGAAGCCAATACCTGGGATTTTGGAGCTCCCAAAGGAGACAAGGCCGAGACAACCATCTCTATGCTCCCTCCTGTGATACCATTTGCTTTGGTCCCCTCTGCTTTGCTGTTGTTGAAACTCCTTGGACCTGTTGGGCAGATTGCCAGTGTCTGTGATGTGATTGTGTGCTTGAAATGGAAGGATCACTTGCACTTCCAGGCTCAGTGAAGCCTCAGCATCTGGTGGGTGACTGTTCCTTCTTCCATCTCTGCAATGGATCCTTGGTTTCAGGGTTCTTGTACATGGCTAAGCAAGCTCATAATAAGAAGTTGACCACTAGACTCCATACAAGGCTCTGGGAGTGTCTGTTGCTTCTCCTTTTCAGAGATGCCAAGTTACCTGTTCTAGAAGTGAGATTTTAGAACAGTACTGCATTTCTGACAATCCTATCGTGATGCATTATTGAGTCTACAGTACTGAGTTCAGTGGGTAGAATCAGGGACTACAAATACCACACTGCTTTTGGGATACTAGTTCAAAACCAGGGCTGGGCAAAATGTCTCAAGCTTGGGACTGGGTAAATTGGCAGCTCTGCCCTTTGTATTTACTCATATTTGAAAAAAGATGGTGCATCAAATGAATTAGGTCAGCAATTTCAAAATCATAGTTCAAAACAGTGCTTCCTCCCTTGTCATCATAATGGGTCCCCCATTTTATGTTGTTGTTGGGTTTTTATTTTTCTATTTAAAATGTGTTCAGTGCTATATAAAGCATGTCTTTGAGTGACATTTTCTTCCTTCTTAGGGTTACTTCACGTGGGTGTTACCTCACGTTTGCTTGAAATCAGCATGTGGCATATCAAAGGAAGAAAGTCCTATCTCCATGGTTACAGAAGACGATGAGAGAAGGAAACTATCATAGCTTAGCAGGTATCACTTCCTCTTGCATCACTTCCTCCTAAGAACTAAAGAGCTCCCTGTTACAGGCTTTCATAGCCAGCCCTGCACTAAGAGGACTACGTATCCACTGAGGGTGGCAGAGTTTGAGGAATGGCAGCAGCACAGTGCCCATGCACAAGAGAGAAGCACAGGCTTCTGCTCAAGACCTGCCATGTTTCCTCTCTGACAGGAAATCTGTCTTGGAGGAGAACGGAACATGGCCACGCTTGAGTGCAGACCTTTGCTCAAGGCCCTGTGGCATGCTTTTATTTTGCTACAGTCTTGGTTGTCAGATGTAGGGTAGCAGGCCCAGCATTGTAACATATTGAAACACTCCCAGGCTAGTTCAACAGTCTCAATAACTGGCTTTATTTTTCAACACAGCAACAACAGGAAATAAAATATTCTACCCAGATACACCCTTCAGTTTCTTGAGAGATCACAGAGACTATTCAACAGATAGCATGACCCATCACAACTCCCTCACTTTAACAATTTTCTATATAATGGGCTAGTCTTCCTTTGACTCAACCAAAATATGTCCTGATGGGTACTGCAAATGGCAGCTGTTCCACAGCTGGCTGTGGACCAGGCATTGGGGAATGTGATGTTTCTGGTTGGAGTACTTTTGTAGCATGTGATTATGAAGTGCTTCTCCTTATAATAGTGTGTTCAGATGACATGGAGCTAGGCAGAAAGCCTAACTATATAACATGCATCAAGGTACCCCCTACCTTGGTAGTACTATCCAGATCTTTTGCCACAACTAGGGACTCATGACTCGATCAAATATATCTGGAGGTTTGTCTCTGCTCTGACTCATCATCCATCATGATCAAGAATGTGGGAGTTGTTTGGTAATCTCTGCCTTCTTCTAATCATTATTCTCATCAATTTTGACCCAGAAGGTCTGGCCTTCTTTCGGGACTAGCCTTTCTCTGGCTCTCCTATTGAAATAGTAGGCCTGTTCATCCTTAGCTGCCTCTTAATGATGGTGAATCATCTGTGATGATGGAGTCTCAAGCAGAGCATTCATAGTAGGCAAAAGAATCTAGGTCCGTTGTCCAAGCATGATTTGAGCTAGAGACTCTCCACATTGGATGAGGTATTCCTCCAATTTAGTAGACACAGGAAGAGATCGACTCAGGCCTCGGATGCTTTCTGTAAAATTCTCTTTGTTGTTCAGATGGCATTTTCTGCCTTCCCAGTTGACTAAGGATATCTGGGATAGGACTCCCTTCAGTTTCTTGAGAGATCATGGAGACTTATACAGCAGCTAGCATGACTCATCAAAGGTAGGAGATGCTAGTCTTGGAGGTAGGGAAGAAAAGAGGAAATAAGATGCTGGACATTTTGGGATAGTCTAGAGAAAGGGTAAGGAGATGCTGTAAATCTTGGGGGGGGGGAGAGGTTGCTAGGGAAGGGGTGAAGAGATGCTAGATACTTTGGGTGGAAGTAGGAAAGGGAAAGGGAATGTTGGGCACAGGGAAAGGGATGGGGTGGGGAAAAGGAGAAGCTGAACTACATGGGGGACAGGAAGGGAGGGACAATAGTGCCTTGAACTGACTGGGGTAGGGGATGGGGATGGCACATGGCTAAAGGTTTGCCTAGGGTAATATGTAACTTTGGGCTGTCCCTGCAAGCCTCCTTTTTGAAACTTTAGGCTTACTTTTTAATGCCATTTGTAGAAATGAATTTTATAGCATTGTTGCTTTAAATCAAGGCTGTACTGATAAAATTGTTGAGGATGATGAAAAGATTTTTAGTGCTCATGTTCTGGGTGAACAAGCAGCTCCATTTTTAGTGTTTTGGTTTCCCCCAGCCCAGGTCATGCAATTTATCCTTTTAACCTCAGCTGGTCAGGTTACTTTTCAGCGGGAGCCCATTTCCTGAGAAAACAGAGAAAATGTTTTGGAACCTCTCTGTTTGCAGCATGCATTATGTGGTATTTTCTGCATTAAGAAGTGCAGTTAGGAGGCATTGCTTTACTACCATTTTACCACACTTTCTATATTTGTAATGACTTTTTAAACTGCTGTGTATGGTGCATATCAATATCTTACTGCAGCAGAAGTAAACTATTTTTTAATGGGGTAGTTAAAAATCAGCTTTAAAATCAATACACATTTTTTTAAAAACCCAGATTTCAAAATAAGTACAAAGAGCACTCAGAAAAATATTAGTCGACATTACGGAAAGGAAGAGGGTACAAATGTCACTAAACAATAAAGGTAATAAACAAAATAAAATACAATCAACCTCATTCTCGTTGGCTTAATCCTAAAGCAATTTTACAGAATAAAACCCCACCCTTCTAGTTGACTACTTAACTAACTTCAGAGATGGGATTCCTCTTACCCTTACGCGCTACACGCACCAACTCAACCCTCATCTTGCCCCTTTCCATCAAATAAAGCATCAGTACAATGGTGTGGGTTGACAAAAGGCCACAGCTTCTTTATGGACACTTTCATAGCACTTTGTATAACCAATAACTTAACCCCAAGCTATAAAAACAGTAACAAACAGGAAACATTTAGTACCCCCACAACCGCTCGCCCCTTCAGCAATGCGGTGAGTAACACAGCTTCACCTCAACCAAGCAAGGACCCCTGTTGTCAGCATGGCCCTCCATGCCTAGCTTTGCCAGGTCATATGACCCTTTAATTACAAACCGGCTCAGACCTCTGAGCCCAAGACCCTGTAGCTCGGGTAAGCGCCACAGGGCCAGCATGTTCGCCCTGCTGTCCCCCAACACAGAGAAGCTGCGGTCTTTTACACACCCTCATCCTCAAACCATAGTCATAGTCAATCGCTTCCTGAAAATCATTTAACAGTAGGTCAAGACCAATGTCCAACAAGTGGACCTGATCCCCTCTGTACAAAACAGGACAGCTCAGATCCATCCAAGAGTGCAACATCTGATAACCTTCCCGTGCCATTAACCACACACCCACTTGGCAATTGATTTTTTTCAGTCCTCGAGTCCACTTCCAGTTCTCAGCATGCCGTAGCCTGGCAATAATATCCGACCACATGATCTGCATGTGGTGGAACCAGGCAAAGATCAGATGGAGATTGTCCTGAATAGTGGCCACCAAGCGTCTACCGGACCAGCTGTGCACTTCGTTGCCCGCAAGGTGTATGATGAGAATATCCAGATGATGAGGCTTAGATCTCAAACCATATAGGAGGGGGAGAAACTGACACCACCTCATCCCCCACTTCCCGAGCAAAGAAAATCTGACCCCTCTGGACACCAAGCCAAGGTGAAGCCCTCCCAGCCAGTAAACTACCCGATGACTGGCCCAGTATACAAACGAATGGCCAAGTATACAAAGTGGATGAGAATGCTGCACTGAAACTAGAAGAAATCAGAATCAGTAACACAACAAAAGAGAAGCCACTTGGCTGCGTCGGCCACTCAACTGCATGCCAAATAACTGGGAATGAGCAGCAGGTTCCGTGAAATAGAAGGGAAGAATATAACTATCACCAGGGCATGTTACCATTCTGAAAAGTAATGCCTCACTGTCCACCCAGTTGCAACAAGTCCTCCACCAAAACACAGTCCCCCCCCCCCCCCCCATCCTACCCAGTAGCAAAATTGTCCATCCTAATGACACCAACTACCATAGAAACTGGACTGAAATGACAACAATGACCTAGCAATCTCTATCCGATACTAACATCTGTCTAATATAACCCCAAAACACCCCGGAGGTCCACCGGCCAATATGTTTGTCTCCTTACTCAAACCAGTCGCCTCAGCACTAGTGGCAGCCCGTATACGGAAAGAATGAGTGCCATTTGCACCACTCACCCCCACCACTGCTAGTGTCTTGCACAGCACTGCTGTAAACTGATACTTAGTAAGGGCAGCACTCCCACCAGCAGGCCTAAGCGACATATGAGTGAGCCATATGGGTGTCCCCCAACCCATATGGAGATTCTCCTTTTTATCTCTGAACACTTCATCATAATTAAGCCAAGCCCAACTACCACAGCTCTGGTAAACATCTAGAATTGAATCCCCATACGCCAACAGGAGACCATTCTGTGAAGGATCACTGTGACCCCCATAGACTGGCTAATCTAAAAAAAGGACAGCACCCAATTACTCATGTTGCCAGGAACCTTCCTAACCTTATCGGATTCCTTCTTCTTCTTGTCCTGCCCCTTGGCCCCCTTCTTACCCCTATGCTTCATTAGCCTAAAGATATCTATGCAGTGCCTTTTTTGAAATTTCTTTCTCAAGGCCCAAGGGACCTGCTCCCATAACTCAGAAAGCGCAACCAGAGCAGGCACCACTTGCTCTTTGTCCTCATCCCCAGTCGCCCACACTGACTGATTAATAGCAACAAACATAACGCTGGAGGAAGAAGAGGAAGAGGTAGTGGGCATGGAAGAGGAACTGGAAGTGAAGGATGAGGAAGTGTGCCTCCTGCCACTTCTCTTTCTCCTCGTCTTCCTATCCCTCTTCCCGTGTTGAGAAGAACTGTCCTGAGCAGGCCTTTTACCCAATCCTGAAGGTCCAGCATCTGCTTCCATCACTCTAGACATGTCAGTGGAGCCCCCATCCACCGCTCCTTGTTGTCCACCTTGAGAAGCAGACATCACAGACACCTCTGGGTTAGCACAACTCCCTGAAGCAAGGCAACTGACACTGGGCCGCCACTTGTTCACTTGGGATCACCGATGCCATCTGGCAGAAGCTCACTCGCCTGGATAGAACCACAGTCCACAGCCCAATTGAGGGCACCCCCAACTTCCCGAAGCCTCACTCCACCCCCAATATCGCTCCCAGACTCTGCACTCTGTTGAACATCACCACCAGGAAACCCCACCATGAAGGCATAGGAGCCTCTGAAGGCCCAACCATCTGAGGCCCAAAAGTAGGGACCAGCCAAGGGGCCTGCCAACTAGGATGCCCAACTGCTGCAAAACCCCAAGAACCTTGCAGTGTCCACCCCATAGGGTATACCTGAGGGCACCCCCACTTGCCGAGCACATTCTGACTTACTTGCCACCCCCTACTTGCTCCTCCCCAAGGCAGTCTGAGCCCTTCCAAAAAAACTCCTTTGACACTGAGGTGGCACTGGAGAGTCCCCTTCATGTGAAGGGCCTGTTGCAGTGTCTGGAGATATAACCAGAACCACTGAAGAAATCTACACCCCTTTCAACTGGGTAGCAAACCCCACAGTACTCTTGAGGATCATCCCTCCCGCAGCCTTCGCCCAGCTGCAATCACCCTCCACTCATTTTACCCTTCCTTCCTCCCACCGCTAGTGCTTTCTTCCCTTGTCTTTCCCCCACTAGAAGCCGCTGCTTCCATGGGAAGGGCAGACAAGCCCTCAGCCTTGGATCTTTGAGTGGGAAGCACTGAGGAACCAGACCTAGGAAGGGGCACAGTACTCACATGCTCTAGGTTGGTGTTGAAACGAGTCTCCTGTGCACAGCAATACCTCCATGCCAGCCAAGTCATCATTAGCCAAGATTCACTGAAAGAATGAAGATTAAGCAAGCCAGGTAGGACACCATGCTCCACGATGCTGAAAGCCATCTCTGAGGAGCAGGAAAAGCCCCGCACCCTGGAGGCATTCCTTCCCTATCTGTCTGCCCTGCCAATTGGGCTCACCTTCAGCCTGGCTTACCTTCAAATCACCCTATGACAAGCCAGGCCGAAGGCACCCACCAAGTCGCTTATCTCTCTCCCCCCCCCCCCCCCCCCCCCATCACACTGTGCCTTCCCCTCCACCCAAATTTGATACCTCAATCCACAGTCATTATGGAGGGCCCAGTCCTTCACTTAATGGGCATCCTCCAGACAGGCTCTCAGGCTTTATACTTCCCTATCTAACAAAAACCTTTGTAGCTGGTTTGGTTCAAAGAAGACATATCGAGTATCGAAAAACAGTACATATTTTTAGCATAGGTCTTGTTTTGTCAACCTCATGCAGATGACACTGCAGCACCGTCCTGGTGTCCGCACTGTGTGAACTGAAAAGCAGTCCCTTCATCTCTGAGCGCTCTACCAGAACCCTTATCCACACTCTTATCACCTCTCGTCTTGATTATTGTAACCTGCTTCTCACCGGCCTCCCTCTTAGCCATCTCTCTCCTCTTCAATCAGTCCAAAACTCTGCTGCACGACTCATTTTCCACCAAAGTCGCTATGCTCACATTAGCCCTCTCCTTAAGTCACTTCACTGGCTCCCTATCTGCTTCCGCATTCAATTCAAACTTCTCTTGTTAACCTATAAGTGCATTCACTCTGCCGCTCCCCAGTACCTCTCCACTCTTGTCACTCCCTACGCCCCCCCCCCCCCCTCGGGTACTCCGTTCTGTAGATAAATCTCTCTTACCTGTCCCCTTCTCCTCTACTGCTAATTCCAGACTTCGTTCCTTTTATCTTGCTGCACCTCACGCCTGAAATGGACTTCCCGAGCATGTACATCTACCCCGTCTTTGGCCGTTTTCAAGTCCAAACTTAAAGCCCATCTCTTTACCACTGCTTTTAACACCTAACCACTACTCACTTGCCCTGTCCTTTTATCCTCACCTCTTTATTCCCTTACCCTTAATTGTTCTGTCTGTTTACCTGTCTTATCTAGATTGTAAGCTCTTTGAGCAGGGACTGTCTTGTGTACAGCGCTGCGTATGCTTTGTAGCGCTATAGAAATGATAAGTAGTAGTAGAATGCCTTCCATGCTGCATGGCTGCATTATCAACTGATCTACCATTTAGAGGAATCAGTAACATGACTTGAACAAAGAGATTGAAGCTTCTACACACAGTTCAATCTATAGCCCACACAGGGATGAGACTGCACGCAGGGTTAGATGCATCTGTGCAGCTTTTCCCCAGTGGTACTATTGATTAGGGAAAAGAGTTTCTTTTGGTGAGCTTAGCTGGTATCTCTGAGTCTCCAAAGGAAATATGAAACCAACTACACTTTTTTACTGTAATGATGCTAAACTCTGTCACTGTCTTCTACTGTGTACCTTTAAATCAAGAATACGGAGGGGACAAAATAATGTGAGGCCACACTTAAACTTCCACATTCTATTGTCAATATCATTAAAAATAAAAATATAAAATTCCAGCTTGCTTTCAGTTGTAGGCCTGTAGGGTATGGCTTTGGGAAAGAATTAATCCACTTTAAACATTACTTATTAGTATACCATTATTTAAGGTAGCACCAGAGGTAATTGCTTGCTTTGTTTGTGACCTGGTTAAAGTGACTTCGATGGACATTTGAAATATTTCTCTCTTTGACTTTCTGTGCTTAATCATTGGAAAAGAAAATGCATTAATGCTAAAAGAAAGCCGAACATTGATCACGGGCCAGAGTTCGAGCTCTAGAAAATAATCTTTTCTAGAGGAGAAGCTACAGCTTTGCATTATAGTTGGTGAAGTCTTTCCATCGATGAGTTTTCGCCTTGCAGGATTTGAAACCTGGCATTTGGAACCGCTTGTTAATGTTTTCTTAAATTACATCCTCACGCAGGTCCATAAAGTCTTATAAATAAATAGACTTTCTTTTCATGATTTGAAACAGCATAGAATGAAGTAATTGACTGGAAGTTTGATTTGGATCGCTCATGAAAAGCTGTACAGGCACAGGGCGAATCTGTTTCCCATCTTTAGCTGCAGAAATTGTGAAGCAGCTGTTGTAAGTCAACTAGTGAGGCCAGCCCCCTGCTGCTTAATTTCTTGCTTTGACTTCCAATGGGAAGCCGAATAGTGAAAACTTGAATTTTTGCCCTTCTCTCTAAGCTATTACTTGATCTCCCTCATACATGCACACAAAGAAATTGCTCATGTAGCAAATTTTTGAGAAGATCTCATCTGACTTATCTTGGGGTACGATCTGAAATGAGTAAAGGGAAATGACCAGCTGTTTGAGTCCTTCATACTGAATCTCACGTGATCAATCAATATTCAATAAAATCCATACCTTAAGAATATGAAGCCATTGTTTTGAATTGATCATTCAGCATCTTGGAACATCCTGTTGGCGAATGAAAGATATTTTACATACTTCTGTAAAACTGACTGGTAAGGCAGTCATTCTTGCACTAAGGAGATCATTTATTAGCAGTGTGCCCTATTGTCATGAAAGTGCATTAGGACATGATATTAGTAAATGACTACCAGAAAGAATGAAGTTTATAGCAATGCGATTGTGCCCTTTATACTGAGCGAATTTGGAACAATATGAGGCCGGAGAGGTGGAGGGGTGCTTGAAGCTTGGAAGGGAAACCATCTTGGTATTCTAACTAGTGTTCCCTCTAAGCTGGGCACATGTGCGCAGGCACATGAGTCAGGAAGGGAGTTCACATGCCTAGCAAATGCATGCACAAAAGTTTTGATGGCTTGCTCTATTGTGAACATAGGTTATTGCATATAAGGAGTCAAGGCTGAAAACTTGCAAACTAACCCCCGGATTCTCTATATGGTGACCTAAGTTGTACATGCAAATCAGTGCGCATTGCCAATTTGCACACCCAAATTAATTGATTAATGAGCCAATCAGCGCCAATGATTGGCTGCTAACAACCAATTATTGGTGTTAATTGGCTTTAATTTGGAGTTACGCGCACATCGTATTCTATAAAGCTGTGCACATAACACCTATAGCAAATAATTTCAAGGGAATGTGGACAGGGGTGTTTCGGGGTGGTGCCAGAATTTATGAGCACTGTTACAGAATACACTCGATCGGTGCCTAAAGTTAGATGCCGTTTATGTGCTTAGCATTATTCTATAAAGTGCTCATTGCTTAAAATTTTCAGCGCTGATTTTTTGGCACCATTTACAGAATCTAGTCCAAAATGTTTTCCACGTGCACAGGAGCAAACAAAAATAAGAGAGAACATTGGTCCTAATTTTATCCACATAGTTATCTGGATAGCAGCTGAATATCGGTGACTATCTGTGGAGTTAGGCACACTCTGCCCTCCCTTCACCCTAGCATTAGCCAGGCAGTGCTGAGCAGGGGGCCCCATGGTCCAGGCATCTCTTCCCAGTGGCGTAGACAGGTTCTGATCTCAGGGGGAGCAGACTTTTATAAATTAGGCGCCGGTTGGTGTCAGCTAGACCGCAGTGTCTGTGTTGTTGCTCAGGTGCTATGGCGGGCAATGATTAATACAGGCTGTCTCTGTTGCGTCCTGCCTACAAGGAAACAGTAAGTTACATCAGGAGGCAGGACGCAGAAGAGGTCCCTGGACTGGCCAGAGCAGGCAACCTGTCTTCTTAACTACAAAGTAAAAATATTCAGGAGTAGCACACACATTCCTTCCACTTCTAGACACCTTGTTTAAATCAGATGGGCTTTTGTTTGTGTGGTGACTTGCAAGGGGGTACTCCAGGACTGCCCTAGAACACAAAACTTACCACACCATAACAGCCCTAACTTACCTTTCAGAAGACAGTACTATATATATTACACTGGACTGTGGAGCACCAATATACCTATTATTGGGAAACTGGAACAAACTGCACTGTACACATTCCTACACAGACACTACATGCTAGCAGAATCCTTCTCCTCAGTCACACATGCAGAACATGGATAGACCCTCATCTATATAAACATAAGATTAGCCATACTGGGTCAGACCAATGGTCCGTCTAGCCCAGTATCCTGTTTCCAACAGTGGCCAACCCAGGTCACAAGCACCTGATAGAAACCCAAATTGTGACAATATTCCATTCTACCAATCTAATACAGAATAGGGAGCCACAAAAAATTAAAATAGAGACCCCCCCCCCCCCCCACACACACACACTCTGTCCAAGGAAGCCAAACTCTATAAACAGTACAATACTGGTAAAAAAGAGACAGAAATCATTTTCTCCTGTACACTTTACAAAGCAGGTACATCTCAGTCCTTACAAAGTATTAAATAAAAATTTCTACCTTTGTTGTCTGGGAATTTGGCTGGTCCCAGTCTTTTTTACTATGTTCCATGAGTCAGTCTTTCAAAATTCTTTTCCAGGTTAGCCTTTCCATTTCTCCTCTCGCCTTTTGTCTTCTTCCTTTCCTTCTCTACATCTGTTTGGCACTGATCTTGCATTTTATGTCCCCACTATCAAATAGCTGTGTATAGAACTGCCACGTAATCCAGTGTGAACTCACATCCCAAATTCATATGTGATTTGCAGTCCCTGATTCTACCCCTCAAAATCTGTGCTGCAGTACATCCAAAATGACTTAAGAAAATGCACTCGAACCCCTCTACTGTTGTTTGAACAATTTATTTTCTCATTTGCTTTGGTCCCGCTGTCTCTTTTCTGTTTTTCTCTGTTTCTTCTGCCTTTGCAGGGTCTTTTGTCCATCTGACATTTCTTCTGTCTCCAAGTGCACCATCCTTCTTTCCTCTGCAGTCTGCACCATTATTTGTACTGTCCAGCATCTCCCTTCTGTGTCTCTTGTCCCTATCCTACCCCCAAGTTCAGCATCCGCCATTTCTGTGTCCCCATCTCCTCCCCCCCTTTTTCAGCACAAGCCTACCTGGTCTCCTCATCTCCCCCTATTCTAGCATCTGCCGTCCAGGTGTCCCCATCTCTCCCTTTTTCTAGCATTGCCCTGTGTCCCCATCTTCCCCCTTTTTCCAGCACTACCCCTGTGTTATCATCTCTTCTCCCTTTTCCAGCATTACCTCTTTGTCCCCATCTCACCCCTTTTCACCATTGTCCCCATATCTCCATTCCCCCTTCCAGTGGTGCCCCTCTGTGACCCTATCTCCTCCTCCCCTTTTCAGTAGTGCCCCTCTGTGTCCCTATCCTCCTCCTTTTCAGTAGAGCCCCTATCTTCCCCCTCCTCTTTTAGTAGTGCCTCTGTGTCCCCATTTCTTCATTTTCCAGCACTGCCTCTTTGCGTTCCAATGTCCCTCTCCTCTCCCTGTCCAGTATTGACTCTGTGTCCTTCTCCCTCCCTGTCCAGCATTTACCCTTCTCTCTCCCCATGTTAACCTTCTTCCCTGTCTCTTTCAGCACGCCCTATCCTCCTCATGGTCCTATCCCCCCACATAGTCTAGCATCCTCCCACATAGCCTAGCATCTCCCCTTCCCTTCCCTAATCCTCCAAATTATCCAGCATCTCCTTATCCCTTTCTTACACCCTTCCACCAAGGTTTCTAGCATCTCCTTATTCCTTCCGTAGCCTTTCCCAGGTTTCCAGCATCTTCTCATCCCTAGGTCCCCTCCCTCAGGTGTCAGCATTTCCTTTCTTCCCCCTTCCCTTCTCCTCCCTTACCCTTGCAGGGCCTACCGCTGCTACCACCCAATGTCTACCAGCCGAAACTGCAGGAAAATAGTGTATATTCTTCACAGATAGTGTATACTCTTTGTAAAGAGAGTGTACTCTTCACAAATAGAGTACACTATTAATAACATATTCCCCCCAAGATGAAATTAAAAAAACATTTCTGCAAACAACACGGGAAATTAAACAAAATGAAAGAATTTCCCCTGCATTTCTGTTATTTACTATGGGTCCCATTTTATTTAATGGAACCTGCTTATTAATAAGGAGAAATTAGATGTTACTTGATAATTTTCTTTCTTTTACTCCCTCCAGACTGGCACAGATGAATGGGTTATGCACATCTACCAGCAGGTGGAGACTGAGAACTACTGACTTCTAAGTAACCTATAAGTAAGCTGTACAGTCCCCCTAGCATTAGTCTCTTGAATAGACAAGCAGAAAACTCCACAAGGCAGTATCCTAAAAATAATAATAAATAACATGTCCCTCACGGAGATGACAGTCCACCAGCTAACCCAGAGGGCCAGGTGCCGCTGCCTAAGAAATGAACCAGAGACTCCCCTTAAGATAAACAAAACATTGCTGGATGCATTCAGTTCAATTGTTGATGCTTTAGATTTGGCTTTTCCCTTTTTTAAAAATTTATTTTTGTAAACCTAACAGCATCCACTCCCCGTAGCCTCTACTGCAGACGACTCTCGAATCATAGACATCATCAGCCTACAGAGAGCAGACGGAGTGTAAGATCCTCACTGGTGGGAAATTCCTGATTGGTGCAGCGTGGACATCTGAGCGGTGTCTCTATTGTTTTCTGTTAACGCTGCTCTCTCCTGCATAAAGCTTCACCGCTTCTGCGGCTTAATGGGATCAGATCAAGGAGGCTGGATTGGATCAGATGGCATGTGAGATCCTCACTGGGGGTAAGTTCCTGATTGGTGCAGCATGGACATCTGAGCGTCATTATCATCTATTGGTGCCACTCTGTCCTACATTAAGCTTTGCTGCTTCTGCGGGAGCAGATGGGGTGTGAAATCCTCACTGGTGGGAAGTTCCTGATTGGTGCAGTGTGCACATCTGAGTGGCATCTGTTGTCACCTATTGGTGCTGCTCTCTCCGACAGAAAGCTTATTTATTTATTTGTTACATTTGTATCCCACATTTTCCCACCTATTTGTAGGCTCAATGTGGCTTACATAGTACCGGAGAGGCGTTTGCAGACTCCGGTGTGAACAAATACAAAGTGATGTTGTGGTAAGATAAAGTTCATGTGGCACAGCCACATTAGGGAATCGTACAACGAAAGAGTTGTGTTATGTCCATTACGTGCTTTAGTTTTGTTGTGTTGCTGAGATCAGGCATTTATGATGGATTGGTAGGGTATGCCTTTTTAAACAGGTTAGTTTTTAGTTTTTTCCGGAAGTTTAGGTGGTCGTACATGGTTTTCAAGGCTTTTGGTAATGCATTCCACAGTTGTGTGCTTATGTAGGAGAAATTGGATGCGTAAGTTGATTTGTATTTGAGTCCTTTGCAGCTTGGGTAGTGCAGATTTAGGTACGTTCGTGTTGATTCGGATGTGTTTCTAGTTGGTAGGTCGATCAAGTCTGTCATGTATCCCGGGGCTTCACCGTAGATAGGTTTGTGAACCAGAGTGCAGATTTTGAAAGCTATGCGTTCTTTGATTGGAAACCAGTGTAGTTTTTCGCGGAGGGGTTTTGTGCTTTCAAATCGCGTTTTTCCGAAGATAAGCCTAGCTGACGTGTTTTGAGCGGTCTGAAGTTTCTTTAATGTTTGTTCTTTGCATCCCGCATAAGCTTCTCTGCTTCTGTGGCTCAATGGAAGTAGATTGAGTGTGAGATCCTCACTTACAGGATGTTCCTGATTGGTGCAGCATGGACATGTGAGTGCTGTCTGTTGTCATCTATTGGTTCTGTTTTCCTGCATAAAGCTTCACCACTTCTGCAGCATGTGACAGAGATGAAGAAGACCCCCACAGATCCCCACATCAATCCAGAAGTCAGGCAGCAGTGAGAGAGAACACAAGTCCTTTAAAAAAAAAACCAAATAAGAGCAAAATCAAAGGATACTAATCCCCCCAATGCTTGAAATCCAAACCAGGTCTGCACAGACTTATCACCTCCACCACCTGCTGGAGATTGAGAACAGACTGACTCCAAGGGGACTGCACAGCTCACTTATAGGTTACTTAGAAGTCAACAGTTCTCAGTCTCCACCTGCTGGTAGACGTGCATAGCTCATTCATCTGTGCCGATCTGGAGGGATGCTACAGAATTTGTGTTAACTGAGTTAGTGTGTGATAAGATGGTAGCCCATTATTTGAAGAGTGTTAGATGTTATTCAAAATTTTACGAATGGATGAATGAAAAACTGTTCAATAGTAATAACAATAACAACATGATTGGGTAGGTAAAGGTTTGCAAGAACATTTAAAAAGCATTCTTGCAAGACCGCTTTCACTGTACCATCTCATCTGGTCATTCTGTTCACAGCATGGGACTCTTCTGAACTGCCCTTGGTACCATTTTTCTCCCAGATTGACTGCAGGTTCTATTTAGGGGCTTCCTGTCCCTGAAGCAGTCTTCAATTGGAAGTTTATTCAGCCCCATCATTGTCCATCTTCAAGTCTAGACATAAACATCACCCTTTCTTTTCCACTCCCTCACTTATTGGACTTGTTTCTTCTCTCTAACTTCTTTTTTAAAATGCATTATTCATTATTGTCTATTAGGTCTTTTCAAAACTATCTGTAAGGAACTGCTGCTGTTTTTCATTGTTATGGGAAATAAGCTTTATTTATTTATTTATTTATTCATGACATTTATACCCCACATTAGCCCAACAAGTTCAATGTGGCTTACAAACAATAACGTGAATAAAATGTAATAATGTACAGAATATAACACAAATTACAATAAGTTCAAGAAGCAAATTAATACATGTGCAGTAAGTAACCAGAGACTTAGACTATCTCAAGGACAAACAAATAATTAAGGGTAGATAGATGAGAGCATAATAGGCAGGACTAGATGAGAAACAAGATTAAGAAAAGGGTGTGGGTAACATTCAAATAGAGTTCTTTGTATTCAGAAAGGTCATACTGAAGAAATGTGTTTTTAGAAGACTTCTAAAAGTAAGGCAATCATCTGTAAACCTGATTGATTTAGGAAGAGAATTCCAAATTTTGGTGCCTTGATAGGAGAAATTAGCTTCCATAGTAATAAGCTGTTTTGCTCATTTCCTGTTGTTAGAAAGTCCATTAGAGTGCAGCATAACAACTTCAGTGGTAAAATAATGTTCAGAAATAAAGGTTAGCAAATAAAAACAAACACGTGAAAGATAAAACCTGCAAAGTGATACCTTTTTTTTTTTTTTTTTTTTTCGATTATCAGCTAAAGACGCCCATCTCTCCTCGGTTGATAACCAGGCCCCAATTTCGCCTTCACCACGCCTCCGACACGCCCCTGTCAACTTTAGTCGTTTCCGCGATGGAGTGCAGTTGGAAACACCCAAAATTGGCTTTCGATTATACTGATTTGGGCGCCTTTGCGAGAAACACGGCCATCTCCCGATTTGGGTCGAAAGATAGGAGTTTTTCTCTTTCGATTATAAGCTGGATAGTAAGAAATTTTATAGATATATTAAAAGCAAGAAGCCGGCAAAAGAATCAGTTGGACCGCTAGATGACCAAGGGGTAAAAGGGGCAATCAGGGAAGACAAAGCCATAGTGGAGAGATTAAATGAATTATTTGCTTTGGTCTTCACCGAGGAAGATTTGGGGGTGATACCAGTGGCAGAAATGGTATTCGAAGCTGACGAGTTGGAGAAACTGAATGAAATCTCAATAAACCTAGAGGATGTAATGGGGCAAATTGAAGAGCAGCAAATCTCCTGGACCGAATGGTATTTACCCCAGAGTACAGATAGAATTGAAAAATGAACTGGTGGAACTATTGTTAGTAATATGTAATTTATCTTTAAAATTGAGTGTGGTACCGGAAGATTGGAGGGTAGCCCATGTAACACCGAAATATAAAAAAAGTTCCAGAGGGGATCCGGGAAATTATAAACCGGTGAGCCTGACGTCGGTGATGGGCAAAATGGTAGAGTTTATTATGAAGAACACAATTACAGAGCATATTCAAAAGCATGGATTATTGAGACAAAGCCAGTATGGATTTAGTGAAGGGAAATCTTGCCTCACCAATGTATTACATTTCTTTGAAGGGGTGAACAAACATGTGGATAGAGGCGAGCCGGTTGATATTGTGTATCTGGATTTCAAAAGGCGTTTGACAAAGTACCTCATGAAAGACTCCAGAGGAAATTGAAGAGTCATGGGATAGGAGGTAGTGTACTATTGTGGATTAAAAACTGGTTAAAGGATAGAAAACAGAGAGTAGGGTTAAATGGTCAGTATTCTCAATGGAGAAGGGTAGATAGTGGGGTTCCCCAGAGGTCTGTGCCGAGACCGCTTGCTTTTTAACATATTTATAAATGATTTAGAGATGGGAGTAACTAGTGAGGTAATTAAATTTGCTGATGACACAAAGTTATTCAAAGTTGTTAAATCTCAAGAGGATTGTGAAAAATTACAAGAGGACCTTACGCGACTGGGACACTGGGCGTCTAAATGGCAAATGATGTTTACTGTGAGCAAGTGATGCATGTGAGAAAGAGGAACCCAAACTATAGCTACGTAATGAAAGGTTCCACATTAGGAGTCACCGACGAAGTGAGGGATCTCGGTGTCATCATTGATGATACATTGACAAGCTCTGCTCAGTGTGCTGCGACGGCTAAGAAAGCAAATAGAATGTTAGGTATTATTAGGAAAGGAAAGGAATGGAAAACAAAAGTGAGAAGGTTATAATGCCTCTGTATCGGTCCATGGTGCGACCACACCTCGAATATTGTGTTCAGTTCTGGTCACAACATCTCAAAAAAGATATAGTGGAGTTAGAAGGGGATGGGACGACTTCCATATGAGGAAAAGTTGAAGCGTCTAGGGCTCTTCAACTTGGAGAACAGACGGCTTAGGGGAGGTATGATAGAGGTCTATAAAATAATGAGTGAAGTGGAACCGGTAGACGTGAATCGTCTGTTTACTATTTCCAAAAATACTAGGACTAGGGGCCATGCAATGAAGCAACAAAGTAGTAAATTTAATACGAATCGGAGAAAATTTTTCTTCACTCAACGTGTAATTAAACTCAGGAATTCGTTGCCAGAGAACGTGGTAATGGTGTTTAGCTTAGCGGGGTTTAAAATGGGTCTGGATGGCTTCCTAAAGGAAAAGTCCATAGACCATTATTAAATTGACTTGTGGAAAATCCACTGCTTATTTCTGGAATAAGCATCATAAAATGTATTGAGCTTTTCAAGGATCTTGCCAGGTAATTGTGACCTGGATTGGCCACTGTTGGAAACAGGATACTGGGCTTGATGGACCTTTGGTCTGTCCCAGTGTGGCAATACTTATGTACTTATGAGTCTGCCCCCCTTCAACCTCAATGACCCCCTTAATCCTCAGTGGTCACTGACCACCTCTCACCCCATAAAGATGTGAGAGTGATAGTAGATACTTGACTCTATGACAGCTCCAAATATTATAGCCATTCCTAAGAAAGCAGCAAGCCTACTGGTCAGTGAACAATGGGCCCAGGTTCAATTCCAACTTTAACTCTTTAATTTCAGTACAAATATGTGAGCCCTCCTGGAACATATATATATATATATATATATATATATATATATATATCCATGCACCTAAATAAATAAGTGATCTGCAAGCCTGAGGGCTATTGTAGAGGTGGACCTTTAAGTACAGTAGGTATTCTCAGTTCCTGGAGGGCTCACCATACTAGATGAAGGGGTTTAGGTGGGATTTGTACCTGGGTCCCTTTATGTGAAGTCCACTTCACTGACCACTAGGCTGCCCCTCTGCACTGCTGGGATGTTTCTGTGGCCAGTTCACTAGGAATGCTGCCAGACATTTCTATGTCTTGTTTTTATACATTTGCCCCGGGACAGGTTTAAAAAAAAATAGTACTTACAGATGGATGTGTTCAGCCAGAAAATGTCTAACTCAAAGCCATACTCGAACCAGAAATGTAAACGGTTTTCTGGTTCAATTATGGCTGTGAGCTAGACATTTTTAACAAAACATCCCAATTCGGACTTAGATGTCATATTGAAAATTTCCTTCT
This sequence comes from Microcaecilia unicolor, assembly GCF_901765095.1. Taxonomy (NCBI): domain Eukaryota; kingdom Metazoa; phylum Chordata; class Amphibia; order Gymnophiona; family Siphonopidae; genus Microcaecilia; species Microcaecilia unicolor. Next base: position 126,539,131 of record NC_044032.1, read on the forward strand.
ATGTCATTGTGAATGGTAGGTTGCACTAATGACTGAAAGCAGAACCCAGCAGGTATCATAGCCTAAGAGGTGACATCAAGTTTCAAGTTTATTCAGGATTTACTACCCCGCCCATCAAAAACATGTCTAGGTGGCTTACTATCTAAAATTTGACAGAAGAGAGCAAGAGATTAGAAGTGAGTGGAAGTAGAAGGGCAGGAGAGGAACTACAATTTTAATGGGACAAAAGAGGAGGGGATATAGATGGAAAGGGTGTTGTCTGGTCCGTTTGGTCTGACAGGATCACATCCATGGACTGCAGTAAGGGGCTTAGGAAAAAGCATTGTTAAAAAGGAATGTGTTAAGTTATGTTTTAAAGGGCTGGAGAGAAGTTTGATGTTGAAGAGATAGGGGTAATTTGTTCCAGTGATCAGGACCTTGAACTGAAAAGATTGCCTTTCTAGTATGTTGGTGGATATTTTCTCGGAATGATGGTACAATAGGAAGGTTGTGAGATGCTGATCGTAGAGTTCTAGAATTTGAATAAGGGATAAGCATACAGGAAAGGTATGTTGGTTCTCTTGACAGGTTGATTTTATAAACTAGTAGTAAGATTTTATAAATGATACGGTGGGCTAGGGGGCCAGGGAGAGCCAGTGGGCTGTTTTCAAGAGCGGAGTAACATAGTCAAATTTCTTTTTTCCAGTAATGAGTTTAATAGCGTTATTTTGAACTGTTTGTAGGTGCCTAATATCTGTTGTTTGGAGACCAAAGTATAAGGTGGTCAATGATGTACATCTACTCATCCTCGGGAATGCTTTTCTTCATTTTCTTCCGTGGTGGCTTTCAAATGCTGCCTGTCAATCACCAAGGGGTCCTTTTACAAAAGCGTCCTGAACAATGGCTTGCGGTAGTGTAGGTGCGGACATGCACCAAAAATGAAATTACCACAACAGCCACGCGGAAGATGGGTGGTAACTCCATTTTGGTGCGCGTTGGGTGCACATAGACGCTTACGCGGCTTAGTAAAAGGGCCCCCAAATAACATTTTAGGCACAATTTGATGCCTCTGATATATTTTAACTTTGATTCAAATAAGATGATGTAGCATATATGCTTACCACATCAGAATATTACATTATTCAATTTCTTTAAATCTGCACACCTCAGCCTGTAAAGAGCCAAATGCAGAATGAAGCATTTTTATTTTAATTTTGAGAGCAGAACCTCATTGCTTGATACCTCATTTTGTCTTCTGTATGATTTTTAAGGAGCACAGAAAAAGTAAAAGGATTTTGATGGATATCTCAGGTGCTCAGAGCAATTCATCTTCATTTTCTCCCACACAATGAATCTGGAGTGTTCAAAGTCATGTTTAACACCTGTAATAATATAATTGTGGCCATTAAATTGGAAGCTCTTCAAAAGCAAAGAATTCCCTCATCAGAATACTTGCCTCAGTTGGGTTAATCATTTATTATATCCACATGGGCTTATCCATATATCACATACGTTATACACCATAATATAGGCACAGCTAATACCATACAATGAAATCAATGTCTTAATGTGCAAATAGCTTCACAAAGTTGATTATGTGGAGAAAAAATGGCAACTAATACACATGGGAGGAAGTTATCTACATGGGTCACTGTTAATATGGGTTATTACACTGTTAACCCTAATCATTTGTAACTAGGTCTCATTGCATAAAATGGGATTTGTGCTAAAATAGCACAAGTTAGTGGTAAAATAACCCATCTTAATAGTAACCCAAATCGCTAACGATGCCCATTAATCATGCTTGAAATTTTTTCCATGTGTGATTTGCCAATTTTCTGCATTCATATTTGTTCTTGTGACTGTGTTTGCAAAGGTTGTGCAAGCAAACAGCTCATTAGCAATTTTTCAGTGGCAAAATAATGTTGGTAAAGTCAGGCTCCTGGCCGGTTAAATCGTGAGTTTGAGGCTAACTGGTAATTTTCAGCAGCACTTAACTATTAGTGCCTCTGAAAATGTCTGCTTAGTGACTATCTCAAAATTAGCTATTTTGGAGGTGTTCCAGGGGTAGAGTCGGCACTTGGCCAGTTAAGTGCCAATATTCAGCACTTAACCAGCCAAGAAACCACATAAACAGGACCATTTTTATGTGGTGCCTCATATCCGGTTAAGTTCTGAATATCGCACTTAGGGGCCCTTTTACAAAGGAGCAGTAGACTCTACATGTGTGCAGCACATGCCAAAACGAGGCTACTGCCAGGCTAGCACACCCCCTGGTGGTAATTTCAGATTTGGTATGTGCCCATACCACCAGGACAAATTATTTTTTAATTTCCTACTGCGTGCGGCGTTTCCGGTGTTAATCGGCAGTTGGTCACCGCACCTATAGCACATAAGCCCTTACCACTAGATCAATGGGTGGCATTAAGGGCTCAGGCCATAAACTGGCACGTGCTGGTTTCAATTTTACCACAGGCCCTTTTCCTGGCCCATTGAAAAAAAGCCCTTTTTCCCAGACGCGGTAAAATCTGGCCTGGAGCGTGCCAAAAAACACATGCCCACACTGCCACAGGTCACTTTTTTCCACAGCTTAGTAAGATGACCCCTTAATTGGCTATGCTTTAGATGGCTCCGCAAACCCAAATATTCAACGCTGAAACCCAGATATAGCACAGTATTGAATTTCAAGGCATAATTCCAGCAGCAGTCAGCAAGCTATTGTGTGCTGCTGGCTGAATATCGATCCCATAATTTTCTGCAAAGCTTAACCAAAAATTTCAAAACTGCTATAAAAACATGGCTTTTTAACCAATCCTTTAATGTTCCCTGATCCACTATAGGGTGAACCAAATTCAGACTCATGGCTTTCTTCCTCTCCTCTACTACCCTCCCTTCTCATTCCCCTCCCCCTCCCTGCTTTGCCTTCTATGACTCTTCCTACTTGCTGCTGTTTAGTTTGTGCCTCCTTCTTATGTGTGTATGGTTTATTCCTTTCCTATCTCATATTGTAGTTCCTTTCTGCCTATTTATGTACCCTTAGTTTTGTAAACCACTCAGGTCTGCAAGATAGCTTGAGCATTGAAGTAAATTCTAATAAACTAATCTAAACTATAAACTAAACTAACCACATGCATGGACTTTATCTCAAACAAAATCCTCAGAAGCTATTTTAATATTAATTTAATAAGCAAGTATTATGAAAAGACATTTCTGTAGTAGCAGCTCATTCTTCACAACCAAATAATAGGTTAATGCATCATAGCTTAAGGAATGCTCTTTATTTGTCCTCTGTGAAAACATATTACAAGTCAGATTCTTATACAAATAAAACACATTAATCTAGCTCATTTAAGCTATTGGAGGGACATTATTATTATTATTATTATAAATATTAAAATATGAACAAGTTAGAAAAGTGCATCCTTTGGGTACTAAGCAGTGGACATTGTGTATGGAAATCTCTCTCATGAATATTCATTGTGGGTATCCTGAAAACTTGACTGGCTGGGGTGCTTCCAGGACCAGGTTTGGGAACCACTGATTCAGTTAATTGTTAAATTTGATAGACCACCTTTCGAATACAAATCAACAAAGAAGTTTATAACAAACTAAAACACAGCCAGAAACCAAAGGTAAAAGACAGGGTGAAAAACAAGTGGAGAGCACAACATAGACATACCAGCACAAAGCCATACACTGTTCTGGGTGTGCTCTGGACTGGCCTTCCAGTTATACATGGCTTTCATAGTTTAGAATGGTTGCACATTAGGGTTGGGCAGTCAGAAAAGTCTTGTGTTGTTTCCTGTGTCATTTTGGGGAAGTTTCATTTTATTTGTTATCGTTTGGCCATTTTGTCAGTTTCTGATAATAGGACGCACTCCTTAGAAATAGTGCGTACTATGTGGAAAGAGAGAACACTCTTTTCCTATGTTTGTGCATTTGCACTAGCTTGCATATGCACAATGGTTTGAAAATGTATGATGGTTTCCCTATCCAGAAAGAGTACACACTATTTCTATACTAGTGCAACAAAGCCTGTTTCGTAAAAAATGAAACAGACCCTAGGAAAGCTCTCGTCTAAGCGATTTCTCCTCTTTTCCCTGCCCTCCCCTCCGTGTCCAGCGATTCTTCCCTCCCTCCCATCCCCTCCTTGCCCCGTGATTCTGACCTCCCCTCCATTTCCAGCGATTCTCCTCTGTCCTGCCGTCCCCTCCGTGTTCCATGATTCTGTCCTCCCCTCCATGTCCAGTGATTCTCCTCTTCCCTGCCCTCCCCTCCGTGTCCCGCGATTCTACCCTCCCCTCCAGCAATTCTCCTCTGCCCTGCCCTCCCATCCATGTCCCGCAATTCTCCCCTCGTATCCTATCCCCTCCATGTCCCACGATTCTCTCCTTTCCTCCCATCTCATCCATGTCCATCCATTCTCCTCTGCCCTGCTCTCCCCTCCCCTCGATGTCCCGCGATTCTGTTCTCCCCTCCATGCCCAGCGATTGTCCTGTGCCCTGCCCTCCCATCCGTGTTGTTTCCTTCACTTGGGTCCGTAAAATCCTGACAACTCGCCTCCAGTGTTTCCTTCCCTCTCAGTGTCCCGCCCTCCTCTGATGTTATTTCGTCTTTACGCGAGGGCAGGACAGTGAGAGGGAATGGAACGCTGGAGGTGAGCTGACATCAGGATGTTACGAACCCAGCCAGCCAGCCAGCCAGCCAGAGAACCTTGATTTACAAATTATTATATTAGATACTGCACATTACTACTGGTGAATGACAAAATTGAAGAGAAACAGCAGGGCAAAAAAATAGTCAAGAACCAGTTCAAAATAAATATCAAAAGAACTTTGATGTTCAGTCCATCAATCAATATCTGTGGCACAAATAGGAGGACTCAAAGGACTCGAGACGGCCGTGTTTCGGTAACCTGTGCCTGCATCAGGGAGTCATGCAGTACCTAAATGAGTCACAAATTTCTTTGAAGATAAACAAATATATCCAGCCAAATGTAACTGTAGTTCACAAACAGGTATTTAAAAACTGTAGCAGGACTGACATAAATAAAGCTGTCACGATATCATTTCTGTATTATGTCAGTCCTGTTTTTTTGGTTTTTAAATACCTATTTGTGAACTACGGTCACATTTGGCTGGATATATTTGTTTATCTTCAAAGAAATTTGTGGCACAATTAAGTACTGCCTTCTGTCTGGTTCTCAAGGCAAAACTGGATTCATGAGCCCTTGGGCCACAGCTGTAGGACGGCAGTGGCAGGCAAAACCCCCCAACCAGCAATGGGCAAACACACCAGCAAGACAGGGACTACAGATACAGAGAAGCAAAGCAGGAACACACTGGACTAGAACACTCAGACTGGAACACAGGACTGGAACAAGACTTCACCTGCACTTGGCCGCCGTTCCCTAGGGGTTGAGCCCCTAGGTGCAGGCAGCCGGCAAGACTTACCGGATACAGGAACACCGGAAAAGCAGGGACGCTCAAACAAAGCAGAAGTGCTCCTAACAGCACAAACACAGACCGCGACCTTTGGCGTTGCAAAGGCAAAGCAGAAAGTTTCCAGGTGGTTAATAAAACCCATCAGCAGCTGAGGCTCAGCTGCAGCAATCTCAAGGCAGCTAAGGGTGAGGCTAGCTGCCAAACTTCAACCCAAGTCTGGAGGGCTAGAATATCTGGACTGGACCGGAAACATTATAAGAAAGGATACCAGGAGGTAGAAGTCAATGGATTGTTATGAAGCAGTCTTTGGATACAGAAAGGTTTTTAGCCTCTTCCTGAAGCTATGGTAGGTGTCACGATTATGACTGTTTTCCCTGGCGGTGCTCTCCTCACCCTCTGGTGGCCAGAACCGGTGGCTGCCAAGACAGTCTATGGCAGCCACCGGTTCTGGCCACCAGAGGGCGAGGAGAGCACCGCCAGGGAAAACAGTCATAATCGTGACACCTACCATAGCTTCAGGAAGAGGCTAAAAACCTTTCTGTATCCAAAGACTGCTTCATAACAATCCATTGACTTCTACCTCCTGGTATCCTTTCTTATAATGTTTTTGGTCTCATGCATTACACCAATGGTGTCTAATTGTACTCATACCTCACACTAACATTACTGGCTTTTGTTTCACCTAGAATGTAAACCGCACTGAACCCTGGAAAGGGGATATTAGCGGTATACCGAAACATGGCCACGTGGAGTCCTTTGAGTCCTCCTATTTGTGCCACAGATATTGATTGATGGACTGGACATTAAATTTCTTGTATTATTGCTCTATGAGTTGTATAATATATATAATTTAATAAAAAAAAACAGATACTAACTAACTAACTCCCATAGGCATCTGTGATACTTCCACTCTGCCTCTCTCACTGCTGATTTCAAAATAAAATTTTCTGCATAAACCATGGAGAACTATGGCTAAGGTTCCACATCCTATCTACCAAGGAAGCCAGACAATAATAGGACACCCTAAGGTGCTCATTTTCAAAGTAGATGGACGTTTCAAAATGTCCTCAAAAAGTCCATCTGCCAAAAATGTCCAAACCACAATTTTCAAAAGGCAGAATTTGGACATCCTATACTGCAGTTTGTCCAAATAGCAAGAGAGCATGTTCTGGGCATGTTTAGGGTAAGACTAGGGAGGGCCCAAATTTAGGACATCCAACAGAGATAATCGATTGGGAAGAAATGTCCATGTAAAAAAAGAAGTGCATCCTAAGTGTAACCTGAGTTTCACCCATGCACTAGCTCCTGCTCCAGACCACAAAGCAAAGTTTAGTTCAGTTTTACATTCAAGGCCACTCTCACCTCACTCATCCATTCCAGTTCACCTGCAGTCGAGCTTGGGGAATGGGTCTATGGTCCGAAATAGTGATCCAGGGGTTTAGAAGGTCAGATTCTCTCACCAGTTCTAGGTTCCACTCAGCTGTTCAGTCCAGGAGCCACACAACACTTCTAAGGTTCAATAACAAAATGTAACTTTTATTTGCAAACCGCTGTTCCAGTATGGCAATACTTATGTACTTAACTTCAACCTCATAAAAAACATAAGTTTTGCCATACTGGGGCAGATCAAATGTCCATCAAGCCCAGCATCCTGTTTCCAACAGTGGCCAATCCAGGTTACAAGTACCTAGCAAGATTCCAGAACAGTACATTTTATGCTGCTTATCCTAGAAATAAGAAGTGGATTTTCCCCAAGTCCATTTTAATAATGGCTTATGGACATTTCTTTAGGAAGCTATCTAAACCTTTTTAAAACCCCGCTAAGCTAAGCTAACTGCTATTACTACATTCTCTGGCAATGAATTCCAGAGTTTAATTATATGTTGAGTGACGAAATATTTTCTCTGATTCATTTTAAATGTACTACTTTGCAGCTTCATTGCGTGCCCCCTAGTCCTAGTATTTTTGGAAAGCGTAAACAAGATATTCACGTCTACCCATTCCACTCAACTCATTATTTTTTAGACCTCTATCATATCTCCCCTCAGCTGTCTTTTCTCCAATTTGAACAGCCCTAATCACTTTATCCTTTCCTCACAGAGAAGTCGTCCCATCCCCTTTATCATTTTTGTCGCCCTTCTCTGCACCTTTTCTAATTCCACTATATCTTTTTTTAGATGCGGTGACCAGAATTGAACACAATATTCGAGGTGCGGTTGCACCATGGAGTGATACAAAGGCATTAGAACATCCTCATTTTTGTTTTCCATTCCTCTCCTAATAATACCTAACATTCTATTTGCTTAGCCACCGCTGCACACTAACCAGAGGGTTTCAACGTATCATCAATGATGACACCTAGATCCCTTTCCTGGTCCATGACACCTAATCTGGAACCTTGTATTACGTAGCTATGGTTCTGGCTCCTCTTCCCACATGCATCACTTTGCATTTGCTTACATTAAACATCACCTGCCATTTGGATGCCCAGTCTTCCAGTCTCGTAAGGTCCTCTTGTAATTTTTCACAATTCTCTTGCGATTTAACAACTTTGAATAACTTTGTGTCATCAGCAAATTTAATTACCTCACTAGTTACTTCCATCTCTAGAACATTTATAAATATGTTAAAAACAGTGGTCCCAGCACAGACCTCTGGGGAAGCCCACTATCTACCCTTTTCCTTTGAGAATACTGACCATTTAACTGGTTTTTAATCCACAATAGAACACTGCCTCCTATCCCATGACTCTCCAATTACCTTTGGAGTCTTTCATGAGGTTCTTTGTCAAATGCCTTTTGAAAATCCAGATACACAATATCGACCGGCCCACCTTTATCCACATGTTTGTTCACCCTTTCAAAGAAATATAATAGATTGGCGAGGCAAGATTTCCCTTTACTAAGGGAAGGAGGAGTGTCCTAGTGGTTAGAGTGGTGGACTTTGGTCTTGGGGAACTGGGTTCAATTCCCACTGCAGGCACAGGCAGCTCCTTGTGACTCTGGGCAAGTCACTTAACTCTCCATTGCCCCAGGTACAAATAAGTACCTGTATATAATATGTAAGCCACATTGAACCTGCTATGAGTGGGAAAGCACAGGGTACAAATGTAAAAAAAACAAATCCATGTTGGCTTTGTCTCATTAATCCATGCTTTTGAATGTGCTCTGTAATTTTGTTCTTTATCATAAACTCTACCATTTTGCCCAGCACCAACATCAGGCTTACTGGTCTATAATTTCTCAGATCACCTCTGGAACTTTTTTTTTTTAAATCAGCATTACATTAAAGGTAAATGACATATTACTAACAATAGTTCTGCAAGTTCATTTTTCAGTTCTATCAGTACTCTGGGATGAATATCGTCCAGGTGATTTGCTACTCTTCACTTGATATACTCCAAAGCAACCTTAACATCCACCTTCTGTTATTCTCAGAGGAAACACCTTTGCCACAATCCTCCTCAAATGTATCTACAGGGGAATATACAATATATACAATTCTTCTGTCCATGCCTATCCTGTAAAGAGATATTATCCCAAAAGGCTGTCCTTCTCTTCTTAACACTGATTCACTTTTGCAGGCTCAGACCTCCCTTGATCTGACACTCCTTCAGTGGTGATCCCACCTTTGGTCCACCCTGGGTCTGGGATGAACTCTCCCTGGCTCTGGACCCCTGTTCCCAGGCTGGGCCTTCCTCTACCCACCGTAGTACACTATCTCCTGGTTGCCATTTATTACAGCTGCAACCTGCCTCTCACAGCCAGTGGATCTCTCCAATCCTCAGGACTCCCCCCTCTCTCTCCTCCTGGTCAATGGCAGGGGATGTTCAGGTAACTCCAGACCTGCAGGCAACCAAAAGAGCACCTTATAGGGCATAACATTAGCTTTATCTCCTTCCAAACGCCTTCCCCCTGTCACTCTTCAGTACCAGGGCACTATTTCTCTGCATTCTATTTCAAACTGCTCCCCATGGATTGGGCTTCCTCCCACCCAGGGACATCCTACCACTCCAACCCTCTAGCTATTGAGATGGTGTACAGTCAGGTAGAGTAGGTATTTCCCTGTCTCTGGAAAGCTCACCATTTAAAAGAACAGAGTTCCAGTGGAATAGGAAGCTGGGTACCCCAAGTCCACTGCACCAACCACTAGATTGCCCCTCTGCTCTGCAGGGACATCTGTGTGGCCATTTTTGTACAAATGCTGCCAGACAGATGTCCTTGCCCCTGTTTTTTTGGTGTTCATAATTTGGACTTTAATTTGGAAAATGACTGTTCATTTTGTATGTTCTCACGTATTTTTAGAAAGGAACCCCCCACATTTTTCCTTTTCGAAAATGGCTGTGAGATGGACTTTATTTTGGCCATTATGAGCAGGATGTGCCAATTCTGACTTGGACGTTCTTTTAAAAATGCCCCTGCACATATCGTATTTCAACCCTTCACTTCTATTTCTAAGTTCCCTGAAAACCACATGAATTCTATATCCTTCTCATAGCTCAAAAAGCTATTGACATTAAGGGTGCATCCTACTAACAATATTGCTCCTATAACTGAAAAATTGAAGAATACCCCCCCCCCCCCCCCCCCCACATCAAAATCTGAAAGCTCCCATAAACTACATGGGAAATTACACAAAACAAATATTTTTTGGCTGCACACACTTACTAAAAATACATAAAAAGTTTCCACCTCCCTTTTCTTCCTGAGGCTGATGAAAACAGGAGAACCCAGGTGGGACTAACTGGTTTAGAAGAACCCCATCCAAATACAACAGCTGTCTCAGTCACACTTAAAACATTCAAACTATACTTATCCACTATATCATGAACCTTATTTGTCAAGAACAGGATAGAGTAGGTCCAGAAGGCAGCTACTAAAATGGTCATAGGAACATAAGAACACAAGAATAGCCAAACTGGGTCAGACCAATGTTCCATCTAGCCCAACAGTGGCCAGTCCAAGTTACAAGTACCTGGCAGAAACCCAAATAGTAGCAATATTCCATGTTACCAATCCCAGGGCAAGCAGTGGCTTCTCCAGGGCAAGCAGACCATAGACTTTTCCTCCAGGAACTTGTCCAAACCTTTTTTAAACCCAGATATGCTAACCGCTGTAACCACATCCTCTGGCAATGAGTTCCAGAGCTTAACTATTCGATGAGTGAAAAAAATGTCCTCCTATTTTTTTAAAGTATTTCCATGTAACTTCATTGAATGCCCCCTAGTCTTTGTACTTTTTGAAAGACTAAAATATCAATTCACTTTTACCCGTTCTAAACCACTCAGGATTTTGTAGACCTCAATCATACCTCCTCTCAGCCATCTCTTTTCCAAGCTGAAGAACCCTTACCTCTTTAGCCATTCCTCATATGAGAGAAAGTCCATTCCCTTTATCATTTTGGTTGCTCTTCTTTAAACCTTTTCTAATTCCCTTATATCTCCATCATAAAGAGTATGGGGACAGACTTGTAGATCTCAATGTGTAAACTTTGGGAGAAAGGTAGCAAAGAGGAGATATAATAGAGATATTTAAATATCTCCAAGGCATCAATGCACAGGAGGTGAGTCTCTTTCAACTGAAAGCGAACTCTGGCATAAAAGGCATTGGATGAAGTTAGAAGGTTTTAGACTCAGGAGCAATCTAAGGAGATACTTTTTACAGTAAGAGTTGTGGATGCATGGAATGACCTCCCAGTAGAGATGGTGGAGACGAGGACTGTATTTGAATTCAAGAAATCATGGGACAAGCACCTGACATCTCTTAGGGAAAGAAAAAGAGAGTAGAGGTATGGATGGGCAGGCTTGATAGGCCATATGGCCTTTATCTGCCATCATGTTTCTATGTTTCTAACATAACCTTGAGCTCCTGTAACCTATGGATACTATCCCTTTACATAGTCATCAACTATTTTTATTTACCAACTCCCCCTTGCCCCCACACACACAAACACACTTCTGCTCTTGGAAGACAAATTAAACCTTGTTAATGAACAACTCCACCTCAAGTCCTTCCCCTATCCAACTCATACTAGCCCTTTCCTATCACAATATCAATCTTACCACCTGTACCCTTCACTCCCCCTCCCTCTTTCCACTCATATCATGACCCAACTCAATCCTCCATCCAGCCCCTCACAACCTACCAGTGAGCTCAATACTATGGAGTAGGTCAAAAAGAAAAGTTATCAATAATGCAGACAGCGTAGATTCCTGGTGCCCTTTCCATGGCACTTATTGGTACCAGAGGTGCACATCAATGATGTTGGTCCATCAGTCCCCAAGCTCTCCATTCCCAGGAAGAGTTGTTTGTAAAGTGTGGAAGTGTTTCCAAATGGCAGTGCAGCAATAGCAGCAAGGTAAGGATCCATGTACAAGGCTATTAACAGTCACGACTATTTTCAAGTAATTGCTGTTGCTGCCAGAGTCATTGGACAATGGTGGTAGGCTGGGATGGCCACATGATAGCAACCCTATTAAAATTTGGCCCTGGAGGCAGTTGCCTATGCCAATACCTATGGTAGATGTTATGCTTGCATAAACACCAATGTAAGCCCATGTAAATATATGCATTGTTAAATGATTTGAGCCTTTAATTGTATAAAAAATATTATTGCTAATGCTGTTGGCTTCAAAAATCTTGTCTTTGTGTTAAGATTTATGAAAAGGCCCGGTAGGACTCATAAAGCTTTGAACGCTCTAACTAGCAGAATGCACTAAAAGACAATCTTCACCCAGGCAATTACTAACAACTATGCTAAGTAGACATGAGTTAGTGGTTTATAACTATAATTATTTAGATAAGGCCTTTTGCCAGCTTGCAATCAAGCAATTTATCTTAAACTTGTGGCTTACATCTTTTTCCTGGTAGGAAATGAAAGAAGAAATGTGCCATTTCATTGCCTGGTTGTCAGTAGGGAGTCTACATGTTTCACTGCAGAGTGATGACTCAGGAAAAGAAAACTAGAGAGCAAGTGACCCATGAACTCAACGCACATCTCCTGATCCTGCAGGACACTGGGGAAAATTCTGGTATTTTTGCAGCATTCTGGTTTCCTTCTAACAACTCTCTTTTTTTAATCAGTGCTGAGAGTTTTGGGCCATTTACTGCATATGGGGTTTCTTCAAAGGGTCTCTTAGAAACTGGATGGATGGATTCTCCCTCTTGTATATTACTGTATGAAGGTCAAAGTAAACCATCTTGGCTACCTGCTGTAAATAAAAGTCCTTTTACACAGACCCAGAATGTTACTGCAAACATTTTGAGCTAAGAACCCTTCCATAGAATAGAAACATAGAATCATGACGGCAGATAAGGGCCAAATGACCCATCCAGTCTGCCCTTCCTCAATAACCACTAACTCCTCCTTTTCCTAAGGGATCCCACGTGCCTGTCCCACGCTTTCTTAAATTCCAATACAGTCTTCATGTCCACGACCTCCACTGGGAGGCCATTCTACGCATCCACCACCCTTTCTGTGAAATAGTATTTTCTTAGATTCTTCCTAAGCCTATTTCCTCTTAATTTCATTCTATGCCCTCTCATTCCTGAGTTTTCCTTTATTTGAAAAGGCTCACCTCCTGTGTATTAACGCCACTGAGGTATTTAAAATTCTCTATCATATCCCCTCTCTCCCGTCTCTCTTTCAGCGTATACATGTTGAGGTCCATGAGCCTGTCCCCAGATGTTTTATGACAGAGACCATTTACCAATTTGGTAGCCGCCCTCTGGACTGACACCATCCTGTTTATAGTTTTCCGTAGGTTTGGTCTCCAGAATTGCACGCAGTATTCCAAAAGGGGCCTCACCAGAGACTTATACAAGGGCCCTATCACCTCTTTTTTCCAACTGGTCATCCCTCTCCTTATATACCCAAGCATCCTTCTGTCTTTGACCATCACCTTTTTGTTTTAATTATTTTAAGCAGGAGGCTTTATTAAATGAATCAGCAAACATACAACTTCAAGCAATAAACAGTAAGTACAGATCCATTACAACAAACAGGCCCCAAACACATGCCCCATTATACAAAGATAGAGTCCTGTTTTTTTGTTAATTAAAGGAAAAATTACAAATCAAAACACCCCAGATCCCCACCCCTCTCCCTCCCCTGTATCCCTCCACATCACCCTCAATAACCACACAAAGCCAATGCCAACCCCAATTACACTACGGAAAGAAACAAAGGGGCCCATATCTTTTCCCACTTAGCATCTTTTGTTCAGAGGCCAATAGCTTCTCAAGATCATAAATGTACCATAACAAATTGTACCATTTAAGTAGTGAAGGGCAGCCAATCTGCTTCCAGGAACATGCAATCACCAGACGTGCTGCACTAAAACAATGCTTTGCAAACACCCGGCCTACACTACTGATTCCTGGAAGAGTCCTGTTGAATAAGAAAACAGCAGGATCCCAGGGAATTGTATGTCCAAGCCAATTTTGCAACCGAATATGAACAGATTTCCAAAAGGCCATTACCTTCCTGCAGGACCACCAAATATGGCCCAAAGTACCAGGATGACCACAAACCCAGCAACATAAATGAGATACAGTTGCAAACATATGATAAAGCCTGACTGGTGTCAAATACCAACGGTAGATTAATTTGGTACAATTCTCCTGTATGTTCACAGCTGGGGAAACTTTAACGGAAGCAATCTCCATCACTTGCCAATCATCAACCTTATAACGCACTCTCAATTCAGCTTCCTATCTCCGGCAATGTCCGCACACAGTTGGCAAGGCATCCTGGATATGGCGATAAAGCCAGGAGATAAGAAACTTAGTGCCATGAAAATCTGCACAAACACCTTCCAACAAAGTTTCCTCCCCAGTTTGTCTTTCAGATTGGAGGAAATGAAAAAGTGAAAAAGCTGATGATAAGCATAGAAATCACCCGGAGGCAATTGATAAGTTTTAGCCAGGTCTAAAAAAGAGAAAAAAACTGTTATCATCTGCCACCTGCCCTCAACACTTCAACCTAGGCTGCCTCCATCTAGTGAAAACTGAGGGAATACAACCCAGTTGAAAAACAGGATTGTATGCAATTGGAGACAACTGTGGCAAATAAAACCCCCTTGATCGGGGGGTCACGTGATGCCTGCCACCTGATAAGCAGCAGAAACGAGAGCTTCACAGAGAACCTGCATAAACCTGCTATTTTCCAAGCACTCCACAGCTTTTTGTCTCGATTTGCTAAGTGGACAGCTGGGAGAATACGTTTAGACTCTCTGGATTTGCACGAAGAAGCGGTGTATAGAAGTGTTGCCCACGAGGAACCAGCGAGGGCCTAAAAGACACTACTCACATGAGCTCACCCAAGATGGCGAACAACTATTCTCAGCCAGCGCTGAATGAGAAACAAACAGGTGATTGGGCCCAGGAAATATTGTGCACGGTTGCCACGGCTCTGGAGGACAGGCTGAATAAAATAAAAGCAGCGGTAGAGGAAATTGGCGAGAAATTTGACACGTGGAGGGGCATAATCGAAAGGAACGCCCAAGTTTTGCTGAGGATGTCCTTGCAAAATGTCCCGGTGGAGGGGCGGGGAAACCCATATTATTGAAACAAGATGGACGTCCATCTTTTGTTTTGATAATACGGTCGGGGACGCCCAAATCTTGACATTTAGGTCATCCTTAGAGATGGTCGTCCCTAGACTTGGTCGTTTCTGATTTTTGGCGATAATGAAAACCAAGGACGCCCATCTCAGAAATGATCAAATGCAAGCCCTTTGGTCATGGGAGGAGCCAGCATTTGTAGTGCACTGGTCCCCCTGACATGCCAGGACACCAACCGGGCACCCTAGGGGGCACTGCAGTGGACTTCAGAAATTGCTCCCAGGTACATAGCTCCCTTACCTTGTGTGCTGAGCCCCCAAATCCCACTACCCACAACTGTACACCACTACCATAGCCCTTACGGGTGAAGGGGGGCACCTTGGGTACAGTGGGTTTGTGGTGGGTTTTGGAGGGCTCATATTTACCACCAAAAGTGTAACAGGTGGGGGGAGATGGGCCTGGGTCCACCTGCCTGAAGTACACTGCACCCACTAAAACTGCTCTAGGGACCTGCATACTGCTGTGATGAACCTGAGTATGACATTTGAGGCTGGCGTAGAGGCTGGCACAAAATATTTTTAAAGATGTTTTTTGAGGGTGGGAGGGGGGTTAGTGACAAATGGGGGAGTAAGGGGAGGTGATCCCCGATTCTCTCCGGTGGTCATCTGGTCAGTTCGAGCACCTTTTTATGTCTTGGTCATAAGAAAAACAGGACCAGGTAAAGTTGTCCAAGTGCTCGTCAGGGACACTATTTTTTTACCATTATGGGTCGAGGACGCCCATGTGTTAGGCACACCCGCGTCCTGCCTTCGCTACACCTCCGACACACCCCCATGAACTTTGGTCATCCCCACGACGGAAAGCAGTTGGGGACTCCCAAAATCGGCTTTTGATTATGCCAATTTGGGTGACCCTGTGAGAAGGACACCCATCTTCTGATTTGTGTAAAAGATGGGCGTCCTTCTCTTTCGAAAATGAGCCTGATAGGCTTGACGGATCTCTGAGGTGGAGCAACGGGTGTTGACTCAGGAATACAAATCGCATAGCATGGTGGCTCAGATCACCGAGCTGCAGAACGAAACATTGGCACTCAGAGAAAGGCTAGAGGAGCAAGAAAACAGAAATCGGCGGAACAATCTCAGAGTTGTGGGACTACCAGAATCGCTTACAGACAAGGGTCTTTACCAGTTCTTCAGCTCATGGGGCTGCCTGAAAACTTGGGGCTGGAGAAGAGTAAGAAGAACTTTCAATGCGACTGAGCACATCGAATCAGAGCACATGGAGAGCTTGAGAACAAGCCTCGGGCCACCATTGCACACTTCATGAACTGGTCGGAGATAGAACAACTCTTGAAGGGTTTCCGCAGCAAGGCAACCCTGGAATATGAGGGACAGCGCTTATTACTCTTTAATGATTACTCCACCACGGTGGCACTTATGCGCAAATCGATGGCACCGACATATACCGCACTATATAAGAAAGGGGTACGTTTCTCCCTCCTATACCCAGCTAAACTTCAGAATTGGCATGCAGGTCGAGTGTTGGTACTAACAGAAGCAGCAGAAGCCCAAGCGTTTCTGAATTGCCTCAACAGAGAAGAGACTCAGGAATCAGACTCGGGCCCTTGACAGTTCTGGATATCTTTGGGTTGCGCATCCTGGATGTGGTTACTGGTGGATACTACCAAAATGGCTGAAAGTTTTGAATGCAACTAGTTATTTTTTGTTCTTAAGACAACAACATGTAGAGGACAACCAGTGGTATGCTGGTAAATGTTTAACAACAGGCTCTCTCCCCGGTCCCCCTCTGGGCCCCCCCCCCCAAATTGCAGAGCTGGCTATAGCCGGGGAGAGAGCCTGGGGGGAGGTGGCAATGCATTCCTCCAGGAAAAAAAATTAAATGATCCCAGGTTCCAATCTAATTCATGTTTAATGTGCGATAAAATGCCATAAATAAGTAAATAAATATAAACTTTTAATGTTGAGCACCTGATTCTCAAAGTGAACATATTCCAAACACTATAATGAAAATAAAATGATTTTTTTTTCTACCTTTGTTGTCTGGTGACTGTTTTTCTGATCATGCTGGCCCAGTATCCGATTCTGCTGCTATCTGTCACCTTAACTCCATTTCCAGGGCTTCCCTTCCATTTATTTCTTTCCTTTCCTCCTTTCTTCTTTATTTCTGGTCCTCAGCTTCTGCCTATTTTCTTCATCCATGTGCAGTTTTTCTCCTCTCTTCCTTTCCCCTCATCTCATCTCCTTCCTCACTCTTCCCTCCCCTCCATCCACCCATGTCCAGCGACCCTTCCCTCCCCCTACCCTGCATGCACCCATACCCAGTGACCCTCCTCTCCCCTGCCCTCCATCCACCCATGTCCAGCAGTGACCCTCCTTTCCCCTGCCCTCCATCCACCCATGTCCAGCAGTGACCCTCCTCACCCCTGCCCTGCATGCATCCATACCCAGTGACCCTTCTCTCCCCTCCATCCACCCATGCCAGAAGGGAGTCACTGGGCCTGCCACTCCCCTGCCACCCCCTCCCGAGTTGTTCAGCGAATTCTCCTCCCTCCCTCCCTCCCTCCCTCCCTCCGGATCTGGTCCCTCACCGACTCCTTGTCCTTCTAATTCTTCGGGGCAGGCAGTCTTGCCTGCCCGCTGCCACCACTGACTCTCCCCCGCTGCCAGTTCACGCTTCAAAATGGCCACCGAGACTTCAGCAGAAGTTTCGCGAGGCCGCCTCTGGAAGTCTCAGCGGCCATTTTTAAAGCGCAAATCGGCAGCAGGGGAGAGTCAGCTGGCAGCGGGCAGGCAAGACTGCCTGCCCCAAAGAATTAGAAGGACAAGAAGTCAGTGAGGGACCGGATCCAGAGGGAGGGAGGAGGGAGGGAGGAGAGCCAGAGTCGGCTCGCGATTTTTAACAACCGGCTCGCAAGTCGGTAGAAAGTTTAACAACTGGCTGTTGCGAGCCGACGCGAGCCGGCTCCAGCACACCACTGAGGAGAACAATGGAAGATGAGGCGATAGTGTAACACTTAAATTAGTGGCCCCTCGCGCTCTAGTTCATGGAATAGTTTACCCACAGATGTTGGTTTGAACCTGTGGATCTTTGTTTTAGACTTGACAAAACACCCTCTGTGGGAAACCCTTATACGTGGTCCATATGGAGTTAAGTGGAATATATCGATGTCATTTCTTTTGTTCCAATAGCAGATTTGATGCGGGGCATATGTTCTGGTGAGCTTATCTAGGGAGGGGGAAGGATGAGTCGGGTCTCTAAGCAAGGGTGGGGACTAGGGAGGGTATAGGGGAGGTGTGAATGAGATGGATGAGTGGGTGGATGACAGAGGGGAGAGGGAGGGGGGATAGGGGAGGTGTGAATGAGATGGATGAGTGGATGGATGACAGAGTTTCAAGAAGGTGGGGGTTTGGGGTTGAAGGAGGGAGGGAGCCTGTACGGATGAGAAAGGGGAGTCAGCAGGAAGCGGGGAGTGGTGGTTGTTATGTGCTTTGAATTTACATAACTTAGCGGGCATGAATCCCTAAGCCTCACCAAATGAAGATTTCATCCATCCAAGCTTTGCAATCAGCGGCAGCATTCTTGAGACATTGACACTGGCACCCTGTGCATGCTCAATTCTTGAGCATGAACCAAGTGAACCGAGCATCTGTTGGGTGTCAACACTGGTAGCTCAGGAATGCTGTCACTGACTGCCAAGAGGATAAGCCCAAGCTCACCCAGACCCATCAATGGCTACACTGCTGCCTGTAACTAGTATTTATTCTCCTTTTCCCCCTCCAATCCTCAGTCTCTCTCTTTTCACCTTTCACTACTTA
This sequence comes from Microcaecilia unicolor, assembly GCF_901765095.1. Classification (NCBI taxonomy): domain Eukaryota; kingdom Metazoa; phylum Chordata; class Amphibia; order Gymnophiona; family Siphonopidae; genus Microcaecilia; species Microcaecilia unicolor. Next base: position 126,557,952 of record NC_044032.1, read on the forward strand.
CTAGCTTTTTACTTCTTTGCTTGCCTTCCCTCTTTACCCCAATATCCTTCCTTCTACTCCTCTATCTCCCTGTATATGACCTTGCTTCTCCCCCCCCCCCCCCCCCCACACACATACACACACATTATCCGTTTTTGTTTCTTGTTAATCATCTAGAATGTCATGTACTCAAAGCTGGAAACTGGTTTGTGAGCCCTTGGGCAGTGGCAGGCAAAACCACCCCACACCAGGGGCAAGGCAGAACACTGACAACAGTTAGGCTTCACCTGTACCTGGCCACTTTCCACCAGGAGTTAAGCTCCCAGCTTCAGGTGGCCGACAGGACTTTGCAGGGCAGGAGCTGGATAACAGCTAGGCAGCACAGGGACTGAGTGTCAGAGGGGAAAGGAAGGAACATGGGCAGCAAGGCAGAAAACTGGGCTAGACAATACAACACAAGGCAGGGACAAGACAAGCTAGGGGACAGAAACTGGAAGCTGCAAGCAGCCACTGAAACAGAGAACAAAACACTGACTAACAAGACACAGAACTAAAAGCTGCAGAGCAGCCAGCAGGATACAAACAGACAAGGACTAAGCACAAAACTAAATCCCAGAGAAAAGACTACCAAACTAACTACAACCTAATCTAACTACACACTGACTGGCAAGAACAGACAAGAATCAAGGCAAGGATTCAAAACTAGGCAGCAGAGCAACAAGCACTAACATACCAGGGCCTTAGACGCAATGCAAAGGCAAAGGCAGAGAGGTTCCAAATGGCTAATAAGCCCAGCAGGCAGCTGAGACTCAGGTACAACAATCACCAAGCAACTAAGGGTCGGGCAGCCTGGAAGATCCGGACTGGACTGAGCTGAAATCTGGAACGGGTGACAGCAACCCGACAATCTAATACAGCCAGCCCACAGAGACAGAGACAGAACTAACTCACAAAGAACAGACAGAAGCCAGCTCAGAAGCTGACCACAGGAAATAAGGTGAGTCTGAGAGGGGTCACGGCCACAGACGTGACATAGAATCAACTCTATTTTTCTACCTTCATTCCTAGCAAATACCAGCAACATCCCCCTTCTCCCATCCCCAGCCACTTTATCAGCCCCATCCCTTTCTGCCAGCCCCAGATTCAGACCCTTCTATCAACATGATGTCCTCTTCTCCTACTCCCACCTACCAAATCTGCCAGCAGGATTAGTCTTCTTTCTCTTCCCCATCTAGCATCTCCTCTCTTTTTTCTTCCTGAACAGCATCTCTCTTTCCCTATCCCTCCCTATCTAGCATATCCCCTCCCTCTCTGTCTCTTTCACCCTCATCTAGCATCTTCTTTCTTCTTCTCTCTCCCTCCATTGTCTAGTCTCTTTCTCCCTCTTGAATATCTCATCTCTCTCTCTCTCTCTCTCTCTCTCTCTCTCTCTCTCTCTCTCTCTCTCTCTCTCTCTCTATCTATCTATCTATCTATCTATCTATCTATCTATCTATCTATCTATCTATCTATCTATCTCCCCTGTCAACATTTCACCTGTCTTCCTATTTCTCCTTCCCTTATGTCTATAATATCCTCTCTCACTTCAATCCTTCCTCTAGTGTGGTCCAGCATATCTCCTTTCTCTGTACTGTACCCTCTCCTCCTTGCTCCAGCATATCCCCTCCCCATCTCACCTAGTCTAGCATCTCTCCTCTTCTCCTGTGGTCCAGCATCTTCCCCCTCTCTTCCATCTTTCCCTCCAGGTCCAATAGCTTCCTTCAGCTTCCCTTTTTTCTTCCTGCTATGCCTCCTGCTGTCACCGCCACATCCTGCTAGGACTGTGGCAGCAGCAACAATTGAAAGAAACTCTAGAATATGCCCGGAGCCTTTGAGCCCCTGTGTACTGCCACGTCCCACCTCCTCTATCCTGCTTCCTGGGAGAGGGGGGGGGGGCAGAAAGCAGTACAGCATATGGGCTGAAAGCCTCTGTAGTGCGCAGAACAGTTTCTAAAATTGTTGCCACTTCTACAAGCCTGGTAGCGTGCATCAAGAGTGATATCCAGAGCAATGGGGGCAGAGGGGTTAAAATTTGAACTGACCAGGGTCCGTGTGTTCCAATACTCTTGCCTAAGAGTACAGTTCCTTAGTGCTGTGTGATGTATGGAAAACTGATTGACAAGGCGTGCTACAGAACACTTTGCACATCACAAATACTAGTCACACTTATACTTGCTCTGGCATAAATCAACTGACTTTGTTTTTACTACTTCAGAGTTCTGCACTCTGTTACTGTTTCCCTTTGAGCACAAAGATTTGTCTGATTAGCTGAATCTGCGACTGGCATACAGCCTGACTGGCAAGCACTGGCCTTGCTCACTGACATTTATTATTATTATGACTTCATTTGTGCATATCGTTAAAAGTGTCAGCTGTATTACACATAGATTAGTCAATGCAAGAATGCAAGAATGCAATAAATGATTAACAGAAGTCATATGGGTATGATAGGTGAGGGTGTTCTCCTCCCTAAAAGCTTGCAAGTTCAGGAGAAGGAAGTGGGAAAAATGCAAAAAACAGAAGTATCATGGTCATTACGGGAATGGTGCAATGGTAAACAGCAAAAGTAGTGATCTGTTTTAAGGAAATCAGTAAAATGCCGCCCTGAAAAATTACATCTTAAGAAAGGACCTCAGGATAAAGAAACAGCAAAAGAATTTAGCATGTAGCAAGTGGAAAAAGGAGAAGTAGGGTGAAGGCTTATAGGCAAGAGTATACCGAGGAGATAAATGACAGAGAATAGAGATAGCCATGGTTAGCAATTTGTGTGTTGGAAAGGTGTTACAAGGAATGAACATTGTAGTAGATAGTACAGGGGGTAAGTTCTGTATAGGTCACCTAAAATTAGGTGGCAGGATGCTGTGCATTAAGTGCTTACAATATAGTAGTGAATATAGAAATGACAGTACATGAAGATAAGACAGGATAAGGGAAGGGAGGTGGTGAACTACAATATAGATAGGAAAGAGGAAAGGGGAAGAAGAGCATAGGGAATACCTATTTGTATAAACAAGCATACCGCCAAATCTGGAAAGGAAAACTACCTGTAAGCATCCTTAAATAGGAATGTCTTCAGATCAGCTTTGAAGGCCTCCAGAGAACCCTGGAAGTGGTCTAGACACCTCTCCCAAATTGACCCTAATACTCTAACCCCTTCATTACTTTCTTTTCCCACAGACTTTGAACACATGAGTCTAGATTTGCAAGCCAGTGCTCTTCATTCCATTCTTTCTACAGCTCTAGATCATATAGCCCCTTTAACATTATCTAAAATCCCCACTGCACATAATAAAACCCCCTGGTGAAAGAATGAAGCTGGAAACAATCCAAGTCAGACTCTGTCCTTCTACCTTTAAAAGTGAACTTAGAAATTACAATCTGCAATTTAAAAAAGCAAAAATCCCTCTTCACGTGTCAAGAAAGCTTCAAATCCAACTAGGGAGATCTTTTCTATTTTCCATGACCTGACTGTACCCCATACTGTGAACCATGAGTCTTTCACTGCCGCCACCTGAATATCTCTCATGATATCTCTCATCTAAGTACAGAGACTGTTCTTACATCACTCCTTAGTGAGATCTATGCACATCTGGATAAAATAATAGATGACGGCAGAGAAAGACCTGTACGGTCCATCCAGTCTGCCCAGCAAGATAAACTCATATGTGCTACTTTATGTGTATACGTGACCTTGATTTGTATCTGCCATTTTCAGGGCACAGACCGTAGAAGTCTGCCCAGCACTAGCCCCGCCTCCCAACCACTAGCCCCGCCTCCCACCACCAGTGCTGCCACCCAATCTCCGCTAAGCTTCTGAGGATCCGTTCCTTCTGAACTGGATTCCTTTATGTTTATCCCACGCATTTTAAAATTCTGTTACCGTTTTCATCTCTACCACCTCCCGCAGGAGGGCATTTCAAGTATCCACCACTCTCTCTGTGAAAAAATATTTCCTGTCATTTTTCTTGAGTCTGCCCCCCTTCAATCTCATTTCATGTCCTCTAGTTCTATCGCCTTCCCATTTCCGGAAAAGGTTCTTTGCGGATTAATACCTTTCAAATATTTGAACGTCTGTATCATATCACCCCTGTTTCTCCTTTCCTCCAGGGTATACATGTTCAGGTCAGCAAGTTTCTCCTCATACGTCTTGTAACGCAAATCCCATACCATTTTTGTAGCTTTTCTTTGCACCGCTTCAATTCTTTTTACATCCTTAGCAAGATACGGCCTCCAAAACTGAACACAACACTCCAGGTGGGGAGTCTTGAGTTCTCCGCCTTGCAGCGGATTTTCTCTTATTTGCCCATCGTTACAATACAGAATCTGCACAGACGTTTGAATTTTTTTTGCACAGAATTCCCCCAAGACCATTGACTGATGAATTAAACAAAAACCAGCAAGTGTTAATGGTGTTAATGGCTTAAAAGTAATGATTTTAGGGATTTTCTAAATCTATAGGACAGTATGGGATTCCCAAGCAGAAAGAAAATCTAAAAATTATTTGGGATTAAAAAACAAGAAAGTTTTCCTACCTAAGGTAATAAAATAACAAATCCTTTAGCCAAGAAATTAAAAGCTGCATTTAATGTGGTTGTATGTATTTCGGTTGCTGTAGCTGGCCCCTCATTAGTTAGTTTTCCTTTTGATGGAAATAATTCCTATGATCTTCTTTCTATGGGATTCCACTATTATATTACTTAGGGGTCCTTTTACTAAAGGGAGGTAGGGCTACCGCGTGGGTGAGCATGCAGCAAAACAGCACTACCTCCAGGCTCGCTAAGTGCCCTATGCCATTTCTCCTCTTTCCAAGCACCGTTACCCCTGCTAGAAAATAAAAATTATTTAAATTTCTCAAACCATTCTCTAGTATTTCCTGCTTCTGATGTAATCCTGTTAAAAAGTGGCCGCAGCGCATGGCAAACCCACATGCCAACACTACCACAGGACACTTTTTACCACGGCACTGTAAAGGAGATATTTTACTCTGTATGTCATGCACTCCAGAGACTTTCCTACCAAGTTCTTCCCAAGAGTGGAGGAGTGGCCTAGTGGTTGCAATCCAGAGGTGGCCGGTCCAAATCCCACTGCTGCTCCTTGTGATCTTGGGCAATCACTTATCCCTCCATTGCCTCAGGTACAAACTTAGATTGTGCAGCTAAATATCCAGAGTACCTGAATGTAACTCACCTTGAGCTATTACTGAAAAAGGTGTGAGCAAAATCTAAATAAATAAAGTAGTTGAAACCCCCATTGATCCTGCTTCATACTCTGTAAATGTAGACATTATATCATGCAATTCCTTCTCCACATGATATAACCTTTTACTCACTGTTGTAGCCAATCTTGTAATAGCTTGCTAGATAGCTTCCAGAGTCACTGGCACTGGTGGAACAGCACTCCCACTTTGTAGATTTGGTAACCTGCTCGAGGATCTCTCTGTAACCTCCATTGGTCTCAAATGCAGCCCCAACAAAGTTTTTTTAGGCTTCCTCTTAAGGAAAACCTGGGGACGTGAAACTGCTCCCAGTCATTCTTTTTTCCTGCAGGAGCACTCGGCTTGCTGACACAACTGACCATTCAACAGCAGGTTGCGCCTTCTTCTTCAACCAGGGAGAACTTGCAACAGCGGGCTATGGGGAAGTATAGGCTGGAGGATTAAGTGTGATGTCTTCATCAAGGCTAGAAAGACCTCCCTCCTCCACACCAACAGCAAGGAAGCCTAGTTTGCTGCAGCATTGACGCCTAAGTTAAAGCGAGAGTACTTACATAACATAGTAACATAGTAAATGACGGCAGATAAAGACCTGAACGGTCCATCCAGTCTGCCCAACAAGATAAACTCATTTTACACGGTATGTGCTACTTTAAATGTATACCCGAGTTTGATTTGTCCTTGCCTTTCTCAGGGCACAGACCATAAAAGTCTGCCCAGCACTGTTCCTGTACTAAATGTTCTGAAGCTAACGACGAAGCCCCTTAAAATTTACACTCCAGCCCATCCATATCTATTCAGTCATGATCAGAGCACAGACCATAGAAGTTCACCCTGCACCAGTTTTACTCTCCAAATACTGGCATTGCCACCCAATCTCCGCTAAGATTCCGTAGGTCCATTCCATCTAACAGGATTTGTCCTTGCCTTTCTCAGGGCACAGACCATAAAAGTCTGCCCAGCACTGTTCCTGTACTAAATGTTCTGAAGCTAACGACGAAGCCCCTTAAAATTTACACTCCAGCCCATCAATATCTATTCAGTCATGATCAGAGCACAGACCATAGAAGTTCACCCTGCACCAGTTTTACTCTCCAAATACTGGCATTGCCACCCAATCTCCACTAAGATTCCGTAGGTCCATTCCATCTAACAGGATTCCTTTGTGTTTATCATATGCATGTTTGAATTCCGTTACCATTTTCATCTCCACCACCTCCCATGGGAGGGCATTCCATGTATCTACCACCCTCTCCATGAAAAAATACTTCCTCACATTACTCCTGAGTCTGCCCCCCCCCCCCTTCAACCTCAATTCAAGTCCTCTAGTTCTACCACCTTCCCGTCTCCTGAACAGGTTTGTTTGCGGATTCATACCTTTCAAATATTTGAATGTCTGTATCACGTCACCCCTGTTTCTCCTTTCCTCCAAGGTATACATGTTCAGGTCGGCAAGTCTCTCTTCGTACAGTTTGCAACGCAAATCGCATACCATTTTCATAGCTTTTCTTTGCACCGCTTCTAGTCTTTTTACATCTTTAGCAAGATATGGCCTCCAAAACTGAACACAATATTCCAAGTGGGGCCTCACCAATGACTTGATGAGGAGCATCAACACCTCCTTTCTTCTGGTGGTTATGCCCCTTTCTATGCAGCCTAGCATCCTTCTGGCCATGGCCGTCGCCTTGTCACATTGTTTCTTCACCTTCATATCCTCCGATACCAGTACCCCAAGGTCTCTCTCCTGAGTCAAGCTTACTAATCTCTCCCCTCCTATTTGGTATCTCTCTTTTGGTTTTCTACACCCCAAATGCATCACTCTGTACTTCTTGGCATTAAATTTTGAGTACTTGGTAAGCTATGTTTATTCTTTTCCCTCTGCTTTCCCATTTCCAGAAACAGACAGACACTTCTTGGGTGCAGTTACAACTGAGGTCATCCTCCTAACATCTGATCTCAGCAGCCAACCTGGGTCCACTCAAGAAGGCAAGTCTTGTCACAGTTGTGCATGCCATGATAACATCAAGACTGGATTACTGTAATGCACTTTACACTGGTCTGACTACAAAGGGTTTGTACCAGCTCCAGTGGATTCAGAATACTGTAATAAGACTAATACTAGGTTGTAAATTATGAGATCATAAGTACATAAGTATTGCCATACTGGGAAAGACCAAAGGTCCATCAAGCCCAGCATCCTGTTTCCAACAGTGGCCAATTCAGGGCACAAATACCTGGCAAGATCCAAAAAAGTACAAAACATTTTATACTGCTTATCCCAGAAATAGTGAATTTTCCGCAAGTCCATTTAATAATGGTCTATGGACTTTTCCTTTAGGAAGCCGTCCAAACCTTTTTTAAACTCCGCTAAGCTAACCGCCTTTACCACATTCTCTGGCAACGAATTCCAGAGTTTAATTACACGTTGAGTGAAGAAAGATTTTCTCCGATTCATTTTAAATTTACTACATTGTAGCTTCATCGCATGCCCCCTAATCCTAGTATTTTTGGAAAGTGTAAACAGACGCTTCACATCTACCCATTCAACTCCACTCATTATTTTATAGACCTCTATCATATTTCCCCTCAGCCGCCTTTTCTTCAAGCTGAAGAACCCTAGCCACTTTAGCCTTTCCTCATAGGGAAGTCGTCCCATTCCCTTTACCATTTTCGTTGCCCTTCTCTGCACCTTTTCTAATTCCACTATATCTTTTTTGAGATGCGGCGACCAGAATTGAACACAATATTCGAGGTGCGGTCAGACCATGGAGCGATACAAAGGCATTATAAAATCCTCATTTTTTCCCATTCCTTTCCTTATAATGCCTAACATTCTATTTGCTTTCTTAGCCACAGCAGCACACTGAGCAGAAGGTTTCAGCATATCATCAACGACACCTAGATCCCATTCTTGGTCTGTGACTCCTAACATGGAACCTTACATGACGTAGCTATAATTTGGGTTCCTCTTTCCCACATGCATCACTTTGCACTTGCTTACATTAAACGTCATCTGCCATTTAGATGCCTACCGCCTCATAATCGAAAGTGAAAGACGCCCATATTTTGACCCAAATCGGGAGATGGGCATCTTTCTCCCGTGGGCCCTTTTTTTCACAAACAAGTCCCCAAAAAGTGCCCTAAATGACCAGATGACCACCGGAGGGAATCGGGGAAGGCCATCCCTGACTCCTCCAGTGGTCACTAACCCCCTCCCACCAAAAAAAAAACCACTTTACAACGTTTTTTTTCCCAGCCTCTATGCCAGCCTCAAATGCCTTACCCACCTCCATGACAGCAGAATGTGTTCTATCCTGTAACAGCCTTTCCCTGGATCTGATGTGGCTCTCGGGTGAGTGTGACACCTTTTCTGTTATGCGCACTGCAGAGTCACATCAGCAATGCATTGTGGTGGGTGTAGGGTAGTGGGCTCCGTGATTCCACTAGCTTGGGTTCAATGCTCACAATGTTGGTAGTTGGTAGGCTCTACTCCCATGGTGCTTTTCCCCCTGCTTACTGGGTCAGAGTGTGCCCTGTTGTGTTTCCGGTAGTCCATGTGGTAGTGGCCATTTTTGTAAGCCAGTTTTAGCTCCCTTTCATGTGTTACCCACGTTACTGAAAGTAGGCATTGTACACCATTCTGCCAGCTCTGACCTACTGCTAATCTCAGTACCAGCGAGAGTCTTTGCCAGTGGGGCACAACCTCTGATCTGCAGTTAACTGTGAGTAAACGTGCTTATTCAAATAAAGGATGTTTTCAGGGCGATTAGTCTTCAGGTGTGAACTGCTGTGCCAAGGTTATACAGCAGCAACAAGTCCTGTCCCTGGAGCACTGTTAGTGGGTACTGCAGTGCAGTTCAGGCAGGCAGACCCAACCCCCCCCCCCCCCCCATCTGTAACACTTGTGGTGGTAAATGGGAGGCCTCTAAAACCCACTGTACCCACATGTACTTGCCCCCTTCACCCCTAAGAGCTATGGTACTGTTGTACAGTTGTCCCTCCCACGACCAAATGGCTTGGATTAGGACGTTTCTGAGCTGGGCGTTTTTAGTTTCCATTATCGCAAAAAAAAACAACGCACATCTCAGAAAGGACCAAATTCATGGCATTTGGTCCGTACAAAACCCGTATTTTCGAAACGAAGGATGGACGCCCATCTTTTTTGAAAATACAGTTCAAACCGCCCCTTCACATACCCGTTCACGGACATAGACGCCCATGGAGATGGGCGCTCGCGTTTGATTATGCCCCTCCTAGTCTCCTAGTCTCATAAGGTCCTTTTGTAAGTTTTCACAATCCTCCCGCGATTTAACAACTTTGAATAACTTTGTGTCATCAGCAAATTTAATTACCTCATTACTCCCATCTCTAGGTGATTTATGTTTAATTCTGTTTATTGGTAACACAACTTATACATTGCTCCAACATGAACGTGAAACGAAATCATGTCATAACATCATCTCTAACTGCGTCACCGAACATTTTATTTTTCTCCTCCCCTCCCAATGTTAACTCCCTGTCCCCTCCCTTCCCCCCTCCCTTCCCAGAATAACAGGCAAGCATTTAAACATTTAAAAGTCTGCTTCTAACTCCAGGTGACAACGATCTCCAGAAGGGGTTCCAACAGTCCTGGAATTCCACACCTCTTTCCGAGTTCCAGTCCTGTATATCCAGCCTTTCAAGTCTCATCAGTTCAATCAATTTGACACGCCATTGTTGAATTCCCAGGCACTGCCCGGTTGTCCATCCTGCCAGGAGTAACTGCAGTACTGTTAAAGTCACCTTGTTGGCAAAAGATTTATAGCCTTTAGGCGCTGGTAGTCCTAGGCGGGATCTGCCAAACAGTAATAATACATCATAGTACCACCTAGATCCCCACCAAGTAGAGACCTGCAACAGTACCTCTCTCCACAACTTCTCCACTCTCCTACATCCCCAGAACATGTGTCCAATCAGTACGCCCTCTGTACCACATCTCGGGCACTCTCCCCAGGCGGAGGTCCCCATGTGGAATGCTCTAAGCGGTGAAATGTACATTCGGAGCGCAAATTTATACCATGTCTCCCAGTGTTCAGTGAATCTGGACCTCTTACGAATACCCAGAATAAAGGACTTTAGATGCTCTACTTGAATAGGGGTTCCGAGGTCTTTGGTCCAGGCCTCCGCTAATTTTTTATAATCCAATTCTGAGGCTGAGTCTTTGATATGTCTGTGGTAGAAGGTCAGTGGCACTCGCTGTTGTGCTTCAAAGGAGAATGCCGTCGATAGTTCCTCCCTGACATCTTCAGTCAGGTCCGTCCAAGGAAGACCCCGAATATAATGTGCCAGTTGATAATAGTGCCAATAGTCTTTGTTGGGGATATTGTACTCCCTTTGTAGCTCCGTAAAGGGTTTAATTTTTCCTTCGTCGGTCACTGCTTGCAGCAAATATTTGAGTCCCTGTCTCTCCCAGCGTTCAAATGTTGGATACAAATTACCCGCGGGAAACCTCGGGTTGCCACATATAGGTAGGAATGGTGTTACCCTTGGTGAGAAATGATGTAGTCGGCACACCCAGCGCCACGCGGCCCGCGCCGCTGGCATTATGCCTGACTGGTGTAGCTCCACAGGGGTCTCCTTATCTGGCAAGTGTAGGAGGCATCCCAAGTCTGCAATCGGGGACATCCGCCTCTCCAGGGGGGTGTTTGAAAAATCTGAGGTTCGTCTATGCCAGTCATTGATGTGGCGCATTTCGCAGGCGACAGTCACGTGACGTAAGCTAATGAGGCCCACCCCCCCATGTTCCACTGGGGTGCACATCATCCTTAACGGGAGCCGTGGCTTCCTCCCTTTCCACAGAAATTTATTTAAAAGTCTATTCTGTTGTCGTTCATCCATTTTGGAAAGATAAAGAGGCACTGTTTGAAAGACATACAGTATAGCCATTTTGGGATAATAAACATATTATACAGTGCCACTCGCCCAAATAGGGATATTGGAAGGTTCTCCCATCCCTTCAGCTTTGACTTAGTATCTGACATTAAAACAGTCACATTAAGTTCATGTAGCTTCTTCAAGTCTGCTGGTATCTGTATCCCCAAATATTTGAGGGAATCTTCTGCCCATCTGAGAGGGAAAGGTCCACGCCAGGCGCCCCTCACCGAGGGCATCAATGGGAGTGCCCAGGATTTGTCATAGTTCAATTTAAATCCAGAGTAGCGTCCATAGGTCTCCAGACAGGTTAACATGCCCCGGAGAGAGCGTGCTGGCTCTTGTAGCACCAGGAGTAGGTCATCAGCATAAGCTAAGAGTTTGACTTGCTCACGCCCCAGAACAACCCCCCTCACCTCCTCCGCTAACATCACAGTTCGGAGCAGAGGCTCCAAGGCTATAGTAAAGAGGAGTGGCGACAGGGGACAACCCTGCCTCGTCCCCTTCATTATCGGGAATCGTGGGCCCTGTACTCCATTCACCAATAGTCCTGCCCGTGGGTCCTTGTAGAGTGCCCGTATCACCTCTAAACACCATCCATCAAAGCCCATATGTTCTAGCGTTTGGAAAAGATATGGCCAGGCGACCCTGTCGAAAGCCTTCTCTGCGTCGAGGCTCACCACCAGGGCGGGATCTCCTCCCGCCCGGCAGCGAGCCATCGCCAGCAGTAGACGCCGGACATTAAATGAAGACTGCCTCCCTCTGACAAAACCCACCTGTTCTGGGGTCACCATCCTAGCAAGGAGTACTGCCATCCTCTCTGCCAATATCTTAGCTAGCAGTTTTACTTCTACATTTATGAGAGAGATAGGTCGGTAAGACGTCACCTGTTCTCTGAGCTTCTCTGGTTTCGGGATCAGGGTGATTAGTGCTGTATTTTCATGCAAGGGAAATGAACCTGTCCCAATTACCTCTTCAAAATAAGCTAACAGATCTCCCACTACTTCCATCGGCAGGTTTTTATAGTATTCTGCAGGGTATCCATCAGGTCCCGGGGCTGAGCATGTCTTTAGAGTCTTTATTGCTGCCTGTAGTTCAGTAAGTTGCAAAGGTGCATTTAGGGCTTCTAGCTCTAGTTCTGTCAGCCTGGGGACCTTCGCCTGCTCTAGATAGTGTTGGATCTCCGAGGGTGCCCCCCGCCCCCCCCCCCCCCCCCCCACATCTGCTCCATATAATGAGGCAAAATATTTCGTGAACTGGTCGACTATTGTTTTATGGTCATTTATTATCTGTCCATTAGGGCCTTTAATCGCTTCTATAATTCTGGAACCTCCCCACCCCTTAATTATTCTGGCCATCAATTTCCCTGATCTGTTCCCAAATCGCTTGAGCCTATATTTCTGGTAATTCATGGAGTGAGTAGCTTTCTCATGTATAAGAGTGTTAAGAGCCACCTGCGTCGCCCTCAGGGCCTCCATTGTGCGTGCATTAGGATTTTGAATATATTTCCTTTTAGCTACTTGGGTTGGTTTTTCTAATTGTAGTATACTGTTCGCCAACTGTTTTTTCCTTCTGCATACATAGGCAATTATATCACCTCTCAGCACTGCTTTCGAGGTTGCCCAGTATATCTTGGGCCGGTCCTTGTGTTGTGCATTATACTCTTTAAATTCGGCCCATTTAGTATGTATATATTGGTTGAAGTGGGGGTCCCTAGCTAAGTAAATTGGGTAACGCCAGCCTGGGCCACCCCCCTCTGTCTCCAGAGCAAATTCAATGTCCGCCCACACCGGGGCATGGTCCGAGATCTCTTCAGGGCCTATGTGGACTGCCTGTATCCGGGAGAACAGAGACCGATCTGTTAATATGTAGTCTAGGCGAGCCTGCGTATTATGGGCCTGGGAACGGTGAGTATAGTCCCTTTCTCCTATGTGGAGGGTCCTCCAAGTGTCCACCAGTCCCAGTGTGTTGGTGAAAGTCTGCCACATCTGAGATCTGTACCCTCGATAATATGGGGACGCGGTCGCTGAGCAGTCTAAGGTGGGGTCAGAAATCAAGTTAAAATCTCCCACAACCATCAGTTCCCCCTCCCGGATTGCCAAACATCTAGCCATCAGGCGTTGGAAAAATTTTTTATCCGGTATGTTGGGACCGTATATTACTAGTAAGTGGAATTTTATTCCTTGCGCCCACCCCTGGAGCAGTATGTAATTCCCTTGTTCTCCTCGTTCTATTGTTGTCAATTTACAGGCCACTCCTCTCCTTACTAGGACAGCCACTCCTCCCCTCCGCCCCTGGGCCGAAACCGCATAAACCTCTTCGACCCACTGTTTTTTCAATTTTTTATGCTCTTGGTCTGACAGCCTCGTTTCTTGTAAACAAGCGATGTCTATTTTATGTCTCTTTAGGGCAGTCAAGATTTTTGTTCTTTTTATGGGGGAAGTTATTCCCCCTACGTTCCATGTAGCTAGCCTAATTGGCATGTTTGCGTCGCATGATGCTGTTTTGTATGAGTCCTAGTCCTATATATTATGTCTAATTCTTTGTCCATTCCTTCCCCCCCTGTCCATCGATGGCACCTATCCTCCCTTATTAATCGTTGTCTTTCCTGCCCAGAAGCTTCTTCTTCACACAATATTAATTTTCCGTTCTTCCTACCCCTCCCTCCCTCCCCTCCCCCCCTCACCCTCTGCCAAAACCCTGTGTAACCTTCCAGCGCTAGCTGAAAGTGGGGATCTCTTGTGACGCTAAGGAGCCCCGACTCCCGCCTGCCCCCCCATTCCTCGTGCTTCCCTCACCTTGCAAATTGCTTATGCTTCATGACCAGGCTCCCGCGCCTGCCCAGCCGCTCTCAGTCTCCCGCCAGCAATCCGTGGCCATTCATAAATGCTCTTGCAGGTTGTACTGCATCAAAGTGCTGCCACTTATCTTGGTGAAAGATTCGCAACCGAGCTGGATATGTTAGCATGAATTTGATTTTTTTCTTAATCAACATTGTGCAGAGGGGGTGAAATTGTCTCCTCTTTTCTTGTACCGTCCGGGAAAAGTCTTGAAAGATTAATACTCGTTTAGAATTATAGGTCAGAGTGTCTCTCTTCAATTTGAAACCTTGCAAAATTTCTTGTTTATGTTTATAGTTCAATACTTTTGCTATTACCACTCGGGGCCGGTTAGCGTCTTCGCTTTTTCGGCCTACTCTGTGGGCTCTTTCTACTACCATTGGCCCTCTTGAATCGGTCAGAGCCAGTTCCCTGCCCAGCCATTGTTCCAGCCACTCTGCCATATTAGCCTCCGGTATGCTTTCAGGTAGGCCAACTAACCTTATATTGTTTCTCCGCGAGCGATTCTCGAGATCTTCAAACTTATCAGTCAGGTCTATCAATTGTTGCTTCAAGCTGGAGATCTCAGGCCCATGTGTTCTCACATCGTCCTCCAGAGCCATTACTCGGGTCTCCACATCTCCCACTCAGGTTTGCAAAGCCAGCTGCATAACTGTCCAGTTTTTCGGACAACGAGTCCCATTGCGGGGCTAGTGCCTTCATAATCGCTGCTGTAATCTGCGCTAGTTGGGCTTCCGAGAACTCCGTTCTCAACTCGCTCTCGTTGTCCGCCATTTTGGTTTCATTCCCGATTTTATTTTTCTCTTTTTTCACCGTTTTATGCGCCATCTGACCGGGTGAGCGGCATAGATATCTGTCCATAAAATTCTCCGTTGCGTATAGTCGCGGGAGGAGAGCAAATCAGCTGTTTTCTTTTGTTTTGGGGACGTTTAGGAGCCGGGGTCCCAGAGCTGTAGCGCGAAGCGTCCGTCCAGCTCACAGCATCGCGAGATCTCCCCCCTCTAGGTGATTTATAAATATGTTAAAAAGCAGCAGTCCCAGCACAGACCCCTGGGGAGCCCCACTAACTACCCTTCTCCATTGAGAATACTGACCATTTAACCCTACTCTCTGTTTTCTATCTTTTAACCAGTGTTTAATCCACATCATTTTTGTAAAATCTTCACTGGTTGCCAGTACAATACAGGGCTAAATTTAAAATTCTATGTTTGATCTTCAAGGCCCATAAAGGAAATGGCCCAGAGTACTTGAAGAACAGGATCGCCTTCTATATACTTCCTAGGCCACTAAGATCCTCCCAAAGAGTATCCCTAATCACACCCTCTCCAAAGGACATCATGTGATGTGATACTCACTAACGAGCCTTCTCCAGAGTAGCTCCCACATTCTGGAATACTCTCACTGAAGGGCTTTGCTTAACACAAGACTATCTCTAGTTCAGGAAACATTTCTACATATTAAGCACTCTTTACACATGGGAAATTTTTTATAAAATTACAAGCTAGATGCCCAAATTTGCTGAAGATCATATACAACACTGAAAAGAGAAAGTCATACTAGTTTAGGAAGTGTTGGTTTAAGTATTGCTTTCACTGGTCTTTTGCAGTTCAGTTGGAAGAATAATCCTGATTGAAATGGATATTGAGCATGGCATGATCCGAAGGTATGAAATGCTCATCCATCTCATTTCAGATTGATACAGAACGTGAGGCATTTTAAGGGGAGCTGAAAACATTTTTATTTCAACAAGCTTATGGTGCAGATTGGTATTGGTAGCAGAGCTGTACAGATGGAGTATGCTGTTCTGATTTTTGATATTGTGTTATGTTTTTAATTCTGTATGTTTTACTTTGCTATCCGCTGAGGATGTTGAGATTGAGTGGACTATAAACATTGTAAATAAATAAATAAATAAATAAATAAAATGATAGCTCCATCGCAGGACAGTGCACTTCAATGAAGGACACCTGGGCATAATTCACAAATCCAGCTCCTGCTCTGAAGGTCAGCTAAGGCTAGGAACAGCTGCAGAGGCTGTTTTTCCAACCTCTGAGAGGGATGAAGCCACAGTCACAGTGTGGAAATAACAGCAGCTGACCTCAGAATGCACTTATGCTGACTTGGAAAGGGTGCTATGGTTCACACGTATCAGAGCAGTACTGTTGCTATGGTGGCTAAGCTGTGTGATGTGAAGAACAGGATAGGGAAAAAAGTCTTGAAAAAAAGTATATGAAGTCTCAGTATTTCTTATCTTTAGAAGAGAAAGGATCATGAAAACTAGAAGCCAGCATTGCAAAA
Source organism: Microcaecilia unicolor (assembly GCF_901765095.1). Classification (NCBI taxonomy): domain Eukaryota; kingdom Metazoa; phylum Chordata; class Amphibia; order Gymnophiona; family Siphonopidae; genus Microcaecilia; species Microcaecilia unicolor. Next base: position 126,574,230 of record NC_044032.1, read on the forward strand.
TTGTTTGGCTATAAGTGGGGCAATTTTATAATAGATCACCTAGGTTAAGAGGATAAGAAAATGCCTCTTTTTAGCCCCATTTATAAGACACATAGGGGTCCTCATAACTGCAGTAAAAAGTGGCCTTGGTGTACCCTCAGGTGGATCTTTCCTCACACTAACACAGAAAATGACTGATTTTCCTTGTTTTTGAATTAATGGCTATGCACTCATTTTGCCATTAGTATGTGACCATTAACAAAATTTAATGCGTGAGCACTTACCAACTCCTATTTTGTAAGCGGTATGGGCTCATGTACTAATCCTGCACTAATCAGTAAGTGTGCAGTAATGTAGATATGCTGATTAGCACAGAAACGCCCACTCTCTGCCCCTAGATAGGGCCTCTCTGTGATAAAAATTTGAAAATTACCACAGGATGCCTACATTAATCTTGCGGTAAGTCATTTTAAACTGCAGTAAGCGCAACTAGGGACTAGGACTAGGGGGCATGCGATGAAACTACAGTGTAGTAAATTTAAAACAAATCGGAGAAAATGTTTCTTCACCCAACGCATAATTAAACTCTGGAATTCATTGCCGGAGAACGTGGTGAAGGCGGTTAGCTTGGCAGAGTTTAAAAGGGGGTTAGACGGTTTCCTAAAGGACAAGTCCATAAACCGCTACTAAATGGACTTGGGAAAAATCCACAATTCCGGGAATAACATGTATAGAATGTTTGTACATTTGGGAAGCTTACCAGGTGTCCTTGGCCTGGATTGGCCGCTGTCGTGGACAGGATGCTGGGCTCAATGGACCCTTGGTATTTTCCCAGTGTGGCATTACTTATGTACTTATGTACTAACTAACACCCCCATAGGACCCCATAGGCACCTATGCGTCTAGCAATTTAAACTTAATCCGATTTTTAACAGACGGCCATTATAACTTTTGCAAGAATGAAGAAAAATGTTCATGTTTACCATACAGCAAGCAGACTGTAGAATTCATCACCAACTGCAAAGATTAAATACTCACAGTAGGTAATCCTATATAGCCAATACTGCAGTAATCCAGGCATGACAAAATTACATTCTGCAAAACTTGTTGTAAATCACTTTGCAAAATCAGCAGATGCAACTTGCTGATCCAATGTAACTTTAAAAAAGACCTTTGAACTACAAATTGAATCTGGGCTGAAAATGACATTGCAGAATCAAAAAAAACAAATCCCCAAATTCTTCACCACAGAGGAGATCTTAATCCCAGTACTAGGTAACATAATTTGGGCTGGAAATCGATCAGAAGATTTATTTGTCACCAACAATATTTCAATTTTAGGTACATTAAGAATTAATTGATTAACATATCCATTGATTTAACTCATCAAAAAGAGACTGGAGCTGAGTCATCACAACAGGGACAGCTCTGTCAGAGGCATGAAAAGCTGAATGTTGTCCACATAAATGTAGTATGCCAATCCTTGTGACTGTAATATCTTGAAATGGGTGTCATATAAACATTAAACAGTATCCCAGACAGAGCCAATCCCTGCGGTACTCCTGTGTTTGTTGCCCTTAAAGTAGAGGAGATATAAACCACCCACACCTGCATCTCTACATGAAAGGTATGATTTTAACCTGCACAGACCCTGTGGAGCATGCATGAGCATGTATAAAAGTGTTTGTCTGGCTTTTAGTCACAACTGTGACAGGTTTTGTGAGGCTATTTTATAAAGACACATAGGAACCTATGTATCTTTCTAGAATAGTCTCAAATAGGTGCCTATTTGGACTTCCAACCTAGGTGAGCTGTTATAAGATTACCCCCTACCTGCGCTCTAAATAGTTATCAAAAACATCAGAGAAAGATATATGCAAAATATGTATTGAGCTGCATAATTGTGCAAATCAGCTTGTTATCTCTGAAGAAGTTCAGAACAGCTTGTATTAAAATATATGAACTTTAATGCAGAATTGTTATTGTGAGAAGGAAGGGAAAGGGAAATGGGACTTGATATACTGCCTTTCTGAGGTTTTTACAACTACATTCAAAGTGCCTTACATCTATTCAGGTACTTATTTTGTACCAGGGGCAATGGAGGGGTAAGTGACTTGCCCAGAGTCACAAGGCGCTGCAGTGGGAATTGTCCACTGCACTAACCACTAGGCTACTCCTCCACTCTGCTATAGGATAACTATACCTTAAGAACGTGCAGTGAAATTAGCTAATTTAAGAAATTTGCATGTCATTAACCTAGACCATTAATGAGATTATTAACATGTATTAATGACCCATGTTAACACTATTTTACATTAGACTCCAACAGGTTTGTTGAAGTGGCTTTCACTGCTCTTCAGCACTATAATCTGGACAGCTCCCTCGACAGACAGATGGACAGAGAGCTTATCAACATTAATAGTACTTTCAACATTTTTGTGAAACATACCAAAAATAGGAATAGAACTGAGCAGTGCTAGAGCCACAGTTTGGACTGGATGACAGACCAACAGCAACATCCATCCATACAAACAATGGATTGTAGAAGCTACCAAGACCTGGGGAATATTTGTTTCTAAGGGAAAATAATCTGTTCTTCAAGTTTTCTCACCATACAAACAATGGATTGTAGAAGCTACCAAGACCCTTGGGAATATTTGTTTCTAAGGGAAAATAATCTATTTTTCCAAGTTTTCTCAGTCATAGGCAGATGATCAAATGCCCCGCGCAGTTCCAAACAGCGTTCTAAAAATAGTGATGGAACAGTGCGGGGCTTTACCAGACCTATGATCAGAGATAATTGCATGCAATTTTATGCACGCAATTCTCTCTGATCATGAAGTAGAAGTGCAGGAGGATTGTGCCTGAGCATGCAGTCAGACACAATCCTCCCTAACCTGAATGACATATCTGGGCTGTCAAAAGCCCAGACCTGCCAAACACAGGGGCTGGAGGTCCATAGGACCACCAGACCCCAACTAACCCCACTCGAGCCAAGCAAAACAGGGGCTGCAGGACCAGTGGACATCTGGTCCCCCCCGACCCAACCCCCCTGACACAGGCTCAGCAGCCCCGGCAGGAACCCCGAGCCGACCCCTCCTCCCCCCTTCACACCATATACGACTGTTATGTAAGAGCAAAATGCACAGGGAGGAAAAATTTACTGAATAATGATCAAAACTAAAGGGATCCTGACATTGTTTGCACTTTGCAATTTTGTACATTATCACATGGTATACAACAGATCATTAAGAAAAATTGGCATTTGCTTGAAAGTCACGGGTGCTTCAGGGATAAAAACCTGACCGTAGTTTACTCCAGGAAAAGAAACCTTAGTGACCGCATGGTGCCATCAGCATTGCCCGTGGAATCAAGGGCTATTGCCACATGTTTTTGAATTGTGAAACTGAAAATGTGATTTATGTTATTGTGTAGCTTTTGGAGGGCTGATACATTCCACCACAAGTGGAAGGGAACATGGGCCCTTTCTCCATAGTGCACTGCTCTGACCACTAGGTTACTCCATCATTTCTTTATTCCTCCAGTGGTCTTCTAGTCATTTAGAGCTCTTTTTGTAGCTTAGTCATTATTAGGAGCAACAAAACAGAAGCAGCACACTCTGCAGACGCAACACAAGCAGCAATGCAAGCAGAAATCAGTATGTAAGAAACAATTGGAGATAGACACACCTATTTTTAATTTGTCCAGTTATAGTTTGAATAAATCAGAGATGTCTGTTTTGCATAAGAGCCTTACTTTTGTCCCTACATCACAATATAATGCATTCAAAACTAACGTGGATATATTTAAGTTCACAAGAAAATTACAAATTATGCAATTCTTCTCTTGTAACATGACAGCACATATTGATCTTTCTGTTGCTGTCACGTCTGTGGCCGTGACCACCCTCAGCCTTACCTTCTTTCTGGGGGTCAGCAGCTCTGCTGGCTTCTGTCTGTGTTTGTGTTAGTCTTGTCTCTATCCTGGTGTGCTGGCTGCTTCCAGTATGAACCAGATTGCTTCACTAGACCTCACCTGTGTGGGCTATGTCTCTCTAGGGAGCCAGCATCTAAGATGGCTGCCACCGGCTCTGTGCCAGCTTCCAAGATGGCTCCTGCCTGTCTTTCCTGTGGGCTCACTTCCTATGTGTGTCAAGCCTCACTTTGGGGTCAGTGTACTTCCTGCTTCTGTCCTGCTGCTGGTGACTCATCAGTGAGAGCCTTCATAAGGAAGTGCTGTGCTGGCAGTCAGGGCCTTTGCATAAATGTTATGCTCTTAGGCCAGGTCAGGTTAGTAAGTGTCTGCTGCACTACTGCTTAGCCTCTCTCTGGGTTCCAGCCCAATTTCTTTCTGTGTCTGTGTCTCTGTTGTCCTTCCGTGGGGGGGTCTTCCCTGCCACTGTCTGTCTGTGGACTGCGGATCCTTCCTGGCTTACCCTGTGTTTGGGGTGAAGCCTCTGCTCCAGGCTTACCCTGTGTTGGGGTGAAGCCTCTGTTCCTGGCTTACCCTGGGTTGGGGTGAAGCCTTTGTCCGGGTTTGTTCTCTGTCTGTATGCGAAGCCTCAGCCTTTGTGGGTTCCCCAGTCAGTGTGTGGAATGGCTGTGGCTTCAGACCCTTGGCCTGTTCTTCCTGGTTACTCTGTTTGCTGTGCTGCCTGCCCAAGACCCTTGGCCTGTTATTCCTGGTTTGCTCTCTTTACCCTGAACCCTGCCTTGCCTAGCCTGTGTGCCTACCCTGCTTGTATATCCTGAGGGTATATCCTGAATCCTGTATCTGTCTGGCTAGTGTGTTTTCCTGGGTGATTATTCCTGTATCCTGTCTCCTCCTAGCTAGAGGGTTTACCCCGTGGGTATTCCCGGATCCCCGTTTAATCTAGTGTGTTGCTGCCCTAGTCCTTGCTCCTTCTAGCTTCTGTACACCTTGTGTTCCTTGGTCTGTCTTCTGGGTCTTGCTAGTGGCTGTGCAGCAGCACACTGTCTGAGTCTAGTTCCGTGCCCTGTCACCCTCGTGTATCCCAGACACAGGGTGGGTCCTCTGGATCTTCAGTTCGTGCCTTATCCTGTAAGTCCTGCCGGCCGCCTGCACTTCGGAGCTCAACTCCGAAGGAACGGTGGCTAGGTGCAGGTGAAGCTGTTCCTGTCTCATCTGTTCTAGTTGCCTGCCTTGTACTGCTCCAGTCCAGAGTTCCAGTACTGCTCTTCTGTGTTTCCAGTCCCGAGGTGGTCTTGCCTGCCGCTCCTCGGCAGTGGCCCAAGGGCTCACGAACTCCAGTCCTGCCTCGAGGACCTGACAGAATGCCAAGGCCCTCGAGAACGCAACAGTTGCAAGGTGTAATTCCAAATGGGTGCCCCCTGGTCCTCTGGATCCCTTTATTTTAAATTAACAGTGTGTACTGAGGGATGTTGCATTAATAGAGCAAAAAAAGTCTTAGATATATTGCAACCTTAGCAAAGATAAGAATCAAGCTTTTAACATATTAAAAACATGGGGATAGTCATAAAGCCTGCTGACAAAGGGGGAGGAGTGGCGATTCTTGACAGGAGTACATATGTTGAAGAAATTGGAGACAACATAATGACTGCAATTGTTATCACAAACTTGACCATGACCCCACAGACAGGCTACTATCAGAAATCAAGACTATAGCAGGCATTGGTCATTCTACAGGTTTTTTGACAGACTGGGAAAAGAATTTTTTGATTAATGCTCATTCCAACTATATATATATTCTTCTCAAAATATATAAGACCTTGGTTAACCCACCTGGAATCATTTCTGCGAATAGCTCGATTTTATTTATTTATTTATTTATTTATCAATGTATTTATACCCCACATTATCCCAACAAACATTCAGGCTCAATGTGGCTTACAAAACCAGAGAGAGAGAAAGATCTCTGGGTGATATCACATACAAATTAGAATTGAAGAGTAAAAGTGCAAGAAAGAAAAGACACTTTATATAAAACGATACAAAAGAATGGGTCCAACCAGAATCCATGCTTGCATACTTGCAGGGGTTATAGTCCTACATAGGTCCTGTAGAAAATGTTTTTGCAAACAGATGCATTTTTAGTGCCTTGCAAAAGAGAAGGTAGTCACTCAGACTAGTTGCGGCTCTGGGAAGTGCATTCCAGTGGTGTGCACTGATGAAGGGAAAGCTTGACACCTGATTAGAGCCATACTTACATCCTTTCCAACTTGGGTAATGCAATGTGAGATATAATTTTGGAGCCGTTGTCTGATTTTGTAGAGATTTTTTGATACCTTTTGTTCCGACCCGCCTCTCTTATGTGAGAGACTTCATGTGTGTGATTCATTTTTTTGGACAATTTTGAGAGAGATGTCAGCAATTTGATTTTCATTACTCTCGACATCGAGTAACTATATACGAACATCCCTCAGGAAGCTGCTTTAAAAATTGTTGAGAATAGCTTACTTACCCGCACCACTGATCTCAGAATACCTAATTTGTTCATACTTGAGCTTACTATATTTAGCATTGACTGAAAATTACTTTTGTTTTCAGGGACAATTTTATTTACAGATCAAAGGTACAGCCATGAGTGCCTCGATGGCACCAGACTTGGCCAATTTGTATGTTGGTGATTTTGAAAATAAGCACCTTGTTAATCATCCATTCTCTAAACATATAAAGCTCTGGCATCATTACATAGATGATGTACTTACTTACTTACTTACTTATTTATTTATTAGGATTTATTTACTGCCTTTTTGAAGGAATTCACTCAAGGCAGTGTACAATAAGAATAAGTCAAACATGAGCAATAGACAATAACAGCAGCAAAAACATTCAAATAACAGTACAAAATACAGCATAGTACACTACTTACAATGTCAATACAATACATAATAGAACATTTTAACTGACAGTGTAGGGTAAAAGCAAAGATGGAACATATAGATAGGAAAGAGAGTAACATAGTAACGTGGTAACATAGTAGATGAAGTGGAGGAGTGGCCTAGTGGTTAGGGTGGTAGACTTTGGTCCTGAGGAACTGAGTTCAATTCCCACTTCAGGCACAGGCAGCTCCTTGTGACTCTGGGCAAGTCACTTAACCCTCCATTGCCCCATGTAAGCCGCATTGAGCCTGCCATGAGTGGGAAAGCGCGGGGTACAAATGTAACAAAAAAAAAAAAGACCTGCATGGTCCATCCAGTCTGCCCAACAAGATAAACTCATATGTGCTACTTTCTGTGTATACCTTACCTTGATTTGTATCTGTCATTTTCAGGGCATAGACCGTAGAAGTCTGCCCAGCTCTGCCACCCAATCTCGGCTAAGATTCTGAGGATCCATTTCTTCTGAACAAGATTCATCTATGTTTATGCCACGCATGTTTGAACTCCGTTACCATTTTTATCTCCACCACCTCCCACGGAAGGGCATTCCAAGCATCCACCACTCTCATTCTTTTGTGGCAGGGATATGAGAAGTACCTCAGGGTTGTTCCACAATTGGCTAAATCAGAGAGATGAAAATTTAATGTTCAAGATGGTTTCTCATCACCACTGAATTGCATTTTGATATGTAAAGTCACATACAGCTTTAATACTACAGTATACACAATACCAACAGATAGGAACAAGTACTTAGACAATAGTAGTTTTCATAATAGTCTTAAAAATCATCTACCTTATAGTCAGTTTCTACAGTTACATAGGCTGTGCTCAGATTTCTTTGAATTTGAGAAACAATCTGAATTCATGATCGATAAATTCAAAGCTAGGGGGTACCCTAGCCAACACATTCACGACTGTTATGTAAGAGCAAAATGAGAGGGAAAATTTACTGAACCATGATCAAAGCAAAAGGGATCCTGACGTTGTTTGCAGTTTGCAATTTTCTACATTATCATATGGTATGCAACGGATCATTAAGAAAAATTGGCATTTGCTTGAAAATCATGGGTGCTTCAGGGATAAAACCCTGACCATAGTTTCCAGAGAAAGGAACCTTAGTGATCGCTTGGTGCCATCAGCATTGCCTGTGGAATCAAGGGCTATTACCACATGTTTTCGAATCGTGAAACTGAAAATGTGATTTATATTATTGTGGGCCCTTGTTCTAAGCTGTAGTTTGGAAAAACAAGAAGAAAAGTTACAACCAGGTTTCTTGAACATAACAGTTGACCGAAAAGAAAGATCCCCACATCCTTTTTGGTTCCTCAATCACAGCTTTGAAGAACTTAGATTTTGTGTGCTTAAGACCATCTGGCATAGAAGATCTGTAGAGAACATATTATTGCAGGCAGAACAAAAGATAATTTATGAGTTAAATACAGTTCATATTGACTATCAAGCATGTTTTCTTGTTGGTTCATATTGGTACTTGATGACCAATCAATTTCATGACAAGTGATTAATTTCATGGCTGACTTGCTTTTTTATTTATTAGTATCACAATGTTTTACTCATCTTTGAAAATACATGTTTGTTAGTATATATTTCTTAGGTTTATATATATTGTAACCAGGTACCTCTCTTGTGCAGCCAAGGATAGAACAATCTCCTCCAGCCACAGGCTACCGGTACAATGAAGAAATAGATGTCCACCAGTAACTTCAATCTTAAGGACTTTTATTCCATGCAGGTTTCTAGTACACAGTTCCAACAGCAGCATAGCACATACCAGGATTCAATACAGGCTTACAGGCTCCAGTCTGGGCTCTTTATCCAGTGCACAATAAACAGTAATTCAATTCCCAAGACAAACAGTTATTTCAGTTCATCATCACAGTTCAGTCACCCAGCAGCCTTTCTACCTTCTATCCTCTTTACCTTCAGGAGAGTTCAATATTTTAGGGACTCCTTCTACCCAAGGGTTTTCCCCTGCATCAGCTTCACAGTGAATTCAATACTTTTGGGACTTCCTCTCAGCCAAGGAATTTCAGCCTGCTTCAGTACTTTAGGGACCTCCCTGCCCAAGGGTTTTCAGCCTACAACTGCCAGTACTTTAGGGACCTCCCTGCCCAAGGGTTTTCAGCCTCCTTCTGCTTCTCTCCCCTGAACTGAAAACTCCTGGGACTCCTTCCCACCTGCCTAATCAATCCCTGGCTTCAGCTACCACCACCAATCATTCTCCTTCCATTAGCTTCCTCACACCCAAACCAGCTGAGTTAAGCATTAGACTAATGAGGCCAATGATGAGCTCCTGCCCACAGGGTTTCCTAACTCTCGTTCCGCCTAGTGGCAGCCACTCTACACAACCTGCCAGCTTACACCCATGTCTTCCCTGATTGCAGCTAGGAGTCCAGTCCGGGTTCTTCATCTCCCCCTCTGGCTCCTTGCCTGCAATGCCTTCTGGGACTTGTATTTCAGACTTAAACTGCCTTAACCCAACTATCCTGGAGGTGACTTTATCACTATATATATATATATATATATTACTTGTATACATGTTGTGTCTGTCTTAGACATATTGTTTTTTAATTTTCTGTTTTCATGATGGTAGCGCTTACGTCATCTTTTTTTAGGATGGCATATATTTGTTATGTTTGGTTACCTGCCTAGGGACTCCAATGCTCTGCGTGTAGCACCAATTCTGCAATGGCATCTTGACACCAAGATTGATGCACCCATGTTTAGGCACATTCTCTAATGCCCATCAATGGCAGGCATAAGTTGACACACCTAGGTGCACCAAGTGACATATGCAATTTATAGTATTTTGTGATCCTCACATATAGCTGGGAGACATGCCCACCCATGTTCCACCTTTGCAGTTAGGCACTATGGCACATAGGTGCTATCTTATTGAATAATGCCTAGTTCATATAGGTGGCTGTCAATTAATGCACTATTGATGCATGTAAGTGATGCATACCTCTAGGTGCCAGCTTATTGAATTGCCCTGAAAGAATGGAGCAATGTATATGGATTGGCAGTGAGACTTCCTCTTGTTTTTACCTGAAGTCCAATAGTCTGTAAAGCTCATCTCTCTATCGCACCCTATACAAGTATGATGAGATTTATAGATCTCTACCTCTCACCCTTACGAATAGTCCCTTAGACAGCCTGAGCCACCTTAAGAGCACTAGTCCCTCCCAGGAGGAAGTGAACTGGGAGGAGGAGTGGAGCCTAGACCAGGAAGTATATATGACAGGGTCTGAGTGAGGTTAATGAGGTTTGTGGAAGCATTGGACCCCCCCCCCCCTTCTTCTATTATTGACTTTGAGGTTAATGAGGTCCAGAGAGAAGAAGGTGTTGAAGCCCCAGGGTACATCACTACAACCTGTAATTAAGAATTGAGACCTGGCTGAGGTAAGCTGTTTTTGCTTCTTGTTTTAAGTTATGTATTAAGTTATGTCCAATAAAAAAGGTATCATCTTATTTTCTTTTCCATGTTTTATTTTGTTTGATTTCTATTGATGCTTCTTGTTTGAAACTGACAAGCCTTGCACTGAGATCTGGCTGGAGCCAGACCCTAGTACTCAGAAAAGAAGTGTGAAAAACTCATAGGCTGTGTTTGGGGTGGGGCTGCCCTACCAGCCATAGACTGTGTTCAGGCCTTGCCAGCCTGAGTCCTGCATAAGCCTGCTTATTGAACTGCAGAGATGTTTTTCCCTGTGTTCCTGGCCCTGTGATGTTAGCAGGCCTCAGGATTTAATTAAACACTTGTTTTCATTTATATCCCTTCGTCTGGCAGTGTTATTCCAGAAGTCCACCCCTAATCCTCGCTTGAGGTATCATAACAGGTAAATGAAGAAAAGACACAAGGACGTGGTTTGGACAAGTTCCTGGAGGAAAAGTCCATAGTCTGCTATTGAGATAGACATGGGGAAGCCAATGTTTACTCTGAGATTGGTAGCATGCAATGTTGCTACTATTTGGGTTTCTGCCAGGTACTTGTGACCTGTATTGGCCACTATTAGAAACAGTGCACTGGGCTAGATGGACTGTTGGTCTGACCCAGTATGGCTATTCTTATGTTCTTAACAGAAGGCAAATCACATTTCACTGAGGGAAAAGAAAAAATGCTAAATAAGCCATGATAAGTCTTCTGAAATGAGCTGTTATTAGGTGCTTCTCTTTGCTTGTCTTTATTTTAATTTAACTTCAAAGTACCGAGGAGCAATAAGAAAATCTTTGTCATCAGATTCTCTGGTTTAATTTTCCTTTTAAACAAGTCATCTCAAAGTTAATTTGAACTGTGTGCACTGTCAGCGTGTGTGTATACTGAATGCAGTGAGGCAAAAGCCCATGATATGCTTTCAATAAAGATGCCTATTGTGCATTGCTTGTAATGTGTAAAGAGGCAATGTGTTTTCACAGAGCAGACAACAGCATTCTGCAATTATCCACTTGAAGCTATAAATACAGCACTCTGACTCTGGGAGGTCTGCATCCCAGACATAATTCATTGGCGATAAAAGTAACTTGGAGTGAACAGGTTGTCTTAGTATACTTGTGGCATGGCTCAGTAACATACGTTTATGCCCAATCACCATTTAGGGATATGAACCCTAAGCCTGCCAAATTTACCAGTAATATATGACATGACATCACCCTCAGAAAACATCACATTGTGTTTGCTCCAACTACTTTGTTGGACTTCAGTAGTAATGGAATTAATTCAATGATGATCTCAGTCAATGTCTTTTGGTGGGTTTTGAGGTGGCTTAGAAATTCAAACTCTGAATGACACCTATGTCCATAGAAATTTAGGTCATTCCATGGGGAAGGATAGCCCATAACTTGTATTTGTTTCTTTTCTTCTTCTGCCATCTGTGCTTTGTGCAGGGTTGACTCAACCATTAAACAAACTAAGCAGTTGTCTAGAGCAGCAGCTTCTTGGGAGTGGCAGGAAGAATGAGCAGTTTTCAAATAATTCATTAATAGATGTAAATACTACTACTTATCATTTCTATAGCACTACTAGACGTATGCAGCGCTGTACACTTGAACATGAAGAGACAGTCCCTGCTCGACAGAGTTTACAATCTAATTAGGACAGACAAACAGGACAAACAAGAGATAAGGGAATATTAAAGTGAGGATGATAAAATAAGGGTTATGAACAAGTGAATAAGGGTTAAGAGTTAAAAGTTGAATCAAAAAGGTGGGCTTTTAGCTTAGATTTGAAGACTGCCAGAGATGGAGCTTGACGTACCGGCTCAGGAAGTCTATTCCAGGCATAAGGTGCAGCAAGATAAAAGGAACGGAGTCTGGATTTAGCAGTGGAGGAGAAGGGTGCAGATAAGCACCCTGGCTGGTTAAGTAGGGTTTAAGTGCCTAACTGCAGATATTCAGCAGGAGATAACTGGTTATTTCCTGCTGAATATCCCAGTTAGCGGCTAGCTGCCAAGGGGAGGGGGGATTCTATATATGGTGCCTAAAAAATCCACATGGAAAACATTTCCACCTTAGCATATTCTATAAGTGGCACCTAGGTTTAGGCACAGTATATAGAATACACTTGGTTGATATCCCAGCGCCTAAAGCTACACGCCTCCATTTACACCAATGAAAACATTGCGTAAATCCCAGCGCATAGATTTAGGCACAGAGGGCCATATTCTATAACTTACATAAGAACATAAGAGTAGCCATACTGGGTCAGACCAATAGTCCATCTAGTCCAGTATCCTGTTTTCCAAACAGTGGCCAAGCCAGGTCACAAGTACCTGGCAGAAACCCAAATCATGGCAACACTCCATACTACAAATCCCAGGGCAAGCAGTTGCTTCCTATGTCTGTCTCAATAGCAGACTATGGACTTTTCCTCTAGGAATTTGTCCAAACCTTTTTTAAACCCAGATACCCTAACCACTGTTCCCACATCCTGCAGCAAAGAGTTCCAGAGCTTAACTATTCATTGAGTGAAATGCCCTATTTGTTTTAAAAATATTTCCAAGTAACTTCCTCGAGTGTCCCCTAGTCTTTGTAATTTTGGAACGAGTAAAAAATGGATTTACTTCTACTTGTTCTACACCACTCAGGATTTTGTAGACCACAATCGTATCTCCCCTCATCTATCTGTTTTCCAAGCTGAAGAGCCCTAACCTTTTTAGCCTTTCCTCATACGAAAGGAGTTCCATCCCCTTTATCATTTTGGTCCTCTTCTTTGAACCTTCTCTAATTCCACTACATCTTTTTTTGAGATAAGGCCATCAGAACTGAACGCAATACTCAAGTTGTGGACGCACCATGGAGTGATGCAAAGGCATTATAGTATTTTCAGTCTTATTCACCATCCTTTTTCTAATAATTCTTAGCATTCTGTTTGCTTTTTTGGCCGCCGCCACCACACACTGAGCAGAAAATTTCAGCATATTATCTACATGTGCAGATTTCAGAATGCCCACAAAACACCCATTTCCGTGCCCATAACCATGCCCCTTTTCGTCTGTGCATGTTAGAAGTTACGCACAGTGTGTTACAGAATGTGCTTAGGGAGTTGTGCACATAAATTCTAATTATTACCAATTAGTGCTTGTTATTGATTATTAGGTGCTGTTATCAATGCTAATTAGCTTTTTAAGCCAATTAAGTTATGCATGTTGTTATAGAATCTGCCTGGATTTCAGCACAGATCTCTAGGTGTGCTATATAGCAGGTTAGGCATGGATGTTCAGTGCCTAACTGGCTATGTTGAGCTGTCGAAACAGACTTCTTAAATAGCAGGCCTATCATTGAACGCTAAAAATTTAACCAAGTAGCACTGAATATCAGCATAGCCAGTTAACTTTTTAGCGGCTAAAAAACCCCTCCAAGATATTCAATGCTGGTCACTGCAGCACTTATGTGGGCTGCCTCCCGCGGGCTGCATATCTGGCCATTAGAACATAAATGTTTAACATTTATAAGGCAATTCTATAAGCTGGCATATACTGTTAGGTGGCAAATATGTGCACAGCTTACAAATGACTTGCACGTAAGTGCATCATTGGCACCAATAATTGACATTTGCACACATATTGACTAGGCGTCTTGCTACAGAGTAAGAGGCAAAATTGCCTAGTGCAGTGGTTTCCAAACCTGGTTCTGGAGGCACCCCAGCCAGTCAAGTTTTCAGGATATCCACAATGAATATTCATGAGAGAGATGTGCATGCAGTGGAGACAGTGCATGCAAATCTCTCTCATGAATATTCATTGTGGATATACTAAAAACCTGACTGGCTGGGGTGCCTCCAGGTCTAGGTTTGGGAGCCACTGGCCTGGCACGTAATTTCAAGGGGGTGTACATGTCAACAGAGCAAGGGTGGGTCACCAAGCTACACATGTAACTTTTAGAATGCTATCAGTTGCATGAGTCTTGATCATCTCTAGTTCTGTGGCAGTTACATAAGCATCTTGCATGAGTTCTGGCTAGTTCAGTAAATGTATCTTTGACTGCTGGTGGTGATAACTTGTCCTCTTCTGAAGGAGACCTAAGGTGCTAACAAATTATTGCAAAAAACTGAAGCAAGGAGAACAGGAAACCACCTCTACAGGAACACAAAGGCAGTAAAACAAAGTAGAGGAGACAACAAGAGTAACAGTTCTGGGCATATATGCAAAAAGAAATATCCCACACAGGTAACTGTCCAGGAAAAACCTTTATTTGCACGGGACCGTGTTTCAGGGGGCAAACCTGCCTGCCTCAGGGGTCGTAGAGACACTGATGAATGTTGGAAATCAGTATATTATTTATTATTATTATTATTATTCATTACATTTGTACCCTGCGCTTTCCCACATACAGCAGGTTCAATGCGGCTTACATAGTAAAAAGCATTACAGAAGAAACATGTAAGAAGAACATTATAAACTGTGATAAGCATATCTGCTTAGATAGTAAAAAGCATTACTAAGGACATGTAAGAGGAATAATATAAACTGTGAAAGACACAGTGGCAGCAGTGCCCAAGAATATATGAATTGAGATAGAGAAGGTAGACAAGGATAGGTAAAAAGGGAAGGAGATAGGGAGGGATGAGGTAAAAAGGATGTTAAAGAAAAGATTGGAGATAGGGTATAAGGGAATTTGAGTAGGTCAGTGGTATAATTGGTGGCAGTGTCGTCGTCATAGCTGGAGTATTGTAGGTGGGCTGGTATTAGAATTAAGTATAGGCAAGTAACCTGGTGTGAGT
The DNA here is from genome assembly GCF_901765095.1 of Microcaecilia unicolor. NCBI lineage: Eukaryota > Metazoa > Chordata > Amphibia > Gymnophiona > Siphonopidae > Microcaecilia > Microcaecilia unicolor. Next base: position 126,589,305 of record NC_044032.1, read on the forward strand.
ACCATATATAAATGTAGACGGACGCTGCTCTCAAAGAATAGTAAGCCAAAAATGCAAATAACCTGATGTGAGTACCATATATAAAAGCTCTCAGGGAATAGTGAGACAGAATGGTGCTGAAAAAAACACTGTCATGGAGTCACATCAAAAAGCCGTCTATTTTCCTACCAAATTATTGCCCCATATCTTCCCTCCCTGCAATAGCTAAGGTGATTCAATTGTGCTTGTACAGCTTAGTGATTTTGTTGAACCAACTGTATTTTTGGACTCTTTCCAATATGGGTTTTAGAATTCACACAGTACTAAATGTTTCTTCTTTCTATGGTTGATACGATGAGATAAGGTTTAGATCACTGTTCTTGCTATCTCATGGTCTTGCTGGATGGAGAAAATGAACTCCCATAGGATAGTGCACAATCTCACAAAAATATAGTCCAATCTTACTAGATAAAAACAGAGATACATAAAACCATTGTGATTACTGCTACAGTCAATTCATCAGCATTAAGGAGGGTTAAATGCTACTGTAAACAAATGCATTTTCAGATTGGTTTTAAATTGTTTAGAAGAGGTTTCTGAGCATAGTCCCAGAGGCAAATTGTTTCATAGAAAAAGGTGCTATGAAAATAAATGCGCTATGTCTTGTTGACTCCCAATGGGCTCATGATGGAGGTGGAAAGACTAGTCAATGATTATTTAAAGAACACAGGATTTATGAAGGGATATAAGGTATAGTAAAGCTGGATAAATACTCTGGAGTACCATCATGAAGTGCCTTAACGGTTAAGGTCAGGATTTTTAACTGTATTCTAAACAGAATAGGGAGCCAATAGAGGTAAAGAAAAAGAGGATAATGTGATTGTGACACCTAGCCCTACATAGGAAACAAGCTGCAATATTTTGGATTGATTGTAATCTTTTAATGGTAGACTGAGGCAAGCAAGTATAGACCACCTATTTTGTAGGTAGTAGCAGTGGCGTAGCTACATGGGGCCACGGGAGCCTGGGCCCCCTCCCGCCGCTGCTATCGCCTACCTTTCCTGGTGGGGGACCCCAACCTCCGCCAGCCGAGGTCCTCTTCTTCCGGCGCAAGGCTTCATTCTGTTTCTGTGAGTCTGACGTCCTGCACGTACAACCCTGCAGAGTCGGACTCTTTATGATCTAAGGAGAGAATACAAGCATACTTTTGTGAGGTTGATAGATAGCCCTCACAAGGATCAGGATACACCGTGAAAAAGCTGAGAACAAAGCGATAAAGATCTGGTGTTTTTGTGCAAAGCAGGATGGATGAAAATATAAGAGCAACCCATTGAACATCTTGAAGGAGAGTCATTTGACATAATACGATAAGTGCCTCATTGTGAATTAGAAGTTCATTAGACCTTTTTTTAGGTCATACATACTTTTGAAATATTGGAGATTGAGGTTGAGTGGAACAATAGATAGAAGTGATTGACTTTTATACTTTTTGGTTATTTTGGAAACTTCTTTATTTAGTTATTCACTATTATGTAATTAGAGCACTACTGTGTGGTTTTGTGAAAGATTTGTAAAAAATATAAAAATAAAAACCACGGAGAAGTTCTATGATTGAGATGCTCAGCCACCCTTAGAGATATAAATCACTTGCATGTAGTCTCGCTTGGGTGAGTTAATACTTTGAGAACTCTCCACATCTATTCAAAAATTTGTCAGTCATTTGTTTTTTTAAGTGTGGGGTCAATCTTCTATCTATATTTTGTTTCCACCTTACTATCCTCCATTCTTTGATATTTGATGATTTTTACCAGGGAGTTAATTCTGAGATCAATTTTTGATTAGCTGGTCTACCACATAAGAAGATTGGCCATACGGGGGTGCTGTTTCACTATCACATTTCCAATAGTGAGGGGCAGGCAAGGTCTGTAGGACTCCAGGGAACCTGAAAACACAGTATTGAAGTACCACCCCCTACTGGCAGCAATGTAGTTGTAGGATTCCTGTTCAGTTTAGAGGGAACTGTATTTGGCAGTAATTTTATAACAGTTAAAGCCCTAGTGAGTACCTAAGTCAAGTAAAAAAAATATGAATCATGTCAAGATGAGGTGGGCCCAGACACTAGTAAACTTGGTTTATGTTGGCTAGGTTCTAATTGAAGATAGAGTTGACTATAGTCTGGATAATTCTAGGCAAATATCTTCCACTCTTTATGGATACACCATAGACTCATTTATCCTAATTGTCCGCGAGGGCCACAATCCTGTTGAGTTTTCAGAATTTCCTCATTGAATATGCATAAGATCTAATTGCATGCACTGCCTCCGTTGTATGCAAATATATCTCATGCATATTCATTGGGAAAATCCTGAAAACCCAACTGGGTTGCAGCACTCGAGGAATGAGGTTGCCCACCCCTGTGCTACAGTAACGTAATATTTGCACAACAGACTTTGCACAAACATGAGAAAAACATTCAGAGATGCCAAGACCTAGTTCCAGGCTGAAGATTTTGGGACAGTCCAGGATTTCTGTCCACCTCATCCTAGTGCATTATGGGGGTCTCTTACTAAAGCTTTGCTTGAGTTATCTGCAACAGGGCCCATTTTATTCTTATGGTCCCTGCTGCAAATAACTCAAGTTAAGCTTTAGTTAAAGACCCCCTATGTGACTTGCAACACTGATTTCAGTGGGCAGGATCAGGCACTACAAATCCTGTATTGCTTTGGGACGTAAGTTCAAAACCAGGACTGGGCAAAAGGTTTTCAACCTGAAACTGGGTAACTTGGCATCTCTGCATATTACAGATCACTTTCGAACAGCCTCTGTGGAAAGGGGTTTAGGCCCAGTGCTCCAATTACCAGCTCTTGTATGCATGTGGACCACCAGAGCAGAAATTAAAACTGCTGTTTGCTTCTGAGGCAAACCAGTGCTTGGCTGGATCTGCAGCACAACAGCTCAATAATTTTGCAATTTCATACTTCATTTCCTGGATTACTTTTAGTCTGCCTTTGTGGATACACACAGGGTTGAGTGGTTATAGTGACAATCATTTTTCTGTACTTTTAGGACACTTAACATTTCCGCTCTTCAGTGACTCCAGTTCAAAACAAACCGGCCCCTATACCTGTGGTTCACATCTGATCACCAGATGGGCTCGGCTCCTGAGAAGATCTCATCTCCCGGTGCAGCCGACGTGACCTCACACATACATCTTCAAACATTGCTATCTGACCACAAAAATGTAGAGAAAACACAACATCTGTACATGTCTGCATCTTAAATCCCTGTTGTTCAACAAAATATATTGCTTGTCACCCTAAAGTCTGAAGTGTCTTAATGATCTGCAGGAGGAAATGCAAATGATAGCTTGGGATGAATGAGAATAGGGGCGGGGTGAGGGTAAGTGGAAAAAAAGAGTCTGCGGGTCGGTTGGGAGTGCAGTAGAATGGTGGTGGTTGTCTCATGCTGGGAAAAGTTTAGTTTTTGCCAGAGTTTCTCTATTAATTATTTGGTTCCACTAAATCTTACAGGCTATCAAGTGATTAGAAAGCTCCTTCTTTCTAAGAGCTGTATATACATTTGTTATCAACATTTATCAATTAGTTTTCAATAGTTGTGATAAACTTATGGTGTCAATTTCCCTTCTGAAATCGACCATAATGGGCATGTGAATTTCTTCTGACATGCATAATGAAGGGCTGTTAGCAGTACAAAGTTTCTCAGGTCTGCAGCATTAGTTCAAGGGAATACTTTGCTGTCATATCAAAATTGCTGCACACGTAAACCAATTTTCTCGACAGGACGGTAAACACAGACCTCGTTTGAAGGGCAAGATGAAAAAAACAGATGGAATATCACAAACATTTTCCCAAACTCCAACAGACTTCCAAGCCAATTAACTATGGTTAACTTTGAATGACAGAGGAAATAGCTTTCTTTGCTGCTAAATGTCAGAAAAATTCACCTAAGGCACAAAGAGAGCCAGTTTGTTTTTGTGAAACTTGTTAAAGTTAATCAGCTCTGTGTACGCTTGTAAGAAAACAGAAATTCACAGTGCAAATAAGGAATGGAGAGAGATAGAGCAGCCTAGAATTGGAAGAAAACCTCTCACTGGGGTCCTTTTACTAAGTTGCATTATAAAGTGATCTTAGCGTGTCCTTACATGGGTTTTTTCTAGGCACGAAGGCCATTTGCCAAAGCAGAAAAATGGCCAATTTTCATTTTTTTGCACTAATAGCCATGCACTAATGTTGAAAACTTATTATTTTGGACAAGCCTTTGGTAATTATTTTAAGGGAAGATGTAATACAATTTCATATAAGATGTAATTTTATATTATGATATATTTGTGCCTTTTATGAGTGTAATATCTTTCCTATCTAGTGCGTGAAGGGGCATTTTCGATATGACGCCTAAGTCTGACTTTGGATGTCCTGCGAATGTCCCAAATCTGAATAGGAAATATAGCTATTTTCGAAACAGCAAAATGTTGGGGATTTTTTCCCCCAAAATGGCCACATGCTACATGGTTATGTGCTCTCTGTTTATCTTTTTGGTCCATTAAAAAAAAAAATCCAAGTGTAAAACGCACAAATAAAGCCATTGGGATGAAGGAGCCAGCAATCTTAGTAGACTGGCCACACAGACATCCCAGAAGAGCAGTAGCACACCCTAGGAGACACTGCTGTAGACTTCATGTAGAAGCTCCCAGGTACACATCTCATCATTACCCCCTTATCTTGTCTGCTGAGCCCTCCAAAACCCATCGCCCCCAACTATACACCACTACAATTGCCTTATGGGTGAAGGGGTCACCTATATGTGGGTACAGTAAGTTTTTGGTCAGTTTTGGAGGGCTCACACTTTCCACCACAAGTGTGATAGGTAGAGTGAGAGATGGACCTAGGTCTCCTTCTCTACAGTCAACTGCACTGACCAGTGCACTACTTCAGGGACTTGCTTACTGCTCTAATAGAACTGGCTATAAAATCTGAAGCTGTCGTAGAGGCTGGTAAGTATTCTTTTTTATTCACATCTTTGGGGGGGAGGGTCAGTGACCACTGGGGGAGTAAGGGGAGGTCATCCCTGATTCCATCCCTTGGTCATCTGGTCATTTAGAGCACCTTTTTGTGCCTTATTCGTTCTAAAAAGAGGTCTGGAGCAAACCGTCGAAGATTTAACCCTAGATGTTTTCGTTTTGTTCCATTATGGCTATGAAGCGTCCAAGTGTTAGGAATGCCCTAAGCCCACCCTAATCCCCAGAAATGCCCCTAACACACCCTCTTATGATTTGGATGCACTGCAGATGAATTGCATAAACATCTGCAAAACAGGTTTTAAAAATACCTGTTTGGTCGTTTTGAGAAGAAATATGTCCAAATGCTGCTTTATGACACTTCTTGTACTTTTTCTCTTTTGAAAATGAGACCCATATGATGAAATAACAGATTGTGCATGTGGTTCAGTCAGCCTTCCATCAGTTGTGGTTGCTGTTCCAATTGAAACCTATATTATATTTGGCTGATTTTAGGACCGTGATTCAAGCTATGGTTTTATCAAAGATAGATTATTGCAATTCTCTTTACTTGGGTGTTCCAGATTATAGGCTTAAAGCTTGAGGCTGATTGCTGGAATTTCCAAATCTGATCATATTATACCAATGTTGAGAGAACTTCATTGGTTGCCTGTGAAATATAGAGTGCAGTATAAAGTTTTGACTCTTATCCATCAGGTGCTTATGCTAAAATGCCATGGTATTTTGGAGCAGTTATTACTTTGTCTTCATCTGGGAGGATGTTAAGATCTGATTTTACTAAACTTTAGCTTATGATTAGTGTCCACTCTGCATTATGCTGCTACAAGGACATCATCATTTGCAATTGCAGGAACACTTATGTGGAATGCGTTACCTGGGCAGCTGCGTATGAATGCTGGTATCCTGCAATTTAAGAAGATGTTAAAAACGCAGCTTTGTCCAAGCTTTTTTTTGAGGGGCAATGTATTGATGGTGAGTTTATATGGCAGCACTTTGATGTTATGTATGATGATGGAGGATATATATGTTTTGTAGACTGTGTTATTTTTAGTATGTATGTTTTATGGAAGCCACTTAGAGTATAAGCAGGTTAGAAGTGTTTAAAATAAATAAATAGTAACATAGTAAATGACAGCAGATAAAGACGAATGGTCCATCCAATCTGCCCAACAGTCACAATCATTATCAAGTTTAAACCAACAATGAATTGATATACAATATTTGATCATTGTCTCTCTTTGGCATTTCTGGGACATAAACCGTTGAAGTCCACCCTGCCTTGTCCGTAGTTTCCAAGTACTGAAGTTGCTGTCGAAGCCCACTGCAGCCTATCCAAATCCATCTTGTCAATTGAGGGACACAGATCATAAAAGTCTGCCTGGCACTGTTGAAGCCTTCTCTAGCCCATCCTAAACCCGATTGCCATATATGGGACTCAGACCATTCAAGCCCATCCAGCATTGGTCTTAGTTCTTCACAGCTAGAGTTGCCATTTAAAGCACCACTTGACATGCAAACACAAATGCAACCATTTAAGTTTGGGAGTTTTTTGTACCATTCATTTTCTAATTAAAGATCCTCTGTGTTCATCCCATGACTTTTTAAATTTCATCACCATTTTTTTCTCCCACACCTCCTTCGGAAGAGTATTCCATTCATCAACCACCCTCTCCATGAAAATGAATTTCCTGGCATTACTCCTAAGTCTATCACCCTTCAACCTCAATTCATGTCCTCTAGTTTTACCACTTACCCTTCTCTGGAAAATATTTGTTTCTATATTAATACCTTTCAAATATTTAAACATCTGTAATATTTCTCCCTTGTCCCTACTCTCCTCTAGGGTATACATATTCAGGTCTTCCAGTCTCTTCTCATATGTCTTTTGCAGCAAGCCCCATACCATTTTTGTTGCCTTCCTCTGGACCGTTTCAAGCCTTTTTACATCCTTAGTAAGATATGGCTTCCTCACCAATGATTTGTACAGGGGCATCAACACTGTATATGTCTATGGCTCTATATATATATACAGCCTAGCATCCTTCTGGCTGTTGGAATGTAATTGTATTTTTACATGCATTGCCTGTCACCTATTATTTCTCTGTGATTACTCTGTGACCTCTGATGTGAATTACTTAGAGAGGTCACACAGCTATGTAACTTCCTGTGGGGGTTAGACACTGCAGACACAGCAGATGCAGCACATGGAGCACATGGAGCTCATGTTCTCTCCTAACCTGAGAGAATCTATGGTGGTGTGAGCATCCATTACCATCTAAGCACATGGAAGGAGCTGATAATACAAATGTATAGTAATATGTATATATAAGCCTGTCTGATTATAATCTAACTACAAACTGTGAGTAAACAGATGTTTTGTTACTTCAACTTTAAAGTGACTCAGCAGTGAATTATTCAGGGGTGAATGAGAGAGAGATGAAGAAAGAAATTAACATTTCTAAAGCTGAAGCTGTGTGTACTAAAATCTGCTAATTATTTACTACAAATAATCCAACAAAAGGGTTATGGGCCCAGGCTCAGGAATTGAAAAAGAAGAGAAATATTACCAGGCAGAAAAAAAGGCCACATTTTTCTCTTAAGTTTTAAAGGAAAGATTCAGTCTGTCTCTCTCTCTCCCCCCACACAGCAGACAGAAGGCTAAGAAAATGGCTGAGGGAAGAAATTCACCATTGTTCTATTCTCTCAAGGTGCCTAGATTAACTGAGTTTAATTATCAGCAGTGGGAACTAAGATTCATATGTCTCCTTCGAGCAAAAAGATTAAATATATGCTTAGACCAAGACAGAACAGCTGAAAATATGGCTGAATGGGACAATGCAAACTATTATGTGAAGTGCATGCTTTTGGAAGCTCTCTCAGAGAAACAAGCCATATTAGTGGAGGGAAAAGATACACCAAAGGACATTTTATATAAACTGAGAACTATGTATGCAACTACATATGCAAAGCAGCAACCAATTTGGTTGGCAGAGTTGAATGAAACCAAATTAAGGGATAAAAGTAAATGTAATGATCACATTATGCATCTTATGTCTTCATTTCAAAAGTTAGAACTTTCTGGAATTCCCATGTGTGATGCATTGAAAAGAGCATTTCTTTTTACCTCACTATCAAAGAAGTTTGATGTTTTTAGGTCTGTAAATGAGGCCATTGAAGGGCAATCTTTTGAACAGGCAACATCAAAACTAAGGCAGGAATGCATAATAAATGATTCTGAGGAGATGTGTTCTCAAAGTCAGTCAGAGAGAAATGAAACAAATTTCTTGGCAAAGAACAGAGGAAGGCGGAGCTATGGGAAAACTCCACCCAAGGGCAAGCTGATTTGCTACTCATGTGGAAAGGAGGGACATGTATCTAAATGGTGTAAGGAAACACAAAACACTCCCTCTAGCTCACCTAAGCCAATGGAACTAAAGAATTTTCAAACCAGGAAATGTATGAAGGACAAAGATAAACACAAGGGCTTTCTAATGGCAGAAAAATCTTTGACTATGGTAAATAATAATTCAAATGAAAGTACTTGGATTTTGGATTCAGGGAGTACATGCCATTTAACCAATTGTAAGGATTTCTTTCAGGAAATGTGTCCAGAGGAAGGTATTCTTAAAACTGCAAACGCAGGGACTGCTAAGATCCAAGCAAAAGGTATTGGATTCTTAAAATGCAAAGTGTCTAATGAAGTTAAAGAAATTCCTGTAAGTGATGTCTTGTATATTCCCCAAGCAGTTTGCAATATGCTTAGTGTATCTACATTAGATAAGAAGGGATTTGCGATTCATTTTGAAAACAGTAAGTGCACAATCTCTAAAAATGATGAAGTGTATGCTGAAGCTTTTATGCATAATGATGTTTATAAGCTGAACATTTCAGGTGAAGCCTCACATATGGCGCAAGTAAGGAAGAATGATGGTAAATGTAGTCTGGAAATCTTGCATCGCCGCCTGGGACATCGTGATTCTAAGGTGATCCAGGATCTTTACAGTAAGCAACTGGCCACCGGCATTCAGATAAGTGCAAATGCTGGTAAAATGGAGAAATGTATAGACTGTGTTACTCAAAAAGGTGTGAGACCCTCATTTCCTGCATACACAGGAAATAGGAGTAATAAAGTACTGGACTTAATACACAGTGACTTATGTGGACCGTTTAATATCCCATCATTGGGAAATAACAGATTTGTGCTAATATTCTTGGATGATTTCTCTAGATATTGTGTGGCCTATTTGCTGAAAGAGAAAAGTCAAGTCACAGACTTGCTGAAGAAATACGTAGCCATGGTAAGCAATAAATTTGAAAGAAAACCAAAGGTTCTTCAGACCGACAATGGTGGTGAGTTCACTTCACAAAGCATGCGCACATTTCTAGAACAAGAAGGCATTCAGCATATCACAACAGTAGCTTATACACCAGAGCAAAATTCTGTTGCAGAGAGAAAATTTAGGTCACTTGTGGAAATGACCAGATGTATGCTGTCAGATAGCAATCTCCCTAAAAGACTATGGGGGGAAGCCATTCTCACAGCAGTGTACCTACAAAACAGAATGCCAACTAAAGGCGCTGAGCGCACACCACATGAGACATGGCATGGTAGGAAGCCAAACCTGTCACACATAAGAACATTTGGAAGTACAGCATATGCTCATGTACCAAAGCAAAGAAGGCATAAGCTGGATTCCACAACAGAAAGGGGCATTTTAGTTGGCTATGCTCCAGGACACAAAGGATATAGAATTTTAAATCTGAAAACTGGCATTGTTGGCATAAGACATGTTACATATTTGATGAAAACAAAAGGGTTGATAAAGGCTGGATTATCCCAGATGAGCCTTATCATCCAGAATATGAAACTAGAACCATAATAGACATGCCAGTGTATATAAATGCCATACCAAGGCAGATGTCTGAAAGCAACTCATCTGTATCTAACGAGGAACAGGCAGAGGAAACAGACACAGAAAGGATCATTGAAGAAGACAGTACAGTTGGAGAAGGGGAATCAATTGGAGAAGGACTCTCAGATTTAGAGGATGCGGAAAGGTCAGACCAACCTGTTGTCAGACGCTCATCCAGGGAAAACAAAGGTGTTCCACCCCCAAGACTGTCTTACCTAACAAAGTCAGCAGAAGCTCAAGAGCCCTTAACATGGGATGAGATTGAGAAAATGCCAGCAGAAGAAGCTGCTGAATGGCGTAAAGCTGCACAAGAAGAAATTGATGCATTGGATAAAAATAATACTTGGATTCTTACAAAATTACCTCCTGGCAAGAAAGCTATAGGATGCAAATGGGTATTCAAGTTAAAAAGGAATGCACAAGGAAAAGTGGAAAGGTATAAAGCCAGATTAGTGGCAAAGGGATATCTTCAAAAATATGGAGAAGATTTTGATGAAGTGTTTGCACCTGTAGTGAAACACACGACAATAAGAACACTTCTGAGCATTGCAGTCTCAAAAGGCATGCAAGTCAACCACATTGATGTGAAAACAGCGTTTCTTCACGGAGATATAACTGAAGACTTGTACATGGAACAGCCAACAGGTTTCATAAATACAAAACAAAGACAGCTAGTGTGTAAATTAAACAAAGGTCTTTATGGATTAAAGCAAAGTGCAAAATGTTGGAATGATAAATTGCATGAAATATTGACAAATTTAGGATTTAAGCAAGGTGAAGCAGATAAATGCTTGTACACTAGGTGCAGAAATGGACAATATGCATACATTTTAGTTTTTGTTGATGATCTGCTCATTGCAAGCAAAAGTGAGCAAGAGTACAAGGACATTGTAAAGTGTTTAAACCTCAATGTTGAGATAAAAGAACTTGGTAATGTGTCATACTATCTTGGTATAGAAATTGAGAAACAAAATGATGGTTCTTATCTTCTAAGCCAGAAGCAGAAAATAAATGAGCTTATTGAAAGTTTAGGTATGCAAGATGCCCAAGTTGTAAGCACTCCCATGATCACTGATTTTCTGAAGGATGAAACAGTAAGAGAACCTTTACCAGATAACATCCAATATAGATCAGCCATAGGTAAGCTTTTATATCTAGCTACCACATACAGGGCTGATATAGCAAATGCAGTAGGAATTTTGAGCAGAAGGGTCAGCTCACCTACCAAATCAGATTGGACTGCAGTTAAAAGGATGGTAAGGTATTTAAAGGGTACCATTGATTGTAAATTAAAGATTTCAGCCAATAGTAATCCAAAACTAATATGTTACTGTGATTCAGATTGGGCAGGGGATCATTCTGATTATAAATCCACAAGTGGATATGTGTTTATGTATGGAAATGTACAAATTTCATGGGCCAGTCATAAACAAAGTATTGTGAGTTTGTCTTCTACAGAAGCTGAATATGTGGCAGTATCGGAAGCGTGCAGAGAACTGATGTGGATTGAAAAACTTTTGCTGGATTTCGGAATAGCTGAACAGAGACCAATCCAGATAATGGAAGATAATCAGAGCTGCATCCGACTGTCACAGAATGACAAGGTTCAGTCACGCACCAAGCACATCGCAACGAAATACCACAACGTGCGAGAGTTGGCGAAAGAAGGGGTCATCAGTCTACACTATTGTCACACCAGTGAGATGACAGCTGACATCATGACCAAACCGTTACCCAGAGAACATTTTGTGAATCTGCGTATAAAGCTTGGACTTTGTATGAATAAATAATTGCATGACAGTTATGCATGAGAAGGGGTTTGTTGGAATGTAATTGTATTTTATATGCATTGCCTGTCACCTATTATTTCTCTGTGATTACTCTGTGACCTCTGATGTGAATTACTTAGAGAGGTCACACAGCTATGTAACTTCCTGTGGGGGTTAGACACTGCAGACACAGCAGTGCAGCACATGGAGCACATGGAGCTCATGTTCTCTCCTAACCTGAGAGAATCTATGGTGGTGTGAGCATCCATTACCATCTAAGCACATGGAAGGAGCTGATAATACAAATGTATAGTAATATGTATATATAAGCCTGTCTGATTATAATCTAACTACAAACTGTGAGTAAACAGATGTTTTGTTACTTCAACTTTAAAGTGACTCAGCAGTGAATTATTCAGGGGTGAATGAGAGAGAGATGAAGAAAGAAATTAACATTTCTAAAGCTGAAGCTGTGTGTACTAAAATCTGCTAATTATTTACTACAAATAATCCAACACTGGCTTCAGCCACTGCCTTGTCACACTGTTTCGTCACCATCAGATTCTCAGATACTATCACCCCAAGTTCCCTCTCCCTGTCTAATCACATCAGCCTCACACCTCCTAGCACATATGGCTCCCTTGGATTTCTACTCCCTAAGTGCATTACTCTGCACTTCTTTGCATTTAATTTTATTTGCCGAACATTAGACGATTCTTCTAACTTTTGCAGATCCTTTTTCATGTTTTACACTCCCTTTGAGGTGTCCACTCTGTTAACAAAGCTTGGTATCATCTGCCTTGGTACCAGGGGCGTATCTGGAATCCGGCGGTAGGGGGGGCCACAGCCAGAGACGGGGGGCACATTTTTGCCTCCCTCCCCCCCCCCGCCGCCGCCGCCGCCGCCTCTCTCCACCCCCTCCCCGCCGTCAACCCTCCCCCGCTACTTACTTTTGCTGGCGCCGAGGTCCGACCCGCAATCTCCGTTTTTCGTCTTCCTCCGTGGCCATGCTTCCAGGAAGTAACGCTGCAGTGCTGATTCGTTGAATCCATTCGACGTCTGACGTCAGACGCCGAACTGGATTCAACGAATCAGCACTGCAGCGTTACTTCCTGGAAGCATGGCCACGGAGGAAGACGAAAAACGGAGATTGCGGGTCGGACCTCGGCGCCAGCAAAAGTAAGCAGCGGGGGAGGGTTGACGGCGGGGAGGGGGGCCAGGGCGAAATCTGCGGGGGCCCAGGCCCCTGTGGCCCCACGCAGATACGCCCCTGCTTGGTACCTTCTAACCCTTTGGCAATGTCACTCACAAATATATTGAACAGAATCGGCCCCTTCACCGATCCTTGAGGCACTCCACTATTCACCTTTCCTTCCTCTGAGTGAATCCCATTAGCCACCACCCTCTGGTGTCTGTCAACCAGTTCACCACTCTGAGTCCTAACTTCAGCCTGTCATGGAGTTCTTTTTAATGATTTGTTACTTTTTTATTGGAAACTGCTGTGCACTGTATATGTTTAGCAGTATATCAGGATTTAATAAAACATAAAACAGCATGCAGCCATTTAAAAACTATTAGAGCATGAGCCCTTATTGACACCTATTTTGTAAGCGGTAATGGCTCATGCACTAATCTGTCGCTAATCAGTTAGTGCATGGTAATGTAGATGCACTAAATGATTAGTGCAGTAACACGCACTCTCTGCCCTTTTAGCACATGGTTTGCATGTGCAGATCAAGAAATTGCCGTAGGACGCCTGAGCAGAAATGTAACCAGGTTGAGGCATCAGGGGAAGTCGAGAGCAAACTGCCAATGGTGCTGGCACCTATTTTTCACATGACAGATCACGTGAAAAATAGGCACCAACGCCATTGAAAGTCCATTTGGGGAAGCGGTTGCTCCCCTGGCGACCCACCTAGCTATGCCTCTGTGCCTCAGTGTTTCCACAGTAAGCCCTTTTAAACAGCGCTCAGTGGAATCCTTTTACAAAGGCGCGCTGAAAAATGGCTTGCGGTAGTGTGGGAGCGGGTTTTGGGCACGCGCCGATGCATTTTTCAGCGCGCCTATAAAAAAGGCCTTTTTAAATTTTTGCCAAACATGGACGTGCGGCAAAATCAAAATTGCCGTGCGTCCATTTTGGGCCTGAGACCTTACCACCAGCCATTGACCTAGCATTAAAAACTCACTCGGTAACTGGGTGGTAATGACCTATGCGTGCTAAATGCTACTTGGCGCACGTCTGATATGCACATCTGAAAATAAAAATTATTTTTCGGACGCACGTATTGCATGCGCACCAAAAATTAAATTACCACGCAGGAGCCGGGCGGTAACTCCATTTTGGCAGGCATTGGGTGCGCGTAGACGCTTATGCAGCTTATTAAAAGGACCCCAGTGTATGCTAGCACTTACCGCATCTTAATAAAAAGACCCCATTGTGATATTCAAGTCCTGTGTTAGCCAACCAGAATGATCTAAAAATCCATGCTTTTTCTTGAAGCATCACTTCTGGAGATTACGTTCATTTGATTTTCAAAAAAGGTCTAACCTTTTTTGGAAATAGGAGAGATGGTTAAACATTTTTGGTATCCTTCTCCAGACACTTCATTGTAGTGGGAGTACTTCTTTAGTTTTCCTTCCTGTAGAATCTCACACTGTATAACTGATCTGAACAGTTTGCTGTTAAAGAGCTGATTAATTGATTGTTCTTCTACTGGTTAAAGTTAAAGCGTTATTGTTAAAATATAAAAGACATTTTCAGTTTCTGAAAAATAGTGAACCATTGGACCTAAGAACTGTGATTCTGACTGTTAGATTCAATGGGATTGACCTAGTCAAGGGAAGGAACAAATTGAAGAATTCAGTAGCATAAACTCATCTAAAATAAAGAAATCACAAACAGAGGCTCAGAGCATAAAAGGACCCCATCAAAAGTTCAAGTATGAGTAAGTGTTCTGATTGATAGGTTTAATTTTTAGCTCATCTAAGGGTCTTCATCATAGGGCAGTGTCAATAGGAGACCTCAGGGAGAAAGGAAAATAGAGGAGAAATTTGGTTAATTTATCCTTCTAGACGAGGTCATGACAGGACCACGTGCATAAATAGTGGCAATATTATTTTCAGATGGAGATGACCTGGAGAAACAGGGGGAGGGAGAGAAACTTTCTAATAGGTCAAATGTTTGGATGGCAGGCTCTGGGCAGGGATAGTGTGGGTGAAGATAGGAGAGAACAGCTCTAATGGAAGTGTTGACCTTGATGTCAGGGTCAAGTCAAAGAATAGTGAGGGAAAGTGATTTAAAAGAAACAAAGCAAATCCAGTTTCTTAAAACTTGAGTGTGTCTGTATATACTTGTATGTAGGGATGTGCATTCTTTTGAAACAACTTGGGACATTTACCCTGTCATTTCAAATCCAAAACCACAGGAAAAAAAAAACCCAAAATGTCAGCTTCCCCCCCCCCCCCCCCCCCCCCACCACCTATCATTAAATTCCTCCTTTTTTCTGTTATTGTTAAAAGTTGCCAGGCATAAGCCAGTGAGTGACCTTTGGGTTTGAAAGCACCTGTCTTCAAGAAGGAGCTATTCTCCTTATTCAGAACTTGGCTATAACCAACCCATTCCTAGCAGTGCAGGGGCGTAGCCAGACAGTCAATTTTGGGTGGGCCTGAGTCCAAGGTGAGTGGGCACAGAATTCATGCCCCCTTCTGCTCTGCTTTGCTCCGCTTTCTGCTCTGTGTCCCTCCCTCCACCTGCAAGCCTAAAACATTAATTACCTGAGCAGGAGAGGATCAACAAACCCCGCTAGATGAAGATTTCCTCCTGCTCAGGCAGTCGGCGCTCTTCCAAACAGCAGCCAGCAGCACTTTCCGCGAACTGATGCCACAGCCAGCAGGCAGTGTATGCATGAAAACTAAGCATGTGCAGAGAGGCTGATGTTGGTGTCAGCTCGAGGCAAGTGCTGCCAGCTGCCTGAGGAGGAGGAAATCGTCAGCTGGTGAGGTTTGAGGATCTCTTCCAGCCATAGCAAGAGTGCCACAATTTTAGGTGGGCCTGAGTCCAAATAGGGTGGGCCCTGGTCCACCCAGGCCCACCCATGGCTACGCCACTGTAGCAGTAGCTGCAGTCACTTAACACAATTGCTTGAAACAAAAATGTATAAAAAGCAAAACAAAAATCTGTAAGCAACACAGAAAACTAAACAAAACATTTTTTTTGTCTGCATACCCCTACTTGTATGTATGTATGTACCTGTGTCTATGTGCAAATCAAGATAAGGGAGAAGGGTCAGAGAGGAGAGTTTCTTGCACATCATGTTACTTGAACAGCATTTTCAAGAATCAGGTGTACTCCTGCTGTTGTGGTTGGATGATCTTATGTTTGCATCTTTGACATCAGCAGTTTCAAGACCAGAGAATCTCCAGCAATTGCAACCAAATTAATGAGAGGAGAATTATTTTATTTATTTATTTATTAGGATTTATTTACCCCTTTTTTAAGGAATTCACTCAGGGGTCCTTTTACTAAATCATGGTAAAAAGTGGCTTGCAGTAGTGAGGGTGCATCTACAAAATGGGTTTTTTAAAAATGTGATAAGAAAGGGCCTGGAGTAAAAATGAAACCAGCATGGGCCCAAAACCAGCCTGAGCCCTTAACGCCACCCATTGATCTAGCAGTAAAGGCTCACGCACTAACTGCACGGTGACCGGTTGGCGCGCGCTAAGTGCCATTTATCACCGGAATCAGCGCATGTAGGAGGAAATAAATAAATAATTTGTCTAGGTATTATGGGTGCTCGCCAAATCTGAAATTACTGCCAGGAGGGTGCGCTGGATTGGTGGTAGTCTCATTTTGGCACATGCTGCATGCGTGTAGAGTCTACCACGGCTTAGTAAAAGGGCCCCTCAAGGTGGTGTACAGCAAAAATAAGTCAAGCATAAGCAATAGACAATTACAGCAGTAAGAATATTGAAATAACAATACAAAATATGGCATAGTATGCTATATTAAAATGTCAACACAATATGTAATAACAATTTTAGCAGACAGTATAGGGTATTACCAGAAATGAGCTAAACATCAGCTGAATCATGGTGCTCTCAAGGAATGGCGATAAGATGCAGAACACTGACTTAGACTTCAACTTTATAAGAGGATTAAACAAACAAAAAAAGTACTAGCATAAAAGAGAGGAAAAAATTCAAAGTCATATGATCTACTTAATGAAGATTGTTAAAGTAATTGTATATATAAACAAGACACAGTAATAAGTGCAATGTTCTTTAGAATAAAGCAAGGGTTTGGGGCTGGATTTATTCATCTTCATGCCTCTCCATATTACCCAACTTTTTGTTTTCCTGGAGTATTCCATTCTGACACGTTTTTCAGATATGTGAAATGTTTAAAGTGCAGTCATGATTATTTGTTGTATGCAGCTAGTGGAAAGCGATGAGAGGATATCCAGATGACCTTAGTGAACCCCTTCGATGGGCAACGAGTAGAACTGTAGGACTCCTAAGCTCAGAGTTCAACCATGTTTAGGATGCTCTTTGACATGAGCTCAGCTTAAACAATAGATTTTTGCTAAACTAAATGATCAGTTCTTGTCAGCTGCTGCCAAATTAATGAGCCTTTCCTGCTTATAATCGAACGAGAAAAACGCCCAAGTTCCGACCTAAATCGGGAGATGGGCGTTTTTCTCACAAAAACAAATAAAGCGGTATAATCGAAAGCCGAACTTTGGACGCTTTCAACTGCACTCCGTCGCGGATGCGGACAAAGTTGACGGGGGCGTGTCGGAGGCGTGGTGAAGGCGGAACTGGGGCGTGGTTATCACCCGAACAGAGATGGGCGCCTTTCGCCGATAATGGATACGTTTGTAGCTAGAATTTAGGGCACTTTTCCTGGACCCTGTTTTTTCACGAATAAGGCCCCAAAAAGTGCCCTAAATGACCAGATGACCCCCAGAGGGAGTCGGGGATGACCTCCCCTGACTCCCCCAGTGGTCACTAACCCCCTCCCACCACAAAAAAATGATGTTTCACAACTTTTTACTTTCACCCTCAAATGTCATACCCTCCTCCCAAGCAGCAGTATGCAGGTCCCTGGAGCAGTTGTTAGGGGGTGCAGTGGACGTCAGGCAGGTGGACCCAGGCCCATCCCCCCCCTACCTGTTACAATTGTGCTGCTTAATGCTTAGTCGTCCAACCCCCCCAAACTCACTGTACCCACATGTAGGTGCCCCCCTTCACCTCTTAGGGCTATAGTAATGGTGTAAACTTGTGGGCAGTAGGTTTTGAGGGGGATTTGGGGGGCTCAACACCCAAGGGAAGGGTGCTATGCACCTGGGAGCTCTTTTACCTTTGTTTTTGTTTTTGTAAAAGTGCCCCCTAGGGTGCCCGGTTGGTGTCCTGGCATGTGAGGGGGACCAGTGCACTATGAATCCTGGCCCCTCCCACGAACAAATGCCTTGGATTTATTCGTTTTTGAGCTGGGCGATTTCATTTTCCATTATCGCTGAAAAGCAAAAACGCCCAGCTCACACCTTGGCGAATAACACATGGGCGTCTATTTTTTTTGAAAATACGGTTCACTCCGCCCCTTCACGGACCCGTTCTCGGAGATAAACGCCCATGGAGATAGGCGTTTCTGGTCGATTATGCCCCTCTTTGTCATTTTTAGTTTATAGTTCACTCATAAAGCAGCCAAGTGGAAAAGGAGTCAGGGACCATTAAGGACCTTTCCAAACTTTTTCAAAGAGCATGGGTCCTAATTCCTCTTTTCATATCTCAGAAGTCTATAATCATCCTCTACCTGCTACCAGCCCCAGTCTTTTAAAGGGAACAAACAAGGTGAGTGATAAAGACTGGGGACCAGAGGCAGTACCTGAAAGACAACAACGCTATAAAGCAATTTCAAGCATGATTTGGAAAGGCAAGCAAAAATCCAAATATGTCTTTTCTATATCCCTTTCCTCACTCTTTCACAGGAAACAAGTGAGGTGACCTGGAGACGTTGGCTGCTAGGAAGTGTGACACTAAACTAGGGGCATTGTTTTCTAAAGCTTAGCTCAAGTTATCTGCATTAGGGCCCATAGGAATAAAATGGGCCCTCCTGCAGATAACTCGAGCTAAGCTTTAGTAAACAAGGGGGTAGGGCATATATCGGATGACTTCCTGAATTCCTGCAGATCAGTCATTAATAATGCCATAGAAGATTTTGAGGAAGCGGTAAATAATGTGAGGAACATGCACATAAAAAAAAATCATAAAGCATGGGCCAGAATAAAGACTATAGCCAATAAAATAATACAGTTGTAAATGTGTTTATGTACAA
This sequence comes from Microcaecilia unicolor, assembly GCF_901765095.1. Classification (NCBI taxonomy): domain Eukaryota; kingdom Metazoa; phylum Chordata; class Amphibia; order Gymnophiona; family Siphonopidae; genus Microcaecilia; species Microcaecilia unicolor. The sequence continues at coordinate 126,608,334 of NC_044032.1, forward strand.
AAACTGGTGGTTTAGATAAATGATACTCAACCTATGACTTAGAATGCACCTCTATTTCTACAGAGCCTATGGTTTGGCATTTTACATAAATTGTTAAAATAGCATGGAAGTATATAGAATTTGTTATTTCCACTTTAAGGCTAAGAAGGAAACAACATTTGAATGTGTCTCTTTGAAACTTGACTTACTGTTAAATGTGACTCACTGAGAAACAAAGTTTGAATGCAGATGTTGACTCTGTCACATTGACTGAAATCTTGAACACTTTAAGGATCTGATTTATGAAGGACTTTCCCATAGATATGACAAGGGAGAAAATTCTCAATAAATCAGCTCTTTAATAGTCTCATAGATGATTTAAAAAAATAGCAATGCTAGCATTTTTGGGATGATTTATGGCAAGGGAGTCAAACATACCTCCCATGGGCCATTTCCAACCTACTGTGGTCCTTTATTTGGCCCGCTGCTCCTGCTCTAGTCTTGCCTATTTCAGAAGCAGAAAGTAGCAAAATATCTCCTACACTTTCCTCACAGCCTTCCTGGTCATGTATTTTTCTTTCCTCTCATCATTGCTGCCACTCTCCCCCCCCCCCCCCCCCCCCCCCCACCACAATCTCTCCAAACTTGTAATGGTGCTATAAGAAACTGTAAGTGCAGGGCATTTCAGCCCATGTATACCTCAAAGACCTGGTTGGTCCTACCCAGAGTAGGGGAGAAGTTTGAAAACAAAATTCTGGGAAGGGGGTGAAAGGGTGATATAGGACCATGTGCCAGGGGTAGAGAAGTTAAAGAGAAGATGATGGACTACAGGGAGTTAATGAGATAGAGGGAACATTCTAGACATTGGATAAGGGGGAACAGGGAGATAGAGAGGGGCTATTGGACACTGATGAAGGGCCATAAGGGGATGGAGGGGATATATTGGACATGGGAAGGGGAGATTAGGGAGTTGGAGGGGAGATAATGGACATGGGGTGATAGGGAGAGAGGGGGGGTAGATGCTTGAAGGAGGAAATTCTTGAAAAGCAAGGATGAAATTGAAAAATGTCAAATCCTCCTTCAAAAGTGTGTGTAGTAGGATCATCACAATGCACCCTCTTTGTACACAAAGAGGGACATTCTGGAGTCTCTGCTCTTAATCTGACCTGTCATTGTTGCAGATTCATTGAGGATGAGCCAGCCTGCCATTCACTAAGCAGGGGATATATTCTATAATTTTGAGGGAAAGAGTAAGTAGACCTGCATACAGGACCTGGGCATCTTCTTTCTTCCAAAGGAATCCAGAAAAGCAAGATAGGTTGTAGAAAGTCAAGAAGGCATAAAAATATAGAAGCGGAGAAAATGATGGCTCACAAAGACCACATGGCCTATCGTCTGCTCATCCATACCATCTACTACTTCCTTAGAAATCCTATTTGCTTGTCTCATGCTTTCTTGAATTCAGATACTGCCCTTGTCTCCACCACTTCCAATGGGAGGCTGTTCCACACATCTACCATCCTTTCAATAAAACAATATTTCACTTTCATCTCATGTCCCCTTGTTCCAGAGCTTCCTTTCAATTGAAAGAGGCCCTCCTCCTGTACATTTATACCATGGATTAATTAGTTATCTCCCCTCTCCTGCCTTTCTTCCAAAGTTTATATATTGAGAACTTTAAGTCTGTTCCATATGCTTTATGACAAAGACCACTGACGATCTTAGTAGCCACCCTCTGGCCCAACTCCATCCTGTTTATATCTTTTTGAAGGTGCGGTCTTCAGAATTGAACACAGTACTCTGAATGAGATTTGACCAGGGACTTATACAGAGGTATTATCACCTCCTCTTTCTTACTGGTCATTCTTCTCCCTATGCACCCAAGCATCCTTCTGGCTTTTGCCATTGTCCTTTTTTACCTTGTTGGCCACTCTAAGATGATCAGATACAATAAACTCTGTGTCCTGTTCTTTCATGCCTAGAAGTACTTTGCCCCTATAAAGAGCAATTCTAGAACAAGGTGCTCAAGGTTGCACACTTGCACAGACCTTTGGGGCCCTTTTACTAAGCCACATAAGCGTCTACGTGTGCTCAACACACACCAAAATGGAGTTACCGCATGGCTATTGTGTGGCCCTTGAGGTAATTTCATTTTTTGCGCGCATCCGCTACACGCGCCCAAAAAATATTTTTATTTTCTGGCACGCATCAGCTATACTCACCAAGTGGAATTTGGTGAGCGTAAGTCATTACCGCTGGATTACTACATAAGACCTTACCACTAGGTCAATGGCTGGTGGTAAGGTCTCAGACCCAAAATGGACATGCGGCAATTTTCATTTTGCTGCACGTCTATTTACGGCAAAAATTTTAAAAGGTATTTTTTTACAGGTGCGTTGAAAAATGATTCTGCGTGTGCCCAAAACACGCATCTACACTACCGCAGGTTATCTTTCAGCACGCCTTTGTAAAAGGACCCCTTTGTGTATAAAATGTACAACACAGCACTTTGTACCTGATGTCGGTACTTATGGCGGATACCTCAAGCTGTGATTCAGGAAAAAGGTGCCCCCCTGATGGTTTACGTAGGTGACCGCCGTCGCATTGTCCGAAAGAACTCGAGCTGGGCAACCGCAGAGAAGAGACAGAAACTCCCGAAGGGCCAGACGAATCGCCCGTAACTCCAAGCGGTTGATGGACCATGACGCCTCCGTCGAAGTCCAAACACCCTGGGCCGTCTGTTGCAGGCAATGAGCCCCCCAGCCAGACAGTGACACATCCGTGGTCACTATCTTCCAGTCTGGGGTTGCCAGAGGAATGCCCGACATCAGATTCTTTTGAATAAACCACCAGTGCATGGTTGTGTGAAGACGGGCCGAACATGGCACCCGAACCTCGTAATCCTCCGAGAGCGGAGACCAATGGCTCAGAAGGTGCCACTGGAGGGGGCGCATGTGAGCTCTGGCCCACTTTATCACGTCCAAGGTGGAAGCCATGGAACCTAGAACTTGCACATAGTCCCAAGCCCGTGGGTTCGGAGTTTGAAACAGCACTCGTAACTGAGCCTGTAACTGCTGTGCTCGAGCTGAAGGAAGAGAAACTATCCCTGTTCAGGTATCGAAGCACACCCCCAAGTATTCCAGTGTTTTGGAAGGTGTTAGGCTGCACTTTGGGAAGTTGATCACCCAACCAAGCGACTGGAGCAACCCGACAACTTTGTCGGTTGCCCACCGACTCTCCTCGGAAGAAGACGCCCACACAAGCCAGTCTTCTAGATAGGGATGGACCTGAATCCCTTCCTTCCTGAGATAGGCCGCCACTACAACCAGGACCCTTAGGTCCGAGGCACTGTGGCTAGGCCGAAGGGCATTGCTTTGAATTGAAAATGACGACCGAGCACTGCAAAGCGAAGAAAGCGCCTGTGGGGAGGCCAGATTGGAATGTGTAAATAGGCCTCTTTGAGCTCGAGAGAGGTCAAAAACTTCCCTGGCTGTACCGCTGCGATCACCGATCGTAAGGTTTCCATGCGGAAAAGCCGAACACGTAAGGACCTGTTGATGGACTTGAGATCTTAGACGGGTCGCCAAGAACTGCCCTTTTTTGGCACCACAAAATAAATGGAGTATCGACCGCACCCTCTTTCTGCTGGGGGTCCAGGCTGGACTGCACCCAGCCATTGTAAGTTGAGGAGGGTGTGTTGAACGGCCCGCACCTTGGTGGGACATTGCAAGGAAATTCTAGAAAAGAGTATACTATCGGACGAGCCAATTCTAACTTGTAGCCATCTCTGATAACCTCCAAGACCCATTCGTCGGATGTTACCCTGGTCCACTCCACCAGGAATAGGGACAGTCTGCCCCCAATAACCGGCTGGATATGGATCAGGACCCATCATTGGGCAGACCTGGCTGCAGGCTGGTTTCTGTTACCGGAAAGGAAGACCCGCCTGTCACCTCGAAAGGGCTGAGGCCTCTGAGAAGAGGCCCCATGACCTGGACAGTAATGCCGTGGATCCCTAAACTTAGGTCTAGGTCCCACCGGTCCAGTGGCGTACCAAGGGGGGGGCGGTGGGGGCAGTCCGCCCCGGGTGCCAGTGGGTGGGGGGTGCTCCGCTCCCGCCACCTCCCGTGGCCGTTCCCGCGGCGCCGCACATTTAAAAAACCAGCGAAGCAGCGTCGCAGGCAGCGCCTCGTGCCCTGCTTGTAAAAAAAAAATCAAATCTCCTTCTCCTCCTCGTCTTGAAGTCGACTCGGGCCTTCCAATCAGATTGGAAGGCCCGAGTCGACGTCAAGACGAGGAGAAGGAAGGAGATTTGATTTTTTTTTTTTTACAAGCAGGGCACGAGGAGCTGCCTGCAACGCTGCTTCGCCGGTTTTAATGGGACTGAGGTGGGGAAGGAGAGGGGCGAAAGGGACTCGGGTGGGGGTGTTCAGAGGGGAGAAGGGGACTGGGGTGGGGGTCTCAGACAGGGGAGGGGAGAAGGGGACTGGGGTGGGGATCTCAGAGGGGAGAAGGGAAGGGGAGGGGAGAAGAGGACTGGGGTGGGGGTGTTCAGAGGGGAGAAGGGGGCTGGAACTGGGGGCTGAAAAAAGGGGCAGAGAGAGAGAGGGGACAGATCCTAGATGGAAGGGGGAGCGAGAGGGAGGGCAGACCCTGGATGGATGGGAGAGGGAGGGCAAATGGTGGATTGAAGGGGCAGAGAGAAAGGGCAGGCAGTGGATGGAAGGGACGGCAGAGAGGGCAGACACTGGATGGCAGAGAGATAGAGAGAGAGAGAGAGAGAGAGAGAGAGAGAGAGTGAAGACAGATGCTGGATGGAAGGAAGACGGTGAAAAGAAAATGAGGAAAGCAGAAACCAGAGACAACAAACTGTAAATAAAATATATATATATTTTTTTTTTGCTTTAGGATAAAGTATTGTAGATGTGTTAAATGTTTATAATAGAACATGTAAATAAGGTAATCTTTTTATTGGACTAATTTTAATACATTTTGACTAACTTTCAGAGAACAAAACCCCCTTCCTCAGGTCAGGATAGGATACTGTAACAGCACTATACTGTACTGACCCGAGGACGGAGGTTTTGGCCTCTGAAAGCTAAATGTATTAGTCCAATAAAATGGTATTATTTTACTTTCTATATTTGTTTTATTTCTATTTGTTAATTTGTAAAGTGGTGATTGGTACTTGTTAGGTTTTTTTTTCAAATTTACATCTGCTGTCTTTATATTTTGCACAGTACTAGGGGACAGTTTCTGTTTCTGTGGTGTTGCATTGTATGCAGAGTCTGGCATTGGGGGTTCAGTTTAATTTTTGTCTAAATAGAAAGTTTATGATTACTTATTCTATAGTGGATTAGGGTGTATCTGTGTTTGTGAAAAAGACATGACTTTCAGTTGGCATTGACTGTGCAGGATCTACGATCTGTACTATTCTGTCTGGTTTCGTTTTACAATAGGTGAATTGATGTTCTAGTGCTCACTGTAGTGTTTAAGATGCTTTCCTTTTCCTTGTGTGACTCGTAGAAATGACTGCTTATGGTATGGTAGAATTACTCTATAGGTCCTGAGTGTTTTGTATTCTCGGCATGCCTAGTACTGGATTTGGGGGGGGGGGGGTGTTAAAAAATGACCAGCCCCGGGTGTCAACTACCCTAGGTACGCCACTGCACCGGTCGTACAAACTTGGACCTGTCCTCCGGGAGGCGCTGGCCCTTAGAGTCACCGAGGTCCTTCATAATCTGTTCTAAGTCTGTCCCAAACAAAAGCTTTCCCCTAAAAGGGAGCCTTGCTAAACGTGACTTAGAGGCCACGTCTGCAGCCCAATGCCGCAACCACAAAAGATCATAAAGAAGCCCTCAAAAGATCATAAAGAAGATCTGCAAGGAAGGCTAAACTGGACTCCAAGGCCAGCAAAACAGCCATGAGATCTTCCGAAGAGGAGGCTTTCTGTACCCACGATAAGCATGCCTGCGCACATAGGAGCCACAAACTGAGGCCTGCAGGGAAAGGGCCGCTACTTCAAGGACAGCTTCAAGCAAGTCTCCAACTTACGATCCTGAGGGTCCTTGAGCACCGTGCCACCCTCCACAGGGAGAGTGGTTTTCTTAGTGACCACTGTGATTAAGGAATCCACCATAGCGACCTTCAGCAAGTCTAAGTCAAGAGCAGGTAGCATGTAAAGACGCGACATAGCTCTAAGCAACCTTAAGCCCACTGTCCGGTGTATCCCACTATACCGAAATAAGGATCTTCATGGCCTCATGCACATGAAAGGACCGAGGTGGGCATTTGGTGCCAGACATAATAGAGGGCACCGGACCTGTTCCCCCTGATTATTCAGGGGGAAATGGCCAAAATCTCAAAAGCCCTAACAATCAGGGAGGGAAGCTCTTCCCTGCAAAAAAGGCAGGCAGCTATCGCATCATCCCCCCTCCTCAGAGGGCAGCGTGACCTCATCTGCCAAATCCAAAGATTCTGAGGGAGAGCCCAGAGACAAAACCTGGCCATCTGTGTCAGATAGCTCCTTGGGATCCAACATCTCCACCCGGGGATGTTTTGGCAGGAAAGACTGAAAGGCTGCAGCAACCAAAGTTTGCAGAGGAAGAGACGGGGCTGCCTGAAGAGAAGCTCCTGACTTCTTCAAAAGAAAGGCATTGTGCATTAATAAAACAAAATCCGGGGAAAAAGGAACTACAAGGGACTCCCCTGCTCCCTGTACATCGCTTCCCTCCATCGGAGCTTGTGCCACAGAAGCACGCTGCGCCTCTTGTCTTTCAACCACCACGTGCGGAGTGGGTCGCACCTGAGAGGAAAAAATGACGCCCACCAATGCATGCTGCACTAACTGCCCCTGTGCTTCCGACTCACCAGACACCAGAGGGGAACCCCCGTCGCACTGAACACCCGCTGTGGGCTGACGGCAGCAGGACTCGCACTCCCCCAATGTTGCTCTCCGGCCCCCACACCGGGGACTCGACTAGGCCAAAGCTGGCCATTTTCTTCAGATGTCTGTCCCTATGAAACCTCATTTCCAGGCCAGAGAGCGTTGTGGGAGGTTGTGTTTTTTTGCAAACTCCCCCCCCAAGGCCCTTAGGATGCCTCCAGAGGCAAAAATAGTGGCAGCCCTGGCCACCAATGCCACCTCAAGCCACCAGGAGAACCAGGAACAGGCTGGCAAACCCCCATACTCCCAAAGAACACAGCAGGGCAGATCCCCCTCCCAGGTATTAAATCTTTAACCCCTTGGGGGTGTTACAGTATAATTTCACATACCTAAATGCAAGGCACACCAATACCAGGTTATGCTAATATTCTTTAAATAAGTTCAAAAAGTATGGAAGGGACGTAGGTCAACCAAGGAAGACAAAAATTATATATAGTAACATAGTAGATGACGGCAGAAAAAGACCTGCATGGTCCATCCAGTCTGCCCAACAAGACAAACTCATATGTGCTACTTTTTGTGTATACCCTACTTTGATTTGTACCTGTGCTCTTCAGGGCACAGACCGTATAAGTCTGCCCAGCACTATCCTCGCCTCCCAACCACTAGCCCTGCCTCCCAACCACCGGCTCTGGCACAGACCGTACAAGTCTGCCCAGCACTATCCCCGCCTCCCAACCACCAGTCCCGCTTCCCACCACCGGTTCTGGAACAGACCGTATAAGTCTGCCCAGCACTATCCCCGCCTCCCAACCATCAGCCCCGCCTCCCGATCTTGACTAAGCTCCTGAGGTTGATTGCAGTAGATTTATTGATTATCAAAATGCATGCATAGTCAACACAGAACCGTGTTTACCTGCCTCAGGAGTCAAACGTATCTGATATATAATGTCTGTGAGCACTTTAGGACCCATATCAAGGGTGCTCAGTTTATATGTCACCTGTGGGGAACCATGTGAAAGGTTTTGCTACAATCTCTCTCTCAAACCAACTCTCTAGTCATCCTATCAAAGAAATTAGCCAAATTTGTCTGAAGGACTTACTTCTAGTAAATTCATGCTGCTTCAGAATCTGCAATCCATTGGATTCCACAGATTGTATTATCCTCTGTTTTAGCAGCATTTCCATTAATTTACTCATCACAGAGGTCAAGCTAATCTGTTTGTACTTTCCAACCTCCTCCTTACTTCTGCTTTTATGGAGAGGGACCATATTCATCCTTCTCCAGTCCTCCAGGACCACTCCTGACTATAAGGAAATGGTCAGAGCCACTGGAACTTCCATGAGAGCCTTCAATATCCTTAGGTGTATCCCAACTGGCCCTACTGTTTTTAGCTAGCTCCTCTTGAGCACAATCTTCTGAAAATCTTTCTCACTTCAATTCCTCTCTGTGTTTGTTTTCTATGGTTCTTCTCCCAGTCCTTCATCTGTGAACACAGAACAGAAATATTTGTTAAGCAATTCCTTAAATCCTCCTCAACTTCTACATATTCCTCACCTTCACACTTGAGTCTAACCAGTGCATCCTTCAGGGATGGGGTGATCACTGAAGGACCTATTCCATAATAGCCAGGCCCCCTGCAACTAGCCACAGAATCTATGAAAAGGCAGCACTGGTGTGCAGAGCACAGGCCTTTTTATTAATATTTGGGGACAATGGGTCAATTTTATCATGCAATGGAAATAGTGCTGTTACTCAGTACTAGAGAGCTGCACAGATCATGTTTAACATGGCTGCTGAGACTTCAAGCAGCAGCCTTGCGAGACTTCAGTGGAAGTCTTGCAAGGCCATCACGTGAAGTCTCGGCAGCCATTTTAAACAAGTGGCAGCAGCGAGATGGATCAGAGTCAGCGAGCAGTAAAGAGTGGGGATCATTCCTGCCCCGAAGCAAGCCACTAGACCACCAGGGTGACTTCAGGAACATACAGGGAGGGCACCTAGAGCTGGAGGGGAGGTGGATGCAAAATTTGGGGGCAGAGAGGAGGGAAAAAATGGGGCAAGGAGATTAGATGGAGAACAGGAGATGGTATGAGGCTATCTAGCCCAATGGATTGAAGCCAGTAGGCAGAGATTGCTGCCACACTGGTTCACTCAAAACAATAGCAAATGCTAGTGAAAATAGTAGCAAAAGAGTTTTAGAAATTAAAAACTGCCTAGGCATGGTCCATCTGTAAAAGTCAAAAGCTGTTCCAGTTGGTAGGCAGTGCCTTAAAAGGTGGAGGCCAAAAGATTTTTCTTTTTACTTATTCGACAGCTTTTGAATTTATTTGAAAGCTTCCCATATGTAAATATAAACATCATGAAATAAAGAGCTTCAAAAATTATTGTTTGTAGAAACAGCACTAATAAAGGCTATGTTTTGTGCTCATTTTTCTACACTGTTCTATACAATACAGTAATACATGTCCAAATTTCAGCAAGGATATCCTGTTTACTGATGGGTTCATCTTAACTGTTGTTGTAATCTGCCTTGGGAAGCCTGATTTTATAAAGATTGGAAGTAAAATTAAACTCTCCTTTCACTGGGGCACATGGAATCACATCTTCACCTCATTTCTTTTGTATAAATGGATTATTCTGTTTTGAGGAGAAAATCAGAGAAAATGTTTCTTCACCTAATGCATAATTAAACTCTGGAATTCGTTGCCGGAGAACGTGGTGAAGGCGGTTAGCTTGGCAGAGTTTAAAAAGGGGTTAGACGGTTTCCTAAAGGACAAGTCCATAAACCGCTACTAAATGGACTTGGGAAAAATCCACAGTTCCAGGAATAACATGTATAGAATGTTTGTACGTTTGGGAAGCTTGCCAGGTGCACTTGGCCTGGATTGGCCGCTGTCGTGGACAGGATGCTGGGCTCGATGGACCCTTGGTCTTTTCCCAGTGTGGCATTACTTATGTACTTATGTAGAGAGGCTGGATGGGCTGGGGGCTGGGATGGAGGAGATTACTATATCAGCTGTTTTATCTTTATCCACGTGTTTATTTACACTTTCAAAAACATATAGCAGATTGGTGAGGCAAGACTTCTCTTGGCTAAAATCCATGTTGACTCTATCCCATTAAACCATGTCTGCCTATTTGCTGAGTAATGTTATTTAGAATAGTTTCTACCATGTTGCAAACACTGACATCAGGCTCACTGCTCTGTAGTTTCCTGAATCATCCCAATGGCAACAAGTTGGCCACTCTCCAATCTTCAGGTACCATAGACATTTTTTAATGGTAGGTTAGAGATCACTAATAGTAGATCTGTAACCAGTGGTGTGCTGGAGCAGGCTCTCACAGGCTCGCAAGAGCCGGTTGTTAAGTTTTTAAGAAGTTTGGGAGCCGGTTGTTAAAGTAGGGCCCTCCATGGCTACTTTAACAACTGGATCCCAAAATGTGGGCTTGGGCCCCCTGTTGAATTCTCTTTTACTTTGCTGGTGGGGATGCTGAGCCCTGCCAGCCAAGTAAATAGACTACTGCTGCTCCTCGTTCCATGTTTCCAGCTCTGGGCAGCAGGCTGGGACTTCTCGAGCATGTGAGAGAAGTTCCAGCATGCTGCTCAGAGCAAGACGTTGGGAGTGGTAGCAGTCCATTTATTGGCTGCCAGCAAAGGTATGCCTAGCGTGCCCGCACGAAGGGAGGAAAGAGAGAGAAACAAGTGTTGCTCCCCCACTCCCTCAGCCACCCCTGGCCCTTCCAACTGCAGAGCTGGCTACATCCGGAGAAAGAGCCTGTTAAAAATTTACCAGCACACCCCTGTCTGTAACTTTATTTTTGTGTGTTTCAGTATTCCAGGGTATATACTGTCTGGTCCAGGTGATGTGCTGCTGTTTAGCTTGTCAATTTGGCCTATTATATCTTATAACCTGGGACCCTTATAACTCCAGTATTCCAACCCCAAGACTTAATCTGAGTAAGCTTGCCAGTCTGTACCACTACAAATTATTTCTCAAATATAGTGGTCCATCACCCCTCAACTTCTTATACATGAGCATCGGCCACTTGAACCACACTCTTTCCATAATGGGCAATCAGTGTAGGGCCTTGCTGCTGCATTTTGCACAGTCTTCAGCCTGTGAATCATACCAGCAGGCAAGTCCATTCACGCAAGTGAACTGTTATGAGGACGTGAACTACCCCATTAAAAGCTGCACCTCTTAAAATGAATGCAGCCTAGGCAGAAAAGCATTCTTGACCTTAGTTGTCACAGATGATGGTAAACCAAGGGCCCCATCTAACTATACACCTAGATTCCTTATCGCATTCACAGGCTCCACCTGATCTCCAACCAGAACCTGTGTCAAAGACCTACTGAATTTTATTTATTTATTTATTGGCATTTATTAACCACCAATTCACCCAAGGCGGTGTACAGTAGGTACAGTTTAACATAAAACTTATAATTTTGGTAACAGCATAACAACAGTAAAATAACCAAGAATAAACAAATACAATAAATGAGGTAAGCTTGAAAAAAGTACATTGAAACTAAATAATAGAACTACAGTGAAACAGTATAAAAATGTATACATTTAACAGCAATATATATATATTTGTTTTGGGATCATATACTCACATTGACCATTTATTTGACCATTTATCTTTTTGCCTGTTTTCACATCAACGTAGGCCTTATGCTATTGTCACCCCTATCCATCAGAATCCTCTTATACATTTGTTGTGTGATTAATGTAAATTACACAAATGGTCTTTGGTTTGTGTAGGCAAATTGGCGGCACGTTTTCCTCCGCAGCCAAGATTTAGTCATCAAATAATGATGGAACGTGATGCAGCTGCAGTAATGTGCACGAATAATTAGCACTTGTCCATTCCCTGATGAAGCTGGTTGTGAAATGGAGGTCCCCATTGGGATTCATTGTATGATAATTGCAGACTAAATATTAAATGTTCGACACAGCAATTTTCAACTGACCACAGAGAAGTAAACATTAACTGTAGTTGAATGAGGAAATTTATGTCATTGAGTAGTCAACAGACTTTATTTACAGTTTGTTCATAGCAAGAGAGACTGTTAAAAACACTTTGAAGATTTGGATACTTTGAGCACAACAGACAAACGATTTCATTTAAAGTTTGCTCATAGCAAGAGAGACTAACAATTGCATGTTTTGGAGGTTTTTTGACTGATAATTGTAAATGGGAATCTGTCTTGTGCATTACTGGGTAATCATCCTGAATGCCTTGACTCGCTGAGGTTTTTTTCCTCCATAAAACATTTTTGTTTTGTAAGGATAACAAAAAAAGTTTTTGATAGTAAAAATATTTTTACAATTAGGTTTAGGTTAGACAATATCCACTTTTTGTTGTTATATGATTAATACAGAATCACCAAATTGCTTTTTTACCCCCAAGAATTATTTTTGTGCTTTCCACTGATTTAATTCTAGAGAAATATTTTTTGTCTACTCAAGATATAAAATAAACTTTTACCTTTCTCCATCATTTATTGTGAAGAAATTTGAAAAGCCTAAAAAAGCACCAATTATTCAAAAACTCATAGTATAAAGCTATCGTGCCCTGGTAAAGTCAATTTGAAATCTATCCTTCTAAAATTGCTTTATACATGAGCAATGTTATAAAATATAAGCCATTCTGAAGTTAAAGTCTGTGGAACATCAATCAATTTGGTAAAATTCTGCAGGCAGCCAAGTTTCAGCTCCTTGTCCTCAGTTCATGAGGTAATGCTAATTTCCTCATTAGCTTGTCCATCAGTACTGTAGTATGTTGTCACAGGTGTAGACTGTTTTTCCACATGCTAGAAATGTCATCGTACAACTGTCTTTTTGTTTCTCCAGGATATAGTTGGTTACACTTCCGGCGGCTGCTGTAGTCATGAAATCGTTAGCATTCGATGATAAGGCTTGCCGAGCTTAGTTGATTAATGTTCATGAAATACTAACTCAGCTGACATGCAGATCTGAATAGGTGAGGAAATGAATGTGTGAGCCCAGCACCAGACTGTAATGACTCAGTGCTTGTGAATACATATTGCCAGCAATTCTATAGCATAGTCGGTAACATTTAAGCAAACTTTACACATGCATGCACCCCCATATATGGTGCTGAAAGTTCAGCATGGATCCAAGATACATGGACAACTAAATTAGGGGGTATTTTACTATGCTGTGGTAGCGTTTTTAGCTTATGGTAGAAATCAGCTGACGGTAGACACCAAGACGCCCATAGGAATATAATGAGCATCTCGGCCTTTACCGCCAACTGATTTCCACTAAGAGTTAAAAATGCTACTGCGGCTTAGTAAAAGACCTCCGTAGTTAACAAGCTTTTAACTATGAATTAATTGACCTTAACATTCAATTATTGATGTTAATTGACACTAATTTGGATTTGCACTTGCTTCTGCCTGCATGCTACTTTATAATATCAAGCACCTAAATCCCATAGCATTCATAAATGCCAAAATTCTGCCTATGTGCTATTCTGTAAATATGTGCTTAACTTACATAGCTCATATTTGCAAGGGGGCACACAGATGGGCAGAGTCTGAGTAGGGCTTCCACTTACATACATGCCTTGCAGAATTCTGTAAATTACTTGTGTATCTCCATCACTTAGGTGCTGACCCTTACATCAGCATTAGGGTTGGCATAAGTGCTCACACTATATCCAGTTATGCTAATTTTCTATAAAGAAAAGTAGGCACCTGCATTCCTTAATAGAATAGGTGCTACCAGGTGGTCTCTGGATGCCTGATTATTGATGCCCTTGTACCAGTCATTGAATATATATTCTGACAGTCTTGCAGCTGCCTCCCTGTATAGAATATGACTAGGTATGGTGTTTGTTAATTAGCATTTCATGTCATTCAGATGGTGAAAGGATTATTTATTTATGTACCTACTGATTTATTTATATAAGAGTTTGTATTCTGCCCATAACTAGGTGGTTAAACCAGCACAGAGAAGGTCCAAAGTACAGAACAAAGTACAAATAGCCAAAGGAAGCACCAGGAGCTTTCAAAATCGGGACACAGATCCTTTAATCGTATAACCTGAGCACCAATCTTTCCTTAGTGACCCAACACGGGCCATGTTTTGGCACACAGCGCCTACGTCAGGGGTCAATTGGGTTACAACAGCTAAGAAGCTTGGTGTACAACAATGGAACTCTGTCCCCGCACAGTACAAACTGAATGTTCTTTTTATTTTTTTTTAGAAAAAATAATTTTATTTTCATTTTAGTGTCTGGAATATGTCCAATTTGAGAATGTACATCTGCTGTCTTATTTTGCACTGGGTATACTGGACCTGTAACAGCTTACAGAAATTATTTATAATGAAAAAAAATCACGTTGTTTTTTTCTCCTGTACTAGTATAATATTTTCAATGATGTCTGTTTATATGCGCCATGACTGGTATAAGGGGTGTGGCTATACTATGGGTAGAGTCATTTGTGGTGACCCCGCCCGCAATGAGTACCGGCACCTCTTTTTCTACAAAAAAAGCACTGGTTACATCTAACTCGAGACTACCTTTACTTCAGCAAGCAGGTGAAAAATGGGCCTTTAATATATATGGTGGATGAATATACACTCATTCTGCCCCTAGATTAGCTTACTACACACACTGTAACTTGTTTAACAGTACAAAGAATTTGCCTTGAGTTTAGCCACTCATCTTATCCCAATCAACTCTGTACTACCCATCTTGTCCCCCATCTATATATCCACACTTGGCCTTTCAGCTACATGGTGAATTGTATTGTAGAAAAGCACTAGCATCGTAGCTATCATATTTGAATGTTTTATGTTTTAACAATTTTTATTGATGGTTCCAAAAGGTTAACAGTCCACACTCTCAATATACACCCAGTGAAAAACAAAACAGACTGAGTAATGGCAAGATACTGAGTACACCATCCAAGCTTTTTAACATTTGCTTCCCCCCACCCAACTCCACCTCCCTGCCCCAGTTCCAAAACACAACTCGCGAGCAACAAACACTCTAAATACTGTCAGTGCAGTAAATACACCATCAATGCTTTAACATTACTTCCCCCCCCCACCCCACCCAACTCCCCTTTCATCACCCTTATCTAGGTTAACTAACCATAACCTATTATGAATCCTTATCTTCCTCCCCCTTTCCTCTCCCAACTCCCTCCCCATCATGTACTCACCCACCCTCCCAAATCCTGCATGCATACCCCACACCTTACGATTCCATTCTCCCTGTATTGCCCTATGGCAACAAGTTCAGGACTTGACTACGTGCTCTTGGAGACACGTTATTTAGGTATTGTTTCCATATGGCCAGAAATCTCCCCTGCCTTTTCGACGAAAGTCTCACCCCCCTTGATTCCCATAACATAAGTTGATGAAGCTTATTCCTCCAATACCAATAGAAGAGAGGCATGTCCGATATCCTCACAAAACCAGGAAACCGAGACTCGTCCGACCGCATCTCCCTCTAAGAAGTCCCTCAATTTCCTCCCCAAACCCAGCGATAAGCCATCTTTTGGAAGGCTTTGCACAAACTGAGCCAGTTGATGATACGCCAAAATCACTGCCAGTCCCCCTGAACATTTCTGTATAAAATCACTTGCTGAGATTAATGTTCCGTCCTCCTGAATAAAACTTTCTAGCAGTGTTACTCTCTGTTCTTTAAGCCGTCGGTAAACAACATTTTCTCTGCCTGGCGTAAAATCATCATTACCATGTAATGGTAAAAATACACTATTGGACGGATCCTGCCCCCACCTCTGAAGCAACTCCCTCCACACTTGCCACAAAGGCCCCAGCAGCATACTATGCCTAACCCTCTCAGGAATTGTTTTCCGCTTTACATGCAACAGGTAATTCACATGCCACGGATAAAAATATGCCTGCTCCATAACCATATCTGTATAGGTGGTAGTACCCAGGATCCAATCTCTTAGATGGCACAACAAACATGCTTGATTGTACATACGACTATCCGGTAGCCCCAAGCCCCCCTGCCTCTGGGCCCCCACTAGGTGTTGCCGTTTCATCTTAGGCTTCTTACCCGCCGAACAAAAGTTCACCACCATGCTCCTAAGTGCTGTCAAATCTTTCCTCAACAACCTTATTGGGAGAGCTTGTAAGGTATATAGCCATCGTGGAAAAATTATCATCATGCGATATATATGTATTCTGCCCATCAGAGACAAAAGGAGTGAGGACCACTTTAATAGCTGGTCTTTCGTATCATTTAACAATTGTGTGACATTAAGATTTGACCCGTATCCATCAACAATCTGGTTCCCAAGTACCAGAATGGCCCTTGCGCCCAACGTAGTGGGAAACTATCCCCCCACTCAAGTTAAGCTCGTCAGTGCTAGCTAACGTTTCTGATTTCATAAGGTTCAATCTGAAGCCAGAGAAATCACCATATTCCTCTAGACTTTCCATGAGATGTGACAGCGACTGACGGGGTTTCTTTAACAATACTAGCAGGTCATCTGCAAAAGCAGTTGTCTTAAAATTAACCTCTCTAATTTTGACCCCTCGAATATCTGTATTACCTTGAATCTCTCTCAATAAGGGATCTCGTGTGAGGATAAAGAGAAGCGGTGATAAAGGGCATCCCTGCCTCATTCCCCTTTGTATCAGGAACCATTCAGAAAGTAGTCCATTAGCGTATACTTGAGCTTTGGGCTCAGTGTATAGGACTTTTATCGCCTGTGCAAAGGAACCAGTAATACCATAGGCCTTTAATACTCCAAAAAGAAAATTCCACTCCACTCTGTCAAATGCCTTTTCAGCATCAAAACTTATTAGCAAAGCTGGGGCCTGTTCTATCTTCACCTTTTCTAGCACCGCCCATATGCGTCGCATGTTCTTGGCTATCACTCTGCCACAGGTGAATCCCACCTGTGGCTCTATTACCAAAGAGGGGAGAAATCTTGATAACCCATTTGCGAGTACCTTGGCCAGGAACTTAGCCTCCACATTTAGTAACGAAATTGGTCTGTATGAGTCAGGGCGATCTACTGGTTTACCCGGTTTCGGCAATACACTAATTTGAGCCCTATTGAGATGTACAGGTAAGTGTCCCCGTTGGAGGGATGCGTTAAATACCATTGTGAGTGTTAGACTAACTTCCGTGCCCAGGATTTTATAAAATTCAGATCTCATTCCATCTGGCCCCGGTGCCTTACCCAGCCTACTTTGCTTGATCACCCATTCTACCTCCTCTACGGCAACTGGTGCATTCAGCACTTCCAACTCTGCCTCAGACACCTGCGGCAACTCAATACTAGTAAGATATGTTTCACTAGGCATCATAAGCTCAGCTTGTGGCGTATACAGTTGCCTGAAAAACTTCGCCAATATTGAATTTATCCCTTCAGCCGTATGAACCCGCTCTCCCGTATCGTCTATCATTGTGAGTATTTTCCTAGCACTAGCCTTTTTGTTGGCTAGCCTAGCCAGAAGCCTCCCACTTTTATTTGCAAATCTATATAACTTATATTTGTAATACATGCTTGACTCCTGTGCTCTTTCCTGCAGTAATTCATTCAAGGCCTGTTGCGCCTCCAATAATTGCGCCCTGATGCTTAACAAGTGCCCTCTCCCATACTGTTTCCTAAAAATTGTCACCTGTTCTCCAATCTTATCACCTCCCCGTCTCTGACCTTCCTCTTAAAGGCTACATAGGAAATAATTTCTCCCCGGAGAACAGCCTTTGCCGACTTCCCGAAGAGTATTGGATCCTCCCTATGTTGCTCATTATTGTCTCTGTATTCATGCCATTTATCTATCAAAAAGGGCAGAAAATGACTGTCCAGGTATAAAAAAGGCTGGAAAACGCCATGCCCCAACTGCGGGAACTCCCTCACCCCACCTTATTTGCACTCTCACCCAAGCATGATCAGAGACCATTATTGGGCCTAGCTGAGCTTCCTCCACCTTAGTCAATAATTCTCGTGACGATAATATGTAATCTATTCTAGACATTGTTAAATGAACCCCAGAAATGTGTGTGAAGTCTTTCTCCACAAATACAGTGTTCTCCACACGTCAACCAGCTCCAGAGCAGCACACAGTCTAGAAATACCCCTCTCTATTCTGGCCAATTCCCTCCCCATCGGTTTAGATCTATCCAATGTGGGGTCCATCACATCATTCATATCTCCCCCTACCAAGATTGGCATGTCCCCCAATGTATGAATCTTGTGAATAATTTGTGTAAAAAACTGTTTTTCATAGGTGTTTGGCGCATAAATATTACATAATATTAATGGTTGTTCCTCACCATACTGGAGCTGTGGCTGCAGAACTTGCACTTTAAAAATACAGCAGGGTCAAATCTAGGTAGAGTTAAACGTATGGCAGCCTCCCTCCCCCCCAGTGGCGTAGCTAAGGGTGGGCCCAGATGGGCCCAGGCCCACCCACTTTGGGTTCAGGTCCACCCAGTAGCAGCACACCTATGATGTGGCTGGTAGGGATTCCCAAGCCCCACCAGCCGAAAACTCCCAACAACTGTCCCTCCTGCATACCTTGTAAATAGCAGATCTTCGCCTGCAGCAAGCAGCGACTGATACATGCTGTGGGGCCAACATGAGCAGTGTGTATTAGTTGCTGCTTGATGCCAGTGAAAATCTGCTATTTAAAAAGTATGCAGGGGGGGAGATGTTTGAGCGACCATATGGCATGCAAGTGAGAGAGGGAGACCAAATCACTTATGGGACAAGGCGGAGTTCTTTTACCTACTCATCTTGGGCCAAGGCCCACCCAAAATTGGGTGTCTGGCTATGCCCCTGCTCCCCCCAATGAGTCCATCCCTAGCACCTTCCTACCTAACTGCTCCAGAGATTTCTTCTGAAGCAGAACCACGTCTCCAGGCAGCCCTGGCTCCAGCCACTCCCAGTAGATGACAGCAGCCTCCCTTTATCAGTGAGTTGAGGACAGTCTCCATGATGCCCCGGTCCCCTTTTCCCAAATGAATTTTCTAGTCAAGCAGGAAGTCTACCCTACACTAGACCACACTATTTCACACTTACATAAGAATGCTGCCACTGGTCACTGTTAGCAGCCAAGCCCAGGACTTTCTAGTAACATGGTGTACTTGAAAAAAGGGATCAGTGAGGGATGAGGTGCTAGAGGCTTACAGAAGACTGTGAAATACAGTAGAACTCTTGAATATTGCTTACCATGAGGTTAGCAACTTGCAGTAAGTCTGAGCAGGAAACGAAGTGGAATACCTGTGGATGTAATTTTGTGTGGAAAAATTTTGGAAACAACCCCTGACGCAGCACCAGCGAAACGGGGGCTCCCTGTCAGGTTATGAAGTGGAGAGTGCCACCTGGAGAGGAACACTAGAGCGATAGTATCGAGCTAAGTGGTTTCGGGTGACACCTTCTTGATAGACTTGATAGATTTGCATTCTACAGAACATTGGAAGATTTAATAATACCACTAGTAGTATACAGTATATTGATCTAAGTTATAGTGGACACACAAAGTAGAAAGCAGTGCACGTGGAGGGGCATAATCGAACGAAAACGTCTATCTCCATGGGCGTTTATCTCCGAGAACGGGTCCGTGAAGGGGTGGACCGAACCGTAGTTTCGAAAAAAATAGACGTCCATGTTTTATTCAACAATGTGTGAGCTGGGCGTTTTTGTTTTTCAGCGATAATGGAAAATGAAAGCGCCCAGCTCAAAAACGAATAAATCCAAGGCATTTGTTCGTGGGAGGGGCCAGGATTCGTAGTGCACTGGTCCCCCTCACATGCCAGGACACCAACCGGGCACCCTAGGGGGCACTTTTACAAAAACAAAAAAAAAAGGTAAAAGAGCTCCCAGGTGCATAGCACCCTTCCCTTGTGTGTTGGGCCCCCCAAATCCCCCTCAAAACCCACTGCCCACAAGTCTACACCATTACTATAGCCCTAAGGGGTGAAGGGGGGCACCTACATGTGGGTACAGTGGGTTTGGGGGGTTAGACGACTAAGCATTAAGCAGCACAATTGTAACAGGTAGGGGGGGGATGGGCCTGGGTCAACCTGCATGAAGTCCACTGCACCCCCTAACAACTGCTCCAGGGACCTGCATACTGCTGCCAGGGAGGTGGGTATGACATTTGAGGGTGAAAATAAAAAATTGTGAAACATCATTTTTTGTGGTGGGAGGGGGTTAGTGACCACTGGGGGAGTCAGGGGAGGTCATCCCCGATTCCTTCCAGTGGTCATCTGGTCATTTAGGGCACTTTTTGGGGCCTTATTCGTGAAAAAACAGGGTCCAGGAAAAGTGTCCTAAATTCTAGCTAAAAACGCATACTTTTTTTCCATTATCGGTGAAATGCGCCCATCTCTGTTCGGCCGATAACCACACCCCAGTTCCGCCTTCGCCACACCTCTGACAAGCCCCCATCAACTTTGTCCGCATCTGCGACGGACTGCAGTTGAAAACGTCCAAAATCTGCTTTCGCTTATACCGATTTATTCGTTTTTGGGAGATAAACGTCTATCTCCCGATTTGGGTCGCAATATAGGCATTTTTCTCTTTCGATTATAAGCAGGACAGTGTATTTGGTGATTGAAATTCAATACATATGTGGGAGTGGAGTTTTTTTTTTTTTTTTGAAGCGATATGATGGCACACCGAGCCCAAGCCTTGTAGTCTGCTGAGTTGGACTGGCTGGGCGGCGACTCTGAAGCTTTTTTTCTCCACTTTCAAAACATTGAATTAAGCTGACAACAGAGTCGGGATTCCACATTACAGTTACACATGGAGTGTGAGCCTGTGTTAGGAATTTCATTTATTATATTGAGCTTGCGTGTATTAATATTCATTAGACGATTTTACCATGAGGTTAGCCAAGGTGGAATACCTGAGCATTACCATGAGGAGCATTTTCGATATGACGTCTAAGTCTGAATTTGGACATTTTACAACATCTGAACAGGAAAGAAGGTCATTTTCAACAAACAAAGACGTCTATCTTTTCCTTTTGAAAATACTGCTTGGAAAAACGTTTTGTGATTTGGACGTTTTATTTTTTGGTCCATTTTCTAACAAAAAACTTTCAATTGCAAAACGTACAAAATACACAAGAAAATCCACAATAGGGTGAAACCATTCACATGTTCTAACTGTGGTAAAAGCTTTGGTTGTAATGTAAATCTCAAAGTACATCAGAGAGTCAACACAGGAAAGAAACCATTTGCATGTATAGAGTGTGGTAAAAGCTTTGGTCAAAAGGTAAACCTCACAATGCACCAGAGAATACACACAGGAGTAAAGCCATTTACATGTTCTGAGTGTGGAAAAAGCATTGGTTGGAAAGAAAGCCTGACACGGCATCAGAGATTCCACACAGGGATGAAACCATTTACCTGCACTGAAGAGGTAAAAGCTTCAGTTGCATTGGGACAGATAATTAGGGAATGTACACTCTTGCTATGAAGTATGGAAAAATAGCACTCTGGTATTTAGATATATGTAATGAGACCTCCTTTTTATCTATACATCTGAATTCAAAGACCAAATCTACTGATAAACAATGGACACAAGGCTCAGATGTTATAAAAAAAAATAGAAATCTTGGCATCAGGTAGAATAGTGGAAAAGTGGCATCCCAGGAAAGCAATAGGGCATCCTTGGGGGGGCACTGCAGTGGACTTTATAAAATGCTCCCAGGTACACATTTCACCATTGCTCCCTTACCTTGTCTGCTGAGCCCCCCAAAACCCACTACCCCCAACTGTACACCACTATCATAGCCCTTACAGGTGAAGGGAGCACCAATATGTGGGTACAATGGGTTTCTGGGGTTTTTTGGAGGGCTCACAGTTTCCTCCACAAGTGTAGCAGGTAGGGGGAGGTAGAAGCCTGGGTCCATCTGTCTCCAGTGTACTGCACCACTACTAGACTACTCCAGGGACCTGCATGCTATTCTAATGGACCTGAGTATAACATTAGAGGCTGGCAAATAATATTTTTAATCATATACGATACCAAACCTCCATAAGCCAAAAACAATTTGGGTGATTCAAGCCATTAAGGGGCCAAAATACACTTGTCTTCTTTATAAGCAGATAGAGGTAATTTGGTTTAAATTCAGATTCTGAACATGGCAGGAGATGTTTTCTTCAATTAAGACATTTCATTGTAATGTTAGCTCTGCCAGAACAATAAACAGTCTATCTATCACATGTACTTACCGCAGCTTATTATATGACATGTTCTTTCTACACTGCTGCCCTTGGACGTCCTGGAATTTATTTTTATGATGAGATGTGTGTTGTAAAAGCAATGGGATTTGCATGGCTCTGAAAGACAGTGTAAATATATTCTGCCTCTCCTTCCTAGTAGGCACAGTGACCTGATCTATCATTGTCTATTTTCTTTCTCAGATGTAAGTATAGTTGGCTATAATTGTTACAGTATGCTTGTGGTTTCACTTGTATAAGGGTCAGGCTCAGTCTGTCTTTGCCTTGTCTATAACTTTAAGCTTTCTGATGTTTCCAGGATGCCCCACTGAGTTTGACATGAAGTAGTTCTATATGGTTTTATCCTACAGATGCAACATTCTGTTTGTCTATTAAAACCTTTAAGGTCAATTTTCAAAGCAATTTAACCGAACAGGAGAGCCTCCTGCCTGGTTAAATTGCTTGTTTCTGCCTAACTGCTGATATTCAGTGGAATTTAACCATACAGTGCCAACAAATATTAGCACTAACTGCCCCTTACTATATGACTACTTCTGGGGCAGTCTGAGGGTGGTGTTTCAGTGGAGCCTGGGAGAAGCCAGAATTTAGCTGGTTAGTGGCAATATTCAGACTGGTAATCAGTTAAGTAAACAGTGAAAGCTAGGACAGCAAAAAGGCTGTCCTAACTTTAGCTACTAAGTTAAATATTGACTAAAGCCTGGGTAGCAACATAAGCCTTATTGGTGCCATCCTTCTCTCCCCTGTGAGCCTTTTATCCCCTCCATCCCACCCCTGAAGTCATGAAGCCCGACTAAGCTCTCCCCTTTTTTGTGAAAGGAGCTACGATAGGCGGGACCCCACTAGACAACCCGGAATCTACAAAGTAGGCCCGGGGAGGAGCCTGGTTGGACTTTATGACAAAAGGGTTGGGAAGCAGGGGAGAATCATAGGTGAAGAGGGCACTTGTATCCCTTGAGTGGGTTCCAGCTGATATTCAGCAGTATCGTGTGTGGGTTCCAGCTGAATATGAGCCAAGTTTAGGTTTATTTAATATACTGCACCAATGGTACAAACTATCAAGTTGTTTTACAAATTTAAAAAATAGTAAAGCAAAGAAAAGAACTACAATCACAGTAGGAAAGAGAGAAAAGAGAGAGGATAAGACAGAACTAGGGAGGTGACAGAGAAGCAGAGTCACAGCAGAGTGCATGTACAAAGTCTAACTCAACTAGTACCAGGAATGGTATCTTGAAAAAGAAATGTCTATGCTCCAGGCAGAGATAAAGTGGCAATAAGTTCCATGATTTTGGACCATTGATACTAAAAGTTTTGAACGAATGGTATCGAAGTGAATCTACCTAAATGAAGGAACAAATTGTAGATTCTGATCTGAGAAATGAAGACTCCTAACTGGTGTGTATGGTATGACTGGTACGGTCAGGACTCACATAAGCTTCGGCATCCAGCACATATATAATTAGTCCCATGTATTCAATGTCAGGGTCGCCAAGAGACTGGGCCGGGCCCGGGACAAGGCCGCCCCTGGGCCCCCCCCCCCCCCCGGTCGCCACTCCTCCCCTCCACCCGCTCCCCTCCGTCTGCCACCCGGCCAGGCCTCTGCACTATATGTAGATCCTTCAAGAGGTAGTGTGTCATGATTTAGGCTCTACACCTTTTCTGATGTTTTGGTGCCACCTCAGTAAGGCCAACACACAATCTCTCCACTGCAAAACACTATACACAAACTTGTGCAAAAACACACTCATAACCATACCAAACCATAACAGCACTAATTCCAAGGACAGGACAAGCTACAACCTTATGCGTGGAAAGGCAGCTCTGTAATTACACTGGGCTCTAAAACAACAGTACACTACCTAATGAAAAACAAAACAAAAAGGGCTGCAAATACTACACACTAGCAGAATACTGCACCTTGATCACACATGAAAAACACATGACAACAGATATGACACAAGGAACTAGAAATAAAAAAAAATATGAAGGCAAAATACTGAACTGGAAAGTTACCTCAAGAAGTCAGACTCAGCATGCAGCAATACTAGAAAAATTGAAACTTACATGCAAAATATCACAGATGCACATTTCCAAAAGCTGACATATTCCAATTAATAAATTCTGAATAAAATACTTTTTTCTACCTTTGTTGTCTGACCATTTAGTTTTCCTATTCGCTGTGGTCCCACTGTCTTCTGTTTTATACAGTGTCTTCTTTCCATTTGATATTTTTTCTCTCACCATGTCCACCATCCTCCTGTGTCCTTATGCGTCCTGTCTACCATCTGTAGCCCTGTCCCTATCCTTCCTCCAGTTTCAGCATCTGCCCTAAAGTGTTCCGATCCAGCCCTTAAATTCAGCAATTTGCCCTCCATCCACATCCAGCATTTCTCCTCATTCCCCTCCCCTCCATCCATGTGCATATACTTCCTGTCTTCCCTCCCCTCCATCCATGTCCAGCATTTCTCCTCTCTCCCTTCCCCTCCATCTGTGTGCATCTCCTTCCTTTGTCTTTCCTTCCCTTCATCCTTGTCCAACATTTCTTCTCTCTTCCCTGCCCTCCACTCCATCCATCCATGTCCAGCATTTCTCCTCTCTTCCCTTCCCTCCATCCATGTGCATCTCCTTCCTGATTTCCCTCCCCTCCATCCATGTGCATCTCCTTCCTGACTTCCCTCCCCTTCATCCATCCATGTCCAGCAACTCTCCATTCTCCCCTGGCCTCTCCTCCATCTACCCATATCCTGTAAATTTCCTCTCTCCCCTGCCCCCTCCATTCATCCATCCATGTTCAGCAATTCTCCTCTCTCCCCTACCGTCCCCTCCTCTCCAGCGATCTCTTCTCTCCCCCTGCCCTTCCCTCCTCTCCATGTCCAGCAATCTCTTTTCTCTCCCCCCTGCCCTGCCTTCCCCTTTATACCTATTTATAGAGTTGAGATTTATAATGGCTCTTTTGGCACTTCTTGTGTCTTTGAATATAAACTAATGCTTTCATAATGCATGGTCTCAGTACTGACCTGAAATGTGCTTTGCAATATAAAAGAACATTGTTTTCCATCTTTACAAAACATATGATGACAACATCTCATTTGCTGTATGATGGCACAGAAGTGCTGAAACTCAAAATAGGAGAAAGGGAGTGTGGCAAAGGGAATGGAGCACAAAGAAAATATGGTGCTTAATATGATGGCATGGCTTTAAATAAGGCAGGAATGAGCATGCCAAAATATAGAAACTTCTAGAAAGGACAGGATAGGCAGGCTTGCATTTATAAACAATTATAAACAATAATTTTATTACCTGGTTCTGGCACGTGACAACACAGCTCTGCTGGCGCTGCTCTTTCCTCCAGTGCACAAGTCAAGTGTGCACACTCAAATCCCTCGACCTCCAAAACTGCTTGCTTACAAAAGGGGTCCAGAGCTCTCCCACAAATTATTGCTCCAGTCACACAACTGCAACATTTCCTGTGCCCGTCCACCGGAAGTTGAACTTGGAACAGACCAGACCATCAGCACTAGTAGTGCACTCCAAATTTAGCCCACCTGTCCTGACCCACGACGCGACCTGGCCAGAGGAGGAGCAGCAGGCACTAGCCCTGCTCGCCCCATAGCACAACACAGGCTGGCGCTGCTGGCCACACCGCCCACCCATGCGGCATGCGCCGCACGCACACACAGGAGCAGAGCAGCAGAGCGAATCGCGAGGCTGCCTGCGAGTCTGCAACTGCGGACTGGGACTGGTACTGTGTCTGCGAGCGGAGCTGTGGAGGAAAAAAACCATTAGACTGCAGCGAACACCACCAGGCCCCCCTTTCAGGCCGGGCCTGGGGAATTTTGTCCCCCCCTGTCCCCCCCTCTCGGCGACCCTGTTCAATGTTAGTGCACAGACATGGCCCGACATTGAATACCCAGGGCAAATTCTGCTCAAGGCAATCAGCATTTTAAAAAATGCCAACTCGTGCAGGCTGAATATTGACCGGTTTGTGTTTAGGATCTAGGTAGGATTCCGTAAGTCTCTGTATATCCTTTAGCAGTCTGACAGGCATATATTTTGCCCTAGATGCTTCCGACAATGTATTTATTTAAAAATTTCTATTCCACCTACAATTAAGCAGAACACACAAAGAAACATAGAGGCCGATATTCAGACCACGGGAGTTAGACCAGCTAACTTCTGCGGTCAGCACTAATACTGGATATTCAATGCCGGGACATTTCTGGTGATCGGCATTGAGTATGCGGTTTATTTTTGATATTTAGTTGATATTCAGACGTAGCTGTTTATCTTAAAACCAACCAAAGATATACCAGATTTTCACGTGGCCAAACCCAGTTTAAAAATCAGCAGATAGCCGGTTGTATCGACAGATGGGGATATTCATCGGGGGATAACCGGTTATTACCTGATGAATATCCCTAGATCGGCAGATATCTGGTTGAGCACTGTTTAACTGGTCAGCAGTCATTCTGACCAGTTATATAGCACTGAATATTGGGGGATACATAATAAAATCACATACAGAAAACTACTCTTAGCAAGTCCATAACAGAGGTATCAACACCATGCCTTCGCAAGCAAATGTGTTTTCAAACCCTTATGAAACAGTTCCATACTTTTGTACATTCTTAAAAATCCAGGCAAGTCATTCCAAATGCGTGGACCAGCAATTGAAAATGCTGCAGCTCGAGTGGAAGCATATTTTGCTGTGCTCAGTTTTTCATTTCCAAGTAGAGGAGTGCTTATTTCCGATCTGAGGAAGAAGGGCAACCTTCGAAAGCTAATCAAGAAATGTATTAAGTTATGTCCAATAAAAAAGGTATCATCTTATTTTCTTTTCCATGTTTTATTTTGTTTGATTTCTATTCATTTCCAAGTAACACTGAAGATTCTGAACGCAAAGCCTTCGACAGGCAATACACAACAAGCACCTGTTTAAAAGCAGATGTTGAATATAACACTTGATGAATCAACCATGCAATCTTAAAAGTGCACATGAGATGCCATTGGTAACCAGTGCAACAATCGAAACACTGGCCACAAGTGCTCAGACTGAGGTATTCCGGCCAGTAATCTGGTTGCAGCATTCTGGATTCCCATGACGTTTCCGGAAATGTTCATTTTCATTTGGCCATTTTTATCATGGCAGCAAAGGTGTTGCATGTGCACATAGTCTTTCTGAAAGAATGCACACTGTGTGCACACGTGCAGTGTTTGCACATGCACAACAGTCCATGCATATGCAGTGGGTGCCCTCTTTGCAAATAGTGTGCCCTCTCTCAAAAGAGTGTGCGCTGTTATCAACAAACCGATAAAACACTAATTTTCATGTTTTTTTCTGTTCACTTTTAGTAATGACATGCAATGACATGGAATATGCCATATCACTGTCAATGAATGTAAATGACAGGTCATTTAGGAAAGTTGAATGTAGACATGGCAAGAGTGCTATTAGTCTGGTCACATTTTAGTTTGTCTGTCTTGTCCTGCGTTGAAAAGAAGCGGATCACCTCGTTGGGCCTTACCTCACTGTGTCCTGCCCTCCTCTGATGCAACTTTCTATTTCTTTTACATGCAGATGCGAGGCGCTGCACCTCCGCTTCAGAGATTTTTTTTTAAAGGCAGGGTGCCAGGTGGCAGGGAGAAGAGGGTTGGTGATGGAGCTGAGGGTAAGCAGGGGGGATTGCGGTGCCAGTGGCCTTTGGGTTGGAGCAGAAGGAGCAGAGTACCCCCCTCGTGCTGACACCCGGGGACGGACCTCCCCCACCACCCCGTCCTTGGTTCGCCACAAAAGGTGCTCTAAATGACCAGATGACCACTGAAGGGAATCAGGGATGACTCCCCAATTCCCTCCCAGTGGTCACTGACCTCCTCCCACCCCCTAAAAATGTGAATACAAATAGTACTTACCAGCCTCTATGACAGCTTCAGATGTTATAGCCAGGTCCATTAGAGCAGCAAGTAGGTCCCTGAAGTAGTCTAGTAGTCGGTGCACTACATTGCAGGCCTATACCTCAAAAGAGGATGCTGGGCTTGATGGACCTTTGGACTGTTCTGTTATGGCAATACTTATGTACCTGCTACACTTGTGGTGGAAACTGTGAGCCTTCCAAAACTCACCAAAAACCCACTGTACCCACATATAGGTGTCCCCTTCACTCATAAGGGCTATTGTAGTGGTGTGCAGTTGGGGGTAATGGGTTTTGGGTGGGTTTGCGAGGGTGCAGCAGACAAGATAAGGGAGCAACAGTGAGATGTGTACCTGGGAGCTTTTATATGAAGTCCAGCAGTACCCCCTAGGCTGCCCCATTGCTCTGCTAGGATGTCTGAGGGAACCAGTCTCCTAAAAATGCTGGCCCCTCCTACATCCCTATGGCTTGATTTTCTATGTTTTTCACATGCATGTTTTTTTTAACGGCCTGAAAAGATAAACACACAGTGCACAGAGACTTGTAACAAACGGTTTTTTTAAAAAAAGAGAGACGTTTTGAGGTTTCGAAAATGGTCATGTTTTCTATTTGGATTTGGGACATTTACAGCAAAACGACCAAAGTCCAACTTTGACATTATATTGAAAATGACCCTTTATATAGAATTAGGGGGATAGTCTACCATCTGTAAACAGTTCAACCAAAAGTGATTTCCAAAAATAAGCAAAATAGAGGGGCATAATTGAATGAAAACGTCTATCTCCATGGGCGTTTATCTCCGAGAATGGGTCCGTGAAGGGGCGGACCGAACCGTATTTTCAAAAAAAACAGACGTCCATGTTTTATTCAACAATGTGTGAGCTGGGCGTTTTTGTTTTTCAGCGATAATGGAAAATGAAAGCGCCTAGCTCATAAACGAATAAATCCAAGGCATTTGTTCGTGGGAGGGGCCAGGATTCGTAGTGCACTGGTTCCCCTCACATGCCAGGACACCAACCAGGCACCCTAGGGGGCATTTTTACAAAAACAAAAAAAAAGGTAAAAGAGCTCCCAGGTGCATAGCACCCTTCCCTTGGGTGTTGAGCCCCCCAAATCCCCCTCAAAACCCACCGCCCACAAGTCTACACCATTACTATAGCCCTAAGGGGTGAAGGGGGGCACCTACATGTGGGTACAGTGGTTTGGGGGGCGGTGTGGAGGGCTCCCATTTACCAGCACAAGTGTAACAGGTGGGGGGGGATGGGCCTGGGTCTACCTGCCTGACGTCCACTGCACCCCCTAATAACTGCTCCAGTGACCTGCATACTGCTGCCAGGGAGGTGGGTATGACATTTGAGGGTGAACATAAAAAGTTGTGAAACGGCATATTTTTGTGGTGGGAGGGGGTTTGTGACCACTGGGGGAGTCAGGGGAGGTCATCCCCGACTCCCTCCAGTGGTCATCTGGTCATTTAGGGCACTTTTTGGGCCATATTTGTGGAAAAACAGGGTCCAGGAAAAGTGCCCTAAATTTTAGCTAAAAACGCATATTTATTTTCCATTATCGGCGAAAGGCGCCTATCTCTGATCGGCCGATAACCACGCCCCAGTTCCGCCTTCACCACGCCTTTGACACGCCCCCATCAACTTTGTCCGCATCCGCGACGGAGTGCAGTTGAAAACGTCCAAATTCGGCTTTCGATTATACCGCTTTATTCGTTTTTGTGAGATAAACGTCTATCTCCCGATTTGGGTCGCAATATAAGCGTTTTTCTTTTTCAATTATAAGGTGGATAGTATACTAAATAAATATGACATCATAATAGCAAAATACATCAGCTGGTTGATATTGTGAATCTGGATTTTCAGAAAGCATTTGGCAAAGTACCTAATGAATGACTCTTGAGGAAATTAAAAATTCATGTGATTGGAGGCAGAGTCCTACAGTGGATTAAAGAACTGATGAAAAGATAGAAAATAGAGAATAGGGTTGAACAGGCAATATTCTGAATGGAGAATGCAAATAGTGGGGTTTTCTAGGGGTCTGTGCTGAGACCGCTGCTTTTAACTTTTATAAATAATCTGGAAACAGGAATAATGAGTGAGGTGAGTTATTCAAAATTGTTAAAATCACAAGAGGATTGTGAGAAATTGGAAGTGGGCCTTACAAGACTGGGAGACTGGGCATCCAAATGGCAAATGAAATTTAACGTGAGCAAGTGCAAAGTAATGCATGTAGGGAAGAGCAATCCAAACTATAGTTACACGATGGAAGGTTCCATATTGGGAGTCACCAGCTACGAAAAGGGATCTAGGTGCCATCATTTATGATACGTTGAAATCTTCTATTCAGTGTGTTAGGGATTATTAGGAAAGGAACAGGGAATAAAACAAAGAACATAATACCTTTGTATTGCTCCATGGTGTGACCACATCTTGAATATTGTATGCAATTCTGGTCATCACATCTCAAAAAACATATAGCAGAATTAGAAAAGGTACAGAGAAGAGCAACCAAATGATAAAGAGATGGAACAGCTCTCATATGAAAACAAGCTAAAGTGGCTAGAACTTTTCAGCTTGAAGAAAAGATAATTAAGGGGAGATATGACAGAGGTCTAAAAAATCAAGAGGGAGTAGAACAGGTAGACATGAATCTCTAGTTTATTCTTTCCAAAAGTATAAGGACTAGAATGCATACAATTAAGTTATTAAGTAGCACATTTAGAACAAATCAGAGAAAATATTTCTTCTCTCAATGTGTAATTAAGCTGTGGAATTTGTTGCCAGGGAATGTGGTAAAAGTGGTTAGCGTATCAGGGTTTAAAAAAGGTTTGGAGCAAATCCAAGAAGACAGGAGGAGCCTCCAATGAAAGGTTTGCACATGTTCCTAAAAGTTCATAAACCATTTGGAAAATCCACTGTTTATTCCTGGGATAAGCAGCATGAAATTTATTTTAATCTTCTGAGTCTTCCAGATACTTGTGACATGGATTGGCCACTGTTAAAAACAGGATGCTGAGCTTGATGGCCCTTTGGTCTGTCCCAGTACAGCAATACTCGTACTTAATATAAAATGCACCAAGTATACGTCTATAAAATACAATAATATATTAACAGTCTGGAAGTATAACTCAAACCAACCCTAGTCTCACTAGAATGCTTAGAATATAGGGTCCTAAATGTTCATGATGAATTTGGATTCCAATTGGCATAACATGAATTTTGATTACTTACGTATTTGTTAGGGATGTGCATTCATTTTCAAATGAATGGAAAAAGGCACCAAATGCAGTCTTTTTTTTTAAATCAAACTAACCAAATTGCTGAGTGCCTACCATTGGCAGAATTTTCACGCATTGGATTCTTTTTTTGGTAGCCAATTGGGGGGGGGGGGGTTAAAAAGCAGTTAGCGCCAGAATTGTTCACACACTAATGTGCGCTGAATATACAGAGGGCTTAAGCGCAGGTATTAACATCAGCGCTAAATAAAGCAACAAATTGTATTGAAATTTCTTGAAACAGATATAAATGAGGTGAATAAATATTCCTTCATATTGCACAGATTGTAGCCCTGCAATGTACAGAATGATATGATTTCTTTCTTTCTTTTTATTTATTTGCAGCATTTCTATCCCACATTTTCCAACCAGTATTGTTTCAATGTGGCTTACATGGAAGTAAGAAATACAATAAGACAGTGGATCTGAATGACATAGATCGAAATGGCTTGAAGAGGGATAGGGGGAGAAGTGAGGCAAGAACAGGGGAAGGGCGGCAGGGTGAGGAGGTGGGATCTATTAGCGGAGGCTAATGCAGGATCGTGACCAGGCAAGGGATGGAGGGGACGTTGCTGAGTAAGGGTGATGATGATTATTCATAGCTGGATTCACAGTGGAGCTTCATGAAAGGGTTTTTTGAAGAAGTGGGCCTTGAATCGCTTACGAAAGATCAGGTAAGTATCAAGGCTCCTCACTGTTTTAGGGATGATGATGGCCTCTAATGCTGAAAAATTAATGCCAGGTAAGGGGCAGCGTTAAGGGTTTTGAGGAGAGGATTTCTCATCAATGTTTCGGACTGAACTGCTGGTTTTTTTCCTTTTTTTACAAGCTGAAGGAAGCTTATGCAAGTTTTAAGGGCTGAAGTGAGCAATAAACATATGCGCGAGTCTAAGCAAAACCGAAAGTGAAGGCACACATCTGCGCTTAAATAGGAGCCTTTCAAAAATTTACAGTTCAAATCATTTTTGAGAGGCTCATATTTTAAAAGCACAGAACAAAGCCAATGTATGCTTGCACTTCCGGTTTCATCTGAACATGCGAATAAGAGCAGCGCCCACCTCAAATCCCTTGTGAGTATATGCCAGGTACGTTTCTCCCCTTGCTTTCAGTTTCATAGCATGATTTAACCATGCGTAAAATTTAAATATACTTAGCTTTGAGCATCCTTTTTGCTATTGTTTTGGGTTGTCATGTTGTGGGCTTTGGCACCTGAATAAGCATCAACCCCTTGGGCCTGCAAAGGGGAGGGTAGTCAAATCAGAGCCAGTTTGGAAGGAGGAAAGGGCAGAAAGCCAGGGTATTCCATCAGTCATATATATTGACAATTTTTAACAAGCAGTCAAACAAACCTATCTCTTCTGCCTTTCCCCCAAGTCCCATGAGTAATGATGTCATCAGATCTAGCAGATCAGGCATAATTTTATGTGTTGCATTCAGACAGAGTCAGAGAAAGGTGCTAGGTAGCAAAGAGTTATCTAGATACGAAAAAATGTATAGAGGTGGCAAAAAATATTACCTAGCACAGGCATAGGTATGAGCTAAGCAGCTCTCAGTCTCATCAGACTGTAAGAGTTAGTAAAATCTGAGAGGTTTTGTCTGGCTGTGTCTCTACAGCAGTGCTTCCCAAACTTATATCGCCCTACTTTAACACTTTCAAAGGGAAAGTCCATAGACTGTTATTAAATGGACTTGGGGAAAATCCACTATTTCTGGGATAAGCAGTATAAAATGTTTTGTACATTTTTGGGATCTTGCCAGGTATTTGTGACCTGGATTGGCCACTGTTGGAAACAGGATGCTGGGCTCGATGGACCTTTGGTCTTTCCCAGTATGGCAATACTTATGTACTTATGTACATGACTCCATGTAATGCTGAAAACAAACAGACTTCCACTCCCCTTCCCTCATTTGTGTCCTCTTCCCCCACTTATGCAAAGCTTGAAGGCAGCAGCAGTGGTGTCAACAGTAGCAGCATGGGATCAGTCAAGGAAAGTCTTGCCTCACCAATTTGCTTCATTTCTTTGAAGGTATGAATAAACATGTAGATAAAGGTGAGCCGGTTGATGTAGTGTTTCAGAAAGCTTTTGATAAAGTTCCTTATAAGAGACTCCTGAGAAAATTAAAGAGTCATGGGATATGAGGCAAGGTTCTGGGGTGGATTAGGAATTGGGTATTGGATAGAAAACATAGGGTAGGGTTAAATGGTCATTTCTCTCAATGGAGGAGGGTGAACAATGGAGAGCCGCAGGGATCCGGTACTATTTAGCATTTATAAATGATATGGAAATCGGAACTACGAGTGAGGTGATCAAATTTGCAGATGATACAAAACTATTCAAGGTTGTTAAAAAACATGTGCAGACTGTGAAATACTGCAGGAAGACCTTGGGAAATTGAAAGACTGGGAATCCAAATGGCATATGAAATGTAATGTGGACAAATGCAAGGTGATGCACATTGGAAAGAATAGTCCAAATCATAGTTATCTAATGCTAGGGTCCAACTTGGGGTTCAGTGCTCAAGAAAAAGATCTGGGTGTCATTATAGATAATATGCTGAAATCTGCTCAGTGTGCAGCGGCCAAAAAAGCAAATAGGATGCTAGGAATTATTAGGAAAGGGATGGTAAATAAGTCCAAAAACACTATAATGCCTTTGTATTGTTCCATGAGTATTGCGTTCAGTTCTGGTCGCCAAATCTCAAAAATGATATGGCGGAATTAGAAAAGGTTCAAAGAAGGGCGACTAAAATGATAAAGGGGATGGAACTCCTCTCGTATGAGGAAAGGCTAAAGAGATTAAGGCTCTTCAGCTTGGAAATGAGACGGATGAGGGGAGATATGATTGAGGTCTACAAAATCCTGAGTGGTGTAGAACGAGTAGAAGTAAATCAATTTTATACTCGTTCAATAAGTACAAAGACTAGGGGACACTCGAAGAAGTTACATGGAAATACTTCTAAAACAAATAGGAGGAAATATTTTTTCACTCAACGAATAGTTAAACTCTGGAGCTCTTTGCTGGAGGATGTGGTAACAGCGATTAGCGTATCTGGGTTTAAAAAAGGTTTGGACAAATTCCTGGAGGAAAAGTCCATAGTCTGCTATTGAGGCAGACATGGGAACCAACTGCTTGCCCTGGGATTTGTAGTATGGAGTGTTGCCATGATTTGGGATTCTGCCAGCTACTTGTGACCTGGCTTGGCCACTGTTTGGAAAACAGGATACTGGGTTAGATGGATCATTGGACCCAGTATGGCTACTCTTATGTTCTTAGCAGTAAGCACAGGGCCCTATATGCGCTCACATACCCCCTACCCCTTCAACCCACTCCTTTGGCCTTTGTGACTTTCATGCCAGCACATCTGCTGTTCTCTATCCAAATTCTACAGGATCTTATTCAAACAGCCCATGAAATGTTCCCCCCTCCCTATGTGTATAAATCGCAGCTTTCTGGCTTTCTTATTTTCATGTGTATTGCTAACTTAGTATATTATTACTTGATTTTTATGTCCTTTCTCTTTTCCTGCCTTGCTGATGAAACTTATACTGTTTTTGTTAGAGTTCCTGGTATGTTATTGTAAATTAGCCTGTTGTGTTTATGAAGGGTGGTATCGAAAGTGTGGAAATAAACATCAGAAAATAAACATAAACACACAGAGCATTAATTAGCCCACCACACAAACAGCTCACAGCCCTTTTCACTTGCTTCCAGCCCCTGACATTCATACAGCCTGTCGCCACACACACACACACACTCTTATCCCACGCACCTTTGCTTGGTTTTCTTTATCCTTCTACAACCATGTAACATTTCCATTCCTCACTCATTCTTCTTTCCCTGCTGAACCCTCTCCCTGCTGCCTTTAGCCTCTCCCCCTTTTAACTCTTCTTGCTCCTACCATCTCCTCTTGTCTTGTTCAAACCCTGGTTATTGATTTACTACTACTACTACTTAACATTTCTAGAGCGCTACTAGGGTTACACAGCGTTGTACAAAATAAACAAAAAGGACGGTCCCTGCTCAAAGGAGCTTACAATCTAAAGAACGAAATGTCAAGTTGGGGCAGTCTAGATTTCTTGGGTACAGGTGTAGAGGTTAGGTGCCGAAGGCGACATTGAAGAGGTGGGCTTTAAGCAGAGATTTGAAGATGGGCACGGAGGGGGCCTGGCGTATGGGCTCGGGGAGTTTGTTCCATGCGTGGGGTGAGGCAAGGCAGAAAGAGCGGAGCCTGGAGTTGGCGGTGGTGGAGAAGGGTACTGAAAGGAGGGATTTGTCTTGTTATCACCTAAATGATAACAAATGATTTTTAGGGGTGTGCAGACCAAACATTTTCATTTTGAAAAGTTTCATTTCATTCAGGTTTTTTTTCTTCTTTTTTTTTTTCATTTTGGCTAATGTCGTCTATATAGTGTGCATTAACCCCCAGATTATCTATAAACGGCAACTAAAGTTCCGCGCACAAATAAGTACGTGTAGCTAATTTGTGCGTGGAACTTAATTGGATAATAAGCCAATCAGTGCCGATAGTTGGATGTTATCAAGCAATTATCAGTACTAATTGGCACTAATTAGGATTTACTTGCATAGCTCGCTAAGCATTTTCTATAACCCGATGCGTGTAAATCAGACCAAATGGATCTCAAAAGGGGCCGTGGCCATGGGATGGGCATGGATGGATCATGGGCATTCCTAAAATTTATGAGCAGTGCTATAGAATATGCCCAATCCATGTCTACGTTAGTCATGTGCTTTTGCACCAGATTTTAGTTGCACAAACAGATGTTCCTATAAGCCGTGCCTAACTTTAGGCAATGTTTATTAGAATAGAGCTAAGTGCAGGTTTGTTTGTTTTTTGCACTGATTTATTAGGCAGCATATATAGAATCTAGTTTTAACTGTGCAATAGTGCATCTATTCATAAACAGCATGCACTACTGAGCAATAGGGTTCATTATTTGAACAACAGTGCATACTATTGCACTATGGTACATACTATTAATAGCAAGGGGGGATACATTTTGGCTCTTTTTCCTGTTATTTTGGATTTAAATGACATGGGAAATGTTGTTGATTTTCCCAAGTCATTTCAAACAAATGCACATCTCTACTGATTTTACAAGAACATAAACTACATAACCGTACATTTAAACAGTACCTCTTTCAGCTATCTACCTTGAAAGGTACAACTTAATCTTTGGTTTTCCAAGACTCCTGTATTTGCCCCCCTGTGATCCATACACTGCCTTTCCCCTCACTTTTCCCTCCACACCCCATCCAACACTGAAGGACTGCCTGTTCCACAATCTCCCATCTTGTCTAGTATGCCAGTTCACTCTAGTCCATTCCTTCAGCCAGAAAGGCATCCCAGCCCTCCCCTTCATTAATGGGGTTCTATCTTCTTATCAGTCATACATTTTGTTTTACTTTCTTCTAAGGATATCTGTGCCATTTCACCCCCTTTTATGGCACTTGTCATCTTTGCTGCCATGTATCTGATTTTCTTAGTCCTTGTACTACAAACCCCTTATGATTTTAGTTCCAGAGTGTGGGTGTCTTGACTCGGTTCAAGTCCATTCCCCCATGTCAAGTCCAGCTGTACATCCAGAAGCCCCTCTGCCTATCTCCATCTCCTCCAGCCCCTTCTTAGAGACCACACATCCCTCCCAGAGTGAAAAGTGGCTAGGTATTCACCACCACCACCACTTCTGCTAAAGGGCAGGGGAAGGTTCTCAAGATGGCCCTATCACTCTTCCAAACCAGTGTATGTTTTTTATAGTTGTACTAGTTGATCTCTCCTGTGTGAGCATCTTCAAGCACACTCACTGCATCAGTTGGTCAGTTTGTGCTGGGGCAGTTCTCTCTCTCCTCCCTGCCCATGAAGTTCCCTTAGCTTTTGGCATTGATCCCCCTCTGGCAACACTGTGATGCCACAATGTCCTCATAAGTGGCACAGGTTCACCTAGCCTTTTACACCATTCATTGGAGGTGGCCACATCCTCAAAGAGAATGCACCCACTTTCTCTCCGGAGAGTTTACTTAGTCTATTCAATTCTCAACTAGTCTCTTTTCAGTAGGCCTCATTCCACTCATTGTTTATCCTTCACACTATAGCCACAACATTGTGGTTTCTCAGTTACCAAGTCAATGAAACGTTTGCAAACAATTGACAAACAAGCAAAACACAGAACTCAACATTTCTCATACCTATTGTGTCCATGCCCCCCAGCTTTTTACACTTTCATCAGATTCTCCAGAAGGACTTTCAAGTCCTGTAGCTTTTTGAGCAATTGAGATTTATTGTTATTTGTGAGCCACACCTTATCCAGAAACAATAGCACAAACTTAATGACTCTTTGGTAGGCCTTCATGCAGTAGGGGTCCATGGCTCTGTGGCTCTGTGCCAAGAAATCTTGGAATATCAGTAGCTTAGAGCCATCATACATCAGATGCCATGATCTTGATCGGCATAGATCAGAATTCTCGCAATTACCTGTTGCAATAGATTGCTGCTGTCTTCTCTAGTCCCCAAGCAGTATATTCTTTCAACTTTAATAGGTAGTTCTGCCTGCCAAAGCCCCCGTGCTACCAGTATCCACATTTCTGCCACTCTCACCAGTTTGTAGTCTTGTAGATTCAAGAAAACAATAATACAGATGTTATTTCACCTTCCCCTATTTTCCCAATCCTCAATTCTTCTTGGATCCTAGCATTCACATTCACCCTGTAGTTCTCCAGGCATGAAATCTATCCCTCCATTTACTGAATTCTTTTCAAGCCTTCCTTTACTTCAATATACATGTTTGATCATTTTTCTTGCTGTGAGGTTGTGGGTCAGATCTCTAATTTGCCTCCTCTTGCAGAAAAAACATCAGCTGCATTCTATCAGCAGCCATGTTGCCTTCTGATTGTCTGCCTTTCTTTTTGGTGAGTCTCTGTGCTATACCTGCCGTCTCTTCTAGAATTATTTGCATCACTTCAAAATCTCTGCTCCCCTGGTGTGACAGATCCTTCAAGTTATTGCCTAATTTGTTTGGTTATTTTTGGGTAAAGTTGACTAGTTTGGATTCCTCATCTGGAGCCAATGCCATAGGTGTCTTCAGCTAACAATCATCGCATGACCACCCCCCCCCCCCCCCCCATTTTTTTTTTTTAAAGTCAACACACACTATGCTGTAGAATTTGTTCCTGGAGAATGTGATCAAGGCAATTAGCATTCTTTTTCATTGGAAGTGAGCAACAAGGGATGGATCTATTCTTTAAGATCTTACCAAGTGTCTGTGACCTGGATTGGCCACTGTTGGAGATAGGCTACTGGACTCAAAAGGCCTTTGCTCTGGTCTTGTATTGCACATCTTATTTTCTTATTCTGAATGTTAATAAATGAATAGCAGAGCTTCTTGCATTATTATGAGCATGTTAATACAAGAAGGGCATGGTTTTCTCTGCTTTTGCCAGATATTGTCCAGTGCAATAATGAATGCTGCACTTTTTCGGGTTCTTTGTTTTACTGAGCTCTTATTGTCAGGGTCATTTTTCCTATAAGACTGTGGAATGTAAACCAGTATGAGGCTCATTTATCACTGACATGCCCCAGTGAAGGCTCCTTTGGCCTTCATTTACCCAACTGCAATTGGGTGGTAAAAATAATATTGTTCCTTCTCTCACTTTCTTGGAAGATTTATGCAAAGCGGGTATTAGAAATGTGTTTGGAAGACATCCACCACAGAGGTGGCTGCAATGTAGGTTTCTGGAGTGTTACATTTTAGAGTTCCCCTGGATCTTGTTGCAGTTTACTCTCTCCATTATTATTGTTAAATTACTTTATTTTATATTAGATTGTGCTGTATTTACTGTGGATGTTAACTACCACATGTTTCAGTCCATATATGGGATGTGTCTCTATTCTGGGCATGAATAGACTCTGCTAAGCCTTTCATTTTTCTTTAGTCACAAGCACCCACTGGAAGAAAAGACTTGATCACAGAATGATACATCACTCTGTAGGGCTGCAATTTTGCACCATAACAGATTTAACAGAATACTGTGGCTAACCTAATATGGTAAACACTCTGGATATGTTAATGAACACTCTCCACATCACTTCCTATGTCATTTCAAATGCATGCACATCCCCATCATTTATCCATGTTTAACTAAGACACAGAGAGAATGGTGCATGCCATGCTGTGAGAAAGAGAGAGGAAGGAGCACATGCTATGGTGAAAGAGACAGTGAACACATGACTAAGAAATTACCTCTGTGTTCTCAAAGGTTCCTGTACTATAATATCTTTGGAGAATTTATGCTGGTCCATAAAATGACACACTGTAGTATTTATATGTAATCCCTTCTAACTTCAAAATGTAAGCCACATTGAACCGAAACTTGTTTTTGGATAATTGTGGGATACAAGAATGAATGAATGAATCCAACCCCCTTAACAGCAATTACATTAAAGTAGCAGAATTAACAAATTTTGATGCAAATTTTTTAAGTATTTATTTGGATTTTGCTCACACCTTTTTCAGTAGTAGCTCAAGGTGAGTTATATTCAAGTACAGTAGGTATTTCCCTGTCCCTGGAGGGCTAACAATCTTAAGGGCCTCATTTACTAAACAAAGTTAGTGATTTCTGGCGCAGCAAATGAAAGAAAGCCTAGTCAGTTCTTATGGGCTTCCTCTCATTTGCCACACAGGAATTGCTAGTGCAGCTTTGTAAAACAAACCCTAATTTTGTTCTTGAAGCAGTGAAGAGTTAAGGGGTCTTTTTACAAAGGTGGGCTGAAAAATGGCTTGCGGTAGTGTAGGCGTGGGTTTTGAGCACATTCCGATCCATTTTTTAGCGCGCCTGTAAAAAAAGGCCTCTTTTTATTTTCTTTGCCAAAAATGGATGTGTGGCAAAATCAAAATTGCCACGCGTCCATTTTGGTTCTGAGACCTTACTGCCAGCCCTAGACCTAGCGGTAAAGAATCTGTGCGGTAATGACCTATGCACGTCAAATGCCACTTGGCACACGTCCGTTACGTGTGCTACAAAATAAAAAATATTTTTCAGAAGTGAGTAGCAGACATGTGCCAAAGTTGAAATTACCGCAAGGGCCACACAGTAACTGGGTGATGATTCCAATTTGGCGTGCGTTCAGCGCGAGTAGGCGTCTACGCGGCTTAGTAAAAGCATCCCTAAGTGACTTGCCCAAGATGAAAAGGAACAGCAATGGGATTCGAACCAGGCACATCTAGACAGCAAGCCTGGCAATCTAACTATTAGGCTACTCCTCCACTCCTAAGAAGAGTAGCCTAATGATTAATACAGTGGGCTTTGATCCTGGCAATGTGGGTTCAATTCCCACTGCAGCTCCTTGTGACCTTGGGCAAGTTGCCAAACCCTCCATGGCCCCAGGTACAAATAAACATAGGGGTCCTTTTACTAAGGTGTGCTGAAAAATGACCTGCCATAGTGTAGGCGCGTGCAGAATTATTTTTTGTGCATCTATTTAAAAAATGCCTTTTTAAAATTTTTGCCGAAAATGGACGTGCGGCAAAAATGAAAATTGCTGCGCATCCATTTTGAGCCTGAGACCTTACCACAAGCCATTGACATAGCGGTAAGGTCTCACATGGTAACCAGGCGGTAATGGTCTACGCTCATCAAATTCCACTTGACGCGTGTAGCTGCTGCGCGTCAGAAAGTAAAAAATATTTTTCAGACATGCGTAGTGGGCACGCACCAAAATTGAAATTACCGCAAGGGCCACTTGGTAACTGGGCAGTAACTCCAATTTGGCGCACATTGGACGTGCGTAGGCGCATACACAGCTTAGTATAAGGGCACCTTAAAACTTTGAGCCCTCTAGGGGCAGAGAAAGAACCTGCATATGTTGTGTACAGTGCTGTGTACGTCTAGTAGCACTATAGATATGATTAGTAGTTCTCCTGGGAATTTCTTGATAGATGCTAATGGGAGGGAGGGAGGGGGGGAGAGGAACATTCCAAGAT
This sequence comes from Microcaecilia unicolor, assembly GCF_901765095.1. Lineage (NCBI taxonomy): Eukaryota > Metazoa > Chordata > Amphibia > Gymnophiona > Siphonopidae > Microcaecilia > Microcaecilia unicolor. Next base: position 126,649,608 of record NC_044032.1, read on the forward strand.
ATAATCAAATTGAAAAAGCAGGCTGTTACAGAAGTAATACCTGAACTGGATGGAAAACCAGATTCCAGACTACTAAGGAATTAAAATACTTACTTGTTCAGAATGGCTGTTTATTTTCCTTGCCTTCACTCAGTCGAGTGTGCCTTTCAGCACAGTTTGTGCTTAATATCTTCTGGAACTGGTTTGCTTTCTTTTGTCAAGTTAAATGTTATCCCGTTCCCCTGTCAATCTGAAAACATTCGGGCTTCTCCCTAGCTTTCTTCCATCACTGCCCCCTTAAAATCACTATGGGGTCCTTTTACTAAGCTGCAGTAAGTTCTAGTGTGCGCTTCCTGCAGTTTAAAAGGGTTTAGGGTGGGACACATTGTGGCATCCCACGGTAAGTTCCTAATCTGAGCCAGGCATTTCTGCACTAATCAGTTACCGCATCTACATTACTATCAGGGGAATTTTCGAAAGAGAAGGGCGCCCATCTTCCGACACAAATCGAGAGATGGGCATCCTTCTCTCAGGGTCACCCAAATCGGCATAATCGAAAGCCGATTTTGGGCGCCCCCAACTGCTTTCCGTCGCGGGGACGACCAAGGTTCACGGGGACGTGTCGGCACCATACTGAAGGCGGGACTGGGGTGTGATTAAGAGATGGGCGTCCTCAGCCAATAATGGAAAAAAGAAGGGCGTCCCTGCTGAGCATTTGGCTGACTTTACTTGGTCCATTTTTTTTCACGACCAAGCCTCAAAAAGGTTCCCAAACTGACCAGATGACCACCAGAGGGAATCAGGGATGACCTCCCCTTACTCCCCCAGTGGTCACCAACCCCCTCCCACCCTAAAACATTTTTGCCAGCCTCAAATATCATACTCAGCTCCATGACAGCAGTATGCAGGTCCCTGGAGCAGTTTTTAGTGGGTGCAGTGCACTTCAGGCAGGCGGACCCAGGCCCATACCCCTCTACCTGTTATGTTTGTGGAGAAAACAGCGAGCCCTCCAAAACCCACCCGAAACCCACTGTACCCACATGTAGGTGCCCCCTTCACCCCTTAGGGCTATGGTAGTGGTGTACAGTTATGGGGAGTGAGTTTTTTGGGGGGTGGTTGGGGGGCTCAGCACACAAGGTAAGGGAGCTATGCACCTGGGAGCAATTTGTGAAGTCCACTGCAGTGCCACCTAGGGTGCCCGGTTGATGTCCTAGCATGTGAGGGGGACCAGTGCACTACGAATGGGCTCCTCCCACGACCAAATGCCTTGGATTTGGTCGTTTTTGAGATGGGCGTCCTTGTTTTCCATTATGGCCAAAAACCGGGGACGACCATCTCTAAGGTCGACCATCTCAACATTTAGGTCGACCATCTCTAAGATCGACCTAAATGTTGAGATTTGGGCGTCCCTGACCGTATTATCGAAACGAAAGATGGGCGCCCATCTTGTTTCGATAACACGAGTTTCCCCGCCCCTTCACCGGGACGTCCTTAGAGATGGGTGTCCCCGTTCAAAAATGCCCCTCTATGCATAACTGATTAGCGCAGGATTGGCACCTGAGCCCTTACTGTCTACAAAATAGGCAGTGGTAAGTGCTCATATGCTAATTTCTATTAACAGCTGTGTGCTAATAGTGCTTAATAAACTTGTTTATGGCAAAATAGGTTCTATAAAATTCAGTAGCATGAACTTCAACTAAATATAGGGCGTCTTTTACTAAGGCGCGCTAGCATTTTTAGCACGTGCTAAAAATAGGCGCATGCTAAATGCTAGAGAGGCCAATGTATTCCTATGGGCATCTCTAGCGTTTAGTGCGTGCCTAGTTTTAGCGTGTGCTAAAAATGTTAGCGCGCCTTAGTAAAAGATCCCTATCGAACCTTACTAATCCACAAAATACAAGGGGGAAAAGGACCTCAGATATAGCCCAGTGATATGTGTGCCTCCTTATGTTGTGGCTACCTTAAACACTTAGGGCCCCTTTTATCAAGCTGCAGCAAAAGGGGGCCTGCGCTGGCGTCGGTGTGTTTTTTTGACACGTGCCAAAGCCCCCCTTCTATCAAAGTGGGTACTACTACTACTACTATTTATCACTTCTATAGTGCTACAAGGCATACACAGCGCTGTTCACCATACATGAAAAGACAGTCCATGCACAAAGAGCTCACAATCTAAATAGGATAGGCAGACAGAACAACTAAGAGGTAAGGGAATTAAAGAGGTGGAGATAAAAGGGTACAGGGCAAGTGAGTAGTGGTTAGGAGTCAAAAGCAGCGTTAAAGAGGTGGGCTTTTAGCCTGGATTTGAAAATGACCAAAGATGGGGCCAGACGCACAAGCTCGGGAAGTCTATTCCAGGTGTGAGGTGAAGTGAGATAAAAGGAACGGAGTCTGGAATTAGCAGTAGAGGAGAAGGGGACAGATGAGAGATTTATCCACAGAACGGAGTATCCGAGGGGAGGCGTAGGGAGAGACAAGAGTGGAGAGGTACTGGGGAGCGGTAGAGTGAATGCACTTATAGGTCAGTAAGAGAAGTTTGAATTGAATGCGGAAACGGATAGGGAGCCAGTGAAGTGACTTGGGTAAAAGGTAGGTCTTTCTTCTTTTTAAAAAAAATGGCCGTGCAGCAAGTGAAGCACTTGCCATGCAGCCATTTTGGGGGGAGCCCTTACCATCACCCATTAAGGTGGCGGTAGGGGCTCCCATGCTAACCTGGCAGTAATCTGGCAGCACACAGCACGGCCCGATTACCGCTGGGTACACATCGGTCCTTCAAAAATAAATATATTTTGGTTGCACCAGATATGATGACGCGCTGGGGGTGGAAACTACTGCCGGGCTGCTGCAGTAGCCCGGTGGTACTTCCTTTTTAGCAAGTGGTAAGCCCGCGTTGGGCTTACCGCCCCTTTGTGAAAGGGCCCTTTAGGCATCAACTCAATCATCTGTCCACACAAAACCCCAAAAGAATTTTTTTATTTTAAACAGTCTCCAGTAATTCATTTTTCTATTTTTTTTTCTTATTCATAAAAAAACAGCCAGAGGATGGACAAAACTTGTTCATTTATCTGCAGCATTTGATCCTAACAGGCATCCGTTTCACTACACCTGCTTCTTCAGAGGATCTTCAATAATAATGACAATAGTGGAGCTCCCGCTGGAAACATTGTCCTGTCGGTGCAACATTAGAGCATGACCATTAATTTTGAAAATAGAAAATCGGCCATTTTACTGCTGCGGTAAAAATGGCCTTAGCGCACAAGAAAGACTCATGTAAGGGTTGTGCTACAGCTACTTTTTAGCACAGCTTAGCAAACGTACCCCAATTGTGAAATAATTGTGCCCAAAGGAACTATATTGTTTGGTTTTACTTGTTTGAACATTCATTGTACTTGTCCCTGATTTATTGTAAACTGCTTTAAAACTTAACTGTATTAAGTGGTATATTAAGTAATTAAATCAAATCAAACTATTTTCGGAGTGCCTAAACATAAAAGAAAACACACAGCTAATGCTTTCTCTAGACCAGGACAAATATTTCCTAAAATTTAAGGGCCTCAAGAGGGGTTCTGGAAAAGGTGAACCTTTCACCCATCCAGATTCCTCTGTAATACTTAGGGGCCCTTTTACTAAAGGGTTGCCGGCGGAAGTTCCGCCTCCTGTGCACACCATTTCCAGTGCTAACCTGTCTCGTTACCGCCAGGTTAGCACAGGAACCCTTACCGCCACCCAGTCTCCTCTCCAAAATGGCCGCACAGCAAGTGCGATCTTACCACACAGCCATTTCATTTTTGGCTATTTTCGTGCAGCAGTAAAAGTGGAGGAGGAGTGGCCTAGTGGTTAGCATGGTGGACTTTGGTCCTGGGGAACTGGGTTCAATTCCCACTGCAGGCACAAGCAGCTCCCTGTGACTCTGACCAAGTCACTTAACCCTCCATTGATCCAGGTACAAATAAGTACCTGTATATAATATGTAAGCCACATTGAACCTACTATGAGTGGGAAAGCACAGGGTACAAATGTAAGAAAAATAAAAAGGGGCACATGGGAAAAAATGGCTGCCACCACAAGCACAGGGCCCCTTAGCCTTCCTCCTCCTCTTGGGATTCTCTGGATGGCTGTTATCAGAGTAAGCAATGGGAATTACTGCACCAGTTTTATCTTGTGAGTGGAACCTGCTGGCACTAACTGACTAGGTCCATTTTTCTTTAAATCTTTTTTTCAAATTGGTGGTAAATAAATCCTAATCAATCAATCAATCTACTGTCCTCTTTGGAGTAACTGAATTGCAATTGAATTTACCCTCAGTTCTTATGAATGTTGTTAAATATGTAATTAGAGTTTTAGGGGCCATTTTACAAATGTGCACTAGAGTTTTTAGTGCACACTAAACTAAGCATGCACTAAATGTTAAGAGTCACTAGCGTTTAGCACACACTAACGATTAGTTCTCCCTAAAACCGCTAGTGCACCTTTCTAAAAGGACCCCTTATGGGCTCATTTTCGAAAGAGAAGGACGTCCATCTTTCGACATAAATCGGAAGATGGACGTCCTTCTCCCAGGGACGTCCAAATCGGTATAATCGAAACCCAGTTTTGGACGTCTCCAACTGCAGTCCATCGCAAGGACGTCCAAAGTTCAAGGGTGCGTGTCGGAGGCGTAGAGAAGGCAGGACTTGGGTGTGCCTAACACTTAGACATCATCGACCCATAATCGAAAAAAACAAGGACGTCCCAGATGAACACTTGGACATTTTCACCCAGACCTGTTTTTCTTACGAATAAGGCACAAAAAGTTGCCCAAAATGACCAGATGACCACTGGAGAGAATCGGGGATGACCTCCTGTTACTTCCCCAGTGGTCACTAACTCCCTCCCACCCTCAAAAATCATCTTTAAAAATATGTCGTGCCAGCCTCAGATGTCATACTCAGGTCCATGACAGCGCATGCAGGTCCTAGGAGCAATTTTAGTGGGTACTGCAGTGCACTTCAGACAGGCAGATCCAGGCCCATACCCCCCCTGTTACATTTGTGGAGGAAACAGCAAGCCCTCCAAACCCCACCACAAACCCACTGTACCCACATCTAGGTGCCCCCCTTCATCCATAAGGGCTATGGTAGTGGTGTACAGTTCTGGGTAGTGGGTTTTGGGGGGGTTATGGGGGACTCAGCACACAAGATAAGGGATCTATGCTCCTGGGAGCATTTTATGAAGTCCACTGCAGTGCCCCCTAGGGTGCCCGGTTGGTGTCCTGGCATGTCAGGGGGACCAGTGCACTACAAATGCTGGCTCCTCCCATGTCCAAATGGCTTGCATTAGGACGTTTTTGACATGGACATCTTTGGTTTCAAAAATCGCCAGAAGTCAGAAATGTCCATATCTAGGGACGTCCAAATCTAGGAACATCCAAATTTAAGGATTTGGACGTCTCTGACGGTATTTTTGAAATGAAAGATGTACGTCCATCTTGTTTTGAAAATACGGGTTTCCCCGCCCCTGGATTTCGCCATTTTGCAAGGACGTCCAAATCACAACTTGGACGTCCCTTTCGAAAATGCCCCTCTTTGTATCCTTAGAATCTAAGTTCTATATCCACCATCACTTGCAGCAGTTCCCTTGTATTCCCTGTGCCCGTGAGGTAAGTTCTTCAGAGAAGCAAAGTGAGCTTGGTGTACATTGATGGTGAGGGATTACACTTGTGATTATTAGAATAACTTCCACTTATTACTATTAGAAAATGTTATTAAACATTCCCTTCTGGCCAACTAAAGTGCATCTCTTTTTAATATGGGGATCTGAGATAGCCCCCCCCCCTGCCTCCTGTCACTGCCCTCCCCTTCCCTCATCCACCATCTACCCACCCACAAACATCTTCTAGAACAAATTGACCGTACCTTCATTTATTGTATCCAGTGAACTGTTCAAGGAACAGCTCATAAGAGCTTAAAAACCTATTCTGGATAAAACATTTACAAACAAGATAATCCATTAACTTTTGGAGCTGGGACTATTTACCTCCACATGCTGATTACTCTCCACTGTCCCCTATCCATTCTTAATAGCCCCATTCACATACAATAAATTTGCAAGTCTGATTGGTTGTAAATATAGGCCACTGCTTTGAAGTATAACAATTTAACTATATACATTCTTAAACCAAACTTTCACCCAAGCTACAATAACATATCATAAACATTGAAAAACATATCTTAACCTTACTGCCCCACCATGACAGCTAGGGCAATGTTAGTGGCATGGGCCTCCATACCTTGGTCACCTGACTATCCAGCCCACCAACTCTTAGAGCCTCAATTAAGCTCATATTACCCGATGAACAGAAGCCCGTAGCTCGAGTGTCCACCTACTGCGACACACCAGCCATCTCAAACCCCCAGCAAAATCCCCACATTTAACCCGGCCAACAACCGGCCATCAGTTCACAGGGAAGGTGAGTGGGTAAGCTGCCTCCAAGGAGCAGAAAGAAGACCCTGTGACTTGGAGGCGGCTCCTTTAAGTAAACTTGCTTCCCCTCACTCTTCTTGAGGCACTCTCCAATCCTCTGCGGGGGGGCCTCAGCAGGAAAGGTTGCTTAAATATAAATTATCTAGTCTCCTGAGGCCCCTGACCCATTTCCCTTTTTTCTTCCCCCTTCTCTTTCTTCCCTTCTCCTACAGCCCTTTACTGGGCCGTCCCTACTCTGTCCTTTCGGTCATCCAGAGGAATGCAGGGGGGAACCCCAGCCCAAAGTTAAACTCAACCTGCGAGATGGGGCTCTTGGGCTTAAACGTCCCTTAAAGATCACTCACCATGTTACTAGCTAGGCAGCCCTTCAGGCCACTGGTTATTCCATACACAATTAGGGCACTATACTGCCTGTATGCAAGCTTCGCCAGGCAACTAGCTAAGGCCTACTGAGCAGACATGGACCCACCATGCAACATAGTCAGGTTACCGGACCCATAACTGCAAAGACCTCACTCTTGCTTCAAAACTGAAACCCCCTCCCCCAACCATACAGACAGCTTGGGTGACTGCTAGCTGTGAAAACCCTAACTCTTCCTCATCACTGAGCTAAACCTCATGCTTCCTCTAAATCTTTCCACATGCTAGGAGCACCCATACCAATACGGACGCATGAATCCTTCTAACCAAGGATACTCACCTGATTTTCCTTGGCACTCCATCCCTAATCCCTCTTTTACCAACCCTGATCCCTCTTTTTTCTGCTACTGGGCATCTGAATAATAATTTAGTCCTAGCCCAATAGCCTGACTCTGCTCTGCATTCTAACTCCCCCTACTCCTCCTTCCTTATGCTTGCCTTGTACCCCCTACTTTACCACCATTAACATTTCCCTTCTCCCCCTCCCCCCTCTTACCAACTAAGGATCCCAGGCCCTCTGTATCTGGCAAAGCCAGGGTGGGGGGGGGGGGGGGGGGGGAGGTGGGACCAGACAGTTCAGCCTCTGGTAATGTTTGGCAATCAGGACAAGCCCTCATGCCTCGTTCCTAATCTGGGCAATTATTGCAGAAGTTCGTTTTAGATCCTGTCTCTCTCTTTATGAGACTACTACATGTTTGTACCTAGTGTTATAATTCTGTTGCAATTACTGTGAGCAGCAGTTGTTAACACAGATGTTTGTTCAAGGCCGGGGAACCTTGCATTTCTGAATTGTTGCTCTTTGAGGCTGCCAAATTATGGCCTGCTTGTCTCCCAATGTATTTGTTTTTCCTGAAAAGCAATATCAGAGTGGAGGAGTGGCCTAGTGGTTAGGGTGGTGGACTTTGGTCCTGGGGAACTGAGGAACTGAGTTTGATTCCCACTTCAGGCACAGGCAGCTCCTTGTGACTCTGGGCAAGTCACTTAACCCTCCATTGCCCCATGTAAGCTGCATTGAGCCTGCCATGAGTGGGAAAGCATGGGGTACAAATGTAACAAAAAAAAAAAAAGCAGACAACAATGAGCCTGGATATGTTACAGAGTGGGAATCTGGCTTTCAATGTCCATTCAGCCTTCACAAGTGCCCTTGTTGTGAAAGTGGGGCTGTGCAGAAATTCAAAACTGTTCTGCTGAAGGGTTTCTTGTGCACCATTAAGAACATTGTAATGGTCAGATTTCTATCTATCTAAAGGTAGTTTGCAATAGAACACACATAAAATACAGCTCTAAGGTATTGACCTTTTCACATCAAACATCTTTAGTGATGTTCACCTAAAGTCACTGAAATTTCATTCTAAGATCTACATACATTGATGTCCTTGTTGCACTAGTAAATATTTATTCCCATAATTAACTATTAAAACACCATTGTGATTTCAGCAATAGAATATATCATTACTATTTTTTTTCCTGTTTAACCCTTTCTCTTTAGAGATGTTCATAATTCAGGAGACAGACTAGCAGCCTGGTCTGACAGCCGTCCAGCCAGGTGATTTCCTTACCAGAGGAGTCAGAAGAGCTGGTATGAGCATAGGAAAGGAGTGGACTCCAGAGCTTCCCGAGGAATAGTTTAGCACTAGAAGCCACAAGAAAGGAAATGATTTGGTAATTCCATCTGAGAGTTTCTGAGACAAGTCTCTTTTCCTTCAATTATCTATTGATTGAGCACCAAAATGAAACAAAAGAAAACAACTGGTTTGAAGTGTAGCAAATTTCTATTAATCGCAGCTCATTCATGGTGTGTTGTTGTGTAAGGAAATGTAAGGGGGGGGGGGGGTTCACCATGTCAGAGAGTAACATTTGATCATTACATTGAAATTGAATCAATGGAATAGGTATGCCTCCAATTAGCTGATTACTGTTTTCACAAGTAAACAGAAAGATGGATTTGATTCTGGGATTAGAGAAAATTATGTTAGGAAAATGGGCAGCCTTAATTGGCATATTGTAATTTACACTCTACATGTCAAGAGACGATCTGGATTTTTTTTTTTTTTTTTTTTTTACCTTAGCTGGTTTATAGCCTGTCACTCCCTGGTTCACAAGATGTTATTGGGCAGGAAGCTGTGGAAATCAAGTTATTCTTTTCAGAATTTTTTTTTCTGTCAAATGAAACAGTTTAAAAAACACAAATGTTTGCAAAGAAGCAGATTTCTGCCTTTTTATTTTTAGCGATTCCCTTTTGTTGTTGTTTTTAAAAAAAAAAAAATCATCCCTTTGTGTGTGGGAGGGGGAGACACACAATCTATCTACTTATCTAGATACATAGATATAGATACACACACACACATACCTTGAGTTTGAATTACTGAAAACTATTTCCATCTTCTCAAGGTTCTCGCAATATTTTTATTCTGGCAGCCGCTTTAAATGATCTCAAAGACTGGCCGGTCTAATGCATCCATCCCTTGCTTTTATCTTACAGAACGTGAATTTTATTATCTGCTATTTGTCCGTGGAGCTAAAGAGCTACACGGGGAGGGGGCTGAAGTCATCTTTAGTAACCCAAACCTAATGTTAGCTCTCTTCTCCGGTCCCACAACCCTTTCTGTCTCTTCATTTGTTTATAATGACATCACATGGAACCTCATCAAAACGCTTAGTCTACCGCAGAAGTATTTCTTACAAAATCCAGGTATGTCTTTGTTCCCATACAGTGATTGTTCACTTTAAAAAACAACCTCCCAAAAAACAATGACCTAGCTTGATGATTTCATCCGTCTCCACCCCCCCCCCCCCCCCCCCCCTTCCATTTGTATGAATCTGCAGTTTAGCAGCAATAAACAAATTAACTCCTGGGCGAGCTCTAAGGAATTCTAGAACCGCAGGTTTTTGTCACAGAGATTTTCTTGTATTTAGCAACCCAGAGAACATAAATAATGAAACCACAATCCTGGGGGGGAAACAGACCCACCAATTGTGAAAATTACCAGGCAGGATGGTGTTATAAAATACATCTACGTCCGTATCCTTCTAGTTACTTTTCCTTTTCTTACAGGGAAAAAAAAAGGTCCAGGGAGAATTTAGAATGACAGTTCAATCGGATTCAGACGAATACAATTGGTCTGCAAATCCTGAAGAAGGACGTATAAATTTCCAGTACGCCACCCGTGAAATACTTCCCTAGGGGTGCCAGAATCTAATGCCTTTAATTATTTGGCACCAGTGAATCTGTATTTGCGTGTTATTCTTGGACTAATGGTTGTTGATGGACTTTATTGCATACAGGGCTTTTTAATTATTATTCCTATTGTACTGTTATGAAAAAATTGTCTTTGCATGCATGAAGGCCACATTTGTGTCTTTAAGATTTGCGCGTAAATTTGGCTTTGCGTGAGTTAGGCCACTTTTTAAAAAAATGAATTAACTTTCTGGATAAAGTCTGTTTCACAAGTACCTCTGAAAGGTTTGTCTGTATTCAAAAAACGATGTCACTTTTTCGTTATAACTTTACAATGTAACATGAGCGCGCATTTTAACGTCAAGGCTCCAAAAATGTTGCAGAACCGTGTTTGCACGTGCAAAACTTTAATAGTTCCAGGTCAAACAGTGGTTTACAGCTGAAATCAAAACGAGACCTTGAGGTGCGCCAATCAGTTTATTTTCTTCAAGAAAGGATAGTGGATTCACCCAAATGCTTCTTAAGAGAAGTACTGCAAGCGAAAGAACGGTATTAGAATTCAAGGAACCTGGCCTTTAGTACCGTGGACCGTAGCTGTGAACAAAAGGACGGAGATCACAGGGAGTCTTGGAATGGAGCTGGACTCTTGGACTCTCTGTGCCCTCGTTCTCTCAATTTCATTGTGGCAACGACATCCCAGCCTCTTGGCCAAAAAAACCCCGAGTGTGCTGAAAGCTGGAAATCAGATTCCTGTTAAACCGTTCAGCTTCTGGTTAGTGCAAGAAGCATCTTAACCTTTCGCTCATGTCACTGGGGTTTAACACGCTAACTTTGCACTAAAGGTTTTTTTCCCCCCTTGGAGCCCGGGTTCATAAAGAAGGGTTAGTGGTTCTCGATGCTCCCAGCTGAGGACTACAAGGCAAACAGTACTCTGAAAGCTCTCAGCGATTGCAGCAGGACGGGGCAAACAGGGTCAGCACCATTTCCAAACTTACGGGCAGCCCCAGTGCCTAGTCAGAGCTACTGGAACATCTCCAAGCAGTGAGTGTACATTACTCGTGTCATTTTTGCAGGGAGTTGTACTCCCTAGTGACTCTTGGCTGATTCGCACAGATTGTTTATTTGTTTAGTCCTGTAATGATATTATCCACAAGGCTAAAGCCACACAGGGAGGATTAGGAATTCCTCTTGGAGAAGCTGTTTATTACTATGACAGCCTGTCGCTGGCAGGCCACAAACTGTTATATTTTTGTGTTGCTTTCACCCCTGCTCCTTCCCCTCGCAGCCACCCCCTTCCTCTCTAACTTTCCAAACGTTCATTTATTTATGTTACTTTCCAGATTTCCTTTGCTTCTTCAGGACCACCATCGTGACATCTCCCTTCTGATTCTTGTCGTCGGGCACCCAAATTTATGAGGTTTCCGAAACAAAGGCAAAACACAGAACGATAAGGTCCTGCTTCGAAGCCTCTTGATATTTAATCTCTCTGTCAGATTATTTTCGGAAAGCTCTGGTATTAACAACGTAAACATTTACTCCCCCCCACCCCCACAGTTGTAAGGTTCAGCCTTTGTACGTTATTATTATTTTATAACAGCCACCCATTCCCCACCCCGAAAACAAACAGTGTCATTAAAAAATAATTCCCAAACTCTTCCTTGCCAAGGTGTTTTGAAAACCCCAGTCAAGTCCTTCAAACCCCGAACGTATTTTGACAAGAACAATAAAAAAAAAAATCATTTACAATCGCCCTATAATGTTTTCTTGAAATATGTGCCTTCCACGAGCAAAAGAAGGAAATGGTTCTCAATAAATATTTAGTCCTGGATCTAAGGAAGCAGAAGGCCAAGAGTAACAAAGAGGGATTTGGTTGTTTGGATTGCTGGGTCGGAGCTGAAACTCCCTGCTTGCAGCTGACCACGGATACAGATAGGTTAATTTCCACATGGAGCAGAAGAAACTCTATCCGTACTTTTGTGAAGTGTGGGGCAGCCAAACCATGTTAATCTGTTTAGCATGTGTGCGCTACGTGGAGGGAGCCAGACCACCACAGTGCATTTTTTAAGCAAGAGCAGCAGCAGGAACAGTCCTTGGGGGAGTTAATAAAGAAGAGCTTAAGGAAAATAAGTTTATAAAGGGTTCACTCTGTGAACTATGACAACTTTGGAGTTTGTTTCAGGTTTTGGGTCTCCCCCCCCCCCCCCCCCCCCACTCCTTCAGCAAAGAAAAGTAGTATAAAAAAATATCACGCAGGCTAATTTCTACCAACACCAGAATGAAAACTGATTAGTATATTTAGGGATGTGTCCGTTCATTGATAGGAAACTTTTTTTGACGAACGAGTCTAAAGTTTATTTATTTCAGAATATTTTTTTTAGTGGCTAAATGCTGTGTTTGATGGAGAGAAGACAGGCACAAGAACGGGAAAATAGCTTTCTTTGTAGGCTTTGGTAGGTATCTTTGTGTGGATTGCAATCACCAGCCTCATCAGACTGATAATCGTTTAACTAAACAATTAGATTACAGGCTTTGGATTAAATGGTACAAAAGCGAATGAAACTTTTCTTGCACGCTGTCTGCTCCTGAACCAAAGACTCAACAGGCTACGTGACCCTCTATCCTTAGAAAGGCAGATTCACTGCTTCTTTCTAATCATGTGTTTAGCATTAAAAAAAAAAAAAAAAAGAGAGAGCGAGAAAATAATTGAAAACGTTTTCGGCTAATCAAAATATTTTATGATTATTATTTGTTTTTCTAAGGACTCTTTTGACTTCTGCTCTCTCCCTAAATAATCGGTGCACTGCACGAATTCCTTCTTCTAGGGGTAGAAAAGCCAAATCTAGAATTAAAACAGGAATTCGAAAGGTAAACTGGAAGTTCTTTTCCGATTAGCTTTAACGTGACGTAAACTTTCCAAATCCGTCTTTGAGCTTTATTGAGTCTCTCTCCACTGCGGTGTTTATAAACAAAAGTCCCTGGAGAGTACATAATAATGTCTGTTTTGGTCTATGCCAATCAGTCAAACACGCTAGGTAGGAGAGAGAGAATGACTGTACGATTTTGAAATGCAAATGAGAACAATAAAGATGACTTGCTTAAAACAAAAAATAAATAAATAAAACGAAACGAAATATGGCTAGCAATAAAACATGTTAGGTCCCCCCCCCCCCCCCCCCCCTGTTATTAAAGAAAACACAAATTGCAGACATTGAAGGATTTCATTTTAAAAGAAAATAAAGTGAAAATTTAATATGAAGCCATTTTTTGGGGGGGGGGGGGGAGAAGCATTAGTGTAAGATGCTGATGGAATATTAAAATCTGATTTGTTCTGAACTTTGCAAGCAGCTTGTCCCATTTAATCTGATGCTAAATAGAGGGCCATTAAAGCTAGCCTGGCAGGGTGTTTTGGGCTACAGCACATGCTGGCCCCCTTGAGGCTGCCTGCTCACCAGAGGTGCTTAAACTGAAACACACACATGGATTCACCTGACCTAGACGCTAAAAAAAAAATCAGCATGGAACCAGGCAGGACTCAGCTTTAAAAAACATGGAAGTGCCTTTTTAAATAAGACACAGGAGTTAAATAAAGAAATATAGCTGCACTTTGCCCTTTTCTCTTTGGCCTATAAACTGGGTTGTTTCATCTTTTAGAAGCACTGGTGACCATTCATAGTCACTCAGTCAAAGAAGTAGTCCTAAGGCAGTGTTTCCCAAGCTGGCCCTGGGGTACCCCTTGCCAGTCAGGTTTTCAGTCATCCACAATGAATATGCATGAAGGAAATTTGCATATAATGGAGACAGTGTACGAAAATCAAGGACCAACTTGGGAAACACAGTCCTAGGGAGTGTGTCCCTGGCCACATAGGGTAATTCTATGATGAAGCTCCTTGATAATCAGCACTATTAACTGGCCAGGAACAGCTCCTGGCTGCAAAATATTCAGCGCATTGTCGGCTAAGGGCCCCTTTTAATAAGCTGCGGCAAAAGGGGGCCTGTGCTGGCGCGTTCTACCACAGCGCATAAAAGGGAAGTCTCTCTTTCCTGCAGGAAATGGCTGTGTGGCAAGAAAAGCAGTTGCCCCACAGTCATTTCGGGGGAGCACTTACTGCCACCCATTGAGGCATATCATAACGGGTAAGATATGCATATCATGTGCATGTCTTACCTGTTACACCAGTATTCTATGGAGGAAAGAAGATGCCTACTTCCCTCTATAGAACAAGCTCCTATCAGACTTCCAGTTACAGAATTGCCCTGGAAGTCTTTCATAAATCCCACCCTGAACTCTAGTTCTGTTTTCCACTTCTTCACTGGTCCTTTTTACATTACATTGCCAGGAATTTCTATTCCGCTCTCACCAAAAAATATTTGTTCGGTGCAGATTACGTATTAAAAAAAAAACCAGTAAAGTAAACTGGGAGCTTGCAAAGCTATAATAGAAGATGCAATGTTAATATCAAGTCAATTAAAACTAATCTAAAGTTAAGCAGGAAGCACATATTTTTGAAAGTTGCTTTATTTTTCAGCTGTGTGAAAACAGCATATGTTCATGGTTTGGCCTTCTGCTAAATATTTGCAATTGGGGGAAATGTGTTTTTTTTTTCCCCTCTTTGCATCAACTCACACTGTTGGAAATGTCATTTGGCGACGTGGTGCTAAAGTGAAGAAAAAATCAAGTCCAGCATCAATCAAGCTAGTGCACCCAGAGATTGCCTCACACTGTACCCCAGAGAAGGAAGCCTTAAAGCCAAATAAAAACATAACTTGATCCTTTGTTTAGTCAAGGTAAGCAAATTACCCTGATAACGTTTCATACAAATATTACAAGGGACCAGATACATGGCCATACATAGCACATATTTAACAAGCTATGTACTGTATATGTATCAATACACATTATTAGATGTGCAATGTAGACCAAAAGTACTCAGAAAAGAACACATGAGACTAGTAAAAAAAATGCATGCATACATAAATAATTTATACAAATCAAATTACGTGACTGGTAATAAACTAAATGCAACCAAGAAAAAAGCAAAACATAAAAATTTAAAAATTTAAAATCCCCAAAACAAATCTCAGCCAGCGATCCTTGAAATTGCTGTAATTTAGTAAGATCAGAATGTCTGCATGTATACGTTTCAAATCACAAACAGTCCAGGTTGTGTATTGTACTAATTCTGACTCAGATTTGATTAATACATATATTCTTTTTAAAAAATCAACAAATTCTGCAATTTTATATTAAATATTCAAAAATGAAAAATTATAGATGAGCTATCATAAAAGATCTTTAATACAGTAGAACACATAGATGATCTGGCCTTTATTAGGAAGAGATATAAGCAGTAGTCAAAATGAATTGATAAGGTTTTTGTATAGGTTATTGGTGAGACCTTACCTAGGAGAATTGTTATGTTTTGTTATATTACATATATTTATATGCTGCTTCCTTTGAGCAAAGGTAAACCCAAAGTAATTTACAGCAAAATTAATACAACATGTAACACATACATCATCATAAAATAATACATTGTTCAGCTCCCTGAGATAACATATTAATCTAAACTAAGGACTAGATTCTATATTTTGCACCTAAAAATCGGTGCCAAAACAAAGAGCTAGTCTCATAGGCGGTGGATGGCCCAACTGTTTGGGGAGGCTAAAGGGGGTGGGGCCAGGGGTGGGACCGGGGTGGGGCTTACATGCATAGTTGTCTGACACAGAAAAAAATAAGTAAAAATAAAAGTTACAATTAACACCTTTTATTAAATGTAGATATTAGATATGTATCATATGTCAAAAAAGTGGTTGCTCAAAGCATATACTAACCAGCGTGTATACTATTCAAAAATGTTATCAATTATTAAACACTGCTATTTCCATCCATGGAATTTTCAGTATATAAATTTGTCCTGGTGGAGAAGAGACTGAATCCCAAGGAAGGGCTGCTGCTGCTCGTTATTGACAAGTAATGGATTTATCTATCATAAATGCCATATCATATTCTAAACTCAATTATTTCAAGTACTTAACCAACACTTAACCACATACAGATCTATGGAACAATTCAACACCAGATCCTCCAAAATATTCTAAAAACAAACCATGTCTGGTGTTATGACAAACTAAAATTAAATTAAAGTGTTGATGTTTGTCACCTCAGTAAGGCCAACAATCCCTCAACTGCAAAACACTGCACAAACTTGTGCAGAAACACACTCAGAACCTTACTGTACCATAAATATTACATTGGGCAAACCCTAATACACATATATTGCACCCAGACAACATCACAGACCGTCAACAATATGAAACAAGGGATCATATCACAATTCTCATGTACAGACACAAAACATCCTTTTAGGGTGGATAGTAGTCACAATGAGCTCCTTTTATTAACGACCAGAGATAGGAGTTTTCAAATTTCAATTTTGGCACAGTATAAGTCATCACAAACAAAATATAAGAAAACCAAAAGCATTAGGGGCTTATAGCCCATTTAATTATGTTTAAACAAAAGAGATCTGCATGAAACAAAATATTTATTTTTTTATTTTGACTTATAATATAAAACCTGCCTCAGAGTCAGCGCCTCTCCTGAAATCCAACGTGCGGCGTGTCTCAGTTTTGGTCTGGGAACACTAGTATTCAAGCTCAGACAGGCAGCCACACTGGGTGGATTAGTATTCACACAATGAGCTCCTTTTATTAATGACCAGATAGAGATAGATTGATTGATAGATAAGAGTTTTCAAAGGCACAGTATCACAAACAAAATATTAGAAAACCAGTGGACTGTATTAGGGGCTTATAGTTATTTAAGAGACTCAAATGGCCTGAGAATGAGATCTGCATGAAACAAAATATTTATTTTTTTTATTTTGACTTAAAACTGTTACCTGCCTCAGAGTCAGCACCTACTAACCATCAAGGATCTCATGGCTTGTGACCATTTGGTATTTCTAGAGCATCATTTAGTACAGAGCTGAAGATCACTGAAGTCAACTCAAACAATCTTTTCTTAATATCACCCCAACACTCTGTGGTGTTGCTTGATTTGTTGGCAGGGTTAACGTAGGAGAATGTATTTTGGAAGGAATTATAAAACAACACTCCTTTTACAGCCCAAAGTAAATTAGTTATCCCAAAAACTTTAACCTACCTACAGTTTATTATTTCATCGCGATTCTCAAAGAACGTAGGAACAGACACAGCCACTCTTAGCCAGCCAGCCTTGAGCCTTCCCTACAGCCCTGCCCACGCGTTCCCGCCTTTGTGGAACGGGAAGTTTAGTTGCATCATGACGGGAGGCGGGAGCTCTCGTATTAGGGAAGGCTGACTGGCTGAGCCTGAGGCGAAGAAACGATGATCGGTGACGTTGGGAAGCCTTAGCCGGTTTAAGGCGGATCGGAGGTGTGGAGGCAAAAAGAAGAGGAGGAGAGACGCTGCGCGCTGCCGGCGGTGAGACACCGAGCCCCAGGCGGGCCGCGGGCGGAACTGGGCATGGCGTTCGGTGAGTGAGCCAACAGCACTGCAAAGAAGAAGAGAGAGGAGGACTGAGGATTCGGCGTTGCCGTCAGAGAATGAGAAACAAACAGTTGCTCGTTGCTGATCCATCCTGCTTGTAACTTGTGGCAGGGGAGGCTTAGCCTCCCCAAGCCTCTTATACTGGGCGCCTATGGCTAGTCTCTAGGCCGCGCTTAAAGTTAGGTGCAGTTTTTAGATTAGTGCTTAAGCCGGGGTGTCGCGCCTAACTGTAGGTGTGGCCATTTGCATCAACTGAAACATGGTGTAAATGTACACGCCTAAATTACGCGAATATCCCTCCTTATTCTATAACACAGATTTTCAACCAGTGTGCCGTGGCACATTGGTATGCTGCAGCTGCTCCCTACTACTACTACTATTTAGCTTTTCTATAGCGCTACAAGGCATACGCAGCGCCTGCTCCCCAGGTATGCCGTGGGAGTTGGGCCAGCTTAATTTGTAAACAGTAGTGCCAGGATCACCGTAAAGGATTCCAAGATATAAGGTCACCAAACAGATAAAGAGGAATCCAATGAGACCTATATGGAAATATAATGTTGGCTGAAGCAGCAGAAGTCCATTCACTCATAGATGTCTCCCCTCCAACGCCCAGACAGAATTGCACTCCATCTCCCCTAACCTCCAAACCCCTGAAACACAGACCCCAATTGAGAATTTCTGCTGCATCCACCCCCCACTTACACCTGCAGCACACTCCAAGAGGTGCCCTGCAGGCCTGCTATATAGGATCGAAAAGCAGGTGCCATCCAGATCGTAGTCCAGCCAACAGGCGCAGGAGGGAGAAAATCCCTATGGCCAAGATGGCAAACCCGCAGGGAAGATTGCAACTCCCTGTACACCCTGCCATAGCTCTCTCACCCCTCTTTAAGGCAGCTGAGGTCTGGCCTGAGGGCCTACATTGGCCACAACTTGACCCAACACAGGCCCGGGCAGTGAAGAGCACCCCCCATGCACACACACTCAGGACCCAGAAGTGCCTTTGTTAGCATGTCGGGGATATCACCCACAATGCTGCCAGCCAGACACAGACTTCACACAAGCAAGACCCGACCCCTGGCTAGAGGCAACCGCTGAAACTGCCAGCGTGGACAAGGTATCAGCCTGCACTATCCGGGCCAGTTGTCTCGGGGGACCAGCCATGTGCACAGGTGAATCACTCACCCGCTCCAAGTTCAACTCAGCAAAGGAGACCCCCCAGCGTGTCACGACACCACCTCTTCCACCAGGGCCCCAAGGTCACCTCACCACTGCACAGAATGGAAGCCATTATGCTGCTCAAAAGCCACTTCTGAGGAGCAGGAAAAGCACTGCACCTCAGAGGGTCTCCTTTAAATAAACTTAGTCCTTAGCCCTCGCCATTTGGGGACACCCTGCTCTGTTAGTCAATCCCTGAAAACCACTGTTTGGCAAGCCAAACAGCCTGTCCCTATTCCCCTGACCTTGCCTTCTTCTTTTCCCCTTTAGTTTAGCTCCGCTGACTTCTAGAAATTCCTACTTACAAACCTCTCCAGTAAGGTGGGCCCCATCCTATTAGCTAATGGGTGCCCTGAAGACACACTCTCGGTCTGATCACTTCTAAAACGGTAGACATAAGAATAGCCATACTGGGTCAGACCAATGGTCTATCTAGTCCAGTATCCTGCTTTCAGCAGTGGTCAGCTCTAACAAGTACCTGACAGAATCCCAAATAGTGGCAGGATTCATGCTACTAATCCCAGGGACATGCAGTGATTTTCCCCATGTCTACCTCAATAGCAGACTATGGAATTTTCTTCCAGGAACTTGTCCAAACCTTTTTAAACCCAGATGCACTAACCGCTGATACCACATCCGCTATGGCAACAAGTTCCAGTATGTTCTCCAGTATGTAACCAACACCTAAATAAATGTCCATTCCTGGATATATTTTAGAAAAGGCCCTATGTCAGAGATCCCGCTCTAAAATATTAGTGGAACTTGACACATCCCAGTCTGGACATTTTAGTTCCAATCTGTATGTCCTTTCAAGAATACCACTCCACATGCTTAGCCAAGGAGGGGAAATAGAGACAGCAAGAGATTCAAATGCTTGACGTGTATAAATAATACATAGAAGGCAAACAATTTTTACTTTTTTTCAGTGGTCAAAAGGAGATCTAGACTCAGGAGTAGCACTGGACAATATTTCTTCCTACCAATGAGTCCATCGAACAGCATCCCAGGGGAATTGAAAGCAAGAACAATAACAGAATTCAAGAAGGCAAGTGTAAGCAAGGAGACTCCTTAGCTGGAAGACTTGAGATCAACTGAAGTGGGTGGCGTTTGCAAAAAAAAAAGACCAATTGATGGACTCAATGGTGGTGAGGGAGGGGCATTTCTTCTCTGTGAGCATATTCTAAGTTTCTATGTAGATATTCAAGAAAAAAGAATTAATGGTGATCCACAATTAATTATGAAACTTTAAATAAGTCTAGAGTCCACCAGAATAGTTAGAACATCTGGGACAAAGATATTTAATTATAAATTCAGTGTACTCATAACTTCTGATTTCCTACAGTAGATTAGCCTTTTAAGATTCTGCACCAAGGGTTAATCCTGTGGCAATTGTGAGACATATTTTCATAAAATTACTTGCATTTGTATATTAAATGATGCACTAGCCCCCTCATTCTATAACAGGTCACCTAAAGCTATGTGCCAATTGCATGATAAGTTATAAAATACTAGCCCTTGTGTGCGAGACTGTGCATATGTGCTAGCCATGCGCTCAGCTGTATTCTATAACATAGGCATGCAACTCACTGAGCATATGAATGCAAAGAGGCATGCATGTAGGCGAAGCATAGGAGGGTCACACATTTATATGAATAACTTTCTACCCATTGCATGCATGACTCAGCCTCTCCCTATAGACATGGACAGACTCTCAAAGCAGTCTTCTGAGTCCATCAGTTGCTCGCCTGCTTAAGATCAGGAACATTCACGCAACACAACAGACTTGGGGGAGGGGGGAAGTGTCACCTAATTGACTAGATGCATGTTGGAAGCATTGTGTGTGGCAGGCATCTACTCAGTTTGTCTTCTTTGTCAGCACTTCAAGCAACTTCAGATCTCTCAAGCTGACAATTCCTGGCACTGATCTCGTGAGATCAGCGACAGGAAGTGTCAACCCATGGGAAAGCAAGCTGTGGGGACTACTCTGTGAGTGAGTGAGGAATGTGCAGGGGTGAGCTGACCCAAAGGGTTAGGAAGTTAAGTAAAAGATATGGGTAGGGCAGGGGTGGAACAGGGACATGCGATGAAAATCTTCCATTTAAAAATTGCTTCCCCTTGGCTCTGCAAGGAGAAGTGTGGGAACACCTGTAGTTGGGATATAAGGACAGTGCTGGATAGACTACTGTGGTCTATGTCCTGTATATGGCAAGACAGATCAGGATAGGCTGGAGTGGGCTTCGATGGCACCTCCAGTATTTGGGATGTAAGAACTATGCAGGGCACACTTCTACAGTCTGTGTCCTGTATATGGCAAGGAAAGATCAGGATCAAGCAGTGGCGTAGCTAGGGGGGCTGCCACCTGGGGTGGGGTGGTTCGCCTTTGCACCCCCCCCCCCCGGGTGCAGCCCGATGACATACCCCCCTCAGCGCATCGACACCCCCCCTCCCAAGTGCCCACCCTCCTCCATCCAACCAGCTCCCTACCTTTAAAAAAATATCGGAATCCAAAGCGAGGCGCAGCGCCTCGCGCCTGGACGTAAAAGAAATGTGCAACATCTCATCAGGCCTTCTCTCGCTCTGTCTGTCTGTCTCACCCACCCCCTTGCTACGCCAGTGGGATCAAGTATACATATTTTATACTACGTTCATTGTTGGTTTAATCATGAACTGATAATGAATGTGGAAGACCCCCCAAAAAGTGATCAAGATAATCAAAGATTTCAATACACAGAAGTCCAATTGCTTCTAAAACTTATTAAGGTTTATTCTCCAGTGGTTGAAATACAGGATGTGTTGACAATTTTTAAAATTGTCAAGCATCTTGTATTTTGACCATTGGAGAATACACCTTAATAAATTTTAGAAGCAATTGGACTTCTGTGTATTGAAATCTTTGGTTATCTTGATCCCTTTTTTGGATTCTTCCACTCTCTGTTTGTTTGTTTGTTTGTTTGATTGCTTGACTGTTGTGGAAGCGTTATTTTCACCTATTTTCTGTTAATGAATGTGACAGTTGGGCAGACTAGATGGATCATTCAGATCTTTACGTACCATCATCTACTATGCTACTATGAGGTCGATATTCAAAGCAATTTAACTGGTCATGAGAGGCGCCTGGTTGATTAAATTGCTTGTGTAGGGCTATCTGCCATTGAATATTAGCATTAATTACAAAAGCTGTAGTTAGCTATTTTGTGGGTGGTCCGAGTATGGAGTCGGCACAAGCAGTTAAATGCCAATATTCAGCACTTAACTGCCTAAGTTAACGGGGCAAGTTGGACCACATAGAGCTCAGTCCTATCCTTGTATAGTTTCACTTTGGCAGTTATGTGCTGAATATTGCACTTAAACACATAAGGGATAGCCAGCCGCATATAGCTGGACATTCAATGCCAGTGTCCAGACATGGTCCGGCATTGAATATCCAGGAATAACACTGATGATGGCCAAAAAACGCTAACCCGCCAACAGCTGAATATTCACCCTATGATACTAGGTTCAAACTCATTTGATAGGTGTAAACTGAAGACTTAGAAAATGACTAAATGATTATCTGGAATGCCATCTTTGTGTCAGAAATGCTAATCAGGAAGAGAAATAAATGTCTGCCTAAGATGGCTAATTATTTTTCTGGTTTCCACCTAGATCTTCTCATTTGTTACTTCACTTAGGAAAGATGAGCAAGTACACATCTAGAGATACCTTGCTCTTCATTGGCTGAAGAAATTCCAAAGCAGAAAATAAAATCCCAAGTCATGATGATAACAGAAACTTGCATATTTTTTGACATTTCATGGTCTGATAGTATAATTCATGACATCCTGGAACACATGGTTTGCTTCAAGCATGTTTAATTTTGTCATCGCTTTTGGTCTATTTCTATTTGGGTGCAAGAGTGATTGATACAGTTGGAGAAATGTTTGTAAGAACATGGAAGCTGCCAAAGCAAACACATTGGAGGGAAGTGTGGAGAAGGGCAGCAGCGGTATTCTGGAACAGATCAGGGTTTGGGGAGTTCACAGAGAGGTGAGACAGTTACATGTCGAACAAATAAAAACACGCTGCATACTTCATCTAAATAAATTATATATAGAAAACAGCCTTTTTGGAAAAGTTAAATCACCTTTACTACCTTTCTGTCCCCTTTCTGCAGCATCTGGGAACTGAGCCAGTTTTCCTTAGCTAATGATTTGCGACTTCTCCTCTGTACGCATGAGCGAATCCATTAATATTTTGATCTTACAAATTTTAATCCATAAAAGCTGACATCCCTCTGAAAGAAAGTAATGCCTTTACCTTATGTCGTAGAGGTTTCACAGGCTGCCAGCACTGCAAAATTAATTTCAAACATACAGTTTTTTTTTAATGCTCGGCAATGAGATGGATATGTGTCTTTAAGGAAAACTCCATGTGATTTGTTTGATCTTTTCCAGTTATTTCGGAAATTCCTGGTTTCCGACACCAAGGTTCCAATTGGAATGTAATGGCCATTATTCTGCCAAGTTCAGGAGCTGCATAAATGGCCAAAAACCTCCTGATATTTTTTCACTTTCTGCCAAATGAACGTGTCAATTGTTTCTTGAAAGACATTGGGTCATTACGTGGTAAGGATCGATCAAGGAGGTCTACTTCTGTACACACTTCAAAAAGCAATCCTGCCAAATTTCATTGCGCTTCCAGTCAAACAGGCAGGTGCCTTCCAAAGCAATAGATTTGCTCTTGCCTGAAATGTCTGCTACCCCTTCTCCAGTTGTACATATCATGTAAAAGACACATCACACTAAGGAAATGAGGGAGATAACATTCTGGCAGAGAACAGCATAGAGTTTTGTGAATTATGCAACTAGTGTTGCTGCCTGGCTCCATATCATAAGGAAGAGGATAATCCAGTCCTATGATAATTACTAGGAATAAAATGGGCCCTGCTGCAGATAACTCGCGGTAATCTTTAGTAAAAGACCCCCATAGATAGATAAGAGAGTAAGAGGAGTTAGGAAATAAGGGGACTAATTTAATGAAAAGTTATGCATGAGGTCAGAGGGATGATTAAATATTAGCTAGGGTAGGAGTGGATAAACGTCCTGCTACAGCATGTGCAGCCCGTGTCACTCCGTGCTCCAGAAAAGGCTCGCTTGCGGATATCACATTGTGTAATGTCTTTTGGAGAGGGTGTGGTTAAAGATGCTCCTTGGGAGGACCTTAGTGTCCTTGGAGGTGTATAGAGGGTGATCCTGTTCTTCAAGTACTCAGGGCCATTTCCTTTAAGGGCATACATGGCCATGCAGTAAGAGAACTCTAACTGAATGGCCATGTGGCAGGGAGCCCTTACCACCACCCACTGAGATGGTGATAAGGGCTCCCGCTGTTGACTGCAAAGTTAATGACTGAGAGGAAGAGATGCCGGGACTGCTGGAGGTGTGGGGGGGAAGAGATACTGGGACCATGGGGGTGTGGGAAGAAGCTGTGGTCAACAGGGAAGACAGCCCTCAGAGGCAGCTTTAAAAAAAAAAACAGGCCTAGATTAAGGCAGGCAGTTCAGAATGGAGGAGTGGCCTAGTGGTTAGGGTGGTGGACTTTGGTCCTGAGGAGCTGAGTTTGATTCCCGGCACAGGCAGCTCCTTGTGACTCTGGGCAAGTCACTTAACCCTCCATTGCCTGCTGCATTGAGCCTGCCATAAGTGGGAAAGCATGGGGTACAAATGTAACTAAAAAAAAAAAAAATGCAGCAGCCATGAATTTTGGGAGGAAGGAAATATGACTATGTGATGCGTTGGCATGTACGTAATGCCACTGCTGGCAGCAAAGTTAAGTGTAAAGGACTGAGAGGAAGCGATACCGAGAGACTGGGGAGAGTGAGGTTAAGAGAAGCTGAGGTCTATGGAGGAAAGGGGAAGGGAAAGAGATACTGGACACATGGAGTGGGGTTAAGAGAAGCTGAGGTCTATGGAGGAAAAGGGAAGGGAAAGAGATTCTGGACACATGGAGTGGGGGAGGAAGGAGGGAAAAGACAGGGATACATGTTGGACTCCTGGGGAGGGGGGAACAGGAGGGAAGAGAGAGGGACACATGCTAGACCCTTAGGGAAGGGGCAGGAGGAAGGAAAGAGAGAGAGAGATGCTGGACTTTGGGGAGGGGGCCAGGAAGGAGAAGAGGATGAGATATATTTATTTATTTGTTACATTTGTATCCCACATTTTCCCACCTATTTGCAGGCTCAATGTGGCTTACATAATACCGTAAAGGTATTCACCAAGTTCAGTAGGGGACAAGTACAAAAGATGTTATGGTGGGATAGGGAAGATAAGATTCAGTCACGTGGGGTTAAAGGTAGGAGGGTTTGATAATGTCTAATACAATCTTTGATAGTGAAGTGTTACAGGGTTGAGGCATTTAAGTTGGGTCAGTCGGTTATGCTTTTCCGAATAGGTGAGTCTTTAATGATTTTCTGAATTTTAGGTGATCATAGGTTGTTTTCACAGCTTGTGGCAGTGCATTCCACAGACATGTGCTTATGTAAGAGAAGTTGGACGTATGGGTTGTCTTGTATTTTAGTCCTTTGCAATTTGGGTAGTGGAGATTCAGGTAAGTCCGTGATGAACTGGTACTATTTCTGATTGGGAGATTAATCAGGTTAATCATGTAACCTGGGACTTCACCGTAGATAATCTTATGGACCAAGGTGAGATGGCAACCCCAGGGGAGAAAGATAAGAAAGAAGAGAGCTGGAGAGATGCTGGCCCCTGGGGAAACATGTAGGAAGGGAAAAGTGAGGGGTGAAACTGGAAATGGGGAGGAGTGATAAGGGCACAGAAGAGCGATGCTGGACACACAGGGGGATAGGGACACAGAGGGGCAATACTGGACATGTAGGAGGGAGGATAGGGACATAGAAGGATGATGCTGGACATGCAGTGGGAATGGGGAGATAGAGGGGTGGTGCTTGGACAGAGGTGCAGGGATATGGACACAGAGGGGAGATGCCAAATAGGGCAAGAAAAGGGACACAGAGAGGAGAGATGATAGAAGGATGAATAGGGACAAAGGATGGATGGTGGACGTGGAGACAGAAGAAATGCCAGATGGACAGGGAGACCCTGGCAAGAGAGTTAAGAATGTAAGAACATAAGAATAGCCATACTAAGTCAGACCAATGGTCTATCTAGCCCAGTATCCTGTTTACAACAGTGGCCAATCTAGGTCGCAAGTACCTGTCAGAAACCCAATTAGAAGCAACATTCCATGCTACCAATCCTGTGGCAAGCAGTGGCTTTCCTCATGTCCATCTCAATAACAGACTATGGACTTTTCCTGCAGGAACTTGTCCATACCTTTTTTTAAACCCAGATATGCTAACTATTGTTACCACATCCTCCAGCAGTGAGTTCCAAAGCTTAACTGTTCTATGAGTGAAAAATATTTCCTCCTATTTCTTTTAAAGGTATCTCTATGTAATTTCATTGAGTGTCCCCTGGTTTTGTACTTTTTGAAACATTGAAAAATTGATTACTTCTACCCTTTCTACACCACTCGGGATTTTATAGACCTCAATCATATCCCCCCCCCCCCCCCCCAGCCATCTCTTTTCCAAGCTGAAGAGCCCTCTCTTTAACCATTCCTCATATGGGAGGAGCTCCATCACCTTTATATTTTTGGTCACTCCTCTTTGAGATAAAGCAACCAGAACTGATCGCAATATTTAAGGTGAGGTCGCACCATGGAAAGATACAGAGGCATTATAATATTGGTCTTATTTTGCATCTCTTTCCTAATAATTCCTATCATCCTGTTTGCTTTTTTGGCCACTGCCACGCACTGGGCATATGATTTCAGCGTATTGTCTACAATGACATCTAGATCTTTTTTTGAGTGTCAACTCCTAAGGTGGACCCTAGCATCGAGTAACTATGATTCGGATTATTCTTCCCAATGTGCATCACTTTGCATTTGTCCACATTAAATTTCATTTGCCACTTGGATGCCCAGTCTTCCAGTTTTCTTCCTGCAATTTTTCACAATCCACATGCGTTTCAACAACTTTGTGTTTAATTATTTTTTATTAGTTTTAAGTGTAACATCCATCCAAATGCATTACAAAGTACAAAGTAATTATGGTATGGGATTTGCGTAACAAGACGTATGAGGAGAGACTTGCTGACCTGAACATGTATACCCTGGAGGAAAGGAGAAACAGGGGTGATATGATACAGACGTTCAAATATTTGAAAGGTATTAATCCGCAAACGAACCTTTTCCGGAGATACGAAGGCGGTAGAACGAGAGGACATGAAATGAGATTGAAGGGGGGCAGACTCAAGAAAAATGTCAGAAAGTATTTCTTCACGGAGAGAGTGGTGGATGCTTGGAATGCCCTCCCGCGGGAGGTGGTGGAGAGGAAAACGGTAACGGAATTCAAACATGCGTGGGATAAACATAAAGGAATCCTGTTCAGAAGGAAAGGATCCTCAGGAGCTTAACCGAGATTGGATAGCAGAGTCGGTAGTGGGAGGCGGGGCTGGAGGTTGGGAGGCGGGGATAGTGCGGGGCAGACTTATACGGTCTGTGCCAGAGCCAGTGGTGGGAGGTGGGACTGGAGGTTGGGAGGCAGGGATAGAGCTGGGCAGACTTATACGGTCTATGCCAGAGCCGGTGGTTGGGAGGCAGGGATAGTGCTGGACAGACTTATACGGTCTATGCCAGAGCCGGTGGTTGGGAGGCAGGGCTAGTGCTGGGCAGACTTATACGGTCTGTGCCCTGAAGAGCACAGGTACAAATCAAAGTAGAGTATACATAAAAGTAGCACACATGAGTTGGCTTGTTGGGCAGACTGGATGGACCGTGCAGGTCTTTTTCTGCCGTCATCTACTATGTTACTATGTTACTATGTAATTGCCATTCCATAAGAAGAACCATAAGATATCAAACATATAACTACAATACTGGTAAAGATCATAAAATCGAATTATGTATACAACAGGTATACAACAATGGAAAAGGCATAAAAATAAATGATAATTTGGAGGGAAACAATAAACAAAGGACAGAGGGGAAAATGAAGAAAGAGGAGAAAGGGGAAAGGGGATCAGATGGTTGTGCTCAGATGACTAACTATTAGTTTTTGAATCCAAATACTGCTGCAGTGTTAACCAAACTTTGTGATTAGACATCTGGAAGTGACCAGTGTAGGCTGTACAATATTTATGAATTAGTATAACATTATTCCACCAAAAATGAATGTTAAATTTTGAATTATTCTTCCAATTGGATAAAATATATTTGAGAGTTATTGCTACTAATGTGTCAAAAAGTTTAGAATCATACCCATCCAAAAAATGATCCAACGTTATTGAACCAAATATTATCTTTGCAGGGGTTAGAATTTCAGTAAAATTGAACACTGATGAGATAATTTGCCCTACTTTGGTCCAAAAATGATTAGTATCATAACATTCAAAGAGTAAGTGAAGAAGAGTACTTTTATGCTCATTACATGACCAGCAGGAATTATCCTTCGACAAACCAGCCACCTTCATTTTTTGAGGAGTCCATAAGACCCTATGATGTAGAAAATAAAGCGATTGAAGGAAGGTGGAGGAAGCAATGGGTTTGCTTGTTTTAGCCCAAAAAGTATTCCATTGGTGATCAGTAAATGAACATTGCAAGTCAGATTCCCATACGGAACGCAGACCTATCTTTTCCTTTAAAGTGGATTAAATGAGAAATGAATAGAGTTGGGATGCCACATGCCCTTTCTGGTGAACTGGGATGATAAATTGATATATTGAAGGTTGGAGAGTGCATAATGAACTGGGATAACGGTTGGACACCATAAAATGCTGTAACTGGATCCACCGATAGTGTTGATTCGGATGCAATCCAAATTGTGTTTGTAGAATGAAGAATGATTTCAATTTATTATCCATCAAGATTTGATCCAGGGACCAAATTCCTCTATTCATCCGTTCTTTCCAAATTATTGTTTTTTTGTTTATTAAAATTGTCGGATTATTCCAGACCAGTGAATGGATATTGAGATCATACGGAGTACCCATAAACTTGTCTAACTGTAAAAGACAATTAAAGGAGGAGGAAATAATAATGTTATTTTGTAAGGAATCTAGTATACCGGAAGGTACATGTTGATCGAGACAAAATGGCTTCCAAAGTTCCCGTTCAATTTGTAACCAAGTTGGAATATATTCAGTATCACTCAGCAACCATCGTGTTGCTTGTTGTAAAATAAAAGATTTATGATAGGTAATAAAATCCAGGAAGGAGACCCCTGCATCACCCTTTAGATGTTTAAGTGTATTAAGCGCTATTTTTGGAGTCTTATTTGCCCATAAAAGTTGGCTAAGCAATTTGTCCACCCGTTTATAAATATGCTTGGGAAATAAAATGCTCAGAATAAAATGAATTTTAGGCAAGGATGTCCATTATCCCCTATGCTATGCAATATTACCTTAGAGCCTTTTTTAATAGCATTGATTACTGGGGTTAAAATCGGGTTGCAAGAGATTAAGGTATCTGCCTATGCGGATGATGTTATGCTCTTCCTAAAGAATCCTGAGGACTCTCCTGTTCATCTCTTTAAACTTGTGGAAATCTATTCTGCCTTTTCAGGTTACAAAATTAATATTCAGAAAACTGAGATCTTACCACTTAATGTTCATGCCACTCCAAGTATAGCAGTCCCTTTCGGGTTGAATTGGCTATCCAAAGGTATAAGATATTTAGGTATCCAGTTAAATTCCTTTTTTGAAGACACCATTGAGAGTAATGCAAACAATATCCTTGATATGGTACAATCTCTCCTCAAATCTTGGTCTCCACTCCATCTCTCCTGGTGGGGTCGTTTAGATACTATTAAGATGATGGTTTCAACAACTTTGAATAGTTTTGTGTCATCTGTAAATTTAATCACCTCACTTGTCGTTCCGTTTCCCAGATCACTTATAAATATTTTAAATAGCACTGGTCCCAGGGCAGTGTGTTCCAAATATATACCACTTGAAAAACAGAAAGAGTTGTCCCACACTCTTTTAAAGTGAAGACTCTTAGACGAAGGAAACATTAATAAACCATGGTCACATGATCAAAATCTTCTTTTTGACTTTGATGCCCCAATTAAATTCATCAGATATACTAATACTTGACCAAAAAAAGGCCCTTTTACTAAGCTGCAGTAAAAAGTTGCCTTAGCATGCCCTTGCATTTTCCCACACCCTGAGGCCATTTTTATTGAAGCTGTAAAATGGCCAGTTTTCTATTTTTTGTGTTGCCATTAGTATTGCCATTAGTGTGCAGCAGTGGCGTAGCTACGTGGGGCCTGAGGGGGCCGGGGCCCCCGCAGATTCACCCCAGGACCCCCCTCCCGGCGAACCCGCCCCCGCCGCCGCCTACCTTTACTTTTGCTGGCGGGGATCCCACTCCCCGCCAGCCGACGTCTTCTCAGTCCTTCCTGCACTTCAATTTGTTTGCTGACGTCCTGCACGTAATTATATGTGCAGGACGTCAGACTCAGAGAACAGTTCTGTTCTCTGAGTCTGACGTCCTGCACGTACAACGTGCAGGACGTCAGCAAACAAATTGAAGAGCGGGAAGCGACTAAGAAGAAGACGTCGGCTGGCGGGGAGTGGGATCCCCCGCCAGCAAAAGTAAAGGTAGGCTGCAGCGGCGGCGGGTTCGCGGCGGGAGGGGGGGCGGCAATGTCGGCGGTGGGGGGGGCGGCGCCGGGGGGAGGGCTAAAATGTGCCCCCTCCCCCCGGGCTCGGACCCCTCTCCCACGGAAGGCTGGCTACGCCCCTGGTGTGCAGCCATTAAAAAATTACCATGCGAGCAATTAGTGCTACCCATTTTGCAAACGGTAAGGGCTCATACAGTAATCCTGAGCTAACCAGTTAGAAAAATGATTAGCATGTGCTAGACTGGCCTGAGCGCATCCTGTAGCACACCATTTTGAGTTGCACAGCTTAGTAAAAAGGGCCCCAAAATGTGAAATGTTAAGCACTGCATTCTAAACAGCACTCAAGCTTGGAAGAGAAGCCAGTGGAGTTTTATCAGCCAAGATGTTGCTCTGTCATGTTTTTTCATCTCCAATAGCATTTTAAGAGCAGTCAGTGACGATCCTAGGTTGGCTGCCACCCGGGGCGGATCGCCGATGCACACCCCCCCCCCCCCCCCCCCGGGTGCAGCACGACACACCCCCCTGGTGCAATGACACCCCCCCTGGTGCATCACACACACACACACACACACACACACACACACACACCCAGGTGCATTCTTAGCTGCTGGGAGCAGCCGCCCGGCTCTCGGCTCCGCTGGCTCCCTGCTCCCTCTGCCCCGGAACAGGAAGTAACCTGTTCCGGGGCAGAGAGAGCAGGGAACCAGCGGAGCCGACAGGCGCGCGGCTGCTCTCTGCACCCCTCCAGCACCGTGCACCCAGGGCGGACCGCCCCCACCGCCCCGCCCTTGGTACGCCGCTGGCAGCAGTACTCTGTAATAATTGGAGCTTTATCTGCAACTTGTCTGACGTTCCACAGTATAATGAATTACAATAGTCTAACTGGGGAAGAATCAACAGTTAAACCACGAAGACAAAATTATCTTCATAGAAATAAGACCTCACTAACCTCTGCTGTCTGAGTTCAAAATTAATTTTCTAAAAACAATGATTAATCTAGAGTTCCAAGGTTAGTGAACTATCCAAAGTGACACCTAGAATTTTGGCAGTTTTCTCGACAGGTAATATATCACCTTCACCCAGAGGAATAGTAGCTGGTAAATGAGCCAAATACTTACTGAACAAGAGAACTTTAGTCTTATTTGTGTCTAACTTCCATAAGTGAGAGGTAGCCCAGCTCCCAATCTTTTTAATACACTTTATATAAGTATTATTTAGGTCTTCAAGGAGAGGATCATGCACAAAAATGTTGTTAGTACAGTCATGCCTATCTTATCTGGAGCTTATTTTTGAAGCATATGGACATCTCAAAATGCCAAAATGGGCATCCATGTGCCTGAAACATCCAAATCCCAATTTTGCAAAGGCAGAAAAGATTTTTCTTGCCCATCAGTGGTGTCTACAAGAAACACTATTTTTTCAAATTCATTGGTCTTTTTAAAGACCAGTTACAATCATACTTCAAAGATATATTGCTCAAAATATTTGCGATTGTCAAATATTTTCACTAAGACTCCTGAAGCAGGCACGTATGTGCCGAAACACGGTACCATGTTAAGTCACCATCAAAGTTTTAAACTGCATATTGACAGTCCTTGGTCTGTTTTGATGAGCCTGATCCCATTCCCACTCCTTGTTTGGCTGTGTTTAATAAGAGCAGCATGCTGTTGCTAAGTTCTGAAAAAGAGCCTTAGGTAAGAAAAACAGTGGGGATTTGTGCTACTGCCACCAAACCTGATAGGGAAGTTCTGGACTTGTGAGGAGGTGAAGGAAAGGGGAAAGATGGTAGATTGAGAAAAGGAAATTCTAGATGTTTGGAGGGGGAAGAGATAAAGAGAGAGTGGGAAAATGCTGCACTTTGGGGAGGGGAAGGGGGGAAATACAGGATGGAGGATAAATAGAAAAAGGGGGAAAATGATCTTTAGGGGGAGAAAAGGAGGAGATGATGGATATGATTGAACCATGTGGTAACGCCATGAGGGGATGGGAATGGCAAAGAAATGAGTGAGAGGTGGATGGAAATGAAGCTGGGGAGGTGTTAAAGGTGAGCATTTGGAAACTGTGTATAGACAAGAGGCAGAAGAAAGGGACTGGAGAGAGTGACCGACAGGGAATGAGCTGAGGTTTGTGAGGGGGTGAGAGACAGAAGAAAGTAGATAACAGCTGGGAACGGAGTGAGTACTGAGGGTGGAGGAGGAAGGGGAGAAGGTAAGGCTAGGGACAGAATGAGACGAGGGAATGGGAGAACTAGGGAGAGGGTAAGAGCATGAAATGTCTAAGGAGATGGAAAGTTGATAGGTGAAAGATAAAAAGGAGGCAATTAATGACTGGAGGGTGAGTAGGAGGGTGCAATTTGAGTGTATAGACAGAAAAGAAAGAAACAGAGAATGAACTTAAGGGGAAAGATCAGTATGTCAGAGAAAGATGTAACGAAGACATAGAAGGAAACCAGAGGAGAGCAGAAATGGCAAATGAGCAGCAAGCCCTGGAAAGAGAGTTAAGAGAAAGCAGACAGAGGAAAGCAAAAAACAGAGACTGGAATGGTCAGTTAAAAAAGGTAGAAATACTATTTTACTTTGAATTTATTAACTGGAATATGTCAGCTCTGGAAAATGTGTGCCTCTTATGTCTTTGTATGTTGCTCAGTACTAGAGAAAATTCATTTCTGTTTCTGTTTCTTCACTGCTGCATTGTATGCAGAGTCTGAGTTCTTTGAGTTTTCTTTTTTTTTTTTTTTATTTATTGAATTTCAATTTTTCAAGTATACAAACTTGTTCAAAAAAATTGGATATAATGAGGTTACAAGATAAGGAAATATATCAAACATAAAACTTCCCTCAAACCAATACAAGTCCTCAAATAGGGAGTTCAAAATACAAACATCATTGAAAGTATATTACTAAGAAATAAACAATTTCAAAAAGAGTGTCAGAGACGTGCAAAGGACACTATATTCCACTTTCAAGCAACATCACTAGTTGGAACTGCTGTTCCAACAGTCTTCCTAGATGTGATAAATGTCTCGAGTTGGGATGGATCATAAAAGACAAATTTTTCAGAGTGGTATGTGACCAAACACTTGCATGGAAATTTTAAAAAGAAAGTCGCTCCCAGTTGAATCGTTTCCTGCTTTTTCTGAAGAAATCTTTTCCGGCGCACTTGTGTGTCTTTTGTACATCAGGATATACACTAATTTTTAGCCCTTTGAAATTTTTTTCACGATTTTTGTAAAACAATTTTAATATCCAAAGTTTATCAGAAGACAAAACAACTGTAGCCAATAACGTGGCTGGTATTACTTGTTCAGAATCTGAAGTTTCTAAAAAGGCTGTAACATCCAGGAGTTGATTTTGTAATGTTTGTTGCTGTCTAGATGGAAGATAGAAAACTTGCGCTAAAGGGGGTATATTGTCTTCACTAATCTGTAAAATATCTTTAAAGTATGTTTTCAACATCTCTCTAGGAGCCACATTATCCATCAAAGGAAAATTTATAAATCGCAAGTTGTTACTTTTTGAAAAATTTTCCATTATTTCTGCCTTTCTTCTTAGATTAGTTAAATCTTTCACCATATTATTTTGGACTTCTTGCAGTCGTTGTACTTCCTTATCTTGTTTCTCAACTTTAGCATTCAATTGCTTTACCTTCTCCTCTACGCAAACAACTTCCTGTTTCACTTTTTGAATCTGAGGAATTAGTGCTTTGCCCAAATCTGCAATAAGTGTCCACAAACAGTCTAACGTAACTTCGGGAGGTTTGACTTGAAAAACTGCAAGTGAAAAGGCACCTACCCCCGTTTGTTGTAAGGAAATTCCTTCCATAATCGAGGCATTTTGCTCCTCATTTGATGTTTCAGCCTGTGAGATCAATCCAGCTCTCTGGGGATCTTCATATGCCTCCCGTCGTCCGTCGTCTGTCCCCCTTTCCGGGGTAAGACTCGGAGACGCCATACCTTGAACTCCAATCTCACAAGGCACGGGAGGAGGAGGAGGTGTTCGAGCGTCGGGGCTAAGAGAAACTTCCAGCTCTAAGGTCTCCTGCGCTCCTTCAACCAGCACAGGAGACGGCAGCGAGCCGCTCACCGATGTTCTGGCGTCCAAAACTCGCTGCAAAAAGGAATCAATTGGACCACTTCGAGTTGGGGTACTAAGCCGCTGGGAGGCTGCAGCAGCAGCTTTTCCCCTTCTCTTAGGCATTTTTAAGGTATGGCTAACACAAAAAGCCTTTTTAAAAAGGAAAATTTGCAGGAGCTTCTATAACACGTCTGCTCTACTCGGCGGCCATTTTGAACTCCTGAGTTCTTGGAGTTTTCAGTTAAGTTTTTTGTTTGCATATTTCTGTTTCTAATTTGTAGTCCCTTGTTCTGTATCTGGTGAGGAGCTGACTGTGTTTGGTGTCTGTGTGACTAAGCTGTGGGTATCTGCTAGTGTCACTTTCTGTGTAAGGATCTGTAGCAGTCTTGCTTGTTCTTTTTCCCAATAGGTGTATTGCTATTCTAGGGCCCAGTATAATATCTGTAATGTTACCTTTCACAAGTAGGGATGGTTTTGTCTGAGTCCTGGTGGTGCTGTTCTGGTGTGATAGGTTTGATGTAGGCTCTGAGCTTTTAGCAGGGTTTTGTAGTATTGGTACTTAATAACTAGCAGTTGGTTCTGAAGGGCAGTCATGTAGAAATCTGGTGCCTTTCTGTAATCCCACTGCACAAAAAGTACATGTGTTCATATTTGCAAATTTACCCCAGTTTCTGAGCAGGTGTAAAGGTACATGGCTGCATTTACTTGCAATTGCTGCAGGTTTTGCGAGTCTATTTTCTAAACACACACAGAGGGGCGTTTTCAAAAAGATGTCCAACTCAGAAGAGAGACGTCCCCCTCACATTTATTTTCCAACAGAAAATATGTCGGGATTTCCTGTTCGAAAATATGTGAGATGGATGTCCTTATGTTGAGGACATCCATCTTGAAGAGTTGTTTTACAAACTGGAACGTCCAACATATGAATGGCAAAAAAGCAGGGACAAGGATGTCTATCTGACTGCATTCTTAGAAGAAAGGCCACACAGACCTCCCTGCAAAGCAGAGGGACAGCCTAGTAGTTAATACAGTGGATGTTAAACCAAGGGACTCAGGTTCAAATCCTACTTTAACTCTTTATTTTATAGTTATGCCACCAGGAGCAAAACAATACCTACTATAGCTGAATGTACACCACTTCAATAGCCTTCAGGAATACAGATGACTTATATATATATATACAGTAGGTATTTTTCTGTTTCTGGGGGACTCACAATTTGAACCTGGGTCGCTTGGTTTTTTTTATCACAGCACTAACCACTAGGCTACTCCTCAGATTTGCTGCCTACTTTGCTAAGAATGCCCATAATACCTGAAGCTGTCATACGGCCTGGTATCCCCTTCCAGCTTCACTTTTAGGGGGATTCAGGAGGTGTCATGCCTTAATCCCTCCTGTACCTTTCTGTAAAATAGATGTAACTGAAACAGGTCTAACACTGGACATCTTTCTTTTTAGGCTTGGACATTTCTTCCAGTTCAATCATCACTGCTGCATGTCCTGATTTTGGGCCCTCCCTAGTCCCATCCAAAACACGCCCATAACACGCCCCCTTGCTATTTGGATGTACTGCAGTGTTGGACGTCCCTTTTCTGCCTTTGCAAAATCAGAATTTGGATGTTTCAAGCAAATGGACATCCATGTGGGCATTTTGACACATCCATATGCTTCGAAAATAAGCACTTAAGTATCGTTATAAAATAGACTCAAAATAAACATCTACTTGAACGTCCTGCCTAAACAACCTGGTTACAAAATTACCATCTTAATGTTCAATATTTAAAAGTTATAGTACCCAATTATGTGTTTTTACAGAATCATTCTTAAAGGTTCATTTTCAAAAGAGAAAAACGTCCAACAAGTTGCATAAATCTGCATTTGGACGTTTTTCTCACAAAAACGTCGACATCTGTATTTTCAAAACCAATTTTTTGATGTTTTTCTATGAAGTTCATCAGAAGTGCATTTAAATCACAAGGGGGAGAGTCCGAGGAGTGTAAAGGGCGGGATCTGGGCATTTCTAACACTTGGATGTTTTTCTCCCATAATGGAACAAAACAAAAATATCCAGGACTATAAGTTGGACGTTTTGGTCTAGGCCTGTTTTATTAATGAACAAGCCACTAAAAAGAAATGACACCCCCTTACTTCTTCAGTGGTCACTGACCTCCCTCCCACCCAGCAAAGATGTAAATGAAACAGTACATACTAGCCTCTATGACAGCTTCAGATGTTATGGCCAGTCCTATTACAGCAGCAAGCAGGTTCCTGGAATAGGCTAGTGGTCAGTGCAGTGCACTGTAGAGAAGGTGACCCAGGCCCATAATCCACTCTATTACATTTATGGTTGAAAGTGTTAGCCCCCCCCCCAAAAAAAAACAAACCTACTGTACCCACATATAGGTGACACCTGCAGCCATAAGGGTATTGTAGTGGTGTACAGTTGGGTACAATAGGTTTTTGTGTGTTTTGAAGGGCTTACCATACAATATTGGGGGGGGGAGTAATGGTGTACCTAGGACCTTTTATGTAAAGTCCACTTCAGTGCCCCCTAGGTTGCCCCATTTCTCTACTGGGATGTCTGTGCAGCCAGTCTGCTAGGAAAACTGGCTCCTCCTGCATCCCAATGCCTTGATTTTGTGCGTTTTTCACCTGGATGGGGTTTTTGGGGGGAAATGGTCCAAAAAGATAGACATACTAAGCATAGTAACATCTATAAAAATGGTCATTTTCAAAGAAAAAAGATAGACCTTTTTCTGGTTTGAAAACAGTCATTTTCACTACTTGATTTTTGGACGTTTTCAACAAAACGTCCAAAGTCAGATTTAAATGTCACATCGAAAATGCCCCTCCACATAACTTTGTAAGTCTCAGTGCTTTGAAAATAAGCCTCCACATTTGATTACTTTTACTACCCCCAATTATTACTTTTCCAGTGTTACTATACTACTGGGGTTATTACTGCTGTCATCCCATGGTAACCAGCTAGTGTGAGGTAATGTAGCTGTGCTGATTAGTGCAGGAATTTCCATTCTCTGCCCCCCCCCCAACACACCCCCTCAAAAAAAAAAATTAAAAATATTTTTTTAGTACATGCTGATTTTGCAGGATACCTGAGCCCAACCCACAGTATGCCATTTTAAGCTGTGTTAGGTGCACATGAGTGCCTACTGCAGCTTATTTATTTATTTAGATTTTGCTCACACCTTTTTCAGTAGTAGCTCAAAGTGAGTTACATTCAGGTACACTGGCTATTTCTTTGTCCCAGGAGGGCTCACAATCTGTTTGTATGTGAGGCAATGGAGGATTAAGTGACTTGCCCAAGATCACAAGGAGCAGCAGTGGGATTTGAACTGGCAACCTCTGGATTGCAAGACTGGTGCTCTAACCACTAAGCCACTCCTCCACTCCACTTAATAAAAGAGCCTCATTATTTTTTGTTAGTGCATGCTATATTAGGGCCCCTTTTACAATACGGGCTTACTGCTCGATAAATAGGAAGTACCACCAGGCTACCACAGCAGCCCGGTGGTACTTCCTACCCCTAGCGCACCATCATATCTGGCGCTACAAAAATATATTTTTTTTTGTAGCGCCGGAGTGTACCCAGTGGTAGTTGGGCAGTGCTGCATGCTGCCTAGATGCCACCAGGCTAGCGCAAGAGCCCTTACTGCCACCTCAATGGGTGGCAGTAAGGGCTCCCCCTTGAAATGGCTGTGCGGCAAGCCATTTCCTTCAGGAAAGAGAGACTTCCCTTTTACCCACTGAAGTAAAAGGGGCCCTTTGCGCGAGTGAAAAACACATGTCAAAGCCAGCACAGGCCCCCTTTTGCCACAGCTTGGTAAAGGGTCCCTAAGTGTGATAAATTAGCATGTACAAAATAGTGCATATTAAAACACAACAAAACTTGCCATAGTGAAAATGCACGTCCCTACTGAATGCTGTTGGCATGCACTGCCTTCTTGGTATGCAAATCTGTCTCATGAATAGTGATTATGGATATTCTAACAACCTGACTGGCTGCATGTGCCTCAAGGACTGGGTTGTGAATTAGTGCACTAATTTGTACGTGCCCTTGCTGCCTTTATGCACCCGCAGTTATGCCTGGTCTAGGGATAGTTTAATTGCTGGTGCCTAAATGTTGGGATCACTATTGTTGGGTTACATGAGTGTGTTATCAAAGAATCTGAGCACCTACGTGTTGTTATAGAATAGGCTCTCACCCCACAGCATCTGGGCGCCTAAAAGGGAGCACCCACTTCTAGAACTGCCCCCTTTATACCAAAGTGACTTATGTATGCCAAGATACAGTTGCACTGAAGTGAGCAAAGGAAGCCATACTTCTACCACACTTCTACCAATTTCTTTGCAACTTCAGACATCGCTGCCAACTTTCAAGATTGACCTTAAGACATTTTTATTTCAAGATGCAATGAATTAGTCTCTTCATTTTTTGTTTGTTATACTGACTTTTCCAAATCACTAAGAGTATTCCTCTTGCTGTTCCCGCCCCACCTCATTTTTTAAAAAATATATGGAATTCCTCCTGCCTTCCCTCGCATTTCAATGTTTGTCTATGTACACACATTATACTTCTTTTTCTATTGTATTGTTGAAGAAATTGTTAGCCACCTAGATGGTACTCCTGACTGGCAGATTAGTAAATCCTAATATTTATTTATTTAGATTTTGCTCACACCTTTTTCAGTAGTAGCTCAAGGTGAGTTACACTCAGGTACTCTGGATATTTCTCTGTCCCAGGAGGGCTCACAATCTAAGTTTGTACCTGAGGCAATGGAGGGTTAACTTGCCCAAGATCACAAGGAGCAGCAGTGGGATTTGAACCAGCCACCTATGGATTATAAACTTGGAACAGTACTGTTGGTTGCACAAGTACATCCACCACCTAGAGGGAAGAACTCCATATGACCTCCCTAATCCACACGATTGAGACACTTGATACTGATACTGCAAAGATCTCAGGGAACATGCAAATGCCTTTGTCAGTGCCCCTTAAAACTCCTTTATTGGTTGCCTGTGAAGGAGCGGGTGGTATTTATGTTTTGTTGCCTTGTTTTTCGAATTGTGCGCACTGAATCAGCGGAGTATATAATAGGCCTGGTACAGTATAGAAACATTATGCCTGGTGCTGGATGTCTTCTACTTTTACAATATCTGGACCCAAAAGAGGTTATTTAGAAACAAGGTTTTTCTGACACATTGGCTTATTTAGCTGCCATCATTAGAATGATTTACCTATTGATTTGAGAAGGCAATCAAATTATTTGAAAATTGTTGAAAACATTTTTGTTTAGCAATTTTTTATGTGATTATTTTAATTTTTTTATGATTAGTTGATTATTATATGTAATATTCCTGGAGCTGGCCCAGTTCATTCTTTTGTGAGCTACACTGAACTTATGGTAAAAGTGTCATGTAGCTTTATTTCTTGAAAGGGCTTAATAGAAGCTCATGGCATTGCAAGACCAATGTAGGAGGACAGATGATCTTCTGGCCACTGGTGCACCTGAAATTGGGACCCACTACCAAGCTTACGCTCTCAAATCTGAGCACTAATGGGAGAATTGAAGTCTCTGTCTGATACTTACTCCATTCCCTTTTTCTTCACCTCGGGTCATTCTCCAAGCTTGAACGATGAGAACAAGATGAATTCCAGCTTTGAGCCCTCTCCTGCTTGGCTCAGACCTTTCAAGGCATTATCTTTGAGCAGTTGTCTGATCCGTAGCCCACTGTTTAATTGATGTAGAGCAGCATTTCAAGAACATAGAATAAGTAATAAAACTTTGAAAATACCAAAAACATATGAATACAGATGATCTGTGGAAAAATAACAAAATACTATAAAAGCAGAAAGAATGTTTAAAAAAACAGTGGAAAATACTAAAAGATCTGCCGAATTGCATTTGTTTAGCTACATCACTCCAACTTGGACAATTGACAAGTTGAAACTGAGTGGCAGATCTCTTCCCACTCATGATCATAATCTCTCTATTTTTTTAATGTTCTCTAGAAGTTTCTCCAGTGATGTATGTGGCACTGTCATGTGACCCATTATGTGTATCTCCCATTGGCTCTGCTCATTATGATTGAAGAACTGAATCTGCAGCAATGCCAGAGTCAGGATATTGTTTTTATGCTCAGTTTCTGGAAGATGTACAGAAACCCACTGTAATGTTAAAGACATGAAAGACTCATCTTGGCTGCTAGTTCACGTATCACATAAACCACCCACCAACTATACCCTTGAATGGATTTTCAGCTTCAGAAATCTAACCTCACATTTTTCAGAAATATATGGTCTGCAAAAGTGATGCCTGCCTGGTATTTTATACCTCAATGTCTATTGGTTTAAAAGCCTGAATCCTACTTGTTCCACATTGTTGTGAGGATTTATGTCTAAACCAATCTTTTCATAAATCAACATGCTGACAGATACTGCTTTTGGGTGTTTAGCTTGAAACATAGCTTTTCTTGTACATGATTTATGAAATACAGAAAGACGGCATCTGGCAAATGATCTCTTTCATCCAACAAATGGACTCATGGAATAGGAACTATGGAAGGGAATGGTGGGGGAGTAGGGGATTGATAGAAGTTTGGCACCATGTCTACTTCAAATTAGCTATGCAAAATTATTGTAAAATAAGGGGGTAATTTTATAACAAGCTGCCTATAGACATTTCTAAAACTGTATCTATTTTGTCTATTATATAGAATCACATGCATGCCCAAATTCCTTTTTGATTAGACTCCTAAAAATATCCCCTGTGCTCTCACAAACAAGTACATACGGATTTTATAAAACACATATATACATCGCAACTTCTCCCATGCTGCTCCTTCACTCACAGGAATTCCTATACATCAAGTGGGCCTTTTATAAAGGCATGCTAACATTTTTAGCATGCGCTAAACGCTAGAGATACCCATATATTCCTATGGGCATCTTTAGCATTTAGCGCACGCTAAAAATGCTACTGCACCTTTGTAAATGACCTCCAAACAGAGTAATTCTCTATAGGTTGCCTAAAGTTAGGTGCTGGGATGCTACTAAGCACAAATTCTGTAACAGCAGTTACATGCATAACAGCCATTACAGAATAACAGCATAAGTCCACAGTTGTACACCTACCTTTATGCCAACTCAATGGGTGGCATAAATGCTTGCACCTAACTGTAGGCAGTTAGGCACGTAAACACAAATATTCTATAGCCTGCATGCGAAAAGTGCTAGGCACACCCTCCTCCCCAGGTCCACACTCCCTCATGCCCCTCCCAGGTCCACACCTCCTTCATGCCCCTCCCACTTCCACACTCCCTCATGCCCCTCCCAGGTCCACACCTCCCTCATGCCCCTCGCAGGTCCACGCCTCCCTCATGCCTCTCCCAGTTCCACACTCCCTCATGCCCCTCCCAGGTCCACATCCCCTTGCAATTGAATCTTATGGATTTTGCATACGCTATTTGCAGAATCTAGATTTTAGGGTCCTTTTACTAAGCTGCGGTAAAAGGGGCCCTGCACTAGCAGCGGTGGCCATTTTTGCCACACACCAGGGCCCCTTTTACCATAGTGGGTAAAAAGCGCCCAAAAAGAAATGGCCATGCAGTAAGTTCGCACTTGCCACATGGCTATTTTGGAGAGAGCACTTACTGCCACCCATTGAGGTGGCAGGAAGGGCTCCCACGCTAACCCTGTGGTCACTGGGCAGCATGTGGCATTGCCCAATTACTGCTGGGTACCCCCTGCAGAAATATTTTTTCAATATTTCCACTAGCACTAGAAATGCTGTACACTGGAGGTGGAACTACTGCAGGCGCTCATGTTGGGCCGGTGGTAGTTCCGGATTGCCATGCAGCAACCCATTAGTAAAAGGACGCCAAGAGTATTTACTTTTTTATTTCAATATTTATATTCCACACTATCTTGCAAATTCTGTAGCTGCTAAATTGTGACAATTGATAGAAATTATAGCCAATATTAGGTAGCTAATGCCAAATAGTGGAGGAGTGGCCTAGTGGTTAGGGTGGTGGACTTTGGTCCTGAGGAACTGAGTTCAATTCCCACTTCAGGCACAGGCAGCTCCTTGTGACTCTGGGCAAGTCACTTAACCCTCCATTGCCTACCACATTGAGCCTGCCATGAGTGGGAAAGCACGGGGTACAAATGTAACAAAAAAAATTATTATATTAAGTTATACACACAACTGATGGTTTTCTAATATTGCACACTAAGGAGCTCATTTTCAAATGAGAAAAATGTGTCAAAAGTGGCACAGAGTGCCAGGTGGATGTTTTTCATAGGAGAATATCCAAGTAGCAATTTTCAAAACTCAGATTTGATACAGTTTTCTCTGCAGTTTGTCTAAATTGCAAGGGGGCATGTTGGGGATGTGTTAAGCATGACTTGGATGGGCCCAGAATTTGGACGCTTTCCCAGAATAATGGAACAAGATAAAAATGGTTAGGACAAAACTTGGGATATTTTTATCTGGACCTGTTTCAATCACAATTATGTCACAAAAAGATGCCCTAACTGACCAGCTAACCACTGAAGGGATTAAAAGCATGACCCCCCCTTACTCCCCCAATGGTCACTGACCCCCCCTCCCACCCCCCAAAGATGTGACAGTGACAGTACATACCAGGCTCTGTGACAGCTTCAGATATTTTAGCCATTCCTATTAGAGCAGCAAGCTGGTCCCAGGAGTAGGAAAATGGTCGTCAGTGCAGTGGACTGTAGAGAAAGGGACTCAGGCTCATATCCCACTCTAACTAGTACACTTGTGATGGAAATTGTGAGCCTTCCAAAATTCACAAAATACCAACTGTGCCTATACATAAGAGACACCTGCAGACCTGAGGGCTTTTGTAGTGGTGTACAGTTAGGTACAGGTGTTCCTGGAGGGCTCACAATACAAAATAACCTTCCATTGCCTCAGGTACAAACGTAGATTATGAGCCCTCCTGGGACAGAGAAATATCCAGTGTACCTGGATGTAACTCACCTTGAGCTACCACTGAAAAAGGTGTGAGCAAAATCGAAATAAATAAAATAAGGGTGTTAAGGTGGGATTTGTACTTGGGTTCCTTTATGTGAAGTCCACTGCACTGACCACTAGGCTACCCCTCTGCTGTATAGCCAGTTTATAAGGAATGTTGC
Organism: Microcaecilia unicolor; assembly: GCF_901765095.1. Lineage (NCBI taxonomy): Eukaryota > Metazoa > Chordata > Amphibia > Gymnophiona > Siphonopidae > Microcaecilia > Microcaecilia unicolor. The sequence goes on from NC_044032.1 coordinate 126,693,324, forward strand.
CACATAGCCATCTCTATAGCTTGATTTGTGCGTTCTTCTTTAGGACCTTTTTTTTCTAATGTGGAGGAGTGGCCTAGTGGTTAGGGTGGTGGACACTGGTCCTGAGGAACTGAGTTCAATTCCCACTTCAGGCACAGCTCCTTGTGACTCTGGACAAGTCACTTAACCCTCCATTGCCCCAGGTACAAATAAGTACCTGTATATGTAAGCCACATTGAGGCTGCCATGAGTGGGAAAGCACAGGGTACAAATGTAACTAAAATAAAAATAAATAAATAAATGACACAACAATGTCTGTAAATAAGCAAATTTCTAAACAAAAAAGTAAATGTTTTTCCAGTTTGAAAATTGCTATGTTCAGGATGAGAATTTTAGACGTTTTCACCAAAACGTCTACAATTGGACTTGCACATCATATCAAAAATTCCCTTCCATGTGTACAATTGTGGGTACAGGTTTCTAGAATTAGGCGTATACCCCAGATTCTATATAATGCGCTTAGATTTAGGCGCTGAAATGAGCGTGGATTATATAACACTGGGCTTAACAAGCTAATGTAAGCTCAGTCCTCCTGCTCTCTGTCCCATTCTTTTCTGGCAACATTGGTCTCTGTGCTGCAGATGGAGGAAGAGGAAGAGGAGAGAGACATCAGGGGCATGGGGTTATTTGACAAGCTCACAGGATGACTGGGGCTGAAGAAGAAAGAGGTTCATCTTCTGTGTCTGGGATTGGATAACAGCGGCAAAACCACCATTATTAATAAACTTAAACCTTCCAACGCCCAAGCCCAAGATATTGTTCCCACAATTGGATTCAGCGTAGAGGAATTCAAGACTTCCAGTTGTGACTGAAAAGGAACTAAATGCAAGCCTTGGACTGTACAGCAGGCAGAATTAAAACAAAACCAGAAGTGGATACGATATGTCTGCACAGGGCAAGAAAGCCCTGGGAAAGTGAATGCATGATAGACCTCATAGACCTACCAACCAGAAACACATCCGAATCATCACGTACATATCTAAATCTCCACTACCCAAGATGCAGAGGACTTAAATACAAATCAACTTACGCATCCAGTTTCTCCTATATAAGCACACAACTGTGGAACGTATTACCGAGAGCTGTGAAAACATCATATGGCCATTTAAACTTCCGGAAATCACTAAAAACTAACTTGTTTCAAAAGGTATACCCTACCAATCCAACTTAAATGCTCAAACTCTGCAACACACCAAAACCAAAGTACGTAATGATCATTACACAATCCTTCCGCCTTATGATACCCTAATGAGACTATTCCACAAGAACCTATCTTACCACAACATCATTTTGTATTTGTGCACACCGGAGTCTGCGAATGCCTCTCTGGTACTATGTAAGCCACATTGAGCCTGCAAATAGGTGGGAAAATGTGGGATACAAATGCAATAAATAATGAGTGCTGAGAACAGCACTTTTTTTTTTTTTTTACCAAAAATGGATGTATGGCAAAATGAAAATTGGTGGGCATCCACTTTGAGTCTGAGACCTTACCGCCACCCATTTACTTAGCGGTAAGGTCTCATGCGTTAACTGGGTCGTAATGATCTATGCACGTACAATGCCTTTTACCGCCCGGTTAGCACCGCGCGCCGGAAAATAAAAATTATTTTCCGGCACACATAGTGGCGGCAGCACCAATTCCCATACACTGCGGCAGCCTCTGAGGAAACAGGAAGTTACATCAGAGAGGCGGCCGCAGTAAAGGGACGAGGCGGGTGCCTGCGGCAGGGCAGTGTATGGGAATCACTGCCACCAGTAGCTTTAAAAAAACGTAAAAAGAAGGTAAAATCGGGGAACGGGGTGGAGGAAGGAAGGGGGGAGATGCCACTCCAGAGAGACCTCACATGGCCTAATGGTCAGACCACCCCAGCAAAGTAAGCTGAAATCATAAACCATAAGATGAAATTATGCAGAATCTAAAACAATTTTTTTTAAAAAAAGGTCTTTAGATTTCAACGAAAAGCTGCATAGGAGTTCGAAGTCCTAAACATAACCAAGATCTCCTTACAAAATTTCACAGCCTGAAAAGCTGAAAGGGATTCAAGTACTTCAGTCTTCAGTTCAAACCTAAAAAAATCTATACCTACTGAGGTCAACACCTCAATCTTTGCACAGTAGATACATGAATGTAATGTATCAATACTCCTTTAAAGAGAAGATGAATGCACAATTTTGCCCCAGCCCAGAGGGTTTGATGCAATAAGCTTGTGTTAGAACCATGTGCTGATGCTTACCCTCAGATTCTATATACTGCGACTTAATTTGCGTGCGCAAATCCGATCATATTCTGGATTTGAGCACGCAACTTAATTAGTTAAAAAGCCAATCAGTGCTGATAATTACCAATTAACAAACAATTATTGACACTAATTAGCATTAATTAGAATTTACACACAGAACTAAGTGTATTTTGTAAAGTGATACGCATACATTTTAAGTCACATAGTTGAAAAGGGGCATGGCCATGGGCACGGAATGGATGCGTCATGGGCGTTTCTAAAATCTATGCATGTTGTTATAGAACACACCCAATCTGCGCCTAATTTAGGCATTGGCATTTACTTGGCTTAATGGCCCATTACTAAATTGAGTCACATAGATGAGCACTCAGCATATCCTATAAACTACATGGAAATTTAGCGTATTCTGTAAAGTACACCTAAATTTAGGCATACTTTATAGAATACGCCTAGGTGTATGTTTTTTCAGTGCCGATTTGTTAAGCGTGATTGGAATCTAGTCCTTAGTTCACAACTTCCTAATGCAAAATTTTAGCTCCCCAATGCAGTCACCAGATAGTATTCAAATGGGCCCTGAGCAAAAAATGTTTGCTAACATAGGAGATCATGTAGGTTGCATGTGCACGTGGATTTGAGCTAACAGCAGCTAGGGCTTGCTCACAGGCCTGAGCACAAAAAATTGTATCAGAACCCAGAGTAGCATGCACACACATCTGGCCACATTTGCAAATGTCAGCAGGATGAGCTGTGGCTGATATTAGGGGACTGAGGGATAGTCTAGTAGTTAATGCAGTGAACTGTAAACCAAGGGATCCAGGTTCAAATCTTCTTTTTGAGTGGAAGAGTAACCTAATGGTTAGTGCAGTGGGCTTTGAGCCTAGCAACCTGGGTTTGATTCCCACTGCAGCTCCTTGTGACCTTGGGCAAGTCACTTAACCCTCCATTGCCCCAGGTAAAAAAACATAGATTGTGAGCCCCCTAAGGACAGAGAAAGTACCTGCATATAAAGTGTACAGTGCTGCATATGTCAAGTAGTGCTATAGAAATGATTAGTAGTAATAAAAAGCGATCCAGCGAAAGCCGTGCCGTGCCAGAGAAGAGTGCCCCTAAGCCAACTAGATCAAGTGTTATACTTTAAAGATGAGTATTAAGTAGTATGAGCAATATAAGGTAGTTTATCAAGTTTATTATCATAATAAGCTTATCGAATAATAAAATAAATTGCATAGGAAGGTGGCGGCTACTGAGCCAATGACGATTTGAGTATGTGAGACATTGTGCATGAGTGGATAAAGGCAACGTGCATTACCACTGAGGTTCTTTAACCAACAACTTTACTCTTGTTCTTCAGTTGGATTTTATGGGTATCTTGGAAGAGTATTTGATATCCAAGTGCGTTTGTTGAATAAATCCAGCATTTACTTAAAGTGACACCATATCCACTTGGAATGCTATTCTGTGCATAAAATTTGAGCAGTTCTGATGCTTACGTGCAGAATAGCAGTCTCAGACCCATGTGTGTATGCATCTCACAAAAGCCAAGCTCTTCCAGAACATCAATTCCATCATTTGTTTTTAAACCTACGCTCTTTGTGGAGCAATGAAAAAAAACGTTGTAGATCTTATATACTCGTAGTAAAGAGGAGAAACAACATGGAATCCACATTAACGTGACTGCAGAAAAATCTGTTAACCTTTTAAGCTTCCTCAGATTTGATGTTAAAGTCCCAGCATTATGCTCAGCCTTTCAGTCTTACTACTACTAGTACTACTAATCATTTCTATAGCGCTACTAGATGTACGCAGCGCTGTGCACATTATCTGCAGGTACTTTCTCTGTCCCTAGAGAGCTCACAATCTTCTGCATAGAACAGCTAAGAGCCTCATTATCATGGATTTAAATGTGCTGTGTGCTGGTATGGGGTTAGCTCCTGTGCAAACCCCCACAAATTGTATGATAAAGCTGCACTAACCCTGCACAAAGCCTTGTGCACTTTGGGGCCCTTTAACTAAGCTGCGGTAGGTGCTACACACATGCTGCATGCACTCAAATGAGACTACCGCCAGGCCAGCGTGCCCTCCTAGTGGTAATTTCAGATTTGGTGCGCACCCATAACGCGTGGACAAATTATTTATTTATTTCTGCCTACGCACGCTGGTTCTGGCGGTCATTGGCACTTGGCACATGCCGACCAGTCACCGCGCGTGTAGCGCATGAGCCTTTACTGCTAGATCAATGGGTGGTGTTAATGGCTTAGGCCGATTTTGTGCATATGCTGGCTTCATTTTTACCACAGGCCCTTTTCCTGTCCCATTAAAAAAAAGCCCTTTTTTTGTAGATGCGTTAAAATCTGGCCCAGCGCACTCCCAATACATGCACCTACACTACTATATTAATCTGTCACCAATGCACATTAATGTTTTACCCCATATCTCTTATACCGATATGAACTGTTTATCTAATTTACTTTATACTATACTTTAACATTTATGAACTTTAATGTAATACTACTTTGTATTTCTCATATCGGAAATGGCGATCGCCATTACGACATAATGTAAGCCACATTGAGCCTGCAAAAAGGTGGGGAAATGTGAGATACAAATGCAACAAATAAATAAATAAATACCGCAAGCCACTTTTTACCGCAGCTTAGTAAAAGGGCCCCTTTATTGCACTGCCCCCAGAGTTTGAACAGAGAGAAAAATGCTTTGTCACAGAGTTGCACAAACTTGCAGTGGGACAGGTTACCCCATCTGCACTATTTATCTACATCAGTATTCCAGTTTTTGTTGTTGTGGCTGTTTAATGATGAGAGGGAGCAAAGACACAAAACCTTGACTGCAGTAGATAAAGAACCTTCCCCTAAAGTCATCTGATGTCACATTCCCAGAGAGTGTAAGAAATGGCACCCATGATATTTATTTACCAGCTTCACACCTTTTTCATTGTTGTACCTTATGTATATACTGGTGTTTTATGTACCCTATGGACTTAACACCTTGCAGTGAGTGTAAAATAAAGAGCGAAAGAAAATATAGTACAAGGGAGAAGGGATGGAAAGAGTGCCTCACTGAAAATAGATTCCAACTGTGACTTCCACAGGCATGTTCCAAACTCTGCAGTAGTTACTGTGTATTTTCAAACAGCAGAGAAGCCTAGAAAATATGATATTCTAAATAAGAATCCTCAAACCTCCAGTCAGTTAATTTATTTAAAAATGGGAGCTCATATTTAACCAAGAAACCACGATAGTATTGTAATTCCACTACATAGCATACCATAAACTGGAATGCATTTAACCAAGCTGTGACACTCACCACAATGCTGAAACACTTCAAAGCCCAGTCATCTCCAGAGCTAAGAAAAACTAACTCTTATGTGCTCAAGTAGACTGTTTTAAATTTGTCTGACGTACAGTATACAGGCTTAGAAAGAGGTGCAGAGAATTCATAGGGGCTAATTTTATGTGATAAACAGGTAGGCCAACACTTCCCAAACTGTGGGTCATGACCCCAAATGGCATTGCAGGGATTACAATCAGACAGTGCAAAAAAAAAGTCCCGGACCTGCACCTCTCTTCGAGCCTGCACTGTAACTAGGCTTGCATGGGCTCCAAGGAAGGCGAGGTGTGATGGCAGCATTGCAGGTGACGTGGTTAGAGGACTGGGAACAACAGCACAAATCCAAGGTAGGGGTTGTATGCTTTGATGTGAATGGAGTCACAGAAAGTTTGATAAGAACTGCTGCAGGTGTTCTGGGTTCCAAAAGTAGGTTTATGTTTATTTAAACTTGCTGTACCACCTTTTCTGAAAATACAAAAATTCTATGAAATAGCCCCCACACTGGGACACACTCCCAGAAAGGCTTTGCTTAAACATAAGACTATCTTATTTTCTAACTCCTCTTACTCTCTTACCTCTTACTCGTACTTATCTGTATGTTCCATCTTTGCTTATACCCTACACTGTCTATTATTTATTTATTTATTAGGATTTATTTATCGCCTTTTAAAGGAATTCACTCAAGGCGGGGTACAGTATTACAATGTTTAATTAAGTATTGTGTTGATATTGTAAGTAGTACACTATGCTATACTTTGTTTTGTTATTTAAATAGTTTTACTGCTGTAATTGTCTATTGCTTATTTTGATTTATTCTTACTGTACCCCGCCTTGAGTGAATTCCTTCAAAAAGGCGGTAAATAAATCCTAATAAATAAATAAATATGTCTACTTCAGGAGACAGGTGAAAGCTTGGCTCTTCTCCCAAGACTCAAAGCCCTTCAGAGAAAAGCAACCAAAATACTTTGGGATCTGCGCCAGAAGACATATGGGGAAGACTTGAATAAGTAAGGGAGAGGGTAGAACTGATACAAGTCCAATTGTAGACATTTTGCTAAACATGCCTAAAATTCATAGCAATTTTTGAACCAGAAAAATATCTATTTTTTGGTTTCAAAATTGCTATTTTCCAGACTTTTTTGTGCTCAGTATGTATTTCTTTAGGTACCATTACAAAAAACATCCTAGAGAGGAGGAGGAGTTTAGTTGGCTCACCCCACAGGATAAGGAAGAATACCGAGCTCAGATAGTGGTTTTAAAACTGCACCTGGACATTCTCAAGTACAGACTCGATGCCATACAAGAAAGCAGTCAGAGTGCCATTGGGATGGGGGTCCAAGAGGAGAGGAGGATCAAACTCCTGGCCGTGCAAGCCTCAGGAGGAAAACCCAAAGGGATGGAGGGGGCAACGGATCCTAGCACCTCCCTGGCATCAACCCCACCCTCAAGTAGCCCAGAAGTGGTGGGGGATGAGAAGCGAAGACAGAGGGAGGCTGAGTCCACAGCCGCAAGTACCCCGGAAGAAAGTCCCGAGGTGATGATGGTGGCTAGACCAGAACTGCCTCAACCAGCAAGCTCACTGAGCTGTTTGGAATCTGCAGGCCTGAACCTGCTGGAAATACCATGGAGGTAAAGGGTAGCATCAGGGAGAAAGAGTCAAGCCCCAACACACCCACCATGTAATCACTACCAGAGAGCTGCCTGGAGCCCACGTTGGCCTGAATCTGGGGCCGTGGACAAAGGAGGGAGGCTGTAGAAAAGCAACTGGTCTTTCTCCAAGAGGAGTGTTGCTAACGCCGAGGCTAGCGGGGCCTGTACCTAAGGGCTTTCAGGGCTGTCTGAAGCCACCAGAAAGCAACTGGGAGCCTCCTGGGAGGGAAAGAAGTTCTGTCTGTGGAAGGTATCAAAGAATCAGGAAACGGGCCTACCTAAGCCCACCACCATGCTGAAGTACCTATGCTTGGCTACCGGGGAATTGGACTGGGATATCCCCATGGCATTGCAACTGAGAGGGTGGTGATGGACACGGAGGTGGATCACCTGCTCAGGAGCCTCCACAGCAGCATGGTCTCAGCTATAGAGTGTGGAGTGGCTGTTCTTAAGCCAGAAGAGGTGACTGGCTATTGACTGGGAAATCCAGTACCAAAAGAACTGTGGGAGAAGCCATGGATTGATAGGGGGAGAGCAAGAGGTGGAAAGCTTCCCAATAGAGAATTATGGGTGGGGAAAAAAACTGGTTGGACCGAGGTCCATGTTCAAGCTGTTGAAAATAATGTTATAGATTAGGGTATTATGATGAAAAGGAAGAAATGCTGTTAAATTGAAATGAAAATTTGTACCTAGAGATATAAAATAGAGATATAACTGAACATATGTGGTGTTAAGGTACTCAGGATTAATGGTTAAATACAAGTTTGAATTTATTGTTGAAATAAGTGTTCTCATCTGCATGTAGAGAATTGATGGGAAATGGATGACTGTGTATGGCAGTGACGTACCAAGGGGGGGCGGTGGGGGAGGTGGGGGCGGTCCGCCTCAGGTGCATGCCGCTGGGGGGGTGCCACGCGCCGGTCAGGGTCGTTCGTTTCCATGCTCCCTCTGCCCCGGAACAGGAAGTAACCTGTTCCGGGACAGAGGGAGCATGGAAACGAACGACGCTGACCGGCGTGCGGCACCCCCCCAGCGGCGTGCACCCGGGGGGGTCGTGCTGCACGGGGGGGGGGCGCTGCACCCAGGGGGGCGGGGCACATCGGCGATCCGCCCCAGGTGTCAGCGCCCCTCAGAACGCCACTGGTGTATGGTGTAAAAGATGAAGGCTGAGCAGACTGCCACTCTTGGGTCAGTTAGAAACCTGACTCATGCTGAAAACGAGAATGAGATAATCCAGTTTAAACAGGCTACCACTCTCTGATTATCTGGGTGTCCTGCTTAAACATGAAAGAGAAAGTTGGTAAAATGAAAAAAAAATGAGAAGAATTTTTTATTAGAGAGCATTCTGATAAGGTTAATACTGACTGCTTAAAAAAAAAATGATGTCCGCACACAAGGTGTCTGATGGGAGAAAGGGATGGAAAATGCGTGGGAAGAAAAAATGTTTGGTGTGAAGGAAAAAATATATATATAATAAAGAAAAAATGGTTTAAGGCTGAGCACATTGCTATCCCAAAAGGTATCTGGGTGTCCTGGCTCATGCTAAGAGGGAAAGAAAAGGGGAAAAAGAAATCTCCATGAAGGAGGAGATTGTGGGAGAGTGGAAGGTTCTCTCAGTAGAAAGAGATCCTGGATAAAAATAAAAATATAATTGATAACACGTCCAATGCTTGATGGAAAAAAAATGGAGTTGTGGGGAAAGTGGTAAATTAACTCAAATTATATGCAGTAACATGGGGAAAAAGTTGATGTGGATAAAGTGGTTGCATAACAAGGGTTATGTGAAGATACAGATCACTGTGAGGAGTGATCAAGGAAAAGAGTTGAAGTGATGTTATGTGATGAATAAAGTTGAAAAGTGGTCGTGTGGGGTTTGTGTTGCCCCAAAAGGAAGGGAGAACAAAACTTGGAACTAGTATCCCTTGTGAGCAAGAAATTTTATAACTGGGGGGAAAGTGTAATACCCTATGGGATGGAGCCTTGGGGGGAAGAAGGTCCATACTAAAGGGCTGGAGTGGTAGGATGTCCCTGGGTGGAGGAAGCCCAGCCCATGGGGAGTGGTTTTGAAACAAAATGCAGAAGAGTTGAACTTGTAGAGAATGATAAGGGGGGAAGAGTGACAAAGTGGATAATGGATGGAGATATGCCTATATGGTCTAAGGTTTGGCAATTAAAATTCAATGCGAAGAAATGCAAAGTGATGCATTTAGGGAGTAGAAACCCACGAGAGACTTATGTGTTAGGCGGTGAGAGTCTGATAGGTACTGAGGGGGAGAGGGCTCTTGGGGTGATAGTATCCGAGGATCTGAAGGCGACGAAACAGTGTGACAAGGCGGTGGCCGTAGCGAGAAGGTTGCTAGGCTGTATAGAGAGAGGTGTGATCAGCAGAAGAAAGGAAGTGTTGATGCCCCTGTACAAGTCGTTGGTGAGGCCCCACCTGGAGTATTGTGTTCAGTTTTGGAGGCTGTACCTTGCGAAGGATGTTAAAAAAATGGAAGCACTGCAAAGAAAAGCTACGAGAATGGTATGGGATTTGCGTTCCAAGACGTATGAGCAGAGACTTGCTGACCTGAACATGTATACCCTGGAGGAAAGGAGGAACAGGGGTGATATGATACAGACGTTCAAATACTTGAAAGGTATTAATCCGCAAACAAATCTTTTCCGGAGATGGGAAGGCGGTAGGACATGAAATGAGATTGAAGGGGGGCAGACTCAAAAAAGATGTCAGGAAGTATTTTTTCACGGAGAGGGTGGTGGATGCTTGGAATGCCCTCCCGCAGGAGGTGGTGGAGATGAAAACGGTAACGGAATTCAAACATGCGTGGGATATGCATACAGGAATCCTGTGCAGTAGGAATGGATCCTCAGAAGCTTAGCCAAAATTGGGTGGCGGAGCAGGTGGGGGAAGAGAGGTTGGTGGTTGGGAGGCGAGGATAGTGGAGGGCAGACTTATACGGTCTGTGCCCTGAAAAAGGCAGGTACAAATCAAGGTAAGGTATACACATATGAGTTTATCTTGTTGGGCAGACTGGATGGACCATGCAGGTCTTTTTCTGCCGTCATCTACTATGTTACTATGTTACTATGTTATGCCTGATGGTCCCCTGCCAAGAGACCAAGAGGAGAAAAAGGGGAATCCTGAGTGAGGAGTGTGACCTTTGGCTGTAAAGGAGGGTTATGGCTCCTGAAAATGTAAACTGGGATACTGTGTATGCTATGAGTGGGCAGAGGAGACCCAGCCTGGGAGCAGGGGATTGGAGCTAGAGACAGTTCAGTTCCAGGACCAGAGTCAATCCAAAGGGGGGTCACCACTGAATGAGGGTCAGACCAAAGGAGGATCTGAGCCCGCAGAGATTGATTTTGTGCTGAGAGGAGGGGAAAACAGCCACTGAGAATAGCACTGCCCTCAGGATAGACATGGACAGGTGAAGTGTATATATGTACATATTTAGTGCCCACAAGGTATTTCTGTAAACATACCTCAGAGGAGAAGTGGTATGAGTTCACCCGAGGAACACCAGAAGGATTGGATCTAAGTTGGAGTTTATATGCTGTTTGGACTGCTTAATAAAGGTTTGAAGTACTGCCTGTTGCAGAGTTGGAAGAAATAAATAGTTTGAGTTTGCATAAGCTGTGTCTACAGTGTATTTTTGAGCACAAGGGTACAAATGCCTCCCAAACCCCCAGATCGCTATTCCAGACCATAGATCCACTCCCAAGCTCGACTGCAGGCGAACTGGAAGGGATGAATGAGATGAGAGTGGCCCTGAATATGAAACTGAACTGAACTGACTGATGTGCTTTGTGGCCCGAGGCTGGAGCTAGCACACGGGTGAGACCCTGATTACACTAGTATTCGATGAAGAAAAGTAGGCACCTATGTTTCTTTATAGAATAGGCTTCTACCAGGCTCCCTGTTATAGAATTGCCCCCTATGAAGGCAATTGGGTACCTATTTTAGGTGCCAAGAAGCATCTACCTGGAGCCCATTCAATAAAGCAAAGTAGGTTCCCACTTTCCTTTATAGCAGGGTCATACCTCGATTGCTAAAAAAAACATGTGTAAATTATAGTGTTCTATCATTTATAGGGTTGATATGGAATACAATTTAAACAGGCAGGAGAAGTTCCTGCCTGCTTATATCATGTTCTGTGGGCTGGCCACTAACCTTCAGCAGCACTTAACTGGGCAGTGCTCACGATTATTGGCACTAACCAGTCTTTTCTAAAGTGTGCCAGAGAGAGGCGCTCCGGAAGCAAGGAGGAGGAGGAGCTAGCTGCTATGCCGGTGCCAGCATTATTCAGTGCCAGCTGTGGATTCTCATATTTGGACACAAAATGGTGGAATTCTCTTCTAACACATAATGATAACTACCTGGCCTTATGCAAGTCTTTAAAAACTTTCTTGCTCATAAAATTTCTATCTCAAGATATCAAATAATTTCAACATTTCCATTGACCATCATAACACTGCATTAGTTGTAAAATTGTTCCTTCTGCTTTGTAATCCTTAAATCTCATTCATTGTAATACAACTTTTCTAATGTATGTAAGCCATATTGAACTGAAAATTATTTTTGGATAATGTGGGATACAAGAACCAATAAATAAATAAACAGCCAAAGAGGGCCACATGAATAGCAGTCTTAACTTTTGGTGCAAATTTGGGCACGCAACTTTATAGAAACAGAGGGGAAATGTGCTTTTTCTTCTCATTTTCATTTGTTAATGACATGCATCAACATGGGATATGTCCCGTGTGCTTGCAAATGACAGCCCATCCCTAGAAATCATATGTTTTTAATGTGTTCAGAATGGTCAGAACACTTGGTTGCATTCTGCAAAGATGGAAGTCAGCTTTCAGTCTGGTAGAGAAGGGTTTCTGAAGAATGCCACCATCTGCTTGTTATTTAGGGAAGTAGCTGAGCTGTTCCAGATCTTGAATATTATGTACTGATGATAATCAAGATGCTGCATACTAATATACTGTCCATATGTATAAGTAGGTAAGTAATGTCACACTGGGAAAAGACCAAGGGTCCATCGAGCCCAGCATCCTATCCACGACAGTCACCAATCCAGGCCAAGGGCACCTGGCGAGCTTCCCAAACGTACAAACATTCTATACATGTTATTCCTGGAATTGTGGATTTTTCCCAAGTCCATTTAGTAGCGGTTTATGGACTTGTACTTTAGGAAACCGTCTAACCCCTTTTTAAACTCTACCAAGCTAATTGCCTTCACCACGTTCTCCGGCAATGAATTCCAGAGTTTAATTACGCGTTGGGTGAAGAAACATTTTCTCCTATTTGTTTTAAATTTACTACACTGTAGTTTCATCGCATGCCCCCTAGTCCTAGTATTTTTGGAAAGCATGAACAGACACTTCACACCCACCTGTTCCACTCCACTCATTATTTTATATACCTCTATCATGTCTCCCCTCAGCCGTCGCTTCTCCAAGCTGAAAAGCCCTAGCCTCCTTAGTCTTTCTTCATAGGGAAGTCGTCCCATCCCCGCTATCATTTTCGTCGCCCTTCGCTGCACCTTTTCCAATTCCACTATATCTTTCTTGAGATGCGGCACCAGAATTGTACACAATACTCAAGGTGCGGTCGCACCATGGAGCGATATAACGGCATTATAACATCCTTACACCTGTTTTCCATACCTTTCCTAATAATACCCAACATTCTATTCGCTTTCCGAGCCGCAGCAGGCAGTTTGTCCCACCAAAACACGGCCCTGTGTCGGGTGCCTTTCTGGTGCTTGTCCAATAAAGTGTGAGATTGCATCTATCTACCTACTGGATGTCATTGGTCATCCCTTGCTTGCAGTGGCATTCCTAGGGGGGGGCGGTGGGTGCAGTCCGCCCCGGGTGCACGCCACTGGGGGGGTGCCGCGCACCTGTCCGCTACGTTCGTTCTGTGCTCCCTCTGCCCCGAAACAGGTTACTTCCTGTTCCGGGGCAGAGAGAGCATAGAAACGATCGAAGCGGACAGGCATGCGGCACCGCCCCCCCCCCCCAGCAGCATGCACCCAGGGGGGGGGTTCCTTCGCTGGGGGGGTGTCCTCGCACCGGGGGGGGTCACGCTGCAACCAGGGTGGGGGCGCTGCACATCGTCGATCCGCCCCAGATGTCAGCCCCCCTAGGAACGCCACTGCTTTCTTGCTTATCAGTGTATATCAGGTGTTAAACCAGCTCAAAAGCCTGTATAGATTTTTTAAAACTGCTTGTTTTGGCCAAGGCTTTAAACGAGGGATTAAGGCAGTGCTTGTCATCCTTTTTGTGGCTGAAACCCCATGATCGTGGCCAAATAAAATAGTGTGACCCCCCTGGAGGTGCAGAATAATGAGGTTGTGACCCCAAATGTGAGGTTTGTGTCCCCATTTGGGATCCAGACCCACAGTTTGGGAAGTTCTGGATTATGGGATTCATTCTCCTTAAACTCATGGGGCACAATATTCAGCTGTCAGCAGGCAGCGCTTTTGCTGTCTAACACCAACATTAAACCCGGATATTCAATGCCAGGCCACATCCAGCCGCTGGCATTTAAAATCTGGGGTTTTTTGGTCACTAAATAGTTAACTGGTTAAGCCAATATTCAGCGCTGACCCATTAAGTTGTTAGCAGTTAAAGACAGGATTGCTATTTATGTGGTCAGACTTAAGCGCTAAACTTATCCGATCAGGTGCTGAATATATAATCGGATAAGTCACTCGACATAGCTGGTTTAGCAGTAGGCACTAACTGTGAACATTCATTGGGAGATAATCAGTTATCTCCCACTGAATAGCCACAAAAAACACAATTTAACTGGTCAGTGGCCATTTCTGACTGGTTAAATAGCGCTCAGTATAAGGGCATCGTAGTTTATTTCTGTCTCCAAACTGAAACCAAACTATAACATTGCAGCCTCACTATTTAATTGAAGGCACTTACATGTGTGGGTTTGTAAAATGGGGTGGCCACACATGGAACATGTGGCATCACTTATGCATGGAAATTGTAAAATTATTTCCATATGTAAGTGCCGACAACTCCATGTGGAAGCTGCCAGATCCATGCTGCTCATTTTTTCATTTGTATTTGTAAAATGGCTTCTTCAGATGCATATGCCAGCAAATACACGTGCAGTCTTGGATGGTCGACCTAAATGTTGAGATGGTCGACCTTAGAGATGGTCGTCTCTGGTTTTCGGCCATAATGGAAACCGAGGACGCCCATCTCAAAAATGACCAAATCCAAGCCCTTTGGTCATGGGAAGAGCCAGAATTCATAGTGCACTGGTCCCCCTCACACACCAGGACACCAACAGGGCACCCTAGGGGGCACTGCAGTGGACTTCACAAATTGTTCCCAAGTGCATAGCTCCCTTACCTTGGGTGCTGAGCCCCTCAAAAACCACTCCCCACAACTGTGCACCACTACCATAGCCCTAGAGGGTGAAGGGGGGCACCTACATGTGGGTACAGTGGGTTTTGGGTGGGTTTTGGAGGGCTCACATTTACCAGCACAAGTGTAACAGGTAGGGGGGGATGGGCCTGGGTCCGCCTGCCTGAAGTGCACTGCACCCACTAAAACTGCTCCAGGGACCTGCATACTGCTGTGATGGAGCTGGGTATGACATTTGAGGCTGGCATAGAGGCTGGCAAAAAAAAGTTTTAAGTTTTTTTTTAGAGTGGGAGGGGTTAGTGACCACTGGAGGGGGTAAGGGGAGGTTATCCCCGATACCCTCCGGTGGTCATCTGGTCAGTTCGGGCACCTTTTTGAGGCTTGGTCGCAAGAAAAAATGGTCCAAGTAAAGTTGGCCAAGTGCTCGTCAGGGACACCCTTCTTTTTTCCATTATCGGCCGAGGACGCCCATCTCTTAATCATGCCCCAGTCCCGCCTTTGCTATGGTGCAGACACGCCCCTGTGAACTTTGGTCGTCCCCGCGACGGGAAGCAGTTGAGGACGCCCAAAATCAGCTTTCGATTATGCCGATTTGGGCGACCCTGAGGGAAGGACGGCCATCTCCCAATTTGTGTTGGAAGATGGCCGGCGATCTCCTTCGATAATAAGCTGGATAGTAAATGACAGTAGATAAAGACCTGTACAGGCCATCCAGTCTGCCCAACAAGTTAAACTCATTTTACATGGTATGTGATACTTTATATGTATATTTCTCAGGGCACAGACCATAGAAGTCTGCCCAGCACTGTTCTTGTACAAAGATCTGAAGCTAATGTCGAAGCCCCTTAAAATTTACACTCAAGCCCATCCCTATCTATTCAGTCATGATCATGGCATAGACCGTAGAAGTCTGCCCAGCTCCCGTTTTGTTTCCCAATTACCAGCATCGCCACCCAATCTCCACTAAGATTTCGCGGAACCATTCCTTCTAAACAGGATTCCTTTGTGTTTATCCCACGTATGTTTGAATTCCATTACTGTTTTCATCTTCACCAGAAACGGTAATGGAATTCAAACATGCATGGGATAAACACAAAGGAATCCTGTTTAGAAGGAATGGTTCTGCGGAATTTTAGCGGAGATTGGGTGGCGATGCCAGTAATTGGGAAACAAAACGGGAGCTGAGCAGACTTCTACGGTCTATGCCATGATCGTGACTGAATAGATAGGGATGGGCTTGAGTGTAAATTTTAAGGGGCTTCAACGTTAGCTTCAGAACTTAATACAAGAACAGTGCTGGGCAGACTTCTATGGGAAGTGTGAAATAGTTTGACTCAAACTCAAATCAGATAAAAGTCATCCTATTCTGGGTTAAAAAAGAATCCACTGATTTTTCTGAGATCAGTTAGAAAAGGTCTGCAGTGGAGTTTTCCAACAAATATTCCATTTTTAAGTTTTTTTCTTTCAAGTTTGCAATCTAATTCCCAGAACCGACACATCGTATGCAGGTTCTTAGTAAATCTCTCTAACAAAATGTTAGCATTTTATGAATATCTATCTGTATGTAGTAGGTTGCTTTTCAGATGTAATGGCTTGGCTTTCTATTATTTTACTTTACAAAATACGATTTGAAAATGAAATGAGATTACTTTTACTGTCAAGGCTAATGAAGGTCTGTTACGTGGTGACGTGGGAAGCAGCATTTTCCTTTGCAGGCCATGTAGTATGGAATAACTTCCTGGAAAAAATTACAATTGGTCTCATATTTTTACAGTTCTAAATAGCAATTGAAAACCTTATTTGTTCAGGATTTGGCAGTTGATCTGGGAAAATTTGTAGAGATTAGGTTAATGTAGATAGAGCAGGTTGGTTGGTTGTCTCCGACGTTACATGTTATGTATGGGCCCAATATTCAGCCGGTTGATGTCAGCATTTTGCTGACCACCACCAGCTTTATTCATGGATATTTCCAGGCCATGTCCGGGCACAAACACTGACTATCAGGACATACGCATTTGGTAGTTAATTGCACTATTATGGATTATGGTTTATTTAGAATTAATGAATCGCCTTTTTTACAACATAATTCAAGGTGATGTACAATGAAATCAAACCAAAGAAAAGAACTCCAAATTATTTATAGGAAAGCACACCAGTCATACAAAAGTAAGAACATATCCAGGCAATGAACAATGGCATCATGATGACCCTGAGTCAGTTAAAAACCTCAATATATAAATGAGTTTTAAAACTTGATTTAAAATTTTTCAAAAATGTTTCAACTCGAATTCCAAGAGGCAGACTAGTCCAAAGGAATGGGGCCATAAAGTAAAAGGCATTTTTCCATGTTAGCTCCCAGTAGGCTTCAGACAGGTTTGGTAGAACAAAAATGGAATTTTCCGACGCACATAAACCAATGACCTTAACACATATCAACCAGTTAAGGTCAATATTCAAATGTCATTATATTTTATGTATTTTTCATTAAGCTGCCCATTTCCATAGAGAATATAAACTTATTGTGTCTTCATGTCATTATTAACCATTTTGATGTCTTTTTGACCATTTAAAAGATGACACATTAGCTGTATTCCGTTTTCACTTGCTTTTTAAGCTTTATGATTAGAAGACGCAGATCTCTTCTACCCTTTGCAACACCATTACAAAAGTCTTTTTAAAGCTAAGATTAAATCCAACATTAGTTGTTCATTTATTTTTTCTCCCGGGGTCGGTCTCATTACTGTGTTTTTCATTCCTAAGTACATTCTCACCACCGGACTAGCCAGTGCTATTGTCAGGTCTTGCTGAATAGTTTTTATCTTTTAAAAATTGGTAAGCTTCTCTGATAGTAATACCACCGGTTCCTACAATGCAATCAAAACCTTGAGATTTATCGACTTTTTCTGCCACTGTTTATCAAATAACATAAAATTAGCATACAATTAACAGTTTGAAGTCTGAGATCAGCAAGCATTTTATGCCACTGTTGTTAAAATAATATAATCAGTAGTTTGCACACTATGTTGCCCCCTTTTTGTTAACGATACTTTCTAAGGATATTTTCCTTTAGTGATTTGTAAACTAGTCTTTCTTTAAAAAAATTGAGTTTTCTGATATACATAAACCAGCGATCCTAACAGACATTAACCAATCAACTCCATTGAGCTCAATTTCATTGTCAAGTTATATTTTATGCATTTTTCTAACTTCTGGACACATAGTCTGATTACCCCTACCTTACAGTTGTGGCTCTGGGCATTTCAATGCTGTTCTAGAGATAGGTTACAGCAAACACATTCCATAGGTCTTAAGCTTAAGCCAACCCACCCTGCCCCACAACCCACCCACCCCAAGACTGACACTTCCTATATAGCTTTCCCAAATATACTACGTATCATAAATTAACCCCACCCTAATTACAACCCCATCATAGTACACCTGTTCATACCCATTTCAACAAATCAGGATGACTTTTATTCTCTGTAATAATTGTGGTGCTTTAGTTTCAAGGCCAAGCCTCTGGAGACTTAAAGCTTGTCCTATCTGTCTTCAGCTCGCTAGTTTAAAACAGGAGCTCAGCAAAGTAAAGCAGGAATTGAATGCACTTAAAGCAACTTCTAGGACTGCACAAAATCATACTGCACAGAATCATACCAAATTCTCACCACTGCCTCAAAGGATAATACCACCTAAGAATAGATGGTTCACAGTAGGCTCAGGCAGGCTTCGTTATGTGACACAGAAGCATCCCACCTCACAAGTGTTGCCCCTACAGAATTCTTTTGCTCCACTACAGCACTGTGATGTTCCTGAAAATAAAACTGAGGCAGAAGAAAAAGAAAAAGCAAGGAAAGTGGAACAAAAAGATATGAAGGTACCCAAAGAGAAAAGACATCCCCAAATCACTAAAACCGAAACACATACTAGGAAATGTAGATGGAAAGCGATGACCACAAATGCTCGCAGTCTAAGCAATAAAGTTCATGACCTTCAAGCCCTGATGTTGGAGGCAGACTTGGACATAGTTGCAGTCACAGAGACATGGCTCAATGGTTCCCATGAATGGGAAGCAAACATACCAGGCTATAATCTTTTTAGGAAGGATAGAGAGGGGCGTAAAGGTGGAGGAGTAGCTCTGTATGTGAGAAATGATATCACAGCGACTGAAATGACAGGGAACTGGGGAAAGGAAGAAGCGATATGGATCACCTTAAAAAGAGAGGATAGAACCTCTGTCCACGTGGGTGTTGTCTACAGACCCCCAACACAATTGGAGGAACAAGATAAAGATCTGATCACTGATATTCAAAAGTTGGGGAAGAAAAGAGAGGTGCTGTTGTTGGGAGATTTCAATCTGCCGGATGTAGATTGGAAGGTTCCATCTGTGGAATCGGAAAGAAGTAGAGAGATCGTGGATGCTTTTCAAAGTGCTTTGCTCAGACAAATGGTGACAGAACCCACGAGGGAGAGAGCAACGCTAGATCTGGTACTCACAAATGGGGATAGTGTATCAAATGTCCGAGTGGGTGCCCACCTGGGCAGCAGTGACCATCAAACGGTTTGGTTTGATATGACGGCTGAAGAGGAGGGTGGCCACTCAAAACTGAAAGTCCTGGATTTCAAGCGTGCTGACTTTAGTAAAAATGGGGGAATACCTGAGGAAGGAGCTGATGGGCTGGGAGGACGTACGAGAAGTGGAAGGGCAGTGGTCCAGGCTGAAAGAAACTATAAATAGGGCCACAAATCTCTATGTAAGGAAAGTAAATAAAAGCAAGAGAAAAAGGAAACCGATATGGTTCTCCAAGCAAAGAGAAAATAAAAGCTAAAGAGTTGGCATTCCAGAAATACAGAAAAACTCAAAAAGAGGAACATGGAGAGGAATACCGGATGAAACTGAAGGAAGCCAAGAAAGAGATACGTCTGGCGAAAGCACGTGCAGAAGATCAAATGGCTAGAAAGGTAAGGAGGGGTGACAAAAATTTCTCCAGGTATATTAGTGAAAGGAAAATGACTAAAAAGGGAATTGTGAGACTGAAAGATGCTGCGAACCGCTATGTAGAAAATGATGAAGAAAAGGCAAATTTGCTAAATAGATACTTTTGTTCTGTTTTCACAGAAGAAAATCCTGGAGAAGGACCGAGATGAACTGACAAAAGTACATGTGAGAGTGGAGTGGATTTAGCACCGTTCACGGAAAAGAGTGTGTATGAACAACTAGGAAACCTAAAGGTGGACAAAGCCATGGGACCGGACGGGATCCATCCCAGGATATTGAGGGAGCTCAGAGAGGTTCTGGCTGGTCCTCTTAAAGATTTGTTTAATAAATCCTTGGAGACGGGAGAGGTTCCGTGCGATTGGAGAACGGCGGAGGTGGTCCCTCTTCACAAAAGTGGTGATAGGGAAGAAGCTGGAAACTACAAGCTGGTAAGCCTCACTTCGGTTATTGGAAAAGTAATGGAAGCGATGCTGAAGGACAGGATAGTGAATTTCCTGGAAGCCAATAAGTTGCAAGATCCGAAACAACATGGTTTTACCAAAGGGAAATCATGTCAAACAAATCTCATTGAATTCTTTGACTGGGTGACTGGAGAATTGAATCAAGGACGTGCTATGGACGTAATCTACTTAGATTTCAGCAAAGCTTTTGACACGGTTCCCCACAGTAGGCTCTTGAATAAACTGGACAGGCTGAAGATAGGACCTGAAGTGGTGAACTGGATTAGGAACTGGTTGACGGACAGAAACCAGAGGGTAGTGGTGAATGGAATTCGCTCGAAGGAGGGGAAAATGAGTAGTGGAGTGCCTCAGGGATCGGTGCTGGGACCGATTCTGTTCAATATATTTGTGAGTGACATTGCCGAAGGGTTAGAAGGTAAAGTTTGCCTTTTTGCGGACGATACTAAGATTTGTAACAGAGTGGACACCGGGGAGGGAGTGGAAAACATGAAAAAGGATCTGCGGAAACTAGAAGAATGGTCTATGGTTTGACAATTAAAATTCAATGCGAAGAAATGCAAAGTGATGCACTTAGGGAGTAGAAATCCACGGGAGAAGTATGTGTTAGGCGGGGAGAGTCTGATAGTTACGGACGGGGAGAGGGATCTTGGGGTGATAGTATCTGAGGATCT
This sequence comes from Microcaecilia unicolor, assembly GCF_901765095.1. Classification (NCBI taxonomy): domain Eukaryota; kingdom Metazoa; phylum Chordata; class Amphibia; order Gymnophiona; family Siphonopidae; genus Microcaecilia; species Microcaecilia unicolor. The sequence goes on from NC_044032.1 coordinate 126,714,127, forward strand.
GAAGGCGACGAAACAGTGTGACAAGGCAGTGGCCATAGCCAGAAGGTTGCTAGGCTATATAGAGAGAGGTGTGACCAGCAGAAGAAAAGAGGTGTTGATGCCCCTGTATAAGTCGTTGGTGAGGCCCCACCTGGAGTATTGTGTTCAGTTCTGGAGGCCGTACCTTGCTAAGGATGTAAAAAAAATGGAAGTGGTGCAAAGAAAAGCTACGAGAATGATATGGGATTTGCGTTACAAGACGTATGAGGAGAGACTTGCGGACCTGAACATGTATATCCTGGAGGAAAGGAGAAACAGGGGTGATATGATACAGATGTTCAAATATTTGAAAGGTATTAATCTGCAAACAAACCTTTTCCGGAGATGGGAGGGCGGTAGAATGAGAGGACGTGATATGAGAGTGAAGGGGGACAGACTCAAGAAAAATGTCAGGAAGTATTTTTTCATGGAGAGAGTGGTAGATACTTGGAATGCCCTCCCGCGGGAGGTGGTGGAGATGAAAACGGTAAAGGAATTCAAGCATGCGTGGGATAAACATAAAGGAATCCTGTGCAGAAGGAATGGATCCTCAGAAGCTTAGCCAAGATTGGGAGGCGGGGCTGGTGTTTGGGTGGTGGGGCTAGTTCTGGGCAAGACTTCTACGGTCTGTGTCCTGAAAATGGGGCTAGTTCTGGGCAAGACTTCTACGGTCTGTGTCCTGAAAATGGCAGATACAAATCAAGGTAAGGTATACACAAGAAGTAGCACATATGAGTTTATCTTGTTGGGCAGACTAGATGGACCGTGCAGGTCTTCTGCCGTCATCTACTATGTTACTATGTTTTATTGTCGTTTCTTGCAACATATTTTGAAATTGGTCATTATCACTGCCTTATAGTATAAGTCTTCTGAACATGACGCAGCCTCTCTTGCATTGAGCCATTCATATCATAACACTCTTGAAGACAGCACACTGTAAGCATTCTGAAAACGATGCTGCCTCTCCTGTAAGGAGTGTCACGGTCGTCAATGTCCATGCCTTGCTCGTCAGTGCCTTATTCCACCTAGACCCATTAGATTTACCTGCAGTTCTAGCCAGTGACCTGTGGGGTCACTGTAGAGTGGTGAAAGCCAAGTTGGTGATGTCATCAGTGCTGAGCCCTTCTTAAGCTAGCTTCTATGTGCACTCAGTGTTCTGGCAATTATCCCTGATTGAGCTCAGGCCGGCCTGAGCTCTGCTAGTTTCATCTGCTGTTTTATTGTCAGGCCGTGGTCTGAAGGATTGCTGTAGCCTGCTTCCAAGCTTTGGAGTCCTGAGAGCTCTGTTCCAGTGAAGCCTGCTTCCAAGTCTTGAAGTCTTGAGAGCTCTGTTCCAGTGAAGCCTGCTTCCAAGCTTTGGAGTCCTGAGAGCTCTGTTCCAGTGAAGCCAGCTTCCAAGTCTTGAAGTCCTGAGAGCTCTGTTCCAGTGAAGCCTGCTTCCAAGCTTTGGAGTCCTGAGAGCTCTGTTCCAGTGAAACCTGCTTCCAAGCTTTAGAGTCCTGAGAGCTCTGTTCCAGTGAAGCCTGCTTCCAAGCTTTGGAGTCCTGAGAGCTCTGTTCCAGTGAAGCCTGCTTTCAAGCTTTGACGTCCTGAGAGCTCTGTTCCAGTGAAGCCTGCTTCCAAGCTTTGGAGTCCTGAGAGCTCTGTCCCAGTGAAGCCTGCTTCCAAGCTTTGGAGTCCTGAGAGCTCTGTTCCAGTGAAGCCTGCTTCCAAGTCTTGAAGTTCTGAGAGCTCTGTTCCAGTGTAGCCTGCTTCCAAGCCTTGGGAGCAGTCAGCTCAGGTACTTCTGAGACTGTTTGTTTCTGCAAGAGACTATTTTGAGTTTCTTTGCTTTTCTGCTGCTCATCTCCTGCTTCTGAGAGAGCTTGCTGCAGAGGTCCCGCGGCTTACATAAGAGTCCTGACAAAATGAACCTTGATCTGACTGCCAGCGGTCTCTCTGCTTCCAGCTAAGTGCTACTGTTTTCTGTTGCCCACCAGGGTAGGCTTATGACTAGTCTCTTGTACTCTTATGTTTGTTTTGCTTTAGCTATTGTCCTCTCTTCTCTTATGTTATTGCTGTGCCATTTGTTTGCCTTTTGTTTTGTGTTTCTCTTGCTGCCATTAAAGCTACCTTAGTTCACCTCCACTTGCAATCCAGTCCAGTTCTGTGGGATACTCTTGGGACTCCGTCTACCCAGAGGTGGTTGAGTGATCCTCACGCGGCCACCTCTGGGCCAAGGGCTCACAAATGTCACATGGAGCAATACAATCCTCAATACTATTTAAAATAATTTTGCCACACCAGATAGAGGTTTATACATAGATTCTTTGTTTAAATTTATTATGTAATTTTCACGTTGTCAGCTACAAGTGAGTATACTATAAGTATTCTGAACATAATGCTGCCTCTCTTGCATGTAGCTTTTCAATTTTCAACACTCTTTAAGACAGCACACTTTAAGCTTTCTGAACACGATGCTTCCTCTTTTATATGGGACTAGTCTACCTTCAACACTCTTTTAGACAATTTGCCACACCACTCAGAAGTTTATACTTATTTTGTATATTCTGTAGACCCATCTTTTGTGTCACAAGATTGAAAATACAGAACATTGAAGATTGTGTAAAGGTCAGTTTATACATATCCATATTTCATATACGTATTCATCTTTATTTTTTGTTATATACATTTTATTATACAAATTATGAGACTAAGTTATGGATATGTTCTTATTAATGATAAATACAATGAGATCTTTGTTTCATACACATTTTTATGTTCATCACTTTTTAAAATTTAAAAAAATATATTTCTCAATTATATTCCAGACTTTAATTGAAAGTCTTTTTCTTTTTTAAAATTTTCTTAATCGTATTTGAGATTTTAATCATGTCATTTTATTTTACATTGTTTGTATCAGTTATTGTATGTAATATATATTTACATTTGTTTTCAGACTCCTGAAGCAGGCCACAGGCCAAAACACAGTACTTTGTCGAGTCCATGATGAATCTATGATCAATAAATCTTCTTGAAGTGCCAAGTTTGTTTCCCTTGTTTCTGGAGTCCATGGTCCATCTCTCCACTATCTTTTTGTTCTTACTACACTTCATGGGACTTCAGAGTTCTCCACCCAGGTGGATTTCTTCTGAGGCCAATATGAAGACCCTTAAATGTTAAAGTAAGTATTTTAAACTGGATTCTGTAACTTACTGGAATCCAATGCAGTTTATTTTATATGTTTTAAATATTTATTGGGTTTTATAATTTACATCAAGAGATCAATCCTGAATAGTAATTTTCTATCATTATCAGAAATAATAAAAAAATGAAAAATAACAATTATGGCAATTATAACAGTGCCCTATAACATATGGAAATTTCATATTGAGAGGGATCCAAAGAATAGAAACTAACAGAAAATATCCTAATAAAAAAAAGCAATCACTCCTTCTCCTCTATCTGGGAGATACCAATGAAGTTTTTTAAACAGCGGAGTAATGTGATCACTTTTCCTAGCATGACAAAGTAACCAAGCTGCCGTATGCGAAGTTTGGCAGCACATGAGGTCAGGTTTCTCAAGATCTGCATAAACAACATTGCAGTAATCTAACCAGGAACCTATAAATGCATGATACAAAATATGTAATGAATTGAAATCTAGAAAGGCTGAGACAGACCTAATTTTACAGAGGGCAAGAAACCCAGCCCTTAAGACTGAAGAGATTTGTGGAGAGAATCTTAATTTAGAGAATAGGAGTACAGGAAGGAATGGGGTCACGTCCTTGAGCATGTAACCAGCTAAGATGAACCACGGAAGGATAGGACTGTGTTTGATGTGGTCCTATTTATGTGGTTATCCTAGCCAGTTAAAGGGTCCTTTTACTAAGCTGTGGGTAAAATGCCCCCCCCCCCCAAAATGGCCACACAGTAAGATAACTCTTACTTGTTGAGGTGGCAGTAAGGGCTCCCGCGGTAACCTGGAAGTAACTGGGCAGCACGCAGCAATGCTCGTTTACCGCTGGGTTAGCACCACACTAAAACAAAAATTTCCGGCACCCCAGAAATGGCTCGCAATGGAGCCAGAACTACCACCGGCAACTGCATTGGGCCAGTGGTAGTTCCGGGATAGTTTGTGATAAGCCCGCATTGGGCTTACTGCCGCTTTGTAAAAGACCCCTCTAAGTGCTGAATATTGGCACTTAACTTGTAAAGTGCTGACTCCACCTTTGGAACACCCCCCAAAATAGCTGGTTTTGGCTTAGGCGCTAATCATGCATTTTCAGCGCTACTAGCCCCGGACACGCGATTTAAGCAGTCATGAACCTCCTCAGTATTTTGTGGGTGTTTAGTACTTCTTGCGATGAGCCCTTTCTGGCCATTTAAATTGCTTTAAATATTGACCCCTATGTTTATATTGTAACCCACCTAGGTCATAGGCAGTCTAAAAATGAGTAAATAAATAAAATTGTAAGAAGATATAAGTGTCGGCTCTAGTAAAAGAATGAGTTGATTTTCTTTGCTGTGTCAAGAGTGGAAGATCAAAATGAGTATTTCAGGAATTCAGCTCAAATCTAGCTGTCTTCACTTACTCATAACAAAACCTGGTGGCCCTGCAATTAATTTACATGCACGTTCTGATTTGCTGATTTCTGATTGCTAGTAGGGATGTGGTTAGCACACAAGAGCACATATGGTGGCCTCTCTTTAAAAATCTTTTTAGAATCAGGCAGAAACAAAGACTTTTACAAATGTATTTGCATTGCACTTTGATCCCATCCCTACTCGTATCTCTTCAGGTGTATCATTTTTTTAAAAATAGTTCTCCGAGGTATAGTTAAGTTTGTGGAAAAGTACCAGTTTGCAAATTAAATTTAATTATATGAACATAGGTAATGAGTTGATGCGCTCAGTACTTTTTTTTTTTTTTCAATCCGACCAATATTCAAAGTAAGTTAACTGGCTGTAAACAGCCGTTGTCCAGTTAACTCGCATGGTTGTGGCTCTCTGATCATTTCCAGCAGCATGTTATCCTGACTGAAACTGAAAGCCGGCTATGTCGGGGGCATTCCGGGGGCAAAGTCCAGTTAGGTCCCGATATTCAGACCTAATCAGCCATGTTTAACACATAAGTAGGTAAACATATAAACCAGGACCTTAGCCACCACAATATAAACTCAAGTCTCAGCTGTCACCAATGCACCATTTCACCTGTATGGTATGCTTAATGTAATATACACATTATATTAAGTGTAAAGGGAACCCTCAGATATTTTTCCCACTTCTCATGCAGTCAATAATGCTGCTATGAAGTTGTATAGCATTGCTTTCATCGGATCTCCCCAAAGTGTTTGCGGAAGACTTTTTTTTTTCTTTTTTTCTTTCTATTATTTTTTTGGCTTCCCAACACCACAGTGCTACAAACTTTAAATCTTTGAAACAAATGTGCTAGGTGAAAAGCTGAGTACTTATCAGTCTCGTTGGAATTCTTCTAGAAACATTCAACAACGCCTTCCCCTGAAAACTGCCCGACTGTGCAGGTTTCAATTGCTTGCTTCAGGGACGAGGGTTAAGGCAAAAAAAGGAGAACAATTCCTTCCTCCGATTCAAATTGACATGAGACTTTCAGAGGCCACAACCTTCTTCCTCAGATCAATACAGTATAGTGCTGTTACAGTGTCCTATCCTGACCTGAGGAAGGGGGTTTTACTCTCAGAAAGTTAGTCAAAATTTATTAAAATACGTAGGGCCACAAAAATAGCTGTCCTATCTTTGGGGTCCTTTTACTAAGGTGCGTTGAAAAATGGGCTGTGCTAGTGTAGGCTCGTGTTTTGGGTGCGCAGATACATTTTTCAGCACGCCTGTAAAAAAGGCCTTTTTTATTTTTAGACATGTGGCAAAATAAAAATTGGCACGCATCCATTTTGAGTCTGAGACCTTACCGCCAGCAGGTCTCACACGTTAACCATGAGGTAATCATCTACGCAGTGGCGCACCTAGGGTAGTTGACACCCGGGGCCGGTCATTTTTTAACACCCCCCTCCAAAATCCAGTACTAGGCATACCAAGAATACAAAACACTCAGGACCTATAGAGCAATTCTACCATACCATAAGCAGTAATTTCTACGAGTCACACAAGGAAAAGGAAAGCATCTTAAACACTACAGTGAGCCCTAGAACATCAATTCACCTATTGTAAAATGAAACCAGACTGAATAGTACAGATCGTCAATCCTACACAGTCAATGCCAACTGAAAGCCATGTCTTTTTCACAAACACAGATACACCCTAATCCACTATAGAATAAGTAATCATAAACTTTCTATTTAGACAAAAATTAAACTGAACCCCCAAGATGCCAGACTCTGCATACAATGCAACGCCGCAGAAACAGAAAATGTCCCCTAGTACTGTGCAAAATATAAAGACAGCAGATGTAAATTTGAAAAAACTAACAAATACCAATCACCACTTTACAAATTAACAAATAGAAATAAAACAAATATAGAAAATAAAATAATACCATTTTATTGGACTAATACATTTAGCTTTCAGAGGCCAAAACCTTCTTCCTCAGATCAATACAGTTTAGTGCTGTTAGTGTCCTATCCTGACCTGAGGAAGGGGGTTTTGCTCTCCGAAAGTTAGTCAAAATTT